>NC_133326.1:539178115-539799039 GCF_042186555.1 Aquarana catesbeiana
CGTTGGCAAGCATACCTAAAAGACCCACACCAAAGAACAAAGAGGACCTCTCCTTGCTCCTCATCAGCTGGGATCTCCAACCCCACTATACCTTCAGTCCTCTCTGAGACCTGCACTGAGAGGAATGAAGGTGTAGAATTAGGTGTGTCACAGCCAGGTACTTGGGGGCAATCTGGTATCGGTACACCGACATCAGATTGTACCAGGCAGATTTTCCTGCCCCAGCTGCTGCACCGCCGAAAGAAGTTCGCTCCCAGCCATCCACATGCCCAGCGGTTGAATGCTAGCTTGGCTAAATTGCTAGCACTTCAACTGCTGCCTTTTCAGTTGGTAGACTCTGCCCCCTTCCGTTAGTTTGTGGAATGTGCGGTTCCTCAGTGGCAGGTTCCCAAACGCCACTTTTTCTCACAGAAGGCGATTCCGGCTCTCTACCGGCATGTGGAAGGCAATGTCTTGGCCTCGCTGGACAGGGCGGTCAGCGGTAAGGTGCATATTACCGCTGACTCATGGTCCAGCAGGCATGGACAGGAACATTACCTATCTTTCACTGCGCACTGGGTGACTCTTCTGGCAGCTGGGAAGGATGCAGGACAGGGTGCAGTAGTGTTGGAGGTTGTTCCGCCACGATGCCTCCAAAATACTACTAGTGGTGATTCTGCCACACCTCTCTCCTCCACCCCCTCCTCTTCTTCTTCCTCTATGGCCTCTTCCTGTGCTAATTTGTCTTCGGAATCAGCGGTGCTCCGTAGGTGTTCCAGGGGCTACGCAAGCACGCAGGCCAAAAGATGCCATGTGGTGCTTGAGCTGGTGTGTTTGGGGGACAGGAGCCACACTAGGGCAGAGATTCTGTCAGCTCTGCAGGGGCAGGTTCAGAGGTGGTTGATGCCACGCCAGTTTAAGGCAGGTATGGTGGTTTGCGACAATGGCACCAACCTCCTGTCCGCCCTCTGACAGGGACAAATGACCCATGTGCCCTGTTTGGCTCACGTCCTTAACTTGGTGGTGCAGCGGTTCTTGGGCAGGTTACCCGGGTTTACAGGATGTCCTGAGGCAGGCCAGGAAAGTCTGTGTGCATTTCCACAGGTCATATAATGCCAGTGCTCGGCTGGCTGACCTCCAAAAGGAATTTAACCTGCCCAAGTACCGCCTTATCTGTGACATGCCCACCAGGTGGAACTCAACGTTGGCCATGCTGCAGCGGCTGCATATGCAGCAGAGGGCCATCAATGAGTACCTGTGCGACTATGGCACAAGGACAGGGTCAGGGGAGCTTGTTTTTTTTTTCCCCACGCCAGTGGGCCATGATCAGGGATGCATGCACTGTCCTGTCACCATTTGAGGAGGCCACAAGGATGGTGAGCAGTAACAGTGCATGCATCAGTGACACTGTCCTCCTTGTCCACCTGTTGGAGCACACACTGCGTGGAGTAATGTACAGGGCACTTTAGGCAGAACAAAGGCAGGAAGAGGAGGACTTCCTTAGCTCTCAAGGCCCCCTTTATCCAGACAGTGTTCCTGCCTGCCCGCCGATCACACAGGAAGAGGATGAGGAGGAGGAGAAGGAGGAGGAGGAAGAAGAGGATTGTGTCAGCATGGAGGTGGAGCCTGGCACTCAGCATCAGCAGCAGTCTATAAGGGATCATTTACAGTCCCAAGAAACACATGGACTTGTACGTGGCTGGGAGGAGGTGGCTGCGGATCATGTCGTCCTTAGTGTCCCAGAGGACTCCGGACTGAATGCCTCAGCAAACCTACGCTGCATGGCCTCCCTGATCCTGCAAAGCCTGCGTAAGAATCCTCGTATTCGTGGTATCAAGGAGAGGGATCAATACTGGCTGGCAACCCTCCTTGATCCACGTTACAAGGGTAAGGTTGCGGACCTTATCTTGCCGTCGCAGAGGGAGCAGAGGATGAAACATCTTCGGGAGGCCTTGCAGAAAGGTCTGTGCAATGCGTTCCCAGAGACTGGGAGGTTACAAACTCCTGTTCCTCGACAACGTGTTGCTGAGGCTTCGGTCAGTCAAAGAAGGTGGCCGTCTGACTGATGCGTTCAGACAATTTTTTAGTCCGCAGCCCCAAGGTATGATCGGTTCCAGCAACCATCGCCAACGTCTGTTTTACATGGTACAGGAATACCTAGGGGCAAGATCTGACTTGGACACCTTTCCTACCGAAAATCCTCTGGGTTACTGGGTCTTGAGGATGGATCACTGGCCAGAGATTGCACAGTATGCAATTGAGCTACTGGCCTGTCCTGCATCCAGCATTCTTTCGGAACGCACATTCAGTGCTGCTGGAGGTTTTATAACTGATCACAGGGTGCGCCTGTCCACCGACTCGGTCGATTGACTGATCTTCATAAAAATGAATCAGTCTTGGATCACCACCAGCTACCATGCACCTGATGCTGATGTAACCGAATAATTTTTTTTGAAATGTCAGATCCCTTCAAGACTGCCTATGCTGATGCTGAGTGACTATCCTGTTATGCTGAGTGACTATCCTCTTCCTCCTCAATGATCATGCTGATAGCTTGTAAGAATATTTTTGGTTCTGGGCGCCGCCACCAGTGGCTAAGGCCCAATTTTTCAGCCCTTGTTTAACAGGGGCGTGCAATTACAATTTTTGATGCAATATTTTGCAAGGAGGGTCCGTTGCTGCACTCAACTAGAGTATTTGTGAGGGGTTGCAGTGTTGTGGCACCAGCACCAGTGCCTAAGGCCCAATTTTTCAGCCCCTGTTTAACAGGGGCGTGTAATTACAATTTTTGATGCAATATTTTGCAGGAGGGCTCATTCCTGCGCTCCAACTAGAGTATCTGTGAGGTGTTGCAGTGTTGTGGCACCAGTGCCTAAGGCGCAATTTTTCTGCCTCTGTTCAACAGGGACTTGTAATTACAATTCTTGATCTAATATTTCATAGCAGGGCCCATTTCTGTGCCCACCAAGAGTAACTGTGAGGACTTACAGTGTTGTGGCACCAGCACCACCACCACCACCACCAAAGGCCCAATTTTTCTGCCCCTGTTCAACAGGTGCATGTAATTACAATTCTTGATCTAATATTTCACAGCAGGGCCTGTTCCAGCTCCCACCAAGAGTAACTGTGAGGACTTACAGTGTTGTGGCAACACCACCACCACCACCACCATCAAAGGCCCAATTTTTCTGCCCCTGTTCAACAGGTGCATGTAATTACAATTCTTGATCTAATATTTCACAGCAGGGCCTGTTCCAGCTCCCACCAAGAGTAACTGTGAGGACTTACAGTGTTGTGGCAACACCACCACCACCACCATCAAAGGCCCAATTTTTCTGCCCCTGTTTAACAGGTGCATGTAATTACAATTCTTGATCTAATATTTCACAGCAGGGCCGTTTCTGCGCCCACCAAGTGTAACTGTGAGGACTTACAGTGTTGTGGCAACACCAACACCTAAGGCCCCTGTGACGGGAGGGCCCGTGGAACTCAGAATCCCTTGGAAAGTAGGGGATGCCCTTGTTTCAGCTCCCCATACACCTCTTATGGCTATCCTGGCACAGGGTGAGTGAGAAAATATATCTTGGACTACTTAAAATGGGACAGTAATATTTGTCCACAATATCTCCCAGGATGTATGTAGAGACTATTATTGGGTTGCTTGATTCTGAACTCAATCTGTTAATTAAGTGAGCTGATCACATTAGCCTCCAGGACTGGCTAGGAGACGAACAGTCTACTCCTAATATAGTTGTTGATGACTAGGCTGAGGAGGGGGGAAATTGTTGTTTGTATTGTTAATTGTAATTAGCTCCTGCTATTGTGTTTATACTACTGTGTGAAGCTCGGTGCCCACAAGTCTGTGTCCTACAGGTCATGTCTCTGAGTCATCTGGTCTGGGTAAATGATTTAGTAAACTAGCTCATGTTAATTAGGTTAATTAGGTTACAGGGGTATTGTTAGAGTAATATGAGCAGGAGGGGGGAACCTCATTTTCTACTGTATATAAGAGTGTATTCTGGTTCTAATAAAGATATAGTCCATGTTAGCAGTGAAGCAAGTGTCGCCTTGTTTTGTGTTTGGAAGCTTTTGGAATATCTGATATCTGTATCCAGACTACAAGGAAGTGGTATACTGGCGGAAGCACTCAAGTGGAGTGTGGGACGTTCTGTGACATTGGTGGCAAGCAGCGGGACGCTTCCTGCAGTCTGGGACATCCAAACTTCCACCTGGATCCAAGGTCCGGATAGCAGGAGAGGAGAGGAGAGGTACAGATACCAGCCGCCATGGAGGAGGAATTCAGAAGGAGGTTGCAGATAGAGCACAGAGGACCAGTATCAGAGCAGGTCCTGCTGGGATGGTGTGATTCTATTCGTTGCAAACTCTGGAAGGAAGTGCTAGCCCCTGAGCAGCGACACCAGGGAAAAGTTCTCCCCTCCATCCAGGAAAGGTACTGGTCGCAGTACGGATTGCGGGTGCGGTTTTTGGGAGAAAAACCGCACAAGGAGCAGAAAGCTGAATTAAGCAGGCTGCTCTGGGCAGAGATGAAGCTGGATGAGAGCTACAGAGCCCTCCGGTGGCATGTATCCCAAGCATGTCCCTGGATAGCGGATGACAGCCCAACGGAAGGCTTAAGCTATGGCGGCTTGGGACTGTTGTATGTGAAGCTGACAGGGGACCTTAACTTTGGGAGTGATTTGGAGTGGCGGGTGGATGAAATCATGGATTTCAGAGAAGGGCTACTGAACATTTCTGAAGTGCACTGGGCACAGGAAGATTTGGAGTTTATGGCTGTTCAGGAATGGGAGCTGGAGATCGCCTACAAACAGCTGCTAGACGTTGCTCAGTGCCAGGGCTGGGCTCCCTTTGCCTAGGACTATCAGGAAATACCAATTGACAACCCTGAAATCCTGGCTGAAGAGTCGGCAATGTGGCAGAGTAATAGTGTGCCTTGTCAACCTGCCCCCACAGCTATTCAGGCGGAGGTCTTATGGCGGATGCAGCAAGTGCTGACTGACCTTGATCCTGTTTCTGCATGGGATGATCTTGGATGGAGGAATGTGCCTGTCCAGCAGCATGCCAGAGAATCGGCAGTGGAAAATCTGGAGATTACTGTCCCCAAACCTGAAGTGCTGACAACAGTGCAGAGCTCTGCTAACCTCTGCCCAGCACTGATAGCATGTTCTGAGCTCCATGGACAGGAGATGGTGAATCTCTATCCCCAGACACCAGTTGCAGAGACAAGGGATTTTATAGACTTTTCTGCTGAGGAAGAACAACCTGATGAGCCTCCAGCAGAAGAGCTAGTATTGGGGCCAAACTTCACTGTGCTCTGTCCAGCACCAACAGTAGTATCTGTGGAGTTACAAGGAACTTGCAACAGGGCCGAGTACTGCTGGACTCTGCCCTCAACTAACAGAGGATGGATTTCCTGTGAAGGTGGATGGTACTTCAGTCTCCACCTGTATACCCCAGGGATGCTGGCCAGTCGGCCCATATCCCCAACAGCATGACGGAGTGAGCCCAGTCACCCTGTCTTCTCTCCAGGGGCAAAAAGGACTCCAGGGAGAAGGGCCAGTCCAGGCCTCTCCCCAGCGGCAGATATGTTCTCTGGGAGAGGCAGAGGTTGGCTGGGTGAGTAATGCTTTGTTTGGAACAATTTATTTGGGGTACTGTGTGGGTACAGGCATTAGAGGACTGTAACTACTGACTATCTTCAGAGTCAACCCGTCTGGGGTCTCATCCTGTGTTAGTCTTCTGCCGAAAGGGGAGAGATGTGACGGGAGGGCCCGTGGAACTCAGAATCCCTTGGAAAGTAGGGGATGCCCTTGTTTCAGCTCCCCATACACCTCTTATGTCTAAGTCACCCTGTGCTATCCTGGCACAGGGTGAGTGAGAAAATATATCTTGGACTACTTAAAATGGGACAGTAATATTTGTCCACAATATCTCCCAGGATGTATGTAGAGACTATTATTGGTTTGTTTGATTCTGAACTCAATCTGTTAATTGAGTGAGCTGATCACATTAGCCTCCAGGACTGGCTAGGAGATGAACAGTCTACCCCTACTATAGTTGTTGAAGACTAGGCTGAGGAGGGGGGAGATTGTTGTTTGTATTGTTAATTGTAATTAGCTCCTGCTATTGTGTTTATACTACTGTGTGAAGCTCGGTGCCCACAAGTCCTACAGGTCATGTCTCTGAGTCATCTGGTCTGGGTAAATGATTTAGTAAACTAGCTCATGTTAATTAGGTTAATTAGGTTACGGGTGTATTGTTAGAGTAATATGAGCAGGAGGGGGGAACCTCATCTTCTACTGTATATAAGACTGTATTCTGGTTCTAATAAAGATATAGTCCATGTTAGCAGTGAAGCAAGTGTCGCCTTGTTTTGTGCTTGGAAGCATTTGGAATATCTGATATCTGCATCCAGACTACAAGGAAGTGGTATACTGATGGAAGCACTCAAGTGGAGTGTGGGACGTTCCATGACAGCCCCAATTTCTGAAGAGTATTTAGGGCAGGCCCCTACTTTCAAACATCCAACTTACAAACGACTCCTACTTGCAAACGGAAGGAGACAACAGGAAGTTAGATGAAATCTACCCCTAGGAAGGGAAATTCTCTCCTTTAAGAGTTAATATGGGAAAAACGTGTCTCCTCTCCACTGATGCTTTATCACCAATCCTTGTTTCACTAAAAACCCCAAATTGTCAAAAAACATTTGTCATTGGGACAGAAAGTGAAGTAAAATCTACTGAAGAGGTGCACAGACAGCAAAAGAAATGTCACAGGGGTGATAACCCTTCCCTATGTTTTCCAAAAAGCTTAAAAATAGATTTTGTTGGCGGGAGCTACACTTTAAAAATGTACCAGTTCAAAATTACAAACAGATTCTACTTAACAACAAACCTACAGTCCCTGTCTTGTTTGCACCGCCTGTATACTGCTGTTCAGAGGGCCTGGGGGCCCCACGCCTTTCCTTTTTTTAATTTGGGTGCGGGGTTCCCCTTAATATCCATACAAGACCCAAAGGGCCTGGTAATGGACTGGGGGGGGGGGGTACCCATGCCGTTTGTCTCACTAATTTTCAGCCATATTACCAGGACCGGACATTACATTAAAGCCGTAAGCAGTTTTAAATGACTTTTATTACTTTCAAAATGTAATTTTGTGCAGGGACTGTTCTAAGCACGAGAAACACGCGCCACTTTACAGGCATACTATAGACACCCCCCAGGTACGATATTTAACCACTTGACGACCGCCTCACGCCGATGTACGTCGGCAAGGTGGCACGGACAGGCAAAATCACGTACATATACGTGATTTGCCTTCCGCGAGTGGGGGGTCCGATCGGACCCACCCCCGGTGCCCGAGGCGGTTGTCTTTTGTCCCACGGCGATCGGAGGTGAGGGGGAGGCCATCCGTTCGTGGCCCCCCCTCGCGATCGCCGCCGGCCAATCGAATCATTCCTTTGCTGCTGTATGCTAAACAGCAGCAAAGGAAATGATGTCATCTCTCCTCGGCTTGGTAATTTCCGTTCCGGCCCGAGGAGAGAAGACAGGTATGTGAGTGCACCAACACTACACAACACAGTAGAACATGCTAGGCACACAAAACACCCCGATCCCCCCCCGATTGCCCCCCGATCCCCCCCCAATCACCCCCCCCCTGTCACAAACTGACACCAGCAGTTTTTTTTTTCTGATTACTGCATTGGTGTCAGTTTGTGACAGTTACAGTGTTGGGACAGTGAGTATTAGCCCCCTGTAGGTCTAGGATACCCCCCTAACCCCCCCCCTAATAAAGTTTTAACCCCTTGATCACCCCCTGTCACCAGTGTCGCTAAGCGATAATTTTTCTGATCGCTGTATTAGTGTCGCTGGTGACGCTAGTTAGGGACGTAAATATTTAGGTTCGCCGTCAGCGTTTTATAGCGTCAGGGACCCCCATATACTACCGAATAAATGTTTTAACCCCTTGATGGCCCCCTAGTTAACCCTTTCACCACTGATCACCGTATAACTGTTACGGGTGATGCTGGTTAGTTTGTTTATTTTTTTATAGTGTCAGGGCACCCGCCGTTTATTACCGAATAAAGGTTTAGCCCCCTGATCGCCCGGCGGTGATATGCGTCGCCCCAGGCAGCGTCAGATTAGCGCCAGTACCGCTAACACCCACGCACGCAGCATACGCCTCCCTTAGTGGTATAGTATCTGAACGGATCAATATCTGATCCGATCAGATCTATACTAGCGTCCCCAGCAGTTTAGGGTTCCCAAAAACGCAGTGTTAGCGGGATCAGCCCACATACCTGCTAGCACCTGCGTTTTGCCCCTCCGCCCAGCCCACCCAAGTGCAGTATCGATCGATCACTGTCACTTACAAAACACTAAACGCATAACTGCAGCGTTCGCAGAGTCAGGCCTGATCCCTGCGATCGCTAACAGTTTTTTTGGTAGCATTTTGGTGAACTGGCAAGCACCAGCCCCAGGCAGCGTCAGGTTAGCGCCAGTAGCGCTAACACCCACGCACGCACCGTACAGCTCCCTTAGTGGTATAGTATCTGAACGGATCAATATCTGGTCCGATCAGATCTATACTAGCGTCCCCAGCAGTTTAGGGTTCCCAAAAACGCAGTGTTAGCGGGATCAGCCCAGATACCTGCTAGCACCTGCGTTTTGCCCCTCCGCCCGGCCCAGCCCAGCCCACCCAAGTGCAGTATCGATCGATCACTGTCACTTACAAAACACTAAATGCATAACTGCAGCGTTCGCAGAGTCAGGCCTGATCCCTGCGATCGCTAACAGTTTTTTTGGTAGTATTTTGGTGAACTGGCAAGCACCAGCCCCAAGCAGCGTCAGATTAGCGCCAGTACCGCTAACACCCACGCACGCACGCAGCATACGCCTCCCTTAGTGGTATAGTATCTGAACGGATCAATATCTGATCCGATCAGATCTATACTAGCGTCCCCAGCAGTTTAGGGTTCCCAAAAACGCAGTGTTAGCGGGATCAGCCCAGATACCTGCTAGCACCTGCGTTTTGCCCCTCCGCCCGGCCCAGCCCAGCCCACCCAAGTACAGTATCGATCGATCACTGTCACTTACAAAACACTAAATGCATAACTGCAGCGTTCGCAGAGTCAGGCCTGATCCCTGCGATCGCTAACAGTTTTTTTGGTAGTATTTTGGTGAACTGGCAAGCACCAGCCCCAAGCAGCGTCAGATTAGCGCCAGTACCGCTAACACCCACGCACGCACGCAGCATACGCCTCCCTTAGTGGTATAGTATCTGAACGGATCAATATCTGATCCGATCAGATCTATACTAGCGTCCCCAGCAGTTTAGGGTTCCCAAAAACGCTGTGTTAGCGGGATCAGCCCAGATACCTGCTAGCACCTGTATTTTGCCCCTCCGCCCGGCCCAGCCCACCCAAGTGCAGTATCGATCGATCACTGTCACTTACAAAACACTTAACGCATAACTGCAGCGTTCGCAGAGTCAGGCATGATCCCTGCGATCGCTAACAGTTTTTTTTGTAGCTTTTTATTGAACTGGCAAGCGCCAGCGGCCTAGTACACCCCGGTCGTAGTCAAACCAGCACTGCAGTAACACTTGGTGACGTGGCGAGTCCCATAAGTGCAGTTCAAGCTGGTGAGGTGGCAAGCACAAGTAGTGTCCCACTGCCACCAAGAAGACAAACACAGGCCCGTCGTGCCCATAATGCCCTTCCTGCTGCATTCGCCAATCCTAATTGGGAACCCACCGCTTCTGCAGCGCCCGTACTTCCCCCATTCACATCCCCAACCAAATGCAGTCGACTGCATGAGAGGCATTTTCTTTATGTCCTCCCGAGTACCCCTACCCAACGAACCCCCCCAAAAAAGATGTTGTGTCTGCAGCAAGCACGGATATAGGCAGGGCCGTCTTTACTATTGATTGGGCCCTGGGCAAAAAAAATTCTTGGGCCCCCCCCCCCATGCAAATTGTCTCTCCACCCCAACATTCTAAAAAACAAAACACACACGTAAACTTATGTATTGTATTGTAACTGTACTGTCTGCCCTCATGTTGTAAAGCGCTGCACAAACTGTTGACACCATATAAATCCTGTATAATAATAATAATAATGATGGGGGGAAGAGATAGAGAAGTCCAGGATTATGGGTGGGGGGGGGGGGGAGATACGGGAGTCCAGGATGATTGGGGGGGAGAGATGGGGGAGTTCAAGATGATGGCGGGAAGGGGGAGATAGGAGTCCAGGATGACACACGGGGATTGGGGGGGGTGTACTTTGAGGTGTTTGTATCATGCAGGGCACAGAAAAAAATCAGCACAAGGGGCAGTACTTGCATATCTTCCTCCCTCCCGCAAAGTTACCATCTATTGGTCACCTCTGCACATCACTTTGCTTACCTCTGCTCCCTCATCCACAGCTCATCTCTGTACCCCCCTCCACGTCTGTACCCCTCCATCCACATCTCACTTCTGTATTCCCTGTCTACCTCTTTCTCCCCCCCCATACACAGCTCACTTCTGTATCCCCCATCCACCTCTGTACCCCCCCCCCCATGTTTACCTCTATATCTTTCCGTCCACCTTTGTACCTCCCCATGTCCACCTCTGTACCCCCCATCCATGTTCACCTCTATATCTTTCTGTCCACCTCTGTACCCCCCCATGTCCACCTTTGTACCCCCCATCCACCTCTGTAGTACCCCTCATCCACAGCTCACTTCTGTATCCCCATCCACCTCTTTATCCCCCCATCCCTGTTCATCTCTATATCCTTCCATCCACTTCTGTACCCCCCCATCCCCCTCTGTACATCCCCATGTCCACCTTTGTACCCCTGTCCACCTCTGGGTTCATCTCTGTAACCCCCCTCCACCTCTGTACCCCCCATGTCCACCTTTGTACCCCTCGTCCACCTGTGTTCTCTACTCTGTACCCCCCTCCACAGCTCACTTATGTATCCCCCATCCACCTCTGCATCCCCCATCCACGTTCATCTCTATACCCTTCTGTCCACCTCTGTACCCCCCCCCCCCGTCCACCTCTGTACATCCCCATGTCCACCTTTGTACTCCCGTCCACCTCTGGGTTCATCTCTGTACCCCCCCCATGTCCATCTTTGTACCCCCGTCCACCTATGTTCACCTCTGTACCCCCTCATGACCACCTCTGTACCCCCTCACCACCTCTGTTCCCCCGTCCACCTATGTTCACCTCTGTACCCCCTCATGACCACCTCTGTACCCCCTCACCACCTCTGTTCCCCCGTCCACCTATGTTCACCTCTGTACCCCCTCATGACCACCTCTGTACCCCCTCACCACCTCTGTTCCCCCGTCCACCTATGTTCACCTCTGTACCCCCTCATGACCACCTCTGTACCCCCTCACCACCTCTGTTCCCCCGTCCACCTGTGTTCACCTCTGTACCCCCCATGTCCACCTTTGTACCCCTGCCACCTCTGTACCCCCCATGTTCATCTCTGTACCCCCCCATGTCCACCTCTGTACCCCTTCCACCTCTGTACCCCCCATGTCCATCTCTGTACCCCTTCCACCTCTGTACCCCCAATGTCCATCTCTGTACCCCTTCCACCTCTGTACCCCCAATGTCCATCTCTGTACCCCTTCCATCTCTGTACCCCCCATGTCCATCTCTGTACCCCTTCCACCTCTGTACCCCCAATGTCCATCTCTGTACCCCTTCCATCTCTGTACCCCCAATGTCCATCTCTGTACCCCTTCCATCTCTGTACCCCCCCATGTCCATCTCTGTACCCCTTCCATCTCTGTACCCCCCCATGTCCACCTCTGTACCCCTTCCACCTCTGTACCCCCCATGTCCATCTCTGTACCCCTTCCACCTCTGTACCCCCAATGTCCATCTCTGTACCCCTTCCATCTCTGTACCCCCCCATGTCCATCTCTGTACCCCTTCCATCTCTGTACCCCCCCATGTCCACCTCTGTACCCCTTCCACCTCTGTACCCCCCATGTCCATCTCTGTACCCCTTCCACCTCTGTACCCCCAATGTCCATCTCTGTACCCCTTCCACCTCTGTACCCCCAATGTCCATCTCTGTACCCCTTCCATCTCTGTACCCCCCCATGTCCATCTCTGTACCCCTTCCATCTCTGTACCCCCCCATGTCCACCTCTGTACCCCTTCCACCTCTGTACCCCCCATGTCCATCTCTGTACCCCTTCCATCTTTGTACCCCCCATGTCCATCTCTGTACCCCTTCCATCTCTGTACCCCCCATGTCCACCTCTGTACCCCTTCCATCTCTGTACCCCCCATGTCCACCTCTGTACCCCCCATGTCCATCTATGTACCCCCCATGTCCATCTCTGTACCCCCCATGTCCATCTCTGTACCCCTTCCATCTATGTACCCCCCATGTCCATCTCTGTACCCCCCATGTCCATCTCTGTACCCCCCATGTCCATCTCTGTACCCCCCATGTCCACCTCTGTACCCCCCATGTCCATCTATGTACCCCCCATGTCTACCTCTGTACCCCCCATGTCCATCTATGTACCCCCCATGTCCACCCCTCACTTCTGTACCCCCCCCCCCATGTCCACCTCTGTGCCAGCAATTCTCTGCAGTCTGCACATATGGATCCCCTGCCCCTTCTCTCCACGTTGTTCTTTCTTACCTGGTCACACGGCGGTGCAACACAGTCTCCGCCTATCAGACCCAGCACACAGCCATAAAACTTCACTCGGCTGTGTGCTACACAGGTCTGCCAGGCGGGGGTGGGGGCGGGAGGAACACAGAGTGCCGCTCTCGCTCTGTCATTGACTCTGGTGCTCAGCTCCTGACAGAGGGAGAAGCGGGACGAGCGGGCTCAAACACATGAAGCCCGCAGCTGTCCCGCTCTCCTGTATAATGAATGTAGCCGCTTGGGAGAGCAGGGGGGGGGATCGGCTCCCCCCGCTACTCCGCAAAAACTGCGGGCAGCGCAGGGCTTAAGTGGCAGCTGCTTTGGGCCCCACAGCAATGACAGGGCCCAGGGCAACTGCCCCTTTTGCCCTGCGTTAAAGACGGCCCTGGATATAGGCGTGATACCCGCTTTTATTGTCCCTACTGTCCTGACAATCCTGGTCTTTGCATTGGTGAATGTTTTGAACGCTACCATTCATTAGTTGAGTATTAGCGTAGGGTACAGCATTCCACAGACTAGGCACACTTTCACAGAGTCTCCCAAGATGCCATCGCATTTTGAGAGACCCGAACCTGGAACCGGTTACCGTTATAAAAGTTAGTTACAAAAAAAGTGTAAAAAAAAAAATATATATATAAAATAAAAAAAAATAGTTAGCGTTTCATTGTTCTCTCTCTCTCTATTCTCTCTCTCTCTATTGTTCTGCTCTTTTTTACTGTATTCTATTCTGCAATGTTTTATTGTTATTATGTTTTATCATGTTTGCTTTTCAGGTATGCAATTTTTTATACTTTACCGTTTACTGTGCTTTATTGTTAACCATTTTTTTGTCTTCAGGTACGCCATTCACGACTTTGAATGGTTATACCAGAATGATGCCTGCAGGTTTAGATATCATCTTGGTATCATTCTTTTTAGCCAGCGGTCAGCTTTCATGTAAAAGCAATCCTAGCGGCTAATTAGCCTCTAGACTGCTTTTACAAGCCGTGGGAGGGAATGCCCCCCCCCCACCGTCTTCCGTGTTTTTCTCTGGCTCTCCTGTCTCAACAGGGAACCTGAGAATGCAGCCAGTGATTCAGCCAGCTGACCATAGAGCTGATCAGAGACCAGAGTGGCTCCAAACATCTCTATGGCCTAAGAAACCGGAAGCTACGAGCATTTTATGACTTAGATTTCACCGGATGTAAATAGCGCCATTGGGAAATTGGGGAAGCATTTTATCACACTGATCTTGGTGTCGTCAGATGCTTTGAGGGCAGAGGAGAGATCTAGGGTCTAATAGACCCCAATTTTTTCAAAAAAGAGTACCTGTCACTACCTATTGCTATCATAGGGGATATTTACATTCCCCGAGATAACAATAAAAATGATTAAAAAAAAAAAAAAAAAATGAAAGGAACAGTTTAAAAATAAGATAAAAAAGCAAAAAAATAATAAAGAAAAAAAAAAAAAAAAAAGCACCCCTGTCGCCCCCTGCTCTCGCGCTAAGGCGAACGCAAGCGGCGGTCTGTCGTCAAACGTAAACAGCAATTGCACCATGCATGTGAGGTATCGCCGCGAAGGTCAGATCGAGTGCAGTAATTTTTGCAGTAGACCTCCTCTGTAAATCTAAAGTGGTAACCTGTAAAGGCTTTTAAAGGCTTTTAAAAATGTATTTATTTTGTTGCCACTGCACGTTTGTGCGCAATTTTAAAGCATGTCATGTTTGGTATCCATGTACTCGGCCTAAGATCATCTTTTTTATTTCATCAAACATTTGGGCAATATAGTGTGTTTTAGTGCATTAAAATTTAAAAAAGTGTGTTTTTTCCCCAAAAAATGCGTTTGAAAAATCGCTGCGCAAATACTGTGTGAAAAAAAAAAATGAAACACCCACCATTTTAATCTGTAGGGCATTTGCTTTAAAAAAATATATAATGTTTGGGGGTTCAAAGTAATTTTTTTGCAAAAAAAAATAACTTTTTCATGTAAACAATGAGTGTCAGAAAGGGCTTTGTCTTCAAGTGGTTAGAAGAGTGAGTGATGTGTGACATAAGCTTCTAAATGTTGTGCATAAAATGCCAGGACAGTTCAAAACCCCCCCAAATGACCCCATTTTGGAAAGTAGACACCCCAAGCTATTTGCTGAGAGGCATGTCGAGTCCATGGAATATTTTATATTGTGACACAAGTTGCAGGAAAGACAAATTTTTTTATTTTTTTTATTTTTTTTTTGCACAAAGTTGTCACTAAATGATATATTGCTCAAACATGCCATGGGAATATGTGAAATTACACCCCAAAATACATTCTGCTGCTTCTCCTGAGTACGGGGATACCACGTGTGAGACTTTTTGGGAGCCTAGCCGCGTACGGGACCCCGAAAACCAAGCACCGCCTTCAGGCTTTCTAAGGGCGTGAAATTTGATTTCACTCTTCACTGCCTATCACAGTTTCGGAGGCCATGGAAAGCCCAGGTGGCACAAAACCCCCCCAAATGACCCCATTTTGGAAAGTAGACACCCAAAGCTATTTGCTGAGAGGTATAGTGAGTATTTTGCAGACCTCACTTTTTGTCACAAAGTTTTGAAAATTGAAAAAAGAAAAAAAAAAAATGTTTTTTCTTGTCTTTCTTCATTTTCAAAAACAAATGAGAGCTGCAAAATACTCACCATGCCTCTCAGCAAATAGCTTGGGGTGTCTACTTTCCAAAATGGGGTCATTTGGGGGGGTTTTGTGCCACCTGGGCAAAAAGTCTCACACATGTGGTACCCCCATACTCAGGAGAAGCAGCTAAATGTATTTTGGGGTGCAATTCCACATATGCCCATGGCCTGTGTGAGCAATATATCATTTAGTGACAACTTTGTGCAAAAAAAAAAAAAAAAAGTGTCACTTTCCCGCAACTTGTGTCAAAATATAAAATATTCCATGGACTCAATATGCCTCTCAGCAAATTGCTTGGGGTGTCTACTTTCCAAAATGGGGTCATTTGGGGGGGTTTTGTGCCACCTGGGCATTCCATGGCCTCCGAAACTGTGATAGGCAGTGAAGAGTGAAATCAAAAATTTACACCCTTAGAAATCCTGAAGGCGGTGCTTGGTTTTCAGGGCCCCGTACGCGGCTAAGCTCCCAAAAAGTCCCACACATGTAGTATCCCTATACTCAGGAGAAGCAGCTGAATGTATTTTGGGGTGCAATTCCACATAGGCCCATGGCCTGTGTGAGCAATATATCATTTAGTGACAACTTTTTGTAAATATTTTTTTTTTTTTTTTTCATTATTCAATCACTTGGGACAAAAAAAATAAATATTCAATGGGTTCAACATGCCTCTCAGCAATTTCCTTGGGGTGTCTACTTTCCAAAATGGGGTCATTTGGGGGGGGGGTTGTACTTCCCTGCCATTTTAGAACCTCAAGAAATGACATAGGCAGTCATAAACTAAAAGCTGTGTAAATTACAGAAAATGTACCCTAGTTTGTAGACGCTATAACTTTTGCGCAAACCAATAAATATACGCTTATTGACATTTTTTTTACCAAAGACATGTGGCCGAATACATTTTGGCCTAAATGTATGACTAAAATTTAGTTTATTGGATTTTTTTTATAACAAAAAGTAGAAAATATCATTTTTTTTCAAAATTTTCGGTCTTTTTCCGTTTATAAAATAAAAACTGCAGAGGTGATCAAATACCATCAAAAGAAAGCTCTATTTGTGGGAAGAAAAGGACGCAAATTTTGTTTGGGTACAGCATTGCATGACCGCGCAATTAGCAGTTAAAGCGACGCAGTGCCAAATTGGAAAAATACCTCTGGTCCTTAGGCAGCATAATGGTCCGGGGCTCAAGTGGTTAAAGGAACATTTCACTTTTTTTCACTTTAAGCATCATTAAAATCACTGCTCCCGAAAAAACGGACGTTTTTAAAACTTTTTTTTGCATTGATACATGTCCCCTGGGGCAGGACCCGGGTCCCCAAACACTTTTTAGGACAATACCATGTAAATTAGCCTTTAAAATTAGCACTTTTGATTTTGAACGTTCGAGTCCCATAGACTTCAATGGGGTTCTAACGTTCATGCAAATTTTCGGTCCGTTCGCAGGTTCTGGTGTGAACCGAATCGGGGGGTGTTCAGCTCATCCCTACTCAGAACGGGGAAGTGCTGCCTATATGAGGCTCTCCTTATTAAATATCATGTCATACCTACCTTTTACTCCCTACCTAAGATGCATAAGGATCTGGTGTGTCCTTCTGGAAGACCTATTATATTTGGGAATGGCGCTTATACTGAACAAGCCAGCCAACTAGACAGATACCTTCGCTCTCATGTCATGTCACTTCCTCCCTATGTTCAGGACACACCGGATCTTTTGCAACATCTAAGAAACATCCAATGATACCATCTTAGTGGCCATCGATATCGAAGGTCTTTACAGCAGTATTCCACACTTTTCAGGCCTTTCAGTTATACAAGACTTTTTAAGTGAGAGGACACAGGACTATTGGTCCTTTAGTAAGTTTACCCTCTCCATATTAGAACACATCTTAACATGCAATGTCTTTACCTTTAATGATTCCCACTACCTCCAGGTGCAGAGGGTTGCGATGGGGACCTCTTGTGCCCCATCGTATGCCAACCTGTACCTGGGGGGGTGGGAACGTATTCTGAGGAAAAATATGCTAAATATTGGGATTCCATTTTAATGTGGAACCGATATATATAGATGACGTTCTGATGCTTTGGACTGGTTCCCCTACTGACCTGACTAATTTCATGCTTGACTTAGGCCACAATGAATTTAATCTAAAATTCACCATGCATCAAAGTAGGCATTCTATTCCTTTTCTGGATATCACAGTTGTGATTGAAGGCGACGGAAACATCAGTACTATCTTGTATCATAAAGAGACAGCAGGTAATATCCTCCTACACGCTAGCAGTTCTCATCCTACTCCTCTCATTAATAGTATCCCCTACGGTCATTATCTCAGGTTGCGTAGAATCTGCTCCAATGACCTCTTCTTTAAGCAGGAAGCAGATGAACTACGGGGGAAGTTGTCCATTAGGGGATACTTGAAAACCTCTCTTTAAAAAGCCTTTAAAAGAGCGCAGAAGCAGACCAGACAGGAAGCTTTATGTAAAGAGATCTCGAAAAATGAGGAGGATATCACCGGTCCATCATTACTTATAACCGCCAACACTCATGTATACAGGAAATCTTGAATAAACATTGGTATCTTCTTACCAATGATTCTATTGTGTGTAAATATACAGGTGCTAAACCTAACATCACTTATAGGGGGCCGAGGTCACTTAGAGACAGATTGACACAAAGCCACTTTGTGAATGAGTAAGCCAGGACACCACTTTGAGAGGGACTTGGTAATGTGGATCATGCACTTTTTGCCCATGGATATACGAGAATCATACAATGTACTTGGCCAATGGCCAGTTGCATTCTGTTGTACACCACGTCAACTGTCAGACGGAGGGCGTGGTGTACATCATGCTTTGCAAATGCGGCAGCTTTTACGTGGGCAAAACCAAAGTACCTTTTGGCGTTGAATAAAAGATGATATATACTACATCAATAGCAATCAACTGCTAACACCAATAGGATGCCATGTAAACCAAACGCACGCTGGTGACAATAGCGTAGTTAAATTTCCAGCATTAGAACACATTCCAATGAACTCTCGAGGTGGTGACCATGATAAAAAGATCTTAAAGAGGGAAATGCGCTAGATCCACTCTCTAGCTGCCACTACATCGCCCGGCCTTAATGATGCTATGAGTTATAAACCCTATTATTATTTAGTCTGATTGTGAATTTTATTAAATGTTTTTAATATATTTACTAGAGGCTCTCATTGTGCTTTGTGCTTTTTGACAATTGTTAATAAGGCACAGCTGATGTGAGCCTCCATGTCTACTTCCAGGCTGTATTTAAGTTGAAATCTTGGCGTCCCGTGTGAGCCTCGATTCCTCAGGCGATGTTTGTTACGGAGAAACACGTTGAGAGGGGTCTCACATGTGACGTAATTTCGCAAGCTGGGTTGAAGCTTGGATGTGCTGGCCCTTTTTTGAATACACGCTGTCTAAGAATTTGACAGAAGAAATCCCCTCTTTGGAGCCTATTTGCCTTAGGAGTCTTAGGAGTTAACATTTTTTGGATCGTGGCACATTTAGCTGTTAGACAGCAAGGCAATGTTGGATCTCCTTGTGGGATCATATCTGGTAAGCTGAGGATTGGGTCGGAGGGGGGCAGAGAGAGAGAAGGCTTGAGAGAGAACGGGAACCTTGCTGGGTCTGTTGGGATCTCCGGAGAGCTGGCTTATTGGGCCACGCCAAATCATGGACTTCTCCCTTTGAGTTTTGCCAAGTATGGACTCTTCTCCTAAGCACTTCACCTGTGCAGTTATGCAGGGGCAGCCACAGATACCGTGCCTTGCAAAAGTATTCACCCCCTTGGCATTTTTCATGTTTTGTTGCCTCACAACCTGGAATTAACATGGATTGTTTGAGGATTTGCATTATTTAATTTACAGAACATGCCCACAACTTTGAAGATGTTTTTTTTTTATTGTGATGCAAACAACAAATAGGACAAAATAACAGAAAAAGTCAATGTGCATAACTATTCACCCCCCTAAAGTCAATACTTTGTAGAGCCACCTTTTGCGGCTATCACAGCTCCAAGTCACTTTGGATGAGTCTCTTTGAGCTTGCCACATCTTACCACTGGGATTTTTTTCCCCATTCCTCCTTGCAAAACTGCTCCAGCTCCTTCAAGTTTGATGGTTTTGGCTTGTGAACAGCAATCTTAAAGTCTGACCACAGATTTTCTATTGGATTGAAGTCTGGGCTTTGACTAGGCAATTCTCAACACATTTACATGTTTCCCCTTAAACCACTCAAGTGTTGCTTTAGCAGTGTGTTTGGGGTCATTGTCATGCTGGAAGGTGAACCTCCATCCTAGCCTCAAATCACACCCAGAGTGGTACAAGTTTTGCTCAAGAATATCCCTGTATTTAGCACCATCCATCTTTCTCTCAACTCTGACCAGTTTCCTAGTCTCGACTGCTGAAAAACATCCCCACAGCATGATACTGCCACCACCATGTTTCACTGTGGGGATGGTGTTCTTTGGGCGATGTGATGTGTTGGGTTTGCGCCAGACATAGCGTTTTCTTTGATGGCCAAAAAGTAAAATTTTAGTCTGATCAGACCAGAGCACCTTCCTCCATACATTTTGGGAGTCTCCCACATGCCTTTTTGCAAACTCAAAACGTGCCATTTTGTTTTTTGCTGAAAGTAATGACTTTCTTCTGGCCACTCTGCCATAAAGCCCAACTCAATGGAGTGTACGGCTTATTGTCGTACTATGTACAGATACTCCAGTCTCTGTTGTGCAACTCTGCAGCTCCTCCAGGGTCACCTTAGGTCTCTGTGCTGCCTCTCTGATTAATGCCCTCCTTGCCCGGTCCGTGAGTTGTTGTGCGGCCGTCTCTTGGCAGGTTTTCTGTTGTACCATGTTCTTTCAGTGTACTTCTCAACAACATTGTCCCTTACTTGTTTGGAGAGTTCCTTGGTCTTCATGGCAGTGTTTGGTTAGTGGTGCCTCTTGCTTAGGTGTTGCAGCCTCTGGGACCTTTCAAAAAGATGTGTATATGTAATGACAGATCATGTGATACTTAGATTGTACACAGATGGACATCATTTCACTAATTATGTAACTTCTGAAGGTAATTGATTGCACCAGAGCTTTTTATGGGCTTCATAACAAAGGGGGTGAATACATACCCACATGCCAATTATCAGTTTTTTATTTCTGAAAAATAGTTTTATGTATATATTTTTCTAATTTTACTTCACCAACTTAGACTATTGTGTTCTGGTCCATCACATATTATTCAGATTTAAAAAAACATTGAACTAAAGGCTGTAATGTAATAAAATAGGTAAAAAGCCAAGGGGGTGAATACTTTTGCAAGGCACTGTAGGTGTAGTTAGGAGATGGACATTTATACATATTGTACAGGGTTGTGCCATGCTTTCAGTAAAAGTTGTTTCAACTGCTTCAAGCCTGGTCTGAAGTTATTTAGGGGTGCATGTTGGGTTTGATGTATTCCTAAGAATCTGGGTCTGTAATAGCACTATGAGGTATGTGTAACACCACTACAAAAATTTAACCTACAAGACTAAGAAGAGAAAGTAGTTACCAAGGGTAACAGCAAGGAAGAACAGCTACAGCAACCAGTCATTTGGCATGGTACCTGGTTAGGTGACAGGCCCTCCGGTAGCGAGAGGGTCAGAGTTTTGACTCCCTCTCTAGCTGTTCATCTCCAGTTACTGGAAGCAGACTAGCGTTACAGAGATCTAAGGCCTGATCAATAGGTACGGTAAGGAAAGACCCGGGCTATGTGTCTGGACTAGAAAGGTGAACGAAGGCTCTGCACATCCCTCTGAATGCAATACATGCATAGTTGCCAACACTGCAAAAAAAATATGTGGGACACTTTGTTGGCTGTAGGTGGAGCTGTATAATAATTAGGGGGCGGGGGATGCATTTCTAGGCGTGACTTAGCAATAAAAGTAAATATGCGGCGCGTTCAGCGCGCCGCGGCGAAAAATGGGCGTGGGTTACGTGAAATAGTGGGCGTGGCTAAAATGGGCGTGGCTCAAAGGGGTTGTGGTTAGAGACTGAGATGAATGAGGGACGGAGAGGGAAAGGGGGAGAGAGGAATGAAGGGACAGAAGCCCCAGATGCTACACAACAATAGAAATATGTGTATTCTAGAAAGTTTAACAATCAGCAGATAAAGATACTCCAAACACCTGGTGTTAGCGCTTCAATCATCCCGGCACCATGATTGTTATGGTGTCAGGATGATTGAAGCGCATTATTTCTATTATTACATTGTAATATAAAATTAAATTATTCGCCTGCCACCAGCAGAGTCCATCCTTGCATCAGGTGCCACAAGCAGAGTCCTTCCTTGCATCAGGCGCCCCCAGCAGAGTCTGTCCTTGCATCAGGTGCCCCCAGCAGAGTCTGTCCTTGCATCAGGTGCCCCCAGCAGAATCCGTCCTTGCATCAGGTGCCCCCAGCAGAGTCTGTCCTTGCATCAGGTGCCCCCAGCAGAGTCTGTCCTCATATCAGGTGTCCCCAGCAGAGTCTGTCCTCGTATCAGGTGTCCCCGGCAAAGTCTGTCCTCGTATCAGGTGCCCCTGGCAGAGTGCCTCCTTGCATCAGGTGCCCCCAGCAGAGTCCGCCCTCACATCAGGTGCCCCCAGCAGAGTCCGTCCTTGCATCAGGTGCCCCCAGCAGAGTCAGTGCAGACTCCCTCAGTGCAGACTCCCTCAGTGCAGACCCCCCTCAGTGCAGACCCCTCTCAGTGCAGACCCCCCTTCATCAGTGCATACACACTCAGTGCAGACCCCCCTCCATCAGTGCAGACCCCCTCAGTGCAGACTCCCTCAGTGCAGACCCCCCTCCATCAATGCAGACCCCCTCAGTGCAGACCCCCTCCATCAATGCAGACCCCCTCAGTGCAGACCCCCCTCTATCAGTGCAGACCCCCTCAGTGCAGACCCCCCTCCATCAGTGCAGACCCCCTCAGTGCAGACCCCCCTCCATCAATGCAGACCCCCTCAGTGCAGACCCCCCCTCCGTGCAGACCCCCTCCATCAGTGCAGATGCCCTCAGCAGACCCCCTCAGTGCAGACCCCGCCTCCCATAACGCCCCCCAGGCCCCAGCACATGTCCATTACAGCGGCCACTGGCGCCGTGTGTTCAGTGGAGAGGGGAGGGGCCGATCCGTGCGAGCTGCATGGATCGAGCCCCCTTCCTCTCTCTACTGAACACAAGGGGGAGCAATCTAGCGGCGGCGGGACCGACCGCCATTTTACTGAAGCCTGCTTGCCAAAAAATATAGAATGCAAACATTCCCGATTTCCCTGGGCAAATCCCGATTCCGGACACCCTCCAATCGGGACGAGGGCCCCAAAATCGGGATTGTCCCGGGAAAATCGGGACTGTTGGCAACTATGTACATATATCAGTTACAAGTGTGTATTTATTATTTGGGATGAAACATCTTACGGAGGTGCTCCGTACACTAGTGCTGCACAGAAATGGGTCATCTCTGAGTCGAGGACTGCCTTAATGTTTGATTCTTCACAGGACCGCAGCCTCTACCTGGTCCCAGGCATTGGTAAGCATGTTTTTGACAAGGTTTTACCCCATGTGCACAGATGCAGTTAAACCATGCCTACGTGCTGCTTTGAGTTCCCTCCATTGTGGCTCATTACCGAACACTAGGCACTGGGCTACATATTGAGAGAAACTAAGATAAATGTTTAGATTGGAGGTTCTCCTATTCTGCACAGATCCTGTGACCAAATACCTGGTTGTACATTTAAATACAACTGTGCGCTCAGTGAAAATACCATGTGGTTTCCCTTTATTGGGGTTTCAGGTGATGCACTAACCCACATATACAGAAGGTGTTAGGGCCTCTTTTGTATAACCAGCAAAGAAAGAATTGTCTAGTAAGATGATGGTAGGTAGCGTTAGCTGCTTATATCCTATGGGGTCCCCAGCTGTGAGAACTTCTCACCAGTCTTCCAAGCTCTGACCATCTTTTGCAGCCAGTTATTAAAGCCCCTAGGCATGAATGATTGTCATTATATGGGCAATTATGGGTCTGATTTACTAGGTGATCATTTTGGCTCTCCTGAGATGACAGCAATCTTGTGCAGTATAAACATGAATGTTCAGCCAATATGCATATGTATACCTAATTGTTCTTCAGAATGATCATTGGACCATCAGATCCAAGGGCACCTTCAGTTTATATTACACAGACTACATTATGAGAGCAATGGTAAAGGTTGACATTCTGGAAGTGATATCTTCCATCTCTAATCCCAGAGAATTAAAAAATACTTATAATTGACAGGGTGAATTTACCCAGCAGCTGTCACCCATATCCAAAGTGATAAACCCTTTAGTTGGACCTGGAAACTACAGATAATATTTCATAAATTCAGTAATACGTTGTAACATCTTTTGCTGCAATTACAGCTGCACGTCTTTTTGGGTATTTCTCTACCAGCTTTGCACCTCTAGAGAGTGAAATTTTTGTCCATTCTTCTTTGCAAAATAGTTCAAGCTCTGTCAGATTGGATGGAGAGCGTCTGTGAACAGCAATTTTCAAGTCTTGCCACAGATTCTCAATTGGATTTAGGTCTGGACTTTGACTGGGCCATTCTAACACGTGACTATACTTTGATCTATACCATTCCATTGTAGCTCTGGCTGTATGTTTAGGGTCGTTGTCCTGCTAGAAAATGAACTTCCGCCGCAGTCTCAAGTCTGTTACAGACTCTAATGCCGCGTACACACGAGCGGACTTTGACGGACTAGGTCTGACAGTCTTTCCGACGGACTTTGCAGTGTAGGTCTGCCGGACTTTCAAACGAACGGACTTGCCTACACACGATCACACCAAAGTCTGACGTACGACCGGACTAAAATAAGGAAGTTGATAGCCAGTAGCCAATAGCTGCCCTAGCGTCGGTTTAATCTGTCGGACTAGCATACAGATGAGCGGATTTTTCGACCAGACTCGAGTCTGTCGGAAAGATTTGAGACATGTTTTATTTCTAGGTCCGTCAGACTTTTGGGGAAAAAAAATCCGCTGGAGCCCACACACAATCGAATTGTCCTCCGGGCCAAGTCTGCCGGAAAGTCTGCTCTTGTGTACGCGGCATAACAGGTTTTCTTCTAAGATTGCCCTGTATTTGGCTGCATCCATCTTCCCATCAACTCTGGCCAGCTTCCCTGTACCTGCTGAACAAAAGCATCCCCACAACATGATGCTGCCACCACCATGTTTCACGGTGGGGATGGTGTGTTCAGGGTGATGTTCAGTGTTTGTTTTCCACCACAGAAAGCGTTTTGCTTTAGGCTAAAAAGTTAAAGTTTGGTTTCATCTGACCAAAGCATCTTCTTCCACATGTTTGTTGTGTACCCCACATGGCTTCTTGCAAACTGCAAATTACACTTCTTATGGCTTTATTTCAACGATGGCTTTCTTCTTGCCACTCTTCCATAAAGGATTTGTGGAGTGTAGTGGGGCGCCTCTATCTCTGTCACGCCAACCCCTCTGTGTAGAATGGATAGATTCATGCATAGCATGAATCTATCCATGGGCACTGTAGCCACCCCCTATTCAGGCGTCCGGCCCCTTTTTCGGATGCTGGGCACCTGAATTACAGCGGCGGGGTGTTTTTTTAAGCACCTGATTAGAGCCATAGGCTCTAATAGGCTTCAAAAATGGTGGACTTGGAGTGCAAAGCATTGCGCTCGCAGTCCACCCAGTTGTGTTAGCAAAGCAAATGAATATTTGCTTTGCCAACACTAAACCGCCTCTCAGCCAATCAGGATGCCCGGATCTAATATCCGTCACCTGATTGACTAAAGGCAGAGGTGCTCCGATTGGAACCTAAGGGAATGAAAGAAGAGACCCACGGGAGGACACAGAACCATGGAGGACACAGGAGCCATCACCCGACCCGATGCATGTCCCACAGCTCGCTGCCATCACCCACCACCAGGATGGGGTAAGTGTTTGCCAGTCAGACAGAGGCTGCATATGATGGGCACAGGCTGCATATGATGGGCACAGGCTGCATATGATGGGCACAGAGGCTGCATATGGTGGGCACAGGCTGAATGTGATGGGCACAGAGGCTGCATGATGCGCACAGGCTGCATATGATGGGCACAGAAGCTGCAAATGATGGGCACAGAGGCTGCATATGAGGGGAACAGGCTACATATGAGGGGAACCGGCTGTATATGATGGGCACAGGTTGCATATGATGGGCACAGGTTGCATATGATGGGCATAGAGGCTCCATATGATGGGCACAGGCTGCAAATGATGGGCACAGGCTGCATATGATGGGCACAGAGGCTGCATATGATGGGCACAGAGGCTGCATATGATGGGCACTGGCTGCATATGATGGGCACAGGCTGAATATGATGGGCACAGGCGCTGAATATGATGGGCACAGTGGCTGCATATGATGGGCACAGGCTGCATATGATGGGCACAGAGGCTGCATATGATGGGCACAGGCTGCATGTGATGGACACAGAGGCTGCATATGATGGGCACAGGCTGCATATGATGGGCACAGAGGCTGTATGATGCGCACAGGCTGCATATGATGGGCACAGAAGCTGCAAATGATGGGCACAGAGGCTGCAAATGAAGGGCACAGGCTGCATATGAGGGGAACAGGCTACATATGATGGGCACAGAGGCTACATATGATGGGCACAGGTTGCATATGATGGGCATAGAGGCTCCATATGATGGGCACAGGCTGAAAATGATGGGCACAGGCTGCATATGATGGGCACAGAGGCTGTATGATGGGCACAGAGGCTGCATACGATGGGCACCGGCTGCATATGATGGGCACAGAGGCTATATGATGGGCACAGGCTCAATATGATGGGCACAGGCTGAATATGATGGGCACAGGCGCTGAATATGATGGGCACAGTGGCTGCATTTTATGGGGCACAGTGGCTGCATTTTATGGGGCACAGTGGCTGCAATTGATGGCACAGTGAGGCTGCAATTGATGTTTGTTTGTTTTTTTCCAGTATTTTTCAAAACTTCTCAGTTTGTTTGCGCCCCCCCCAAAAAATTTTGAGCACCAGCCGCCACTGAGTGCACGACTAATAGTTGTCCTGTGGACAGATTCTCCCACCTGAGCTGTGGATTTCTGTAGCTCTCCAGAGTTACCATGGGCCTCTTGGCTGCTTCTCTGATTAATGCTCTCCTTGCCCAGCCTGTAAGTTTAGCTGGACAGCCAGGTCTTGGTAGGTTTGCAGTTGTGCCATGCTCTTTCCATTTTCCGATGATGGATTGAACAGTGCTCCATGAGATGCTCAAAGCTTGGGATATCTTTCTATAATCTAACCCTGCTTTAAACTTCTCCACAACTTTATCCCTGACCTGTCTGGTGTGTTCCTTAGCCTTCGTGATGCTGTTTGTTCACTAAGGTTCTCTAAGAAACCTCTGAGGGCTTCACAGAACAGCTGTATTTATACTGATATTAAATTACACACAGGTGGACTCTATTTACTAATTAGGTGACTTCTGAAGGCAATTGGTTCCACTAGGTTTTAGTTAGGGGTATCATAGAGGAGAGGGAGGATCCTAAAATGGCGCTGGCTGGGAGCTTGTGGTAGGAGCTATGCACGCCTCTGTCCTCTAATAGAGTAATAGGTCTGATGCCCCCACACAGCCCCGCTCTTTGCACCACCTCCCCCTTACCCTGGCACACAGTGCAGACCGAGTGTCCGGGCAGTATCCGAGTTGCGGTAATAGAGGAGTAGGAAGCTGTGGTTCGGAGCGATGATCGGGAGATCCAGCTGCCTCGGAAGGAGAGGAGTAGAGCGGGAGCCCATACTGACGATGACGGCGGTACTCAGAGATACCTGGGGAGGAAGTGCCTGGAGACATTCAACAGCACTCTGACACCCGGCGTAACCCAGAGAGCCCTGGGAAGAAATTAAAAGCCGCTAGATACACTGAAAGGGATCGCGGCCGGTGTGCTTGGGAACAGGAGTGAGACAAGTGGAGCAGCCCATAAGGAAGATCCTGGGACCCCCCTCATTAATAAGAAGCCCTATTGAGCATCCCCCCTTCCTTCTGCTACCATTCGTGTCTACATGGACTAAAAGAGAGTCAGAGACAAAGCATCGGGGGGGGGGGGGTGAGTACCTTGTATTTTGTTGCACATATAGACTATGGCGTAGCACCTGGAGACAAGAGAGACATAATGCACTGTTGCACTGTCGTACTGTTGTAAACTAAAACTTGTAAAAAGGACAGCTCACCGCCACACGGCGCACGCTAGCACTAAAAGGTGTAAATAACATAAGAAACACCAAAAGAAGGGCAGCGAATAAGGACGGGGTGTGGATAAGAACACGAATAAAGAAACGAATAATATGAGGGGGAGAACAGCAAGAGGAGGAGCGGTGGCAAAGTCACCCAGGGAAGGTGGAAAAACAAACATTGGAAAACCAACAAGGAGCCAGAAGGAGACAAACAGAAGTGAAAGAAAAAAAGGTCAGAACAGAATATCACCAGATATAAGTATACTTTCCCAGTCAAGAATAGAACAAGACCTTGAAATAAATATGGAGATGGGAACAGGGCCGTTTGAAGGAATTTGGGGGCCCCAGGTAAAATGGACATGGAGGACCCCCCGCATGCACAGCCCCCCTTACTACTCCCCCGTGTTCTTTTTAACCCCCTCCCTACCGCGTAGGCAGGAGATTCAGTTTTCTGTTTCCGGCCGGCCGGACTGAAAGGAAGTGAGCACTCAGTGTGAATCTCCTGAGTCCTGTACCGCGCGGACTGCAGGAGGAAGGAGGAGGAGCTCGGCCACGCTACAGGCTGCAGCTTATAGGAAGCGTCGGCACGGCTGGGGCCCCAGGCCAGCTCGGGGCCCCAAGCAATTGCTTGTTTTGCCTGTATGGCCTGGATGGGGTACAAAGAAGAGCAACAATTGAAGGCTCAATTACCAACAAAAGTAGAAATGGCAGCCATGTTTGCGGCTCTGGAGAATTCCTTGAAAGCAGAGATGGCAACAATACATAAGGACTTGGGACATATACTTACAAGGGTAGAAGACATAAAAAAAAATGATTGGATAGTAACAAACAATAAAAGAAAAAAAAAAGAGAAAAATCTGAGAATATGAGGCCTACCAGAACCTACACAAGGCGAGGACTTAACGGAAAAAATACGGAAAATATTTAATCCAATATTGGGCAAAGAAGAAATAAACTCAATAAAAATTGAAAGAGTACACAGAATCAGAAGACCTAGAGGTAGAGCAATGGAGACCCCAAGTGATATAATTGTAAGATTCCATAGATTTGAAGAGAAAAATCTAATATGAGGAAACATAAGGGGTAAGCCACCAATAAAATATGAGGATAAGACCCTCCAGAGCTTTGCAGATCTGTCACAGTAAACACTAAGAAGAAAGTGGATGTTAAAACCCCTACTTGCAGTGATGCAAAATCATGAAATACGGTACAATTGGGGCTTCCCCACTTGCCTGGTAGGTCGGAAAGACGGATGTTCAGTAAAACTTAGATTCCCAGAAGAAATCCAAGACTTTTGCAAAAACATGGAAATCCCTATTTCGGAAATCCCTGGATGGACAGAAGCAAGGATGAAGGGGGTGAGGAGATAGAAAACTAAAATGACTTCTTTGAAATGTTTGACTTATAATGTTAGGGGCTTGAATAACCCAGAAAAAAGGCATAAGATGTTAAAAGAAATGCAAAGATATGCAGAAAATATCATATTTTTGCAAGAAACTCACATAGCACAAAATACAAACATCAAATTATACTCAAAAACCCACCCAATATGGTACTATGGTGACTCACCAAAAAGTAGAGAGAAGGGTGTAGCAATAGGCCTTTCAAAAGACGCAAGATTTGTACGGAAAGATAGAGTAGTAGACCCAGAGGGACGATACCTATTCCTGAAAGGAAACATACAGGGGATGGAGTATACTCTCTCAATGTGTACTGCCCTAATAGAATCCCAGACAATTATCTGAAAGAGACCTTGAATAAATGAATGGACTTCAAGAGGGGCAGTGCAATATAGGCAGGGGACGTACATTTTTGCCTAGACCCCTGAATGGACAGTACGTTGAATGCACCAAGAACAGGAAACTTTCTATTAAGGATGATAAAGGAAAAATTACATTAATCCAGCTAGTGGATGTATGGCGGGTCCAACAGCTGCAGGCAAGAGATTACTCATTCTATTCTGCGGTGCATAACATGTATACAAGGCTAGATTATGTCCTGTGGAACATTGACTATTGGAACAGTTAAATCATCCATTGAAATAACATCGCTCTCAGACCACGCCCCAGTAATGGAGTGGAGCTAAGACCTGTGGGGACCAAAAATAGGACAAAGAATTGGACACTGAATGAAGACTTGATTCAAGATACAGAAGTAGAAAGAAAAATAAAAAAGGAAATAGAACAATATTTCCTACTGAATGGGTCCCCAGAGGTCTCAAAGGCCACAATATGGGAAGAGCATAAGGCATATATTAGGGGAATATTGATCTCCATAGGAGCTAGAAAGAAGAAGGATAGATTAAGAGATATGGAAAGGACAACAAAAGAAATCTACGATTTAGAACAAAAGTATAAAAAAAGCCTGGACGCTGAAATACATCAAAAACTAATAATAAAACCAACCAATATAACCAACTAAAAAGATCTGATGGAACAGGAAACTAGAAAGGTCTTCAATAAGGTAGAAAAAGACAGATACAATTGGGGAAATGAACCAGGAAAATATCTTGCAAAAGCCCTGAAACATAAAAAATCATCAAATTATATAGAAAAGATGAAAAATAGCAAAGGGGGGGATGGTATATGAAACAACAGAAATTGCAAAGGTATTCCAAAGCTATTACAGTGCTCACTAATCTGTAAGAGAGAAGGAGACACAAGAAGCAGAAAAAAAAGGAGGGAAAAAATTCAGGGTTACTTAAGAAAAGCAAAATTACCGAAGGTCCCAATAGAAAAAATACAATCGCTAGAAGATACAATAACACAAGAGGAGATTAGAACTGCAATAAACAGTATAGCAGCAGGGAAGAGTCCAGGGCTGGATGGATTTACAATCAAATATTATAAAAAATTTAAGGAACAACTAATTCCAAAACTATACGAATATCTAAAAGGTCTGGGTGAGGGGGGGAGATGAGGAGAGAGTCATTATGGGCATATGTTACGGTAATACCCAAAGAGGGAAAAGATGCCACACTATGTTCCAGTTATAGACCAATAGCACTGATAAATGTTGACACAAAAGTATTTGCCAAAGTACTAGCAACAAGGCTAATAAAAGCTAATGCTGGAGTGGATCCACGAGGCTCAAACAGGGTTTATACTGGGTAGGAAAAGTAAAGATAACAGTATAAGAACATTATTATTGTCAAAAAAAGAGAGAGGTGGGGAACCCTCAGTTCTACTCCTGTCTATAGATGAAGAAAAGGCATTCGATAGGGTAGACTGGGGATTCATGATGGAAAATAGAAAATCTGGGAATGGGGCTCAAAATGATTCAAAGGATCAAAAATTTATATAACCACCCTACAGCATCAGTCAAAGTAAATGGAGACACATCCTGACCATTTGAGATGTCCAATGGGACAAGACACGGATGCCCACTGTCACCCCTTCTATATGTACTGACGCTGGAACTATTTCTGGCAACCATACGGAATAGTGCAGATGAAAACTGCATCCAATTCGCAATAGTGTGAACCCAGCCTAAATCAGAGATAAATAAAATATCAATACGTCCGTTATCTTGCATGGGAAGGATAAACATGTTAAAAATGGCCATACTCCCGAAAATAGTATATAAATTTCAAATGATACCAATAGCACTCCCTCAGAACTTTCTTAGAACATTGCATAAAATGATCGTAAAATTCATATGGCAAGATAAGAAGCCGAGGATATAGTACGCTGTATTGAGTAGAGATAAAATGCACGTGGGATTGGCAGCACCAGCTATAAAAAGATATTATAATGCAGTAATATTAGCACAGATAATAGAATGGACAAATACAAAAAATGCAAAAAGATGAGTCAGTATGGAAAACACTTTGAGTAAAACACAATTAGATAAAATATTTGGATACCAAAAAAACATAGAATACTGGATAGGGACACGCACAATTTGACTAGAAACGTTTTTGGGATGTAAGTATAGGATGTAATTTATAGACAAGAAAAATTAGAATTTAATTCCCAACTAGTTGCACTGTTGCAAATTGTCTGGGACATTTTTTTTTTATCAGGTAAAGGGACACATCTTGGAGCTTGGATTGAGAAGGCACAATTAAAATATATACTAAATAAAGGGAAAATAGGAACTCTCCAGGAAATAAAAAACAAAAGTGAGTTATTAAAGATAAATGAATGGAGGTACCTACAGCTGAAACAGCCAATAAGAACAGAGGAGAACCTGAACCCAATAGAACGATTATGTAATGCGCAGACAACACTGAAACATGGAATGTCCCGAATTTTTAAGACACTCACGGATCTAGAGGGTCAGGGAAGACCTCCATTTTCTTGGGAAATGGGAAAGGGAATTGGGTGCACAGATGGATGAGCAACAGGTAGCTAAAGTGATGAGAGGGGTACATGAATACCTGACTGACATAAAAACTATGGAAATTAATTATAAGTACTTAACGAGATGGTATCTAACACCTGATAAAGTTCAAAGATTTCAACAGGAAAAATCACCATTATGTTGGAGAGGATGTACCAGATAGGTAATATGACCCAAATATGGTGGGATTGTACAAAACTAAAGGAGTTTTGGCAAGAGATACAAAACTATATAAAGGAAATGACGGGGAAGGAGATTTTAAAAGATCCATGAACATGCTTATTCCATAAAACAAGTAGTACAGAAAAACAATATAAGAGAACAATGATCCCACACTTATTGAACGCAGCGAAAGGAATAATACCCAAAAAATTGCTAGACCCGGAAAAACCTACAATAAAAGAATGGTTTGTGAGAATAGACTACATTTATAAAATGGAATACCTAAGTAGTAGAGAAGAGGGTCAGGCAGAAAGATTCAACATTTTATGAGAAAAATGTATAAAGTTTAAGAAAACCAGGCAATATACAGAAAAGTGGACGTAGTAGATAGTGGAGAGGATGAGGAGCAGGGGCGGATGGGAGGAGATAAAGAGAGATGAGGGAGACCGACAGGGGGAGAATATATGTACGGGGTTAAGGGTATATTTAACTGTGTTGACTGAAATAATGTAATGTATATACATGTTTGTTTCAAATATAAAACCAAATAAACTTTAAATAAAATTAAAAAGATAGGGGTAACAAAGTAAAGGAGGCTGAATACAAATGCATGCCACACTTTTCAGATATTTATTTGTAAAAAGTTTGAAAAACATTTATAATTTTTATCATTTTCCTTCCACTTCACAATTATGTGCCACTTTGTGTTGGTCTATCACATAAAATACATACATTTTTTGTTGTAACATGACAAAAAACTGATGTGAATGTACAATGTATATGTAAAGTGCTGCGTAAATTGACGACGCTATATAAGTACCTAAAGTAAATAAATAAATAACGTGGAAAATTTCAAGGGGTATGAATACTTTTTCAAGGCACTGTAGGTAACTGGATCTAGTAAGCAAACCAGTTTGTACCCATCAACTCACAAAGAAACCATTCCCACTGTAAAGCCTTGTACACACGGTACGATTGTTGGACAACTGAGCGTTTTTGTCAAAAGGGCGAGTGCCAGGACTTGACTTGCATACTAACGTTACACAAAATGTTGTGCCACAAACACGAACGTAGTGGCGTACTACGAGGTATTTCGGCTCTTGAGCGCCACCCTTTGGGCCCCTTCTGCTAATTTTGTGTTTGGTGAGCATTGATTCCGAGCATGCATTTGTACTTTTGACTTTTGTGTGACAGATTTGTGTACTGACCATCCGAAAATCTGACATGGAGCTGTCGTTTGACAAAAATGTACTAGCCTGTCATCCAACATTTTTTGGCAGAAAATAGGAAAAAAATTGTCAAAAGGAGCGTACTAACGGTAAGAATTTCGGACAACAGTCTGTCAACAGACAATCACCTTCCAACAATCGTACCATGTGTACGAATCTTACGCCTGGGTTTGACTTTCAGCTGGCATGTGGCAGCTCAGTTATAAGGCAGATTACAGATAAGAAGCAGGCTTAGTCTAAAATTATTTCCTGGATTTCAAAGGTGTATGTGGATGAGTAAAAACCAGTTTAGTTTCCCTAGCTCCAAAGAATTCTCCAGAACCTAAGCTGATATCATGAGAATTCCAGCTATCCTCTGCACTAATATTCCAGTGTTTATTCCCGTTAAGCATTTCGGTCATAAATGTGTAATACAATCGGATTTTATGGATATTAATGACTTCTGTAGCGATGATAAAATAAACATTGTGATCAATAAAATGTTCTTGTAATCCAGACACCAGATTTACATGAGTGATTTCACAACTGGGAACTTCCCGAGAGATGTGTAAGCATATCCATGGGGGGACCACAGGACTCACTGAAAATGATAAGGATTTGACTACATGGAGACTTCTGAGACTATGTAAGATGGTTTGTGCAATGTGGAAGATGACTTAGAGCAGGGGTCTCCAGAATTTCTTAACAAAGGGCCAGTTGACTGTTTCAGTCTTTAGGGGGGCTAACCCATTGCCAGTGGGAGTAGAAAATGTCAAGGGGCTAGTGCCCCATTGTTGGTGTCAGTGGAAGGAATAGTGGGAGGAATAATGCCCCATTGTTGGTGTCAGTGGAAGGAATAGTGCTCAATCCTTGGTGTCAGTGGAAGGAATAGTGCCCCATCATCAGTGTCAGTGGGAGGAATCATGATTGGTATAGGTGGGAGGAAGAGTGCCACATTATAGGTGTCAGTGGGAGGAATATTGATGCATGCGGTCCAATGAAAACTCCCACGTCAGGCGGGAACAGATATCTACTGACTTTCATTGATGATTACTCCAAGTACACAACTACTTATCAGATGAAATACAAGAATGAAACATCACAGAAACTTCAAGAGTTTGCTGTCATGTCTAGCAACAAATTCCAATGCAAACCAGGAATAATACGCACGACAATGGAGGAGAATACATAAGTAAAGAAGTGGCCTCATACTTAAAGAGACAAGTTAAGTACGCCAAACGACCGCACCATACACTCCTGAACAAAATGGTGTACCAGAAAGGAAAAATTGCACTCTTCTAGAAATGGTCAGATGTATGTTGTCGAACGCCAACCTACCTCACAAGTACTGGAGGAGAAGCAGTCATGACTGCAACCTACCTACAGAACAGACAACCCCCAAGAGCCATTGAAAGTGTTCCATTTGAAATGTGGCATGGATCAAAGCCTAGCGCATAGGGCACATCAGAGTATTTGGATGTAAAGCATATGCCTATATTCCAAGTGAGAAGCGATCCAAGCTGGAGAAGAGAGCCGTAGAGGGCATTCTAGTAGGCTAAGGGTTACGGAATCCTACACTCAAAGACTGACAAAGTGTATAAGCTGTAGTGTTTACTTTGATGAGAGCCCATCACCAGAAACACCAATCCCTGAAAACTATGAAGTGAATATACCCAGCAAACCAGAAAAAGGTCGATCAAAGCAAACCTGTGCAGGAGTTAGAACAAGAGGTGGAACTCAAATTGCCTAAATCAAGTTCCCCACCAGATCCTGCTGAACTGCCTGAGATCAGAAGACACCACCCCGCAAGCTTTCATACACTGTCAAAACACACAGCATACTTGAACCAACATCCTGGGGAGACAAAGAAAAACTGCCAAACGTAAAGCCAATAAATAGAGGTAAGGCAGTAGAAGAAGAATTAAAGTCACTACAAGAAAATAAAACCTGGACACTCACAGAGCTCCCTACTAACTGCAAAACTATAGGAAGTAGGTGGACTTTCAAAGTAAAGTCAGACGCAGAAGGGAATATCCACAAATACAAAGCCAGACTAGTTGCCAAGGGTTACTCTCAGAAATTTGGTGAAGATTACAATGAAACATTTGCTCCCGTTGTAAAACACTCCACCATCAGAGCGCTTCTTAGCATTGTAGCCGGGATGGCATTCAAGTGAAACACATAGACATTAAAACTGCTTTCCTATATGGAGACATTAAGGAAGATCTCTACATGGAGCAACCACCGGGGTTTGAGCAAGGAGACAACCTTGTGTATAAACTTCAGAAGAGGACATTGGGATAGACATGTCAAAACCAATTCCCATTTTTGAAGACAACCAGGATGTATAAAGCTTACACAATCAGAAAGGGTCAATCCTAGGAACAAACACATCAACGTCAAGTATCACCTACTGAGGGACAATCAAGAGCAAGGTGTTATTGACATTCAATATTGCCTGTCAGAGGAGATGACTGCTGATGCACTCACCAAGCTTTTGTTGAAGGAACGTCAGTTATTTCCAGAAGAGGCTGAATGTTATTTTGACAAAGCACATGCTGTTGAGAAGGTGTGTTGGAAGAACAACAGCAGATAGCTTTCTATATTGTGAACTATATATATGAATTATATCTGTCTATACCAGCAGGTGTCACTGCAGTGTTATAGTGTGTTATCTATGGTAAGGTAATCAGAGGAAGTACCATCCTTATTGTGTTATATGCACTTGTTTGTGTTTTTTCCTGTTTGTCTCCATGATAAAGACACGATGATGTAAAGACATGTTCTGATATTCCTCCATAAAGTAAAGTATTCTCTGAATCCAAGAAGCTTCTAGAGCTTAAAGGGGTTGCAAAGGTAATTTTTTATTTTTTTTTTAAATAACAAACATGTTATACTTACCTTCACTGTGCAGCTCGTTCTGCACAAAGTGGCCCCGAACCTGCTCTTCTGGGGTCCCTCGGCGGCTGTTTCAGCTCCTCCCCGCAAGCACTAACCACCTTAATGCGAGCTCCCTCGCATGGTGGTTAGTTATTGCGGGCGCGCTCCCGTGATACAGCCGGCGGCTATAGCCGCTCGCTGTATCACTCGGCCCAACCCCCGGTGCGCTGCGTCATTGGATGTGATTGACAGCAGCGCGAGCCAATGGCTGCGCTGCTTTCAATCCATGCACTATAGCCAATCAGCGACCAGGCTGAGTGGCTAAATGGAGATCGGGAGCGAGCGGCTGAGTTTCGAGGTGTCAGGTAAGTAAAACGGGGGGGCTGGGGGCGGCGGTATTGTCAAAAGTTTTTTCACCTTAATGCATAGAATGCATTAAGGTGAAAAAATGTATACCTTTACAACCCCTTTAATTGCAATACTCTGCACAATAGGTGTCAGTGGGAGGAATAGTGCTCTACTGTTGGTGTCAGTGCAGGAATTATTACCCCACTGTTGGTGTCAGTGAGAGGAATAGTGCCTCATATCAGTGATAGGATTAGTGCCCCATGGGCCAGATAAGGGTATGCAAAGGGCTGCATTCGGCTCACAGGCTGCAGTTTGGAGACCACAGATCTAGAGGTATGCAAGTGGATAACATTAGGGAAGTGAAGAGCAAATCTCTGTGTGTGATAATGGGTACTTTTGTTGATCTGAAGAGCAAGATAATCCCCTCACCCCAAGAGAAGCTGATCATTGGCCAATGGCTGAATCCCATTGAGTGAAGCAGAGAAACTAGCAATGAAGATGTTCTAAGTGTAGAAATTCAGAGCTACCAATCAGAGTTTATTATACTGCACCGCTCTGCCCCCTGCTCACTGAAAAACAAAAAATTCCATGTACAAACCACTGTTCCAGGATGACACATTTTATTTGTAGCACCCTGAAGTTTAGGCAGGGTTGCTATCAAATTTAGTTGACAGGCGATAGTTGCCTTGGCCAATTGTTAGGAGATCAATTGATTTGCCCCGAATTTTTGGATTGCTGCACTTCTCTCCTTTGTCACTAGATTGGCATGGTAGCTGGTGACATTGGGTAAGACAAGGGCATAGCAAGGACAGATTATGAATGAATTGGGTGTCTCAGCCAATTGGCAGGGGTTTCTTTAAGTCCCTTGGCCTGCTGGGAGAGCCTATTTATTTGGGTGGAGTCAGGTGATCGGGGTTCTGTGCCACCTGGATGGCTGTCTGGGTGGACATGTGTTGTACTGCCCTGGGCCGCTAGGCCGGAAGCCTGAGGCCTATCCTGGGGGCATCTGGCTGCTAGGCTGTCTGAGGCCTATCCAGAAGCAGGAGAGCCGCATAGGGTTGGGACTGCTGGCCTGCAGTACATCCAGAAGTAGCGGTTCTGCCGGACGGGGAACCAGCTGTGGTCAGAGGTGGAAGAGGAAGCTGTCACCACTAAGGGACCATCCACCTGGATGTTACCGGAGGCCACTGTAAATAATCTGAAGTCAGTACCTGAGCAGTTTTCTCATCAGCCGGGGACGGTGAAGAAGTGGGAAAGCTTCAGTGAACGTCAAGCCAGGGACCCAGCGGGACAGCAGAGGTGACGCTTGCGTAGCATTAGTGAGTGCCAAGCCAGGGACCTAGCGGGTCAGCAGGAGTGACGCTTGAAGAGTATCTGCGCATGCCAAGCCAGGTCCTTGATGATGCCCTGTGGGAGGGCGAAACGTTGACGCTGTTTCCGGTATCACTGACGTCACTTCCGGTCGTTTGGAACGCACATTTGGAGCGCACGCTAGTAAGGGCGTTTTTACACGAACGGCTCCATGCTTGATGCTTGTTCAATCTTATCTTTTTGTAAGTACCCAACCTTTGTTTAAATAAACCTTTTTAGATGGTACTTCACTATTAGTATATTTTTTACTTCCGGGTACGTGTATGTCTGGCTTCAACTCTTCACCAAGGAACCCTGGATCTGATGACCTGATTTCCTATTTACCATCTCAAAGACATCTATACCAAGCCTTAAATGACCCACCAGACTGAAAAGCTGGGGGTCGTGTTGATCTGGTGAGTGGGGATACATGAGGGGGTGTTGTGCACCTGAATCTTTTGAAGTACCTTTCTTCCCTTCACTTTGGATTGAAGCACCTGTATTCACTTGTTTTAGACTTTGTTTTGGTTTATTGTTTATATCTTATTCACATTCATTTATTTTGCGAGCGTTATATTTATATATTTTTCAAGCCAGGGACCCAGCAGGGAAGAGGGGATGTCGCTTGAGGTAGATACTGCTAAAAGTGAAAGAGTTCAGGGGATCCAGTGGCTATTGGATCCGAAGTCTAGTGAAAGACTGGGAGTTCATTGAGCGAAGATCCACAATGATTGATAATGGAATAAACAGAGAACTTTTTGTGTTGCCAATAGTTGAATATCCTATGGTTAGTAACTACTACAAGACTGTTGCCATAGGAGACTGCGGTCCTGCTCAGGTGTGAATGCAAGTTTTAGTATGTTCTGGAATAAAATTGTAAAGAACTGTAAAAAAAAATGAAAACAAAAATGAAAAAAAAAAAAGTTAAAAATGTAATAAAAAATATTATTATTTTTAACATAGGAGAGCCGGCTCTCCTTGCGGACACTTCCATCTTCCTTGCAGCCCAGCACCCACAGCAGAGACCCCACAGACCACCCGTACATCATAGCGCTGACAGCACCTCCACTGGAACCTGCACTATGCACCTTTACAACATCTGAGGAGGACGTCCCTGGACCCATTATATGTCCTTGCCTATATTAATCCTGCCTTTGTGAGTAGCCATTTGGCTGTTGTTTTTATTTTATTTAAATTAAAGTTTTTATGATACTGCACTTAGATTGGCGCTTCTTGCCTTTTTTTTTCATATTATCTTTCAGAGTTGTTTGCTTCCACTCTCAAGTGAGCTGCCGCTGGTGTACAGTATCAGATTCCTTTAATCTACATATTTTCTTCATTGACTATTATATTTTTTTCATTGACTATTATTTTTACTCTCTGGACGTTTGTGGCAGAGTTCACATATATTTTTACATTTTTGATTTTGCATATTCAGGGTTTTAAGTCATCTGCCCGCCTTATCCTGGACTTGTTTTTATGTTTATGTGTATTATTTTCATTCATGTTTGATGTGTGTTCTTGCGCCATTTATCTTTTTTGTGTTAAATTTGATGTTATCTCTCTCACTCTCTCATACTGGTCACTGGAAGTTCAACATGGCACCTTATGGCAAAGAACTCTCTGAGAATCTGAAAAAAAGAATTGTTGCTCTACATAAAGATGGCCTAGGCTATAAGAAGATTACCAAGACCCTGAAACTGAGCTGCAGCACGGCAGCCACGACCACACAGCAGTTTAACAGGACAGGTTCCACTCAGAACAGGCCTCATCATGGTGGACTAAAGAAGCTGAGTGCACATGCTCAGCGTCATATCCAGAGGTTGTCTTTGAGAAATAGAGACGTAAGTGCTGCCAGCATTGCTGCAGGGGTTGAAGGGATGGGAGGGTCAGCCTGTCAGTGCTCAGACCATACGCCGCACACTGCATCACATTGGTCTACATGGCTGTCATCCCAGAAGGAAGCCCCTTCTAAAGATAATGCACAAGAAAGCCCACAAACAGTTTACTGAAGACAAGCAGACTAAGGACATGGATTACTGGAACCATGTCCTGTGGTCTGATGAGACCAAGATAAACTTATTTGGTTCAGATGGTGTCAAGCGTGTGTGGCGGCAACCAGGTGAGGAGTACAAAGACAAGTGTGTCTTGCCTACAGTCAAGCATGGTGGTGGGAGTGTCATGGTCTTTGGGCTGCATGAGTGCTCGGCACTGAGGAGCTACAGTTCATTGAGGGAACCATAAATGCCAACATGTACAGTGACATACTGAAGTAGGGCATGATCCCCTCCCTTCAGAGCCTGGGCCGCAGGGTAGTATTCCAACATGATAACGTCCCCAAACACACCTCCAAGATGACCACTGCCTTGCTAAGAAGCTGAGGGTAAAGGTGATTGACTGGCCAAGTATGTCTCCAGACCTAAACCCTATTGAGGATCTGTGGGGCATCCTCAAATGGAAGGTGGAGGAGCGCAAGGTCTCTAACATCCACCAGCTCCGTGATGTCATCATAGAGGAGTGGAAGAGGACTCCAGTGGCAACCTGTGAAGCTCTGGTGAACTCCATGCCCAAGAGAGTTAAGGCAGTGCTGGAAAATAATGGTGACCACACAAAATATTGACGCTTTGGGCCCAATTTGGACATTTTCACTTAGGGGTGTACTCACTTTTGTTGCCAGCGGTTTAGACATTAATGGCTGTGTGTTGAGTTATTTTGAGGGGGCAGCAAATTTACACTGTTATACAAGATGTACACTCACTACTTTACATTGTAACAAAGTGTCATTTCTTCAGTGTTGTCAAATGAAAAGATATAATACAATATTTACAAAAAAGTGAGGGGTGTACTCACTTTTTCTGCGATACTGTGTATATATATATATATATATATATATATATATATATATATATATATATATGTATATGTGTGTGTGTGAAGAGCTGAGTAAGTTGACAGTGCTATATAAGTACTTGTAATAAATAAGGTTTTAGGGGTTCTCTGGATTATTTACAGAAATCTGGCAGCAAATGTTCCTGGAAATTAAAGTAAAATCTCACCAACTAAGATATGGCCAATATTCGACACTGAGTACAGGAAGGGGTTATTCATACATCACAGAGAATAAATTATTATGTTGTCTGTAGATGATGTAAGTGAATTTCTGCCGTTTTGTACATTTCCTGTCATAGATCGTGAGAATTTTGTGCTTTTTGTGCTCTGTCCTTGTTTGCATCCCACCACTTGTATGAGCGGAATTCCTCCCCAGACTCCTAATCTAAAGAAATATACAGTTTACATTAAAGTGGTTGTAAACCCTGTACAAAGCACATTCCTCCATAGCAGTGGCAGTCATTAGGGGTGCCCCCCCCCATCAATGCGTCTGGGCCCCCTAATCTACATGCAGGGTGCCAGATGCATGGATTCCAATGGGGCGGGTTTGAAGCACGTGATTCGAGCCAGAGGCTCTAATGGGCTTCAAAAAAGGGTGGGCTCAGGGTGCAAAGCATGCCACCGGCTGACCGGGGGGTGGGGGTTGTGTGCCCCCCCTTAAAAAAAAAAACACCAACCGCCACTGCTCTATAGTGTCTAAATCCAGAGAAGTAAGTGTCTTTTCTCTCTGCTGCGTCATTCCTCTGCCATCTGCATAAGTCACTTCTGACAAGTTTTCCTGATACCAAGAGAAAAAAAAAAGGTGACAGAGGAGGGAGCTCCAACACCCAGCCTGTGATTGACAGCTTCAGCTCTATTCCTGTGTGCTGTGTGAAAGGGGCTGTGTCCCTTCTCTCCAATCAGCACTCACTGAGCTCTACAGAGTGTATCTTCAGCTCCCTGCCCCCTGTTTTTTGAAGCTCTTAAAGTGTAAGTCCACCCTCACACTAAAATCCCTGCATCTACAGACATCCACAATCTAACACTAACCTATCTAACCATGTAAAGAAGAAATCGCTATATATACCTTTTTTGAAGCCGATCCGATCTCCATCGGCAAAAGCTCTTCAGAGGACACAGCTGACAATGGCTGTGAAATCAATGGGAAATGACGTCATCCATAGACTTACTATGGGGCTTCCGTTGTTGGATGTGTCCTCTGCATCCACTTACACAGCGAAGCCGCAGCTGACAGCTCAGCATGGAGATCAGGTTGGACCGGCTTCAAAAAAGGTATGTATACTGATTTCTTCTTTACAGAGTTAGATACGGTAGGTTAGTGTTAGATCGTGGATGTCTGTAGATGCAGGGATTTTAGGGTGGACTTCTACTTTAAATGCTGTGTTAATTCTGCACTTTGAATAGATGTAGAGAAGACAAGACTGCAGATAAACAGGTACAGCTTATGTAGGAACATTTGTTTCATCTCTGTGTATCACTTGAGGCCAGTCACTTCATTGGGTATATGTAACGCTTTACAACCACTTTAAAGGATAAGTTCACCTTTGGGGACATGTTTCATGTTCCACCCATTTTTATTTATTTTTTAACTCTTTGGATTACATTTTTTATCTGACCTTTCCTTTTTTATCTGAAAGCAGCTATGATTTTCTATCACAAAAATGTATCTTTCTCACTACCAAGGAAATAACGCTACAGTTTAGAACAAGGATTTCCCAGAGTCCTCCTTCCCTTACTTCTGTAGTTGCACTGAATATGTCATCCCAGGCATTGTCCTTGGGTTTACCACACTGGGAGTTTCATCTTTGGTGTTCCACCTAAACAAGGTGTTGGAGGTGCAACATTTTTTTCTTAAAAGTGGATGTGTTGGTAATTTCACAAGTCAGCATGAATAAATTCCTGAGGTCTCACAATATACAACTGTAATTTTTTTTACGAAAAACTGTAAATGACCAGACCATCGTACTGGGTTCTGGGAAAATTCTCTCTAGAAAAATAAAGCGTCATGATCCTGACATTACATTAAATTACAATATGGCTTGTTTGGCAATCTTATGTGTTACAATGAGTTATACCAAACTTGGAGTGTTTTTTTTTGTGAATGTTAGATTGTAGATGCAGATAATTTATGGATTCTGCAGTTTTCATTATCTTTTATGCAGGATATGACAGTCCATAAGGGGAGAATATAAAATTTCCAGACCCGAAAAAGTCACTTATATTCATCATTCATGATCCCTCAGCTTTACTAGTCATGACCGCAATGTAAAAAAGTCTGGGAAGCTGTGAAAAAGTTTCAGGCTGTGACTGTACTGCCCCCAGGTGGACTATACACAATACTGCATATCACTTGTGTTTCCTGATATTAGTTGCAAGTTCTTGGCCAGTGTATACTCCAGATACTTCTCATCATGTATCTAGGTATTCTGCAGTGGCGGCTGGTGGATTTTTTTTTTTGCGGCAATCAAGCCCCCTCCGGTGGCCGGCGTCACCTTACGAGCTACCCTAATGCACAGGCCGCCACTGTATTAAAATATTAAAATGCATGTATCAAACCAATCTGAAGTTTTTTAAATCAAATATATATAAGATATGAAATTTTTGTACCTGCGAAAAATGATAAACTTTGTAATGCTAGCTTATGTACAAATGCTAGTTAAAGTACTGTGTTAAGGCATTTCAAAACAAAACATAAAAACCCAACAAATGTCAGATATTATTATTATTTTTACCTTTGATCCTGCCAGTAACACACTTCTTGCCCTAGGGTGATGAAACGCACTCATTGTACTGTATCCATGGAAGGAGCCATGTATTCAGCCCCCTTTACTCTGATACCCCTAACTAAAAATTAGTGGAACCAATTGCCTTCAGAAGTCACCTAATTAGTAAAGAGAGTTCACCTGTGTGTAATTTAATCTCAGTATGAATACAGTTGTTCTGTGCAGCCCTCAGAGGTTTGTTAGAGAACCTTAGTGAACCTTAGTGAACACACAGCATCATGAAGGCCAAGGAACACACCAGACAGGTCGGGGATAAAGTTGTGAAGTTTATAGCAGAGTTAGGTTATAAAAAAATATCCCAAGCTTTGAACATCAGATGGAGCACTGTTCAATCCATTATCCGAAAATGCAAAGAGTATGGCACAACTGCAAACCTACCAAAACATGGCCGTCCACCTAAATTGACAGGCCGGGCAAGGAGAGTATTAATCAGAGAAGTAGCCAAGAGGCCCATGGTCAGGGCCCATCCTAGGGTCACAGACGCCTGAGTGCAGAAATATTTCTGGCGCCCCCACATGGGCGTGGTCATCTTACCAACTCCTCCCCTTTACAAATGTTTCTATGGCAACGACTCAAACACAGAGATGCTCCCCTAAGAAGTCTTTGTTACCCTGGGATCCTCCCATGATCTTTTAACAATAAAGAAAATACAGGAAGAGCGTACACTAATGAGACCTGGAGGGGGGTCTCTCTGATGCACAAAGAGAGGGCTTCTGTTAGAGAATCTGTTAGAAAGAGCCCCCAGACATAGTACAGGAGATGGTCAGAGACTGCAGACATACTACATGAGATGGTCGGAGCAGTGGCGGAATTATAGGGGTCGCTGAGGTTGCCATGGCGACCGGGCCCCTTGCTGCAGGGGGCCCTAGAGGGCCTCCTGTATATAGTACTTTGATAGGAGGAGCGGAGACAAGCTCCCCAATCCTAAGCCGAACTGTATTCGGCACTGTGCAGGGAGCTGGTCACATTGATTACAAAGTGAAAGCACAGTGCTGTGCTCTTTGTCTCCCCCTACAGTGCAGTACCCGGCAGGAAGAGCTAAAGGTAAAGGTCTGACGTTTTTTATCTACTCGTACTGTATGTGTGTTTATATGTATGTATGTGTGTGTGTGCATATATGTGCATGTGTGTGTGCATGTATGTATATGTGTGTATGTAGGTGTATGTGTTTATATCAGTGGCGGTGTGTCCATAGGGGCGCATGGGCGCCGCCCCCTCTCTCCAGGCACCCCTCTATCACAAATAGATAGATTCATGCATAGCGTGAATCTATCTATGGCCGCCACTGCCCCCCTATTCAGACGCCTGGCCCCTTTTTGGACGCCGGGCGCCTGAATTACACCAGCGGGGGTGTTTTTAAAGCACTAATAGGCTTCAAAATAGGTGAACTGCGAGTGCCATGCTTGGCGCTCACAGTCCACCCAGGTGTGTTAGAAAAGCGAATAAATATTCGCTTTCCTAACACTGAACCGCCTCTCCACCAATCAGGTGCTTGGGTCTGTTACCCGTCACCTGATTGGCTGAAACGACAGGCGCCGCTATTGGATGCCTATCAGGAGGAGAGGATGGGAGGAGATGCATGGAGGACCCCGCTCGTTGCCGTCACCTGCTGCCCCACCGAGACAGGGTAAGTGCCGGGCAGACTTCGAGCGGGCAGGGGGGTCACAGTGGCAGCATTTGATGGCACAGTGGCTGCGTTTGATGGGCACAGTGGCTGCGTTTCATAGGCACAGTGGTGGCAATTGATGGGCACAGTGGCTGCGTTTGATGGGCACAGTGACTGCGTTTGAGGCCATAGTGGTGGCAATTGATGGGCACAGTGACTGCGTTTGAGGGCACAGTGTGGCAATTGATGGGCACAGTGGCTGCGTTTGATGGGCACAGTGACTGTGAGGGCACAGTGGTGGCAATTGATGGGCACAGTGGCTGCGTTTGAGGGCACAGTGGTGGCGATTGATGTGCACAGTGCCTGCGTTTGATAGGCACAGTGACTGCGTTTGATGGGCACAATGGCTGCATTTGATGGGCACAGTGACTGCGTTTGATGGGCACAGTGACTGCGTTTGATGGGCACAGTGGCTGCATATGATGGGCACACTGGTGGCAATTGATGTGCACAGTGATGGCAATTGATGTGCTCAGTGGCTGTGTTTGATGAGCACAGTGAGGCTGCAATTGATGCGTTTTTTTTTTTTAAGAATTTTTCAGTTTGCTTGCGCCCCCCAAAAAATTTTGAGCACCATCTGCCACTGGTTTATGTGTGTGTGCATATGTGCATTTATATATATATATATATATATATGTGTGTGTGTGTGTGTGTATGTGTGTGTGTGTGTGTGTGTGTGTGTGTGTGTGTGTGTGTGTGTGTGTATGTATGTGTGTTTACATGTATATATGCACATTTTATATATGCACTTTTAATCCTGACCCCCTATATGTGTCCCATTAGAACCGATTTTTTTTTTTTGCTTGTTCATAGTACCAGCAAAAAAAAAAAAAAAAGTTTCTCTGAAAAGTGATCCATGCTCAGATCGCTTTTCAGAGGCATTAGACAGCCGGTAAAGAGGCAATATGTTGCCTCCTGACCGCCTGTTTTAACCCCTTAAATGCATCATCACTATACTGCAACTGCATGCAATACACACAGTTGCAGGGTGGTTGCAGTGCAGCCACTTCAAGGGTGCCCTGACTGGAAAAAGATTGGGAAACACCGACAAAGAGGAACCCATCTCTCCATTTTCCTCCTGCAGCCCCTGAATGCCTGTGGGAGGGAGAGGAGGAGAAGTGGGGGGAGAAATCGATTCCTTTACATGCAGCCACCCACCTGCGACCGGGCCCTGGTGTTCCGCCATTGGGCTCAGAGAAAAGAGCTCTATCCGGGGGTCAGGGGGGCCCTTCATGGTTTCTTGCATCGGGGCCCTGAAGATTCTAGTTACGCCTCTGGGTCGGAGACTGCAGATATGATACAAGAGATGGTCAGAGACTGCAGACATGATACAATAGACGGTCAGAGACTGCAGCCATATTACAGGAGATGGTCAGAGACTGCAGATATAATACAGAAGATGGTCAGAGACTGCAGACATTATACAGGAGATGGTCAGAGACTGTGGACAAACTACATGAGATGGTCAGAGACTGCAGACATGATACAAGTGACGGGCAGAGACTGCAGACATGATAGAAGAGACAGTCAGAGACTGCAGACATATTAATGGAGATGGTCAGAGACTGCAGATGTAATACTTTCATACTTTCAGAGCCAGGAGCTTTCCCCGGCTCCTGGCTCTCTCTCTCCCATTCAGCTGAGCATGCTGTGTGGGCTGCAGTTTCTGTGTTACAGTGGGGCCACCAGTCCTCGGTTCTATATATCCCACAATTCTCTTCTCTGCTCCTTTTTTTATTCTATTTCTTCCTTGGCCGATATGAAGGCGGGGGAAGAAACATAGTGGGTGGCTGTGCTGGCAAACGTCGCTCACTAGTACAGCAGCACAGTGGCATCACTAGGGTTGGTGTCACCCGGTGTGGAAAAAATTGGTGTCACCCCCCCTTCACTAACTATAGCCCCCCTCAATGCAGACCCCCCTCCATCAGTACAGACCCCCCACCATCAGTGCAGACCCCCCTCAATGCAGACCCCCCTCCATCAGTGCAGACCCCTCTTCCATCAGTGCAGACCCCCCTCTCCACTCCCATGGTGCCCCCCCAGCACATGTCCATTTGTATTGCATTAAACTACATACCTCAGAACAGCGCGGGATAGGCTCAGCTGTGTCCCTCGGACTCCCTCCTCCCTCTCACACAGTGGAGCGGAGTGGACTGAAGCCGCCTCCCCCTCCTGTGTAGATGTAAACAGAGAGGAGGGAGAGGCGGCTTTGTTGCGCTCCGCTGTGTGAAACAGCAGTCGGGTGGGGACAGTGCGGCATAAGCAGGTGTCACCTCTCTGGTGGGTGTCACCCAGTGCAGCCCGTACCGCCCCCCCCCTAGTGATGCCACTCCAACAGCGCGCGAGGAGGAGAGGGAGGGGGAAAGAAGAGCCTACGGCTGGTCTCTCTCCACAGAGAGACAGCCACTCTGATCTCCGGCTGCTTCGCTCTCCTCCTCTGATCCTCTCCTGTCAGTTTCCGGCGGAGAGAGCCACCTCTGGACACAGACAAAGAGAGGAGGAGGGAGGGGAGCACTCTGATGCTTTGGCGCCCCCACCTCTGCAGCGCCCAGGTGCGTTGCACCCCGCGCACCTGCCCAGGATCAGCCCTGCCTATGGTAACTCTGGAGGAGCTGCATAGATCCACAGCTCAGGTGGAAAAATCTGTCCACAGGACAGCTATTAGTCGTGCACTCCACAAATCTGGCCTTTATGGAGGAGTAGCATGAAGAAAGACATTTTTGAAAGAAAGTCATAAGAATTCCCATTTGCAGTAACGAGAAGCCATGTGGGGGACACAGCAAACACGTGGAGGAAGGTGCTCCATGAGACCAAAATTGAACTTTTTGGCCTATAAGCAAAATGCTATGTGTGGCAGAAACCTAACACTGCACATCACCCTGAACACACCATCCTCACTGTGAAACATGGTGGTGGCTGCATCATGTTGTGGGGATGCTTTTCTTCAGCAGGGGCGGGAAGCTGGTCAGAGTTGATGGGAAGACGGATGGAGCCAAATACAGGGACTCGAGTCTGGTCGAAAAATCCGCTCATCTGTATGCTAGTCCGACAGATTAAACCGACGCTAGGGCAACTATTGGCGACTGGCTATCAACTTCCTTATTTTAGTCCGGTCGTACGTCAGACTTTGGTGTGATCGTGTGTAGGCAAGTCTGTTCGTTTGAAAGTCCGGCAGACCTACGCTGCAAAGTCCGTCGGAAAGACTGTCGGACCTAGTCCGTCAAAGTCCGCTCGTGTGTACGCGGCATTAGAGTCTGTAAAAGACTTGAGACTGGGGTGGAGGTTCATCTTCCAGCAGGACAATGACCTTAAACATACAGCCAGAGCTACAATGGAATGGTTTAGATCAAAGCATATTCATGTGTTTGAATGGCCCAATCAAAGTCCAGACCTAAATCCAATTGAGAATCTGTGGCAAGACTTGAAAATTGCTGTTCAGACGCTCTCCATCCAATCTGACAGACCTTGAGCCATTTTGCAAAGAAGAATGGGCAAAAATGTCACTCTCTAGATGTGTAAAGCTGGTAGAGACATCCCCAAAAAGACTTGCAGCTGTAATTGCAGTGAAAGATGGTTCTACAAAGTATTGACTCAGGGGGACTGAATACAAATGCACACCACACTTTTAACTTATTTATTTGTAAATAATTTTGAAAAACATTTATCATTTTCCTTCCCCTTCACAATTATGTGCCACTTTGTGTTTGTCTATCACATAAAATCTGAATAAAATACATTTACGTTTTTGGCTGTAACATGACAAAATGTGGAAAATTTCAAGGGGTATGAATACTTTTTAAAGGCATCATTAACATCATCCTGAAGGGAGAGGTGTGACTACGGAATTTGGGGCCCCGCAGAAAAAAATATATTGTGATGTGTGACCACACCAACACATGGTAAAGGGTGAGTAACTAAACCCACTTAAACATTTATTTAAATCTATCAATATATCTATGTCAAACCAAAAACAAAATATAAAAATCCATTAAGTGTCCCAAAATGTGATATCAAAAAATGTTAAAAAAACATATTAACTGTCAAAAACAATATGTATCAAAAAAGGAGTTCAATGAAACTTGTTCACTCCCACAAGTGTAAGTAGCCCTTTTTTTTCATAAATTGAAACACCATGCCACATATATCATTACCATGTATAAATCAATTTGGATTCTGAGATATATATTATTACCATAATATACTATGTTTATGAATCATTAAATATCAATTGTACTCATCTGTCTATACGTTTATCTGTACCTGCATGTTTCAGTCAAAGTCCCAATTTTTCTCCCCCCCCCCCTTTTTCATTTTGAAACACCATGCCAGGTAATGTATCCTCCACCACTTAAGATCCAGATCACTCACCTATGTTAGTGGCTAATGATGAGGAACCAGCAAACACGCATTTTCCCTTGGCAGGGTGCAATACTCTGCAGGTCCGTGATTGATAAACTCAGATCCCAGTTGCAAATAATTTTGACATTCAACAGGTAATTTCCTTTCCTTTTCAGGGCGCAATGGTCTGCAAATCCAAAAAACAACCACTCCTGATTCTCCTCCACTTTTAATTAATCGACCTCTTCAGAGAGGTGTAGAATAATAGAGAAGCACAGCATAGCATAAAATGCTGTAAAACAGGTTTCTCATTTTATTAAATCACATAGCAATCATATTAAAAAGTGTCTCCCGACACTGATTAAGCAGGCATAGGTTATATGTGTCTATCTCGGATCTCATGATCCCGCAATCAGACAGCCAATGTAGCGTGGTAATGAACCCTCCGACAGCTCACCCTACATACGTTTCGTCGTATAGACGTCCTCACGGGGCAGGCCCCTGCCGGGTTACACCTCTCTGGAGAGAAAAATGCGTGTTTGCTGGTTCCTCATCACCAGCCACTAACATGAGTGATCTCGATCATAAGTGGTGGAGAATACATTACCTGGCATGGTGTTTCAATTTATGAAGAAATTGCTACTTACACTTGGAGTGATCAAGTTTCATTGAACTCTTTTTTGATACATATTTTTTTGACACTTAATATATTTAACATTTTTTGATATCACATTTTGGGACACTTTACGTATTTTTATGTTTTGTTTTTTGATTTGACATAGATACAGTATATTAATAGATTGAAGTTAATGTTTAAGTTGGTTTAGTTATCCACCCTTTACCACGTATTGGTTTGGTCACACATCACAATATATTTTTTATTTCTACCACATTTTTTAGATACTATTACTATTTTTCTTCTGTACATCTCTTTAGATATTATTACCACTAACACATTCAAAATTATTGGAGAGAGATTATAAGATTGAGTTTGATTTCTTTTTGGATGGATTAATCTAACATGCACCTAGGGACAGCGCTGTTTTTGTTCACATTTTTTTATATGTAAGTATCCATCCTATATCAAATTGATAGTTATACAAAGAGACAAAACATGTTCATATATAAAGAAAATACTTACACATACTTCAAGATGCACTCATAAAAACAAAAGAGGGTTGCATGTCCAAGTATGCAAGAAAGATCCTACAATATAATGGGATTATAGCGGCCCAAAATGGAAAAGTAAAGGCATGTGTAAACAATATATATAACAAATGTATTAATACATTTTAAAAACTGACATAAAACAATAAAATACTGGTGTGCAATAGAAAAAAGCTATAGGTACACAACATGCGTATATTAGCATGATGGTATAAGCATATTACAGCTAAGCGATAACTGCTGCGAATTGTGAAACCCCACACGTTTCGAAATAAAGATTCCTTCTTCAGGGGATTGATAAAAAGAAGTATTTGTTATGGCCTAACATAGTACAAAGCGTAAGTACACCAGTCAACATAGATTTTAAAAGCCAAATGTGTCATCCATCACCCCACCACTAGAGCTCGTATGCTGCCAGAGAGATCCAGATGGAAAGAGGCCAAATACAAGAACCGATATAGGATAGCAACAAGCCATTATATGGTGAGTATTTGGTATTGCAGCAAGAGAGACACACAGCAGCCTAACCACACAGCAGCTCAGGAGGCTTCTGTGTGTCTCTCTTGCTGCCATACCAAATACTCACCATATAACGGCTTGTTGCTATCCTATCCTCGTTACATCTTAGGACATAACAATTACCCTGCTTCTTTCTATCAACCCCCTAAAGAAGGAATCTTTATTTCGAAAGGCGTTGGGGTTTCACAATTCGCAGCAGTTATAGCTCAGCTGTAATATGCTTATACCATCATTCTAATATACGCATCTTTGTTGTGTACCTAGGGCTTTTTTCTATTGCACACCAGCATTTTCTTGTTTGTCAGTTTTTAAAACGTATTCATAAATTTGTTACACTTCTTATATATATATTTTTTGTCTACACATGCCATTACTTTTCCATTTTGGGTCGCTATAACCAGGGCCGTCTTTAAGGCAGGGCAAAAGAGGCAGCTGCCCTGGGTCCTGTCCTTGTTGTGGGGCCCAAAGCTTCTCCCTCATACTTGCCAACTATCCCAGTTTAAATTCCCTCATCCCTTGAAGTTATAGTCTTGTGCTGTGTCCCGATAGCTCAGTGTGAAGTACTGTTACTAATGCTGCCCAGCTCTGGCCTATTGTTGTGTACAGCTGACTCACCTGCAGACCCTGTGTTTACATGTAAATAACCGGCATTCATATGTAAATAGCCGCAGCATTACTAAGTAACTAGCTGCGGCCGGCAGCATTGATATGTAAATAAAGGCAGCATTCATATGTATATCATGTTCCCCAGCAGTGAGGAGGTGATGTGCTGTAACCTCTAGCAACTAATCAGTGAGCCGTAATGTGTCTAGCAACCAGTCAGTAAGCAGTAATGATATGCTGAAACTGCTGGCAACCAATTGCTGACTGATCTGATAGAGTAAACTGATTTTAAGTCTAGCTGCTATTTATTGTATGTCTCAGAGCAGGTGGAGAGTGAAATTGCATGGGGGGGGGACAAGAAATGTTTTGCCCAGGGTCCAATCAATATTAAAGACTGCCCTGGCTATAACCCCATTATATTTGGGGATCTTTCTTGCATATCTCTAGTAGGGACTAGGGATGATGGCCCATGCCCCTACAGCCATATCCCCTCACTTCTATGTAACTTGCATCTCCAAGTGGGAGACCCCAGATAGAGAACCAGATAAGATACAAGGGAGACAAAGGCTCAACTGACTCCTCTGTAATAGTAAGGGAAAAATAAGTCAATGAGACACTCTGGACCAAGGAAAAAAAAAAACAAAAACCAACCGTCTACCTTATACAAATTGGTGACAGAGTCCAGGGCGCCAAGGATCGGCTCGGTGGTAGCAACAGATCCACAATAGCAACAGCACTGTTTTTTTTTTTTTTTGTGGTCCAGAGTGTCACATTGACTGATTTTTTGCTATTTGATACAATTTTTGATTAGTTGTCATAATGGTTATCAACACTTACTATTACCTAGGAGTCAGTTAAGCCTTTGTCTCCCTCGTATCTTATCTGGTTTCCTATCTGGGGTCTCCCACTTGAACATTCATCCTTCTATTGCTTTTATTAATGCATCTTAAAGTATGTGTAAATAATTTCTTTATATATGAACATGTTTTGTCTCTGTATAATTATCAATTCGGTGTAGAATGGATACTTACATATATTTACATTCTAGAAAATACCATTTAATCCTGATGAAGACTCTTTATGAGTTGAAACGCATTGAGGTTTTCCTGTTGCTATCTGAATGGATGGTACTTCATATGATGCAGTTTTACTGATGCATTGGTTGTTATATACTCTTGGTGTATGGTAACTTTTAAACTCTGTGTACATTTGTGTACAAAAGTGTACATTTTACAATATTTTCTTTTACTAGTGAATTGGTACCGCTAAAGTCCCACCCAGTTCCCCTCTTTAAGCAATTACAGTCTAAGCCTACATTTCCATTAGTGCGACTAGAAAGTTGCGTGACTTTGCAATGTGACTTTTAATGTGATTTCATGCAACTTTACAAATTACTTCATGCGACTTTGATTTTATGCAATTTGGTCATAGTGACATAATTCCTTTTTGCTGCTCAGACATTTCCCCTTCCTCTTTAATTGTCAGGTGTTGTATAGTGCTTAGAAAACATGTTGGTTATGCAGTATGTTGGCTGCTGTAGCAGTGTTAATAGATGAAGAAGAAGAGGATAACTGGAGGAGGAGAAGGCATCGGTTTTGGACTCATCCCGTTATCGCCCAAAGGGAAGAGAGAGGCCAGGTTTGGGTCCTTTATAACGATCTCCGTGCTCATGAAGACAAATTCTTCAACTACACACGGATGATAATTAGAAGGTGAAAACATTTGTTCATGCCAACTTGGAACTTCTACAAGATATTTTTTGGAAAACGTGTATATGCATGGTCACCATGACTATATTTTTAGTATAGAATAGCTAGAAGTGTTAAAAAAAAACCTGAGCAAATACAGTGCCTTGCAAAAGTATTCACCCCCCTTGGCTTTTTACCTATTTTGTTACATTACAGCCTTTGGTTCAATGTTTTTTTAATCTGAATTAAATGTGATGGATCAGAACACAATAGTCTAAGTTGGTGAAGTAAAATTCGAAAAATATATACATAAAACTATTTTTCAGAAATAAAAAAAATGATAATTGGCATGTGCGTATGTATTCACCCCCTTTGTTATGAAGCCAATAAAAAGCTCTGGTGCAACCAATTACCGTCAGAAGTCACATAATTAGTGAAATGATGTCCACCTGTGTGCGCAATCTAATTGTCACATGATCTGTCATTACATATACACACCTTTTTGAAAGGCCCCAGAGGCTGCAACACCTAAGCAAGAGGTACCACTAACCAAACACTGCCATGAAGACCAAGGAGCTCTCCAAACAAGTAAGGGACAATGTTGTTGAGAAGTACAAGTCAGGGTTAGGTTATAAAAAAAATATCCAAATCTTTGATGATCCCTAGGAGCACCATCAAATCTATCATAACCAAATGGAAAGGTCATGGCACAGCAGCAAACCTGCCAAGAGACGGCCGCACACCAAAACTCACAGACCGAGCAAGGAGGGCATTAATCAGAGAGGCAGCAGAGAGACCTAAGGTAACCCTGGAGGAGCTGCAGAGTTCCACAGCAGAGACTGGAGTATCTGTACATAGGACAACAATAAGCCATACGCTCCATAGAGTTGGGCTTTATGGCAGAGTGGCCAGAAGAAAGCCATTACTTTCAGCAAAAAACAAAATGGCACATTTTGATTTTGCGAAAAGGCATGTGAGAGACTTCCAAAATGTATGGAGGAAGGTGCTCTGATCTGATGAGACTAAAATTGAACTTTTTGGCCATCAAAGAAAGCAATATGTTTGGCGCAAACCCAACAGATCACATCACCCAAAGAACATCATCCCCACAGTGAAACATGCTGTGGTGTCAGAATCATGCTGTGGGAATGTTTTTCAGCAGTCGGGACTGGGAAACTGGTCAGAGTTGAGGGAAAGATGGATGGTGCTAAATACAGGGATATTCTTGAGCAAAACCTATACCACTCTGTGTGTTATTTGAGGCTAGGACAGAGGTTCACCTTCCAGCAGGACAATGACCTCAAACACACTGCTAAAGCAACACTTGAGTGGTTTAAGGGGAAACATGTAAATGGCCTAGTCAAAGCCCAGACCTGAATCCAACAGAAAAGCTGTGGTCAGACTTAAAGATTGCTGTTCACAAGCGCAAACCATCCAACTTGAAGGAGCTGGAGCAGTTTTGCAAGGAGGAATGGGCAAAAATCCCAGTGATAAGATGTGGCAAGCTCATAGAGAATTATCCAAAGCGACTTTGTCAGGAAATGTTCCATCCGCTGGTAATATCTGTCATTTGGCATGCAGTACTGAGGTCCACCAGCAGGTGTCTCCTGGCAGTTTGGAACTGTCAGGAGAGCTTTTCCCTGCTGATGTTATGTCATCTTTGGGCCGCAGTACTGGCGTCCACCAGCGGATGGATCCTGGCAGTGTGGAGCAGACAGTACCTCCTACAATCAGGTGTCACTAGAGGCCAATCACTGGCCTATAAATACCCGGCAAGCATTCACATGTTTGCCTTGGTTTCTTCATTGCCCCCTGACCTGCTAGCTTGTGATCTGATCCTGATTCTGGACCTGTTCCTGTGCCCTGAACCTGATCCTGTCCTGATCCCTATTCTGTCCCACCTGTTACCTTGCATCCCTGCCTGCAGTCTGATCCATCCATCCTCTCCCTGTCCTGTGTTCCATACCCCATCTGCTGATCTCCCTGTGTATGACCTTGGCCTGGCTTACGTTTATGTCTCTGGAACATCCCCTGTCCATCTGCTGATCTGCTGTGTATGACCCTGGCCTGGCTATTGTTTGTGATCCTGGTATTTCCCATTTATTGTACTTATCTGTCTGTTGTTATTTGTGGGTTTCTGTCTGTTGGTTGGTTATTGCACTGTGTCATATTGGAGGTGGTTGTACTATATTATTCACTTACTTTAATAAATTATTATATTTTCACTTATATACGTTTTGGTGTCCTCTGTCGCAGATCACACAGTTCTAGTCACACCTGTTCATGACAGACTTGGAGCTGTAATAGCCGCAAAAGGTGGCTCTACAAAGTATTGACTTTAGGTGGGTAAATAGTAATGCACATTGACTTTTTCTGTTATTTTGTCCTATTTGTTGTTTGCTTCACAACAAAAAAAAAACATCTTCAAAGTTGCAGGCATGTTCTGTAAATTAAACGATGCAAATCCTCAAACAATATATGTTAATTCTAGGTTGTGAGGCAACAAAACATGAAAAATGCCAAGGGGGGTGAATACTTTTGCAAGGCATTGTATAAAAAAATGGAAATAGAGTAAAAAATGGTCCATTTTTACATGGTCAATGTAGCTAATAACCATATATTTTCTCTTTACAGTTTTGATAAATTGGTGGCTTTGCTCTCTAGCCATCTAGAGCAGCAAAACGCCAGTTTCCGAAAGGAGTATTCTGGCCGTTGAAAGACTCAAAACATTGAGGTAACTTTTCATACCTACCTTTTCTTCTTCTTACCTCATGTGTGGCATTTGGAGATTCACATCATTATTTAAACCTTTTTACTTTTACATGAAGTGAAATAATTAATACTAGCATATAATTGTGGGTGTGATTGTGTTTACTATATTAATTGTCCCTGTACATCACCAGTGCCTTTCTCCTATGACTGTGACTAAGCACCTGTTGGTGTGAAATGCGTTAGCTGGTGTTGGTACATGTGTATGTGGATGTACGTGGATGTTTTGGACCTCTGTCTTTTTTATGAAATAAAAGGTGAATTTTTGGAGTGCGGCTGGTCCAGCATACTTTTGTTTCCATGCTACTGTTGCAAACAGAGCCGACACCCATCTCAACTCAGAGACAGCTGATCCGAGGAGAGGTAATCGTCTTAGAGCGGTGATCTTTTGTTTCTCAGTGTCTTTCTCTTGCTCCTCTTCTTTCTTCACTTCCTCAGGCACCTACTTCCAAGCTAGTTTTTATTTATAATATAGAAGTACAGTAGCTTATTGTTATAATGCATCATTCTAATAAACTGTACTGCCATTTTAGGTACCTGGCAACTGGACATTCCTTTGCAAGTTTGCATTCTGTGTTCTTGGTTACAAAACTACTGTCAGCAATATTGTACATAATACTTGCAGAGCCATCTGGAATGTTCTTAGGGATTTTGTCCTGAAGAAGCCCACTACCCAAGATCGGTGCAAGATAGCGGAAGTTTTCTGGGAACAATGCAATTTTCCAAATTGTGTCAGGGCAAGTGACATAAAACATATAAGAATAGTGATGCCCATTGGCAGTGGAACTAAATTCTTCAACTACAATAAATATTTCTTGTTTGTCTTACTAGCAGTGGCTGATGCCAAACTGTCAGGGCTGGGCTCAGCCCTTCCTTCTCAGAGTTCTGTCCTCAGCTGTTGGTTAATTGCCAGTACTCTTCATTCCACAGTGACTCACCTGGTCTGTATTTCCTGCTCGTCAGCTAGCCCTGCTGGCTATTTAAAGTGCCCGGATCAGATCTCCTGTGTCTTTGCCTGGTCAACATATCCGGATACTCTCTGCTTTGTTTACCTGTTAAAGACTTTTGCCTGGCTGACTTCCCTTCTGGTTACTGATCCTGTTTACTGCCTCTACACTGATCTCTGTATTCCTGTTTCACTGGCTTGTTCTGACTACCCGCTCTGGTTACCAAACCCTGGCTATGTTTTAACTACGTTTGCTCTGTTTGTACCATTTTACCATTTTATTAAAAAGTGTGATTTTTACTGCATTTCTGTCTCAGTCCAATTCATGGTTCCTGTCAGTAGGCGAAGGCCATGAATTCAGAAGATGCAGGCAATCCACTTCTTGGTAATATTTTTTCCAGATTGGATGAGCAGGATCACCACATGGATCAGTTTGTCATAGCATACGAACACTCCTGATTCGCACTGCTCACCTGGATCCTTCCACTGAGGCTGTTCCAGTACAACCTGTGTTGCAGGCCATCCCTGCTGCTGCTCCAGTCTCTGTGCAGGCACCCGCCTCGAATATTCCCTCTATAAGAGGTACGTCTGGTTCCACTCCACTTCTCCATCGATTTGGGGGCGATCCAGTTCAATGCAGAGGGTTCCTCAACCAGGATAGGATATACTTTGAGATGCTGCCCCAGGTGTTTCCCACAGAGAGAAGCAAAGTAGGCTTTGTGATTTCTTTGCTTTCTGAGAGAGCCTTGACCTGAGCCAACCCTCTATGGGAGACGCAAAACCCTGTCGTCCTGAGTTACCCAGAGTTTGTTGATTCCTTAAAAAGGGTATTTGACGATCCTGGATGCTCCACTTCTGCTGTCAAGAGCCTCATGTCCATCAAACAGAGTAAAGAACTGTTGCCGATTACGCCATTGAATTCTGTACTCTGGCAGCAGAGGTTGCTTGGAACAATAAGGCCCTCATGGCTGCTTTTTCTCATGGTCTCTCGGATACCATCAAAGATCACATAGCAGCCCGAGACATACCCACTGAGCTGGAGAAGTTGATCATATTTGCCATTCTCTCCAGACTCCGAGAGAGACCTTTCTTTTAAGGAGCGCTTGCAGAAGCCTCCTGTACGTTTGGTTCTGAGCTTTGCAGTCCCACCCTTACCTCCCTCACCTCCCATGCCTCCTGTTACCAAGTCTGCCAGTGAAGTAGAACCCATGCAGTTGGGCTTCACATGTCTCCCTGCGGAGGAGGGGGCCTTTAGGAGGAGGGAGAAATTGTGCCTTTATTGTGGCCAGGCAGGTCACTTCCTGAAGTCTTGCCCTACCCCTCTGGGAAAACACTTTCACCTGAGGTCCTGTAGGGGATTATGTTGTTTCGTCCCCAGTTAACCAGAAGGATAAGCCCCTGGACCCGTCTGAGTCGTCCATCGAGATACATGCTCTAATCAACTCAGGGGCTGCGGGCCTGTTCATAGATGGTGCCTTTGTGTCTAAGCATTCGATTCCGCTGCAGCTTCGTGCCACTCCACTTGCCATTGAGGCTATTGATGGGAGAACTCTACAACCCACAAAACTACTCCATTGACCATAGCCGTAGTATCAGGGAAATGGCCGTAGGAGAACTGGCAATAGTGCCAGTTGTCAAGGAACCAACAGTAGGAGAAGAGCTCTAGGACCCAGCATCTCTACCAGCACTTATGGCAGGAGAAGGACTTTAGGATCCAGCATCTCTGGCAGGAGAAGGACTTTAGGACCCAGTATCTCTACCAGCAGGTCACATGGGCCTATATAAGGAAGTCTGCTAGTGTCTGCAGTTGCTGGTTTGTCAGTCTTCCTGTATTCCTGAGCCTCTGTGCAATTACTATTTGGATTCCTGTTGTGACCCGGCTTGTTCCTGACCTGTCTGATCTGCTCTCCTGGTTTGACCCCCTGGCTTGATTTACTGACTTGTTGTCCTCTCCAGTACCTGGAGCTTGTATTACGGACTTTGCTACAGTACCTGTTCCTGCCTGCTTCCTGAGGGAAAGAGAGAGAGAAGGAGGGAAGAAGGGGGAAAAGGATAGGGGAAAAAGGGAATAAAGAGGGAGAGAAAAGAGAAAAGGAAAAGGGGGGGTTGCAGCGGGGGACTGAAAGCAGGGACAGAAGGTGGCAAGGACAAAAGAGGTAAAGTAAGACAAGGGAGCACGAGCAGCATGGTTGGCGTGGCACCTTGGGCCGCGTCGCCTTTGCGCAGACACTACTGTGAGTCTAGAGCTACTACCAATAACACGATATTCATGACTTATATATTTTTTTTCCCTTGCATTTTCCCACCATTCATTACCGCTATTTCCCCAACTCATAGGTACCACCTCTGTATCGCTCCTGATGAGTGGCTTTAAGGCCCCGTAACGACGTAGAGCTCCAATCTACCGCTAGGTGTACACTACATGAACCCATATGCATATAACGTTCCTATATACTTGTATCCATTTATTTATATTTGTCATTTTTGATGCATTAGTTTTCGATTACACTTTTAATACCTAATATATACTACCTTAGAGCTGAGTGCCAACATATGCAGAGCCATGTGCCTAATTATGTATTGTATGAATTTTTGTAAAATTACTTATGTACTATTTATGCTCAATTATGTACTGTATGAATTTTTGTAAAACCTTTTTTTCTCATTAATAAATTTCAATTTTTACCCAACTCATACCTCTGTTCCCATGTGCCTTGTTTAAAGTCCCACACCTGTTCTCTCCATACTCCACTATTTAATTGGGATGGAGGAGGGGTTTTGAACGGCCCCTACACCCTCATGCAAAGTCCCACCCTGCTGTTCTCACTTTTACCATACAATTAGGGATGGAGGCACATAGGCGCTACACTGAGCAATACACATTTCCTTTAAACATCCTCTGATACTTCCATCTTTCCCAAGTATTACTCTTAATCCTATTTGCCCATTTCATTTAAATACGACAGACCAGACTCTATACCCACACATTTACAGCTTCTGTTTAAGTCACTTATACTGTGCCAGGATTTTCCTGGCGTCACAGCCATATTTTTTTTGCTCCCAGTGTGTGTGCGTGTTTTCGACGGGGCCCTTTGTTTGTCCCCGCCGGCCTGTTCTGTCCCTCCCCGAAGCTGTGACGCGCACTGTGGTTTTCCCCTCCCTCCTTGGGAGGAGGTGGGCGGGGTCTCCCCCACTGCGCGTCGACGTCACGCCTCCCGCACCAGCTGTTCAGCGTCCAGCGTGACGCCTTATCAGCTGATGCCTGGGATTCCACTCTCCAGCGCTCGATGAGTTTAGGGGGTCGCCCCACGGCTGGCCAGTTTCTGTGTCCAGCTGCAGGGGTCTGGGGCTCTCCCCCCGGTTCTCTGGGCTGCTGGTGCCTGACGTTGGGGGCCTTCTCTGGCGGCGTTCACCGCGGCATCGTCCCTCCTGGGTGTGGTCCCCTCCTCTGTCTTTCCTGCCCTCACCAGCCATCTGCACATCTCACAGCCGGCATTCATGCCCCTACTTGCACTTGCTCAGGTATGTTTTTTCTGCACTTTTAACACCCACCCCCTTTTCCTTTTCTCTCCCTCTCATTCTTCTCATCATGTTGTTCCTCACTTTTCTTCTGTGTTCCCCCTTTCCTTTATCGTGCTCCCTTGTCTTACTTTACCTCTTTTGTCCTTGCCACCTTCTGTCCCTGCTTTCAGTCCCCCGCTGCAACCCCCCCCTTTTCCTTTTCTCTTTTCTCTCCCTCTTTATTCCCTTTTTCCCCTATCCTTTTCCCCCTTCTTCCCTCCTTCTCTCTCTCTTTCACTCCTCCCCCTTCCCCTCTCCGGTTTTCTCCACACTTTTTTTGTCTTACCCCACACCCCACCTTGCCCCAGTTGTTCACTCCATTCAACCTCACACTTTTTTACTTTTTTATTTTTGTTTCTTCTTACACAGACACCCAGCGCCTATCCTCCCTCATCTTGGGACCACCCCCCACCTACACAATTGTCTCCACACTTTGACCCCACCTGGGGGGTTCGTTGTGTTGGTCTCGCCTGTCGGACCATGCCCCCTCAGCTTCGGGACGGGGCACCCATGGTTGGCGTGGCACCTTGGGCCGCGTCGCCTTTGCGCAGACACTACTGTGAGTCTAGAGCTACTACCAATAACACGATATTCATGACTTATATATTTTTTTCCCTTGCATTTTCCCACCATTCATTACCGCTATTTCCCCAACTCATAGGTACCACCTCGGTATCGCTCCTGATGAGTGGCTTTAAGGCCCCAAAACGACGTAACGACGTAGAGCTCCAATCTACCGCTAGGTGTACACTACATGAACCCATATGCATATAACGTTCCTATATACTTGTATCCATTTATTTATATTTGTCATTTTTGATGCATTAGTTTTCGATTACACTTTTAATACCTAATATATACTACCTTAGAGCTGAGTGCCAACATATGCAGAGCCATGTGCCTAATTATGTATTGTATGAATTTTTGTAAAATTACTTATGTACTATTTATGCTCAATTATGTACTGTATGAATTTTTGTAAAACCTTTTTTTCTCATTAATAAATTTCAATTTTTACCCAACTCATACCTCTGTTCCCATGTGCCTTGTTTAAAGTCCCACACCTGTTCTCTCCATACTCCACTATTTAATTGGGATGGAGGAGGGGTTTTGAATGGCCCCTACACCCTCATGCAAAGTCCCACCCTGCTGTTCTCACTTTTACTATATCTGAAACATCTGCTCCCGCTGTCCAGGCTCGATTAAGGTTCATTCAATCCAACTACAAGTTGCTTCAGGAGGCCATGCGAAAAGCCCAAGAGGACTATAAAAAATTCCATGATAAAAGAAGAAGAGGGAATCTTGTCTTTAAGATTGGGGACAAGGTATGGCTTTCTTCAGTAAACCAAAAACACAATACTAATCCAGCGCCAATGTGTGTAAACCCAGGGACCTCAATCAAGGCATGTAGAAAATAAACAAATAATACAAATGTATACCATATACCTTATAGTCAGTCATCCATGTGACACATAACATGTACTGAGTAGATTGACAAGACTTAAAATGGGGGAGGGGGGGTTTTGGGGAAAGGGAAAGGGAAATCAGTGCAGCTGGACTAACCGTAACTGATAGATACAGATTTAAAACAATAACCAAAGAATGTCCAGCGCTCTGAATGTCTCATAAACAGTTACCAGCAGTCCAATAATAAAGGTTAAGAGATTTAATGTTTGTGTGTGATAAAAACACTGTAATAAAAACAATAAATGAACAGTATGTCATCCTATGTTAATAACACTGTAGGACACTTGAATAAGGAAGTTTCTGACAGCCAGAAGTTCCAATCAGCAGCAGGCAGTTTAAGACTGGAGATCCATCCAAAAAACCTAACCCCAAGCTGGGAAGCAGATGGAAGAGAGTTGGAGGGGAGATGGAAGCCCCATCCCGCCAAACTCAGGGGATCCACAATGTAAAAATCAGCTTAAGATGGAGAGGCTCACCGATTCCGGAGGACAGATCTGTGAATGTGATGTGAAGGCAGGCTGTGAATCCACCGGGAGGGAAAGGTCTCGCAGACGCTCTGTGTCAGGGGATGATGACGTCAGCCCAGCTGGAAGATGAAGGCGCGGCTTCACACAGGGGAACCGCCGGAACAACAGCTGATAGCGCTGGGCAGCTGCAATGCCGGTCTGTGTCCCCTCTGACTGGAAAAACCTCAGTGAGAGGCAGTGACACTTGGTGAAGCCGTAGTGGTGGTGATAAAACTTATCAAGAGGTGACAAGGTGGACAGGAAGCCACCAAGGGACAGGCTGGGGGCATAAACCAATGAGTCTGCCGGTTTGTGTCACCTCTGCATGGAGTAAACCTCAGGAAAAAGTGATGGCAATCAGGAAGTCTAGTGAACCACATGGGCTGCCAGCCAGAAGTAGACTATGAAAAAGCGCAAACGCGCGAAACGCGTCGTCAAGGCAACTACTAACAGAGTTTCCACTCAGCACCACGCCACGGTGAATCCATCCTCTCTTTTACCCACCCGTGGGAGCCTCATATGGTCCACACACAGCGTTTTCCCATTCGCCTGCCAATTCCATCTATCTACTTCTGGCTGGCAGCCCATGTGGTTCACTAGACTTCCTGATTGCCATCACTTTTTCCTGAGGTTTACTCCATGCAGAGGTGACACAAACCGGCAGACTCATTGGTTTATGCCCCCAGCCTGTCCCTTGGTGGCTTCCTGTCCACCTTGTCACCTCTTGATAAGTTTTATCACCACCACTACGGCTTCACCAAGTGTCACTGCCTCTCACTGAGGTTTTTCCAGTCAGAGGGGACACAGACCGGCATTGCAGCTGCCCAGCGCTATCAGCTGTTGTTCCGGCGGTTCCCCTGTGTGAAGCCGCGCCTTCATCTTCCAGCTGGGCTGACGTCATCATCCCCTGACACAGAGCGTCTGCGAGACCTTTCCCTCCCGGTGGATTCACAGCCTGCCTTCACATCACATTCACAGATCTGTCCTCCGGAATCGGTGAGCCTCTCCATCTTAAGCTGATTTTTACATTGTGGATCCCCTGAGTTTGGCGGGATGGGGCTTCCATCTCCCCTCCAACTCTCTTCCATCTGCTTCCCAGCTTGGGGTTAGGTTTTTTGGATGGATCTCCAGTCTTAAACTGCCTGCTGCTGATTGGAACTTCTGGCTGTCAGAAACTTCCTTATTCAAGTGTCCTACAGTGTTATTAACATAGGATGACATACTGTTCATTTATTGTTTTTATTACAGTGTTTTTATCACACACAAACATTAAATCTCTTAACCTTTATTATTGGACTGCTGGTAACTGTTTATGAGACATTCAGAGCGCTGGACATTCTTTGGTTATTATTTCTTCAGTAAACCGCAAGCTCTCATGTCCCTCCCGGAAGCTTGGACCCAAATTCATCGGTCCCTTTGAAAGAGAGATAAATCCGGTGGCTTTTGAGCTGGCACTACCCAATACTTACAAGATCCATCCAGTGTTCCACATCTCCCTGCTTAAACCAGCTGTACCCAGTCCCTTCCCTGGAAGAGAAGAGCCACCTCCACCTCCAGTATTGGTAGAAGGGGAAACAGAATGGGAAACAGAATTTGAGGTCGAAGCCATTATGGATTGCCGGAGGAGGGGTAGGCAGGTCCAGTATCTAATCAAATGGACGGGGTATCCTCCTGAAGACAATTTCTGGGAGCCTGCAAACAATGTGCATGCTCCTAGACTTGTGTGGACTTTCACAGCAGACATCCGAAGCATTGGCCCGTTGGGGCATCCGGAGGCTGCCCCTTGGGGGGGGGGGCACTGTCAGGGAAATGGCTGTAGGAGAACTGGCAATAGTGCCAGTTGTCAAGGAACCAACAGTAGGAGAAGGGCTCTAGGACCCAGCATCTCTACCAGCACTTATGGCAGGAGAAGGACTTTAGGACCCAGCATCTCTGGCAGGAGAAGGACTTTAGGACCCAGTATCTCTACCAGCAGGTCACATGGGTCTATATAAGGAAGTCTGCTAGTGTCTGCAGTTGCTGGTTTGTCAGTCTTCCTGTGTTCCTGAGCCTCTGTGCAATTACTATTTGGATTCCTGTTGTGACCCGGCTTGTTCCTGACCTGTCTTATCTGCTCTCCTGGTTTGACCCCCTGGCTTGATTTACCGACTTGTTGTCCTCTCCAGTACCAGTCCCGGCTTGTATTACGGACTTTGCTACAGTACCTGTTCCTGCCTGCTTCCTGATACCAGGCTTGTCCCTGTTTCTGCAACCTGCCTCTTCCTCTTGCCGGATCTACTGTGTTTGACCCCTGGCCTGGCTTCCACTACTGTTCCTTGTGCACACCTTACCAAGTATTACCGAGGATTCTTATAGACTTTAGCCCAGCTGTGTTTCCTGTATTACCCGGTGTCCTTTTGGTGCCCACCAGCTCTTCTCTCTGGAATCCATCTGGCAACCTGTGCTTCTCTGGGCACTACACCCTCTGTACCCAACTTCAGGGGTGTACTGCACTCAGCCGCAAGGGGAGCCCTCTCGGCATTTCGGCCTCCAACCAGGTACCTGACATGTAGGGGCTCTTCACCATGAGATAATCCAATTCCAAGTAAATTCCTCACCTCATTTTCCTGTGGTTATTGGTTATCCTTAGTTACAGAGGCTCAACCCCTCTTTTGATTGGCTTCGTGCTGAAGTTCTTTCCTGGTCGCCATAATGCAGGAAGACATGTTTTCAGAAAGTGGCTAAGGTCTTGTGCACCTCTTCATCTCCTCCCTGCCAGAGGATTCCTGCAAATTTTGCGATGTCTTTGACAAAGGTCAAGCCGGTAGTTTTCCTCCACACCAGTCGTAAGATTGCACAATTGACCTTCAACCTGGTGCCATACCCCCTCGTTTATCCTTTCTCTGTCTCAGGGGATAAAGCCATGGAGGAGTATGTTGCCGACGCACTTTCTTGAGGATTCATCTGTAAATCCTCGTCTCCTGCTGGTGCTGGTTTCTTCCTTTGTGAAAAAGAAGAGTGGTGAACTGAGACCTTGTATTGATTGTAGGGTCTCAATCACTTCACGATTACGAATGCTTATCCGATTCCATTGATTACGGAAAAATTTGACCGCCTCAAGGGAGCAATGGTTTTCACGAACCTTGATCTGAGAGGGGCATACAATCTTGTGAGGATCAAGGAGGGTGGCGAATGGAAAACTTTGTTTAATACCAGAACAGGCCATTACGAATACCTTGTAATGTCGTTTGGTCTTTGCAACGCCCTGGCAGTCTTCAAGGAATTTATCAACGATGTCCTCTGAGATTTGTTGCAGCTATGTGTGGTGGTTTATCTCAAAGATATCCTCATATTTCTAAGTCTCTAGAAAGCCATCACACAGATGTCTGCCATATGCTTCAGAGGCTGAGAGATAATAACCTGTATTGTAAATTGGAGAAGTGTGAGTTTCATCGTGAACAGGTTAAATTCCTGGGTTATGTCAGTTCCACTGCTGGTTTTTCGATGGACCCAGAGAAACTTTCGGCAGTTCTACAGTGGCCCCAACCCATGGGCTTACGTCCATTGCAACGTTTTCTTGGCTTTGCCAATTATTATCGGAAGTTTATTCGTAGCTTCTCTTCTGTGGTCAAACCCCTGACTGATATGACCAGAAAGGACGATAAACCACAGAATTGGTCTCAGTGCCAATCAGGGATGCCAGTCAGTGCCGCCTATCAGTGACAATCAGTGCCATCTATCAGTGCTCACCAATGCTGCCAATCAGTGCGGTCTATCAGTGCAGTCTATCAGTTCAAATCAGTGCTGCCTATCAGTGCCAATCAGTGCTTCCTATCAGTGCCAATCAGTGCTGCCAATTAGTGCCAATCATTGCTGCCTAACAGTGCCACCACTCTGTAGCTATCAGTGCTGCAGATTAGTGCCCATCAGTGCTAACAATCAGTGCCGCCTATCAGTGCCTATTAGTGTTGCCAATCAGTGCTGCCTATCTGTGCCCATCAGCGCAGCCAATCAGTGTCCATCAGTGCACTGAGTGCAGGGATGGGGAGATGAACTCAGCAGCCAGGCACATTGTCCATGAGTGTGTGTTTGGGGGGCGGCGGCTTGGTGGGGCACAACTGAAATCCGTTGATGTTTATTAATGCTACATGCCAATCTTTAGTATAAATAGGTCATCACCACACTACTATTTACAAAAAACTACTGGAGGTAAAATAAAAAAGTGTCAATAAAAGGCCTACCGTTAACTGTTACGTGTTCGCACAACAGAAAAAAAAAGTGCAGCGCTAACTTACTAATCAATAACATAACAATAATGTATGCAAATCTAAATAAACTTAAATATTACCACTATACAGGTCTCAGTGATATGCAACTTCACATATAATACACATCAAACTGAAAACAAGACATAACAAAGAAAATCTTAGCGGGGGGGGAGTGGAAACAACTCCTACAGATAATTGCAATACAAATTAACTTCAAGTGTTCAACTTTTTAGTTGGAAGAATCACACCATTGTAGCAATTTTTATTTTTTAGATTGTTACACTTAATTTCATATGTTTTAGTTACAATTATATTGTGAATTATTGCACTTGAAGTTAATTTTCCACCACCCCTGCTAAGTCCATGTCTTTATGGACCTTGCTTTGTGCATTGGTGTGCAGTCATGTTGGAACACGAAGGGGCCATCCCCAAACTGTTCCCACAAGGTTGGGAGCATGAAATTGTCCAAAATGTCTTGGTATGCTGACACCTTAAGAATTCCCTTCACTGGAACTAAGGGGCCAAGCCCAACCCCTGATAAACTGGGGAGGAACTGGAGGAACTTGACTGGCCTGTACAGAGTCCTGACCTCAACCCAATAGAACACCTTTGGGATGAAAGAGCGGAGACTGCGAGATAGGCCTTCTCATCCAACATCAGTGCCGGACGTCACAAATGCGCTTCTAGAAAAATGGTCAAACATTCCCATAGACACACTCCTAAACCTTGTGGGCAGCCTTCCCAGAAGAGTTGAAGCTGTTATAGCTGCAAAGGGTGTACCAACTCAATATTGAACCCTACGGACTAAGATTTACTAAAGTTCATGTGCGTGTAGAGGCAGGCATCCCAATACTTTTGACAATATAATGTGTGTGTGTGTATATATACAGTATCTCACAAAAGTGACTACACCCCTCACATTTTTGTAAATATTTTATTATATCTTTTCATGTGACAACACTGAAGAAATGACACTTTGCTACAATGTAAAATAGTGGGTGTACAGCTTGTATAGCAGTGTAAATTTGCTGTCCCCTCAAAATAACTCAACATACAGCTATTAATGTCTAAACCGCTGGCAACAAAAGTGCGTACACCCCTAAATGAAAATGTCCAAATTGGGCCCAATTAGCCATTTTCCCTCCCCGCTGTCATGTGACTCGTTAGTGTTACAAGGTCTCAGGTGTGAATAGGGAGCAGGTGTGTTAAATTTGGTGCTTTCACTCTCACTCTCCCATACTGGTCACTGGAAGTTCAACATGGCACCTCATGGCAAAGAACTCTCTGAGGATCTGAGAAAAAGAATTGTTGCTCTACATACAAATGGCCTAGGCTATAAGTTTGCCAAGACCCTGAAACTGAGCTGCAGCACAGTGGCTAAGACCATACAGTGGCTTAACAGGACAGGTTCCACTCAGATCAGGTCTCGCCATGGTCAACTAAAGAAGTTGAGTGCACATGTTCAGGGTCATATCCAGAGGTCGTCTTTGGGAAATAGATGTATGAGTGTTGCCAGCATTGCTGCAGAGGTTGAAGGGATTGGGGGTTAGCCTGTCCGTGCTCAGACCATACGCCGCACACTGCATCAAATTGGTCTGCATGGCTGTCGTCCCAGAAGGAAGCCTCTTCTAAAGATGATGCACAAGAAAGCCCACAAACAGTTTGCTGAAGACAAGCAGACTAAGAGCATGGGTTACTGGAACCATGTCCTGGGGGTCTGATGAGACCAAAATAAAATTATTTGGTTTAGATGGTGTCAAGTGTGTGTGGCGGCAACCAGGTGAGCAGTACTAAGACAAGTGTGTCTTGCCTACAGTCAAGCATGGTGGTGGGAGTGTCATGGTCTGCATGAGTGCTGCCGGCACTGGGGAGCTACAGTTCATTGAAGGAACCCTGAATGCTAACATGTACTGTGACATACTAAAGCAGAGCATGATCCCCTCCCTTCAGAGACTGGACCGCGGGGCAGTATTCCAACATGGTAACGACCCCAAACACACCTCCAAGACGACCACTGCCTTGCTAAAGAAGCTGAGGGTAAAGGTGATGGACTGGCCAAGCATGTCTCCAGACCTAAACCCTATTGAGCATCTGTGGGGCATCCTCAAACGGAATGTGGAGGAGCGCAAGGTCTCTAGAATCAACCAGCTCTGTGATGTCGTCATGGAGGAGCGGAAGAGGACTCCATTGGCAACCTGTGAAGCTTTAGTGAACTCCATGTTCAAGAGGGTTAAGGCAGTGCTGGAAAATAATGGTGGCCACACAAAATATTGAAATAAAGGAAAAAAGTGGGGTACGTGGTGCTAACCTATTGTACCAAGTGGTGTAAAAAGTGAGTATCCTCCCAACAGTGGAGGCAAAAATACCTATGCTGTAAATATATCCATATGTGGTGGATATAAAAGTTTAGTGTGGCAAAAGCCGTGCCAAGTGAAAAGAAAAAGGGTGCCTATGTGCACATATAAACAAATATGTATATTCCGTCAAACAAGGATGTGGAAAAATATGTAGTACATAGCCATATCTAATAAACCAAAAATGTGAGCTAACATCATACATATATATTGAAGGTACTAATATAAGTGAGACCTCCAAAATGACATAAAAAAAAAAAGTCCCAGGGGATAAGATGTATATCGCAGGAGTATATTCCAGGATAACCGGTTATGATCCTTTCAAGTGACTTTGGTGCTCAGCAGATAGGGTGACTTAAGGTGCTCCCCCGTTGTGTTCCCACTCACCAAATGCTGTCACCCCTACAGGGGTAATAGGTGTAAGTGTGTGGTCGTGGATTGGCTTCCTCCTAGGCTCTCCCAGATTTCCGTCTGTAGGTCTATCAGGATCCTCCAGCTGTCTCCACAAGTAAGGAGTCACAATGCTCGGCACCTTCCCAGAAAATCACTCCCAGCGCTCAGAAATGAGTCTTTGGCTAAAAACATAGGTCACTCTTCATGTATATAATCGCTATAATGTTGAACAGTGTAGGCTGTTGAGGATCCTTCTGTAGCTGGGGCCGATCCAGCAGCTGCCAGCCGTTCGGGAAGCACTGGGGGCCAGAAAACTGGAAGTTTGGAAACCACCTGTGAAGTAGATGGCACAAAAATTAAGCTAAATTTCTCTTTCCAGGTGAAAATATCTGCAGCTGGAGCACCGAAGTCACTTGAAAGGATCATAACCGGTTATCCTGGAATATACTCCTGCGATATACATCTTATTCCCTGGGACTTTATATTCATTTATTTTTACTTTTATCCTTATTTTTATCTCTATAAATCTTGTTTATGTTATTTTTAGGTTTATATTATTTTTGTTTTTTTCACGCATAATCTGCACGGGACTTTGTTTATATATCTTCATATATTTTTTTATATATTTATATACCCTTGCTCTGGGACTTTTTAACAATATTGAATTTTTGGTTACTTTAATATACACACATTATATATATATATTTTTTTTTTTTCTTTCTCTTATGTCATTTTGGAGGTCTCACTTATATTAGCACCTTCAATATATATGTATGATGTTAGCTCACATTTTTAGTTCATTAGATATGGCTATATACTACATATTTTTCCACATCCTTGTTTGACAGAATATACATATTTGTTTATATGTGCACATAGGCACCCTTTTTCTTTTCACTTGGCACAGTTTTTTCCCACACTAAACTTTTATATCCACCACTTATGGATATATTTACATTAAACCTAGCTCCAACAGCATAGGTATTTTTGCCTCCACTGTTGGGAGGTCACTCACTTATTACACCACTTGGTACAATAGGGTAGCGCCACGTACCCCACTTTTTTCCTTTATTTTATGTAAGTTCTCTTGGGAACCTAACAGGGGGGCTGCAACCCTTAATTTTCCTGAGCGCGAAGTATACCATATATTTGACACAAAATATTGACACTTTGGGCCCAATTTGGACATTTTAACTTAGGGCTGTACTCACTTTTGTTGCCAGCGGTTTAGCCATTAATGGCTGTGTGTTGAGTTATTTTGAGGAGACAGCAAATTTACACTGTTATACAAGCTGTACACTCACTACTTTACATTGCAGCAAAGTGTCATTTATTCAGTGTTGCCACGTGAAAAGGTATAAAATATTTACAAAAATGTGAGAGGTGTGCTCACTTTTGTGAGATACTGTATGTAGCACTGGTAGATTTGCAATCTACCGCATGTTAGGTAAATTTAGTAAATTGTGTGTTAGGAAGGTTAAAAGTTCACCTCTGTTCCAGCTTGGCTGACGTTGTGGGTGTTTCCGTGCTGACCAGTGGGTGTCGCTGTTACCACTGGTCAGGGTTGGAAAGGCAACGTGTTGAAGCGTATGGATGCTCCTCTGTCCCGGAGGCACGCTCGGTGGAGGTGGTCCTCTGAGTTGCATTCTGGGCGAGGGTATTTATGGGACAGACACCATATTTTGGGGTTCGTTTTACAGCCACCTGCTGGCCCTCCTGGCCAACAGGTATGCGTTAAGGAACTACCTTGTGGTCCTCCGTCCGGGAGGCCCACGATACAGCGGCGCAGGGGTGGGTTCAAAGGCTTGTCTGGAGCCTGCCACCGTGGCCGAGGAATGGTCCTGAGCTGTCGGTCCTGTGTGGCGAAGCTGGACAGCCGAGGAGATCCCAGGGGAGGACCCGTCTTGGAGAGATCACGCCGCATGCTGGTCTATAGAGGGGCCTGGTGACTCGGTTGGAGGACGTATCCAAAAGTAACTATACAGCATAGTGTTGCCGGCTCGGCTTAAAGGTTCAAGCACTGTGACTGACTTTCACTACAGCAAAATCTATACATCCTGTGGCAGAGGATCGTACAGATTTTATTCCCATACAAGTCTGTGGCAGAGACTTTGATTCATGCTGCGTACTGGCTGCTAGACCGGTGAGAGAGGCCTATCCAGACGAGCAAGGAGTGTGTCCCACAAGGGGAGCGCATTTCAAATAGTATTTGAATTATACCAAGACCTTTTGCCAAGAGAACCCTTTCAGAGAATATTTGAGTTTCTTCTGCGAGTTTCCTTTCTACCTCTTTCCTGCTACTTCCAAAGTCGTTTGTTTAATAAAGCATTGAAAACCTACTCCAGTGTTGGTGCGTGTGTCGTCCAGAAGTAAACTCAATGGAACCCTAGACCCGGTGCCGGTGAAACAAAGGGAAGCAGAGTGAAGGTAACAAGCCCGCTTAAACCAGCAGCACCACCGTGAGTTAGTGCTACATGTGTATGTATACACATATTATATATATATATATATATATATATATATATATAATATTTTTTTTGTTTTGTTTTTTTCAATCTTTTTATTAAGTTTTTAGAAATAGCCAATACAAACATACATTGGTGGTATATCCACACCAAAACAAAAAACAAAAAAAAACACAAAAAAAAAAAATCTTATAATAACATTTTGCAGACTATCATAAACATAGCATCAAACAAACAAAAGGATGGCCAGGGGGTACAACATGAAGACATCTCCTACGCATACCCCAATTTTTTATTTTTTATTTTTTAGATTAAGGTTCCATTTGCCCCCTAATTTCCAGGCGATTCTCTAAATGTTCTCCAGGGGGCCCATATGTGACAACATTTTTCATATGTGTCCAATTCGTGTGACAGGAGGGTCTCCATCTTCTCAATTAGGTCCATTTCTGCTATCCATTCATTAACTGAAGGGGCTTGTGTAGTTCACCAATATCGCGGAATAACCAGTCTGGCTGCTGTTAACCAATGTCTTAGCAAACCTTGTTTGATATTTTTATATGGACCTGGTAAAATGGATAGCAGAGTAATTTGAGGTGTGTTGGAGATTAACTCTCCTGTAACTGTAGTATACAGCTGCATGATCATATCCCAGAATTGGCAAATTTGGGGACATTCCCACCATATGTGTAGCAGCGATCCCTTGGCAGCATGACATCTCCAACATTTATCTGATGTGTCTGGATATATTCGTTGCATGATTGTTGGACATCGATACCAGTGGGAGACAAGCTTATAGCTTGTCTCTTGGCCTTTAATTGTCGATGACAGACAAAGTGTGTAAGTAAATGATTTCTCCCACTCTTCTGTTCCAATATGGGTATTAAGTTCATGTGCCCATTTATTTGTGAATTCTGGGGGCTCAGGGTGGTTTTTTAGGATAAGAATCTTATATATTGCTGATAAAACATGTTTTGGTCTGTTACTTTGCAATAGGATGGACTCGAACATATTTAGGTCTCTATTGAGGGATTGGTTTGGAGAAATAGAAGATAGAAAAGACAATAATTGTTGATATTCCATCCATTGCATAAATGAAGGCTGATGCGTTGATATTAGGTTCAATATGGGTGGTAATTTACCCTGGCAAAGAATCTGGCTCACTCTTCGGTGAGATTCCTTATTCCATATGAGAAAATTATTCCGGTCTACTGCAGGTGGGAAATGTGGATTGTCAAATAAAGGTGTCATTGGTCCTATCTGTGAAGAAAGCTCTAACCGCAAGATCATTTTGGACCACAAGCTCAATAGGTGAGATGTAAGAGGGGGTGGAGAAAGAGTCGCATCTCAGTGGTTGCCCTGAAAGGGTAAATCTAACCAAGCAAGAGCCTGAAGGTCAAACTGATTCAGCCCCTGTTCTATTGATACCCATTGTTTGGTATCCGCGTGATGAAACCAGCTTACTAATCTGGTCAGGACTGCCGCCACATAGTAAAAATAGAGAGATTCTGTGCACCCGCTCCTCCTTTCATTTTAGGTAATGTTAGCATTTTCCAATTTAATCTAGACCTCTTATTACCCCAAATAAACTTAACGAAAGCGGTTTGTAGATTAGAAAAAAAACGATCTAGGAATAGTAACAGGAATATTTTGAAAGAGATATAAAAATCACGATATTATGTCCATTTTCAATATACTGATCCTCACAAACCATGAGTACTGTTTTGAATCATATTTTTTTAGATCTTGTAGAGTACGTTGCATTAAGGGAATATAAATTGTCAAATATAGCTGGGTCAGATCTGATTTGAATATTAATTCCTAAGTACCTTAATGCAGAAGAGCAAAATTTGAATGAAAAGTTATTTTTCAACATCGTCACTTGATGTGGTAAAAGTGACACATTGAGAATTTCAGATTTTGAAACATTTACCTTAAAATTACTCAGAGCTCCAAAGCGCTGGAATTCCGATAGAATAGAGGGCATAGAAATATGTGGATTGTAATATAAAGTAGCAGGTCGTCGGCAAACAAAGCAAGTTTTATTTCCTGTTGGTCTAGCTTTATACCTGTAATTGAGGGGTTCTGTCTGATTGCTATTGCTAAATGTTCCATTACTAGAACATAAAGCAAAGGAGATAGGGGGCATCCCTGATGGGTGTCATTTTTTATAGGGAAACTTGTGGTCAGTGAGCCATTGATCCTAATTCTAGAGTTTGGTTTAGTGTATAATGCCAAAATCTTATTAAGTAAATTTGGACCCATCCCTATTTGCTTTAGTGAATGCTCGAGAAAAGGCCATCCAACCCAATCGAAAGCCTTCTCCGCGTCGACCGAGAGGAGGGATGCTGGTATCTTAGCCATTTGGGCATGGCCCATTAGTAAGAAAGTTTCTATTGTATTGTCACGTGTTTCCTTTCCTTGCACAAATCCGGTCTGGTCATTATGTATCAAGCTAGGTATGAAGGATTGGAGACGTGACGCAATCAATTTGGCGTAAATTTTTATGTCTACTCCAATTAAAGATATTGGACGATAACTAGAACATAATGTTAAGTCTTTATCTGGTTTGGGAATCAAAGTGATATGGGCTTCCAATGTTTGGGTCGGGAATGTGTTTGTAGAAGAGATGGAATTAAACACCTGTAGCATAAATGGAGACAAATATTCTTTATATGTTTTATAAAATTTTGGAGTGAATCCATCTGGGCCAGGACTCTTCCCTGATGGAATGTCTGTAATTACTCCAAGTAGTTCTTCCATTGAGAAAGGGTTGTCCAATAATTCCCTATGGTCATCTTCTAATGTTGGAATAGAGGTTCCTTGTACATAGTCTTCAATGCTACAAGTTTTTGATCCCTCGTTCTCTACAAAGGATGGTTGGGAAATATATTCTGAAAAATATTCTCTAAATGTTTGATGGAGACTTTGCGGGTCTGAAGTAATTTCCCCCCATGACTTCCTTATGCTAGCTATAAAGGTCTGAGGAGGACGAGGATGTAATATTTGTGCTAAATGTCTCCCACATTTGTTTCCATATCTATAATTATTTAAGGCACATTTCTGTTGGTATGTACTATGCGATTCTGCCATATGCTGCAATAAGGATGCCCTTGTAGACATTATGTGGCTAATACTTCTGGAGACTGAGGTTTTATATAATGTTTCTAGTGTATGAAGCTTTAACGGGGAATTTTAAATGGCCACTGATCTTTCTTTTTTAAGACGAGAGCCATGTTGGATGAATAACCCTCGTAGGACCGCTTTAAGAGCTTCCCATTTTAATGGTAGTGCAGTCTCATCCTGTTCATGATCAGAAACAAAGTTACCAATTGCTTCTATAATTGCTTTATGACAGATTGGATCAGACATAAGTCTATCGTTTAAACGCCAAGACCAGCTTGTGCCTCGAGTCTGGGGGAGATATATTGATAGAAATACAGGTGAATGGTGAGACCAAATAAATGACCCTATTTCCATTGAGGGGTTCCACTCCAAAACCTTTGGGCCTGATAAGAAATAGTCTAGCCTACTGTAAGATTTATGTGCTGATGAGAAATATGAATAATTACGATCTGTGGGATATAGAATCTGCCACAAATCAAGAAGTCTATGGTCAAACAATTGTTTCTTCAGGGCCCTCAACTGGGAATAAGAGATATTGGAGCGTTGGACAGAGGTGTCTAACTGAGGCTCCAAGGCTAAATTGAGATATCCTCCTACAAGAATAACGCCTTCAGCGAAATCCACTAAAAGATGAAGATACCGAGAAATGGTCGTGGTTTGGTCATAATTCGGAATGTAAAAATTGGCAATTGTGAAGAGTTTATCCCATATCCGGAATTTAAGTAAAAGGTATCTACCATTGGTATCAGCTATATGTTCCAAATATTGAGCCGGTAAATTTTTATGAAAGGCGATGGAGACCCCCCTGGCCTTCGAACCAGACATAGTGCTATGAAACCATTGAGAGTAATGTTTAACTGAGCATGCAGGCATGCCTTCGTTGCGGAAGTAGGTATCCTGGAGGAGTATTATATCTGCCTTAGCTTTATGCAAACTGTATAAGATCTGTCCTCTTTTTGACTCGTTGTTTAAACCTTTGACATTATAGGTACAGAGCTTCAGTAGAGATGCCGAGGAAGACCCCCTGGCCATCTTAAAAAAAAAAAAAAGGGGGGGGGACTTATAAAAAGAGAGGTTCCCTCTCTAGGGGCCCTGAGCTACTCAAGGAATGGACAAAACACTCGGGAAAAAAAAACAAAAAAACAAAGGAATATGGACAATGTCCACAAAAAAAAAAAAAAGAAAAAAAAAGAAAAAGAAAAATCACCAAGCCCTAACAGAGAGCTGGTGTACCTACAAGGGGGTTAAGTAGGTAGACCCAGAGGTTGTCTCACAGCAGTGATCCGGGACAAACAATATATATATATATCTTATCCTCCGCATAGTTTATTATTCCTTTTCTTTTTCTCCTCCCCCTCCCCATTGAATACATTAGAGTCGGGAGAGGGAAAAAAAACAAAAAACACCCACAAATTATAATATGTAAGGGGGGTGGGAGGGGGGGGTGGTCCGAGCAGCATGGGCCCGTGTGAGCAGTCCATCTGGAGGGAGGGGAGGGATGCATCCCTTCTCTTTTCCCTTTATTTCTCTTCCAAGAGTATAGTATTATGTTTATATAATCTTCCCCCCTTTCCCTCCCTCTCTCCCCAAATCTATCATATACATTTATGCATACCCACACATACATACATTGCCCAGTGGTTGTGTGTACGCTTACCCAGATATATTTGCTGCCACACACACATATATATATATACTATATGTAGATACCAGCACATTCGTTCATCTATCACGTGTTTCTCATTAAGGGGGCTCTAATCTCATTATTATGTTACATAACCTTTGGCAACCAGATAGGTATCCCCAACATAGCTCGTCCACACCCCCCTCTAGTCACCCCAACCGCTGGGGGAACCAATCAGGTAAATGACACCCTGACTGAACAGTTCGCATGTCGCAGAGCAGACCTTGATTTCAATAGTGAATCGGATAACATAGGTTTAAACACCCATATAACAGGTTCCTATGGGGCTCTAAAAAGATTTCCATAGCCTTAGTCCAAGTTTGGTCTAAACCAAAACTCACAGTCGTTATAGCGTATATCATGTTGCGTAGTAATCGCAAATGTTCCGTACTACAACATGATTCAGACATATAGGACTGGTGTAGCCTTTGCCCACCACATACAGCATCATACAATGTCTAACCCTGCGATGCTGTGGACCGTTCTGCAGTTTAAAACAGAAAAAAAATCATCGGCTACATCTATTTTCCCCCCTCCTTCCCACTCTCTCCCACTCCCCCATACATAGCACATGGTGGTAGACCTAATGGTAACATAACCCCCTAGTAAGACTATACAGCAAGTTAATCAGATTGCACAACAATGCTCTTCATACATAGCCCCAATGTGCCACCATGTATTACATACACTTTAATAGATACTGTTTTTTTTAGTTGTTTCCTTTGTGATTAAAACAACAAAAAACAAAAGCAAAAAAAAAAAATTCTCATTTTCTTTTTGAGTGGCTTAAGGCCTCATGCACATGGACGCTCTTACAGCCGCCTTTCCGAGCGTTTTCTGCAGCCCAAAAACGCCTGTCTATGTTAGTCTATGGCTTCATGCCCGCCTAGGCGTCTCTGAGCTGAAAATGGCATAGGCGCGTTTAAGCTGCAAAAAAAAACCCAGGACCAATGGCTTCTGAGAGACGTTTTTCAGCTGCAAAAACGCTCTAACGCTGACAAACGTTCAAAAACGCTCAAAAACATCGCTCACCAACGTCTCTCAACGCTTTTGATATATTGTAAAAAAACGCTAAAAAAACGCTAAAAACCGCTAACGCAGAAAAACGCTAAAAAAAGCTAATGGATGCCAAAAAAACGCTATTGCAAAAACGTTGAAAAAAATCACTGCAAAGATACTGGCGTTTTCATAACGCTATTTTAACATCCCGTGTGCATGAGGCCTAATAGTTGATAATCTGGGTTTGATCCCATCCTGACTAAATTAATTGTCAATGTTATAAATTCATAATGCTATAAAATACTACTGCATAACTCAACTAAAAAAATTCATAAGTTCTTTGAAATTTCATTGATGGTCATACCCACGGCATACTACAGGGGGTATTAAAAAAAAAAAAAAGAGGGGGGGGGGGGGCAAGAGAAAGGGAATTTACAGTTGATTTGTTATTTATTGTTGCTTATGGAACTCTTCACTCCCCCCCCCCCCCCCCCCACTGGTTAATAGTCATTGTTGCAGCTATTACAACTGGCAGGCTGGTCTCAGCACTTGATAAAGCCATTGCTTCAGTCCTTTCATCAACTCCCAAACGTTCAGCTCTCTTAAATGGTGTATAAGTCTGTGGCCATGTTATTGTTGGAAGGTCTGGCAAACCAAAGATTTTTTGTATAGTGGGGATATCGGATGGATCACGTATATTAAACCACCTGCCATCTTTCTTGATTTGGAGTTGGAATGGGAAGCTCCAACGATATACGAGTTTGCGATCTTGCAACATTTTAAGCAGTGGCCTTAGTGCTCTTCTTTTCTCTAATGTAAACCGACACAAATCGTGTAATAAATAGACAGATGTCCCATTTAGGTTAACTTGACTTTTTCTCTGGCCTTCCTCATAATCTCCTCCTTCTCTCTATAGAAATGTACACGACAAATAATATCTCTTGGTTTGGTTGAATCTATATTTCTTGGTCCTAAAGCCCAATGAACTCTATCAAGTTCTATATTTGATGTATCAGGTTTTTCTAGCAAAAAGTTGAATATTTTTTTGACTGTTAACATAAGGTCCTCGGTACCTGGTATCTCTGGTACCTCCCTAATACGGATATTGTTCCTCTTATTACGATTTTCCTGGTCCTCCAATAATTGGAACAATGTATGGATGTGCGCCTCTTGTGTATCTAAACGTTGTTCTTGTGATTGTAGTGAGCCCGTCAAGACATCTAAGGACTGCTCCAACTCTACAGTCTTTACCCCTGTTGCCCGCAGCTCCATTTTAACAGATTGAAGCTCTTTGTGATAACCCTGCTCCAAACGTTGCACAAAAGCCTCCATGTCATTGCAAGTAGGTAGTGCGCGGTGGGTGTCGTTGTTACCCTTAGCTGGTGTTGGAAAGGCAACGTGTCAAAGCGTATGGGTGCTCCTCTGTCCTGGAGACAACTCGGTGGAGGTGGTCCTCCGAGTTGCATTCTGGGAGAAGGTATTTATGGGTCAGACGCCATGTTTAGGGTTCGTTTTACAGCCACCTGCTGGCCCTCCTGGCCGACAGGTATGCGTTTGAATACCACCTCGTGGTCCTCCGTTCCGGAGGCCCGCGACGCTGCGGCGCGTGGGTGGGCCCAGAGGTCTGTCTGGGGCCTACCACAGCAGCCAAGGAATGGTCCTGAGCTGTCTATCCAGAGTGAAGAAGCTGGACAACCAAGGAGATCCCAGGGGAGGACCCGTCATGGAAGGATCATGCAGAGTGCTGGTCTGGAGAGGGGCCTGGTGACTCGGTTGGAGGACATATCCTGAAGTAGTCTTATTACATAGTACTGCTGGGTTGGCTTAGAGGTCCAAGTACTGTGTCTGACATTCACCGCTGATCAATACATCCTGTGGCAGAGGATCGTACGGGTTTATTTCAAACAAGTCTGTGGCAGAGACTTTTGTTCGTGCTACGTACTGGCTGCTAGGCAAGTGAAAGAGGCCTATCCAGGCGAGCAAAGATCGTGTCCCACAAGGGGATCGCATTCAATTATAGTACTCAACTTTAAAGGACGTTCTAAAGAATCCTAAAGAAAGGTATTTGAGCTTCCCTGCAGTTTCCCTCCTGCCTCTTTCCTGCTACTTCCTTTGTTACTTGGTTGAATAAAGCATTGAAAACGTACTCAAGTGTTGGTGCTTGTATCGTCCAGAAGTAAACTCAACGGAACCCTAGACCCGGTGCCGGTGAAGCAGAGGTATCGAGAGTGAAGGTAACAAGCCCGTTTAAACCAGCAGCTCCACCGAGAGTTATTGCTACATGTGGGGGCGTCGTCCGGGATTTGTTGACCATCAATTCTCGCAACCCAAAGAGGTGTTTCACCGGGAGTTTACGGTGAGAGCTGGACTTTGTCAATTTTTCAGGAAGAGAAGAGGTTAAAAATTGCAGGACTTTATCTCTGAATGCGTAGGCGCCGGGCGCCAGTAAAAGCCCGGGAGCTACGTGATCAAAAGAACAAGTGGGAGGAGTCTACCCTACTTGATACCGCGTGGGAAGCGTGTATGTGTTTGGCGCCAGAGAAGAAGAGAGGCCTCATGATCGTGCTGAGAAGCTCAGGGTGTGGCCATGTCTTTTTGGATTTTGATTGTACATATATAGGGTGTCAGGATTAAACGTGCATACATAAAATGTGCATACATATATCTAAACAGTGGCGGCTGGTGCTCAAAATTTTTTGGGGGGGCGCAAACATTTTTTGAAAAAAAATCATCAAATGCAGCCACTGTGCCCATCAAACGCTGCCACTGTGCCCATCAAACGCTGCCACTGTGCCCATCAAACGCTGCCACTGAGCCATCAATTGCAGCCACTGTGCCATCAATTGCAGCCACTGTGCCCATCAAACGCTGCCACTGTGCCATCAAACGCTGCCACTGTGCCATCAAACGCTGCCACTGTGCCACTTAAATGCTGCCAGTGTGCCATGAAACGCAGCCACTGTGCCATCAATTGCTACCACTGTGCCCATCAAACGCTGCCACTGTGCCACTTAAATGCTGCCAGTGTGCCATCAATTGCAGCCACTGTGCCAAACGCTGCCACTATGCCCATCAAACGCTGCCACTGTGCCCAAACGCTGCCAGTGTGCCCATCAAATGCTGCCAGTGTGCCCAAACGCTGCCAGTGTGCCCATCAAATGCTGCCACTGTGCCCATTAAATGCTGCCAGTGTGCCATCAAACGCTGCCACTGTGCCCATTAAATGCTGCCAGTGTGCCATCAAACACAGACACTGTGCCATCAATTGCAGCCACTGTGCCCATCAAACGCTGCCACTGTGCCCATCAAACGCAGCCAGTGTGCCCATCAAACGCTGCCAGTGTGCCCATCAAATGCTGCCAGTGGGTGACGGCGATGAGTGGGGTCCTCCATGTGTCTCCTGCTGTCCTCATCTCCCGTACTCTCCTCCTGATAGGCGTCCAATAGCGGCGCCTGTCGTTTCAGCCAATCAGGCGACAGGTAACAGACCCGAGCACCTGATTGGCGGAGAGGCAGTTTAGTGTTAGGAAAGCGAATAGTCATTCGCTTTTCTAACACAGCTGAGTGGCCTGTGAGGTCACCTTTTTTGATGCCTATTAGAGCCTATGGCTCTAATCCGGTGCTTCAAAAACACCCCCCGCCGCTGTAATTCAGGTTCCCTGCGGCCAAAAAGGGGCTGGGCGCCTGAATAGGGGGTGGCAGCGGCGGCCATAGATAGATTCATGCAATGCATTCATCTATCTATTGGTGATAGAGGGGTGGCTGGAGAGAGGGGGCGGCGCCCATGCACCCTTAATGCATGGGCCACCACTGCATCTAAACACACACACACACACACACATAGATAAACACACACATAATATACACACACATATTGTATATACACACACACAAACACATATACATATATAAATACACACATAAACACATACACATACATGAACACACATATAAACACACATAAGAACACACACATACACATATACAGATAGCCTTTTCAAAAATGGCAGTGCTTTACCTTACCTCTTCCTGCCGGGTACTGCACTGTAGGGGGAGACAAAGAGCACAGCACACACTGCTTTCACTTTAGATCAGTGTGACAAGCTCCCTGCACAGTGCCGATTACAGTTCGGCTGACGATCAGGGAGATCGATCTCAGCTGCCCGCTCCTATCAAGATAGGAAAAGGAAGGGGAAAGAAATTGCGCTCGGTGTTCAATTTAAAAAGTGAAAAAGACGTGAAGTGAGTCCTGCAGCTAAAACACAATAACCTCAATACAAGGGCACACAAACTAAACAATATATAAAACAGTGTAGCGCTGGACTAATAAGAATACGCATATATTAGTGTATGCGAGTGAACCAGGACCTATAAATGTGTAAGTAAATGCGAAAGAAACCATGTACCACTTAATCTAGAACAATCCAGTGTCTATATACGTGTATTGTGACACTAACAATTAATCAAGTGCGCCTACGTATATCAAAAAACGAAAATTGATATAAAAGTATACAAAAAAGGTGAACTTAAAATAAATTATGTGGACCAATGTGGCAGCAAAAATTGAAATTACATCAACATGTGATAAGGAACTCTGTTCACTTATGTATTGTTAGTTGATCCTTATGCTTAATGATCACAATGAAAGTGAAAAATTAAAATAAATAAATTAAGACAGTCCCAATAAGTTATGAACAAAAGTCCCAAAACGTGGTGACACTCCAACACAAATTCTGGTTCAATATTCCACCGCAGCTGTTGCCCACCACCAAGGGATTGAAGTTGGAGGCTTACCGGACAGCCTGCGACCACCCTTATTCAGGGGGGTCAAAACAGGCTCAGTAGGGATGTGTGAATCCAGATGGTGTCCTCGCCAATGATTTTCAGGTGTTCTCCAAGTATTCCTATGGCAAGCCAAGAGGGGCTTCCAAACAGGGTGCAGCAAGGATTTATCCACCGGATGCAATAAAGATTGGACCACAAATGCCCCAAAAAGGAAAAGAGAGAACTCCGATAGTGTAGAACAATCTGGCAAATTTATTAAAAAATCGTAGAAACAAATATATATCTAAAAACAAAAACTTCTGACAGGGAGAAATGAAACAAGCTCCGCCGCCCTTTAAAATCCAATCGCGCATGCGCGATACGTGCTCACGTTGTGACCCTACGGCCGTTTCGTCACAACTGACGTCATCAGGGGTACGTGGCCACGCTCGCGCATGCGCTTTAAATACACAAGCGCCGTGGCGCCATAGCTCTTTCATTGGCTGAGGGGGAACGGGGGCGGATGGTAATACTATATTGCTAGTCGTTCCAACCCAATGAAAACCGCCCATACATCCTCCCTTGATGTGAACATGGAAATATATATATAGAGCAAAGCTATATACCGTACATCGCCATCTAGTGGCTAAAAAAGAAAAGTGCAGAACACACTCCAAATTTCTTTTAATGTGTAGAAACACACAAGATAAACAGGGGGGCCCTCAAGGGCCCCCTGCAGCATGGGGCCCAGTCGCCATAGCGACCCCTATACTTCCGCCACTGCTGCAAGCACCATGTCGAGTACTGTGCTGACCGGAACCCTGCTTACAGATACCGGTATTCGTCTGAAGCCGTAGGGGAGGTTTGTTCTGTATACCTCAGGAGATATTGAGGAACTGGGCATGATTTGCCACAGATGTGAAGGACTGGCCGTGCATCTCCGTCCTTTTGGCCGATGTCCGCAATGTGGAGAGTATTTGTTTGTGGTGGAGCAGCCTACCATGTCGCCCCGTGCTTATCGAATGGATTGGGCAACAGGTATCGCCACAGTAGAAGCTGCTACTGCTACGGAAAGAGAACGGCAGGCCACCACTTTGCCTGTTGTTGCCGAGAATGTTCTGGAGAGAGACACTGCTGTTGCCGTCTCATCAGGGGACATTACTTTAATTTCTACGTCCACCACACCTGTCTTTGTTGTACCTGTCCAGAGGAAGGTGGGATATGTGAAGGCTTCCCGCGGCTGTGGCCGAGGCTTACCCCAGAGACTACCCGAACCGGATCCAACGGAGTCCACGTCAGGAACGGGTAAGCAGCTGATGGGGAATGTATCTGGGACTGTAAATAAGTATCTGCCAGCGGAAGAGCTGGGAGATTCGGAGATAGAATCAATGCTGGATCACTCCGGTGATGATGACCTATTTGAGACTATGTCGCAAGAAATGTTATGGGCCCAGCACTGTTACTGAGACATTGTCAAAAGTTGTAACTTCACTTCAGACACCGGCTGGGTCTATGGTGAGCAAATCATTGGATTCCTGTGTGCCTCCCGGCATGGGGAAAAACAGATCTTTGCCCAAACTTGCATGTTTGCAGAGAATGTTGAACAAGTGTGTAGCTAAGGAGTATGGTTTGGAGTTCCCTTATGTCTCTCAGTATGTAATGCAAGTGATTGAAGTTAACTGGGAACTTTGGTACAGTGAAACTGTTTGGGACTATTTGTCTGTACCTAAGCCTTTCCGAAAGACTGGATGTTCTGTTAAAATAGATGAACTTTTTAGTGGATGTTTTATGCACTGGAACTTCGGTCGGCACATCTATGCTGACAAAGTAGTAATCTGCAGGCCCGGAAAAGAGGACGTTGTATATTTCATTACCACAGTGGATAAACTGGGAAAGACATTGACCTTGCCAGATCCCCGGTTTTATTGGTGATTATAAATAAAGAACTGTGGGGTATGTAGATAGATAGTGTCAGTGTTTAGCGATCTTCGTGGTCAAAATATAATGTTCATCTTGACGTCTTCAAATCCAAAGACTCTTCGCTAGCTGGACTTTTTTTGTGTAAAGATAAGACATACCTAAATATATACAGGGATGGACTCCTAAAGATTATATTGATATAGATTATGGGAAGAGAGTCTCATTTTTAAATGAGGCTTTGCTCCTGAAGTTGTACAGGATATATGTGTGTTTAATATGTTTTCCTTTTCAGGAACCATTTGATCTCCTGTCAAGCTGTTAGGCCTGTCAGCTAGATAGATAGTGAGTAGTAGGGATGAGCCGAACACCCCCCGGTTCGGTTCGCACCAGAACCCGCGAACGGACCGAAAGTTCGCACGAACGTTAGAACCCCATTGACGTCTATGGGACTCGAACGTTCGAAATCAAAAGTGCTCATTTTAAAGGCTAATTTGCATGGTATTGTCCTAAAAAGGGGACATGTATCAATGCAAAAAAAACTTTTAAAAACGGCCGTTTTTTCGGGAGCAGTGATTTTAATGATGCTTAAAGTAAAAAAAAAAAAAAGTGAAATATTCCTTTAAATATCGTACCTGGGGGGTGTCTATAGTATGCCTGTAAAGTGACGCGTGTTTCCCATGTTTAGAACAGTCCCTGCACCAAATGTCATTTTTAAAGGAAAAAATCTCATTTAAAACTGCTTGCGGGTTTAATGTCATGTCGGGTCATGGCAATATGGATGAAAATCAGTGAGACAAACGGCATGGGTACCCCCCAGTCCATTACCAGGCCCTTTGGGTCTTGTATGGATATTAAGGGGAACCCCGCACCCAAATTAAAATAAGGAAAGGTGTGGGGCCACCAGGCCCTATATACTCTGAACAGCAGTATACAGGCGGTGCAAACAAGACAGGGACTGTAGGTTTGTTGTTAAGTAGAATCTGTTTGTAATTTTGAACATTTTTAACGTGTTTAGCTCCAGCCAAAAAATCTTTTCTAAGCTTTTTGGAAAACATAGGGAAGGGTTATCACCCCTGTGACATTTGTTTTGCTGTCTTTCCTCCTCTTCAGAAGATTTCACCTCACTTTTTTGTCCCAATGAAAAATGTTTTTTGAAAATTTGGGTTTTTTGTGGAACAAGGATTGGAAAGCATCAGTGGAAAGGAGAAATTGTTTTCCCATATTAACTCTTACAGGAGAGAATTTCCCTTCCTAGGGGTAGATTTCGTCTCACTTCCTGTTGTCTCCTTCCGTTTGCAAATAGGAGTCGTTTGTAAGTTAGATGTTTGAAAGTAGGGTCCTGCCCTATATACTCAGCAGAAATTTGGGCCTTAGGTGTTGCTGTGGCCACAACACTGTAAGCCCTCACAGGGCCCTGCTGTGAAATATTAGATCAAGAATTGTAATTACATGCCCCTGTTGAACAGGAGCTGAAAAATTAGGCCTTAGGCACTGGTGCTGGTGCCACAACACTGCAACCCCTCACAGACACTCTAGTTGGAACGCAGGAACGAGCCCTGCTGCAAAGTATTGCTTCAAAAATTGTAATTACACGCCCCTGTTAGACAGGGGCAGAAAAATTGGGCCTTAGGCACTGGTGCTGGTGCCACAACACTGCAACCCCTCACAGACACTCTAGTTGGAATGCAGGAACGAGCCCTGCTGCAAAGTATTACATCAAAAATTGTAATTACACGCCCCTGTTAAACAGGGGCTGAAAAATTGTGCCTTAGGCACTGGTGGTGGCGCCCAGAACCAAAAATGTTCTTACAAGCTATCAGCGTGATGATTGAGGAGGAAGAGGATAATTACTCAGGGATAGTCACTCAGCATCAGCATAGGCAGTCTTTGAAGGGATCTGAGATTTCAAAAAAAATTATTCGGTTACATCAGCATCAGGTGCTTGGTAGCTGGTGGTGATCCAAGACTCATTCATTTTTATGAAGGTCAGCCGATCGACCGAGTCGGTGGACAGACGCACCCTGTGATCGGTTACCACGCCTCCAGCAGCACTGAATGTGCGTTCCGAAAGAACACTGGATGCAGGACAGGCCAGTAGCTCAATTGCATACTGTGCAAGCTCTGGCCAGTGATCCATCCTCAAGACCCAGTAACCCAGAGGATTTTCGGTGGGAAAGGTGTCCAAGTCTGATCTTGCCCCTAGGTATTCCTGCACCATGTAAAACAGACGCTGGCGATGGTTGCTGGAACCGATCATACCTTGGGGCTGCGGACCAAAAAATTGTCTGAACGCATCGGTCAGACGGCCACCTTCTCCACCACTCCTTCTTTGACTGACCGAAGCCTCAGCAACACGTTGTCCAGAAACAGGAGTTTGTAACCTCCCAGTCTCTGGGAACGCGTTGCACAGACCTTTCTGCAAGGCCTCCCGAAGATGTTTCATCCTCTGCTCCCTCTGCGATGGCAAGATAAGGTCCGCAACCTTACCCTTGTAACGCGGATCAAGGAGGGTTGCCAGCCAGTATTGGTCCTTCTCCTTGATACCACGAATACGAGGATCCTTACGCAGGCTTTGCAGGATCAGGGAGGCCATGCAGCGTAGGTTTGCTGAGGCATTCGGTCCGGAGTCCTCTGGGTCACTAAGAACGACATGGTCCGCAGCCACCTCCTCCCAGCCACGTACAAGTCCATGTGTTTCTTGGGACTGATCCCTTAAAGACTGCTGCTGATGCTGAGTGCCAGGCTCCACCTCCATACTGACACAATCTTCCTCCTCCTCCTCTTCCTCCTCGTCCTCTTCCTGTGTGATCGGCGGGCACGCAGGAACACTGTCTGGATAAAGGGGGCCTTGAGAGCTAAGGAAGTCCTCCTCTTCCTGCCTCTGTTCTGCCTCAAGTGCCCTGTCCATTATTCCACGCAGCGTGTGCTCCAACAGGTGGACAAGGGGGACAGTGTCACTGATGCATGCACTGTCACTGCTCACCATCCTCGTGGCCTCCTCGAATGGTGACAGGACAGTGCATGCATCCCTGATCATGGCCCACTGGCGTGGGGAAAAAAAAACAAGCTCCCCTGACCCTGTCCTGGTGCCATAGTCGCACAGGTACTCATTGATGGCCCTCTGCTGCGTGTGCAGCCGCTGCAGCATGGCCAACGTTGAGTTCCACCTGGTGGGCATGTCACAGATTAGGCGGTTCTTGGGCAGGTTAAACTCCTTTTGGAGGTCCGTCAGCCGAGCACTGGCATTATATGACCGGCGGAAATGCACACAGACTTTCCTGGCCTGCCTCAGGACATCCTGTAAGCCCGGGTACCTGCCCAAGAACCGCTGCACCACCAAGTTAAGGACGTGAGCCAAACAGGGCACATGGGTCATTTGTCCCTGTCGGAGGGCAGAGAGGAGGTTGGTGCCATTGTCGCAAACCACCATTCCTGCCTTAAGTTGGCGTGGCGTCAACCACCTCTGAACCTGCCCCTGCAGAGCTGACAGAACCTCTGCCCCAGTGTGGCTCCTGTCCCCCAAGCACACCAGCTCAAGCACCGCATGGCATCTTTTGGCCTGCGTACTTGCGTAGCCCCTTGAACGCCTACGGAGCACCGCTGGTTCCGAGGAAGAGGCCATGGAGGAAGAAGAAGAGGAGGGGGTGGAGGAGAGAGGTGTGTCACAATCAGCATTTTGGAGGCGTGGTGGCGGAACAACCTCCAACACTACTGCACCTTGTCCTGCATCCTTCCCAGCTGCCAGCAGAGTCACCCAATGCGCCGTGAAACTTAGGTAACGTCCCTGTCCATGCCTGCTGGACCATAAGTCAGCGGTAATATGCACCTTACCGCTGACCGCCCTGTCCAGCGAGGCATGGACATTGCCTTCCACATGCCGGTAGAGAGCCGGAATCGCCTTCCGTGAGAAAAAGTGGCGTTTGGGTACCTGCCACTGAGGAACCGCACATTCCACAAACTCACGGAAGGGGGCAGAGTCTACCAACTGAAAAGGCAGCAGTTGAAGTGCTATCAATTTTGCCAAGCTAGCATTCAACCGCTGGGCATGTGGATGGCTGGGAGCAAACTTCTTTCGGCGGTGCAGCAGCTGGGGCAGGGAAATTTGCCTGGTACGATCTGACGTCGGTGTACCAAAAGCAGATTGCCCACAAGTACTTGGCTGTGACACACCTAATTCTACACCTTCATTCCTCTCACTGCAGGTCTCAGAGAGGACTGAAGGTCTAGTGGGGTTGGAAATCTCAGCTGATGAGGAGCAAGGAGAGATCCTCTTTGTTCTTTGGTGTGGGTCTTTTAGATACGCTTGCCAACGAACTGCATGGCAGGTCAACATATGTCTGGTCAAGCATGTGGTACCCAAGCGGGAGATGTTTTGGCCACGCAAGATACGCTTGAGACATATGTTGCAAATAGCAGCGGTGCGATCTGATGCACTCGTCTAAAAAAGGCCCACACCAAAGAACTTTTTGAATAACGCGCAGAGACTGCAGCGCCCTGCACATGTGGAGCTTTGGGGTGTGATGCAGTCAATGTGCTGCCCTTAGGCTGGCCCCTGGAGGGCATCCTGCCTCGTTGGTGATGTGCCGCCGCCTCCTCCTCCTCCTCCTCTCTCCTATCAGGCACCCACGTTGAGTCAGTGACCTCATCATCCCCTCCCTCCTCATCACTGGAGCAAACCTGGCAGTATGCTGCAGCAGGGGGAGCATGACTGCCAGATTGCTGTCCTTCTTGGGCACCCCCTCTGTCCGTGCTCATGTTACTGCCTTCATCGAGCTCAGTATCGTCATCAGAGCCTTCCAAACGCTGGGCATCCTCCTGGAGCATGTACCCAACACTGTGGTCAAACAGTTCGAGGGAATCCTCATGAGGACATGGTGGAGCTAGGGAAGGAGTCACTAATGACATTGAGCTGAGGGAAGAGGCCGCTGCTTTGCCAGACAAAGCACCCTGGGCATGGGTGAGAGAGGATGAGGAGGATGAGGACGGCTTGGTCATCCACTCGACCAAGTCTTCCGCATGTTGCGGCTCAACACGGCCAGCTGCCGAAAAAAAGGCCAAGCGTGTCCCATGGCCACGTGCTGATGAGGATGCACCGTCTCCACGACCAGCACTAGACACAGAGCCTGCTTGCCCTCTCTTATTGGCTTGTGACTGTCTGCCTCTCCTTCTTGGCCTTCCAGACATACTAATGGCCTGTAGCTGCACTAAGCTGGGATAGAACACCTGTAATTTTCTTCAAGTAGCTTTATATACTGTAACCAGACAAGCCTGCCTGTCAGTAGGAAGATAACAGGAACGGATCTAGCTGAACACTGTGAGCAGGACGCACTGTACTAAATGTAAATAGTCTAGCTGCCTGACCGTGGTACTAATAGGATCAAATAGAACACCTGTAATTTTCTTCAGGTAGCTTTATATACTGTAACCAGACAAGCCTGCCTGTCAGTAGGAAGATAACAGGAACGGATCTAGCTGTACACTGTGAGCAGGACGCACTGTACTAAATGTAAATAGTCTAGCTGCCTGACCGTGGTACTAATAGGATCAAATAGAACACCTGTAATTTTCTTCAGGTAGCTTTATATACTGTAACCAGACAAGCCTGCCTGTCAGTAGGAAGATAACAGGAACGGATCTAGCTGAACACTGTGAGCAGGACGCACTGTACTAAATGTAAATAGTCTAGCTGCCTGACCGTGGTACTAATAGGATCAAATAGAACACCTGTAATTTTCTTCAGGTAGCTTTATATACCGTAACCAGACAAGCCTGCCTGTCAGTAGGAATTTAACAGGAACGGATCTAGCTGAACATTGTGAGCAGGACGCACTGCACTAAATGTAAATAGTCTAGAAGATAACAGGAACGGATCTAGCTGAACACTGTGAGCAGGACGCACTGCACTAAATGTAAATAGTCTAGAAGATAACAGGAACGGATCTAGCTGAACACTGTGAGCAGGACGCACTGCACTAAATGTAAATAGCAGGAACGGATCTAGCTGAACACTGTGAGCAGGACGCACTGCACTAAATGTAAATAGCAGGAACGGATCTAGCTGAACACTGTGAGCAGGACGCACTGCGCTAAATGTAAATAGCAGGAACGGATCTAGCTGAACACTGTGAGCAGGACGCACTGCACTAAATGTAAATAACAGGAACGGATCTAGCTGAACACTGTGAGCAGGACGCACTGCACTAAATGTAAATAGCAGGAACGGATCTAGCTGAACACTGTGAGCAGGACGCACTGCACTAAATGTAAATAGCAGGAACGGATCTAGCTGAACACTGTGAGCAGGACGCACTGCACTAAATGTAAATTGCAGGAACGGATCTAGCTGAACACTGTGAGCAGGACGCACTGCACTAAATGTAAATAGTCTAGAAGATAACAGGAACGGATCTAGCTGAACACTGTGAGCAGGACGCACTGCACTAAATGTAAATAGCAGGAACGGATCTAGCTGAACACTGTGAGCAGGACGCACTGCATTAAATGTAAATAGTCTAGATAGAAGATAACAGGAACGGATCTAGCTAAACTGAATACAGTGTATATATATATATATGCAACACCCGGGATGCATATATATACACAATACACTGTAAGTGCAGCTAACTGACTGACTGTTCTGCCTAATCTATCTAACTCAAATCAAATGACACTGTCTCTCTCTCTCTCTCTATCTCTCAGCACACCGGAACACACACTACACAGGGCCGCCGTGCAGGCGGCCTTATATAGTGTGGGGTGTGTACTAAATCCCCTGAGCCATAATTGGCCAAAGCCACCCTGGCTTTGGCCAATTACAGCTCTCTCTACTGACGGCGCTGTGATTGGCCAAGCATGCGGGTCATAGTGCATGCTTGGCCAATCATCAGCCAGCAATGCACTGCGATGCCGCAGTGAATTATGGGCCGTGACGCGCCACACGAATTTAGCGCGAACGGCCCATAACGTTCGCAATTCGGCGAACGATCGAACAGCCGATGTTCGAGTCGAACATGGGTTCGACTCGAACACGAAGCTCATCCCTACTCACTAGTGAGGTTATGTACAGTCATAGGATGGTTTTGTTTACGGACGTGAACATATTGTTTTATAGATGTTAATCTTATAATGTCTTTCTACTGTCTTTCTTTCTTCTTTATCTAATCCAAGTTTTAAGCTTAAATACCTGCTCTCAGGCTTGGGAGTTATTATTTTTTTTCGTCAGACGTTGAGGACAACGTCTATTGTAGTGGGGGGGAGTATGTAGCGCTGGTAGATTTATGATCTACCATCTGATAGGTAAATTTAGTGAATTGCTCGTTATAGGAAGTTAGATTTGCCTCTGTTCCAGCTTGGCTGACGTTGCATGTGATTCCACACTGAGCCGGTGGGTGTCGTTGTTACCCTTAGCTGGTGTTGGAAAGGCAACGTGTCGAAGCATATGGGTGCTCCTCTGTCCCAGAGACAACTCGGTGGAGGTGGTCCTCCGAGTTGCATTCTGGGAGAGGGTATTTATGGGCCAGACGCCATGTTTAGGGTTCGTTTTACAGCCACCTGCTGGCCCTCTTGGCCAACAGGTATGCGTTAGAATACCACCTCGTGGTCCTCCGTTCCGGAGGCCCGCGACCTTGCGGCGCATGGGTGGGCCCAGAGGTCTGTCTGGGGCCTACCACAGCAGCCGAGGAATGGTGCTGAGCTGTCTATCCAGAGTGAAGAAGCTGGACAACCGAGGAGATCCCAGGGGAGGACCCGTCGTGGAAGGATCACGCAGAGTGCTGGCCTGGAGAGGGGCCTGGTGACTCGGTTGGAGGACGTATCCTGAAGTAGTCTTTTTACATAGTACTGCCAGGTTGGCTTAGAGGTCCAAGTACTGTGTCTGACATTCACCGCTGATCAATACATCCTGTGGCAGAGGATCGTATGGGTTTATTTCAAACAAGTGTAGCAATAACTCTCGGCGGAGCTGCTGGTTTAAGCGGGCCTGTTACCTTCACTCTCCTGCCCTCTGTTTCACCGGCACCGGGTCTAGGGTTCCGTTGAATTTACCTCTGGACGATACACGCACCAACACTAGTACGTTTTCAATGCTTTATTAGACAATTTACTAAGGAAGTAGCAGGAAAGAGGCAGAAAGGAAACTGCAGAAGAAACTCAAATATCTTCTTGTAAGATTCTTGACAAATGTCCTGCTCTCCATGACTGATGAGAGCAACGGGGAGTTCTCATCAGATTCCAATTCTGATTCCAAATCAAATTCAGAATTTGAACGGATTGAGTATAGTGAATCAGCAAATGATTCAGAGGAAGAATGGGTCCCTCCTAAAAGGGCACGGCACTCTGGAAACCAGGATTATATTCTCAGGCCCAGTACCAGCGCTGCCACCAGCAATAGGCCCCAAGAACAAATTCCCAGGCCCAGTACCAGCGCTGCCGCCAGCGATAGGCCCCGGGAACAAATGCCCAGTACCAGCGCTGCCGCCGGCGATAGGCCCCAGGAACAAATGCCCAGTACCAGTGCTGCCGCTGGCGATAGGCCCCAGGAACAAATGCCCAGACCCAGTACCAGTGCTGCCACATCATGCCTGAGTACCAGCACAGGAAATTCAAATCCCCCAACTACTGGAGTGTCACGTCCCCCAAGAGCCAGGACCTCTACATACATGCCAGATGGTCTTGCCAACCCAACATGGCTGCCATCCGACTCAGGATCACCAATTATTCCCCCTTTCACAGCAAAGCCAGGTGTACAGTGAATTTCTCAGAGATTGATTGCTTTCATCTGTTTTTGCCCGACACTTTGCTGCAATTCATTGTGGACCAGATAAATTTATATGCCCAGTAGTATATTGCCAACAACCCCCAATCATCATATGCTCATCTGTTTGAGTGGAGAGATCTGAATTTGGAGGAGTTCAGATTGTTTATGGGCCTCACCATAGACATGGGGTTTACAAAAAAAAAAATGAAGGACATGCCTATTGGTCCACCAACCCCATCCACAACATGCCCATTTATTCTGCCGTAATGGCCAGGTCCCGAGATGATAATGCGCTTTCTTCATTTTAGTGACAACACCATGTGCCCTCCCCGCAATCATCCAAATTATGACAAATTATATAAACTTGGCCCACTTTTTCTAGAAACTTAAATTTCTTTTTCCAACAATTTACAGAACTCTAGGTCTACGATCAGAATATATGTGTCGATGAGTCCCTGGTACCCTTTTCAGGCCGGCTAGGAATAAAGCAATATATTCCTAGCAAAAGGGTCAGATACGGAGTAAAATTATACAAGCTCTGTGAGAGAGTCACGGGATATCTGTATGCGTTCCGCATATATGAAGGAAAAGATTCCCAGCTCCAACCCCCTGAGTGCCCGGCCTACATGGGCACAACTGGAAAGATTGTATGGGACCTGGCATACCCACTTCTGAACAAAGGATATCACATATACCTTGACAACTTCTACACCAGCCTGCCCCTTTTCAAACACTTATACATCACAAAAACCCTGGCCTGCGTAACCTCCAGAAAAAATAGGAAGTGCTTCCCACAATCTCTAGCAAACAAAAAGCTGCGAAGGGGGGAAAGAGCAGCAATGAGATGCAACGAAGTGCTGACCTTGAGGTGGAAGGATAAAAGGGACGTGCACATGATGTCCACCATCCATGACGACACTACAATTGAGGTTCAAAGAAGACGAGGTCCCATTGAAAAACCAGTATGTGTCCAAGATTCTAATCTCTACATGGGGGGGTGGATTTCAATGATCAAATGATTCAGCCCTATTTGTCAATAAGGAGGTCCTGATTCTGGTACAAGAAAGTAGCAATTTATCTCATCCATTTTGCTGTTTATAATTCCTCCATAGTCTACACCATATCCACAGAAAGCCCTGCCCCTTCCTACAATTCATAGAAGAAGTTGTCACGTCCCTCATCTATCACCAAAGACCCCCCAGAAGACCTTCGCTCTAAAGCTGTTTGCCGGCTTCATGAGCGCCACTTCCCCTTCAACATTTCACCATCTGAAGCAGGCCGAAGACGGCAAAAAATATGTCACGTGTGCGCCAAAAGAGGATTTTGAAAAGATACCAGCTACCATTGTCCCCAGTGTCCCTCCCAACCTGGCCTCTGCATTGGTGAATGCTTCCAACTTTATCATACATCCCTAAAATATTAACCCATATTTTTAACCATTTCCCCATTTTCATCATCTGTGCTTACCATTTTCCATGCTTCCTCAAATAACCATGCCACTGCCTTCCACGTGAACTGACCCTGGCCTGTTTTGTGACTATGCCTCTGCCTACCGTTTGGACTGCCTCCACGTGAACTGACCCTGGCCTGTTTTATCAACTACGCTACTGCCAACCACTTGGACTGCTTGAACGTGAACTGACCCTAGCCTGTTTTATGGACTATGCTTTTGCCTACCGCTTGGACTGATCTGTTGCCCTGTTACTGTAGTACACAGGGGTCTCACATATGTGAGGGGCTCCAGAATTGTTTTTCCGGATGGAGAAAACTATTTTTTTTTGTTTTCTCCGGGTTTCAGTATTTCTAGATTAGAGTCTGGAGTCCAGAGGCTTCATAGAGATTTGGGTGGGTCGAAGCCTCTACCCCTGTGCCCCTGTGCACAGGTTTTACTTTTACCTGATTGCGGCCCTCAGCCTGCTGCTGGCTTACTGCCATCATGCCTCTGCCTGTCACATGAACGGACCACACTGCTACTTGGACTATGCAAATAATTAGCTGTAGCAAGAGGCAGTATGTTTATGAAGGACTGGAGAGCGGTACAATGAGTGTCTGCAGGTAACAGTGTACCAGGACCAATATTATGGCTGTACTGGCTGTCTCTGCCTGGACAATTTCTATGGACTGTGCTGTGCTGACAATATCCTTGTGCTGACTATAGACAATATTCCTGCCTGCTGCCTGGATAATTACTATTGCTGTCGCTAAGCACATCCCTGCCTGCTGCCTGGACCAGTGCTCTCCTCTGTGGATACTACTAAAAGCACAGGTAATGCTTTTTCTTTTACCCTTTCTGCAATAGAATTTATTTTGGATTGTAATTCTTGGTATGTACATGCTATGTGTTAGAAATATGAAGGGCCTTCAAAAATGATAGGTTGCCAGGAAATTATATATGTCATTTATGCTCCTAGAACGCCTGATGGTGCTACTTGGATGTTGGGCCTCTGTATGTGTCCAGGCTGTGTAAAAGGCTCACACATGTGGTATCGCCATACTCAGGAGGAGTAGCAGAATGTATTTTGGGGTATCATTTTTGCTATGTATTTGCTTCGTGTTGGAAATATCTGATAAATGGACAACTTTGTGTAAAAAATATGCGTTTTCATTTCTTTTCCACATTTTCCAAAAACTTCTGGAAAAAAATGAACCGTTCAAAAGACTCATTATGCCTCATAGATTATACATTGGGGTGTTTGCTTTCTAAAATGGGATCATTTTGGGGGAAATTCTATTGTCCTGGTGCTCCAGGGCCTTCAGAAGTGTAATCGGTGGTTGAGAAATGAGATGTGTCATTTATGCTTGTAGAACGCCTGAAGATGCTACTTCAATTTTGGGCTTTTGTATGTGGCCAGGCTGTGTAAAAGTCTCACACATGTGGTATTGCCATACTCAGGAGGAGTAGCAGAATGTATTTTGGGGTGTCATCTTTGCTATTTACATGCTGTGTGTTGGAAATATCTGATAAATGGACAACTTTGTGTAAAAAAAAAAAATGCGTTTTCATTTTTTTCCACATTTTCCAAAAACTTCTGGAAAAAAAATGAACCATTCAAAAGACTCATTATGGCTCATAGATTATACACTGGGGTGTTTGCTTTCCAAAATGGGGTCATTTTGGGGGCTATTCCATTGTCCTGGTGCTCCAGGGCCTTCAAAAGTGTAATAGGTGGTTGAGAAATGAGATGTGTCATTTATGCTCGTAGAACGCCTTAAGGTGCTACTTCAATGTTGGGCCTTTGTATGTGGCCAGGCTGTGTAAAAGTCTCACACATGTGGTATCATCATACTCGGGAAAAATAGCAGAATGTATTTTGGGGTGTAATTTTTTGTATGCATATGCTCTGTGAGAGAAATAACCTGTTACTATGACAATTTTGTTAAAAAAAAAAAATCTTAATTTTGCAAAGAATTGTGGGAAAAAATTAAACTTAAAAAAACTCACCATGCTACTTAATACCTTGGAATGTCTACTTTCTAAAAATGGGTCATTTGGGGGATATTTGTACTTTCCTGACGTGTTAGTGTCTCAAGAAATGAGGTAGGTCTTCAGTACTAGGGATGGGCCGAACACCCCCCTATTCGGTTAGCATCCAGAACATGCGAACAGGCAAAAAATCTGTTCGAACACGCGAACACCGTTAAAGTCTATGGGAAGCGAACATGAAAAATCAAAAGTGCTAAGGTTTAATATGCAAGTTATTGTCATAAAAAGTGTTTGGGGACCTGGTTCCTGCCCCAGGGGACATGTATCAATGCAAAAAAAAGTTTTAAAAATGGCTGTTTTTTTCAAAAGCAGTGATTTTAATAATGCTTAAAGTGAAACAATAAAATATACATTTAAATTTAATACCTGGGGGGTGTCTATAGTATGCCTGTAAAGTAGTGCATGTTTCCCGTGTTTATAACAGTCCGAGAGCACAATGAGATTTCTAAAGGAAAAAAAAGTCATTTAAAAGTGCTAGCGCTAGTACCGGTTATTAATGAATTGTGGGTCCCGACAATACACATAAAAGTCATTGAAAAAAAAAATGCGTGGGGGTCCCCCAAAATTCCATTACCAGGCCCTTCAGGTCTGGTATGGATATTAAGGGGAACTCTGCGCCAAAATTAAAAAAAAAAAAAAAATGGCGTGGGGTTCCCCCAAAAAACCACACCAGACCCTTATCCGAGCACGCAACCTGGATCCTGTGCGTGTTCCTCGCTGGAGATCATCCATCGCTGGAGATTGAGAATTGGATTACATCGCTGGAGTAGGAGCATGGATTTATTGGATTACATCGCTGGAATCTCTTTTTTATCTTTTTATTTTTAATAAAGGACATGTCCCAAGCCGTCTCCTGTGGTTTTTTAACATTTTGACACTTTCTTTTTGTGAAATGGTAGGGGTACAATGTACCCCTTACCAATTCACATGGTGGGGCGGGATCTGGGTGTCCCCCGTTGCTCGAATAAGAGTCTGGTGTGGATTTTTGAGGGAACCCCACGCCATTCTTTTTTAAATTTTGGCGCGGAGTTCCCCTTAATATCCATACCAGACCTGAAGGGCCTGGTAATGGAATTTTGGGGGACCCCCACGCATTTTTTTTTATTTTTCAATGGCTTTCAATTACTTTTATGTGTATTGTCGGGATCGACAATTCATTAATAGCTGACACTAGCGCTAGCACTTTTAAATGACTTTTTTTTCCTTTAGAAATGTCATTTTGCTCTCGGACTGTTATAAACACGGGAAACATGCGCTACTTTACAGGCATACTATAGACACCCCCAGGTACGAAATTTAAAGAAATATTTCACTTTTATTGTTTCACTTTAAGCATTATTAAAATCACTGCTCCCAAAAAAACGTCAGTTTTTAAAACTTTTTTTTGCATTGATACATGTCCCCTGGGGCAGGACCCAGGTCCCCAAACACTTTTTATGACAATAACTTGCATATTAACCTTTAAAATTAGCACTTTAGATTTCTCCCATAGAATTTTAAAGGGTGTTCCACGGCTTTTCGAATTTGACGCGAACACCCCAAATTGTTCGCTGTTCGGCAAACGGGCGAACAGCCAATGTTCGAGTCGAACTCAAGTTCGACTCGAACAGATAGCCCATCCCTATTCAGTACATCAGGTGTGATCAGATGTGATCAATTTTCAGTGATTGGCACCATAGTTTGTAGACTCTATAACTTTCACAAAGACCAAATAATTTACACTTATTTGGGTTATTTTTACCAAAGATATGTAGCAGTACAAATTTTGTCCAACATTCATGAAGAAAAATTACTAATTTGCAAAATTTTTATGACAGAAACAAAATCTACGGTCTTTTTTATTTATAGCACAAAAAATAAAAAACCCACTAGTGATTAAATACCACCAAAAGAAAGCTCTATTTCTGTGAAAAAAAGGACGCAAATTTCATATGGGTACAATGTTGCATGACTGATTAATTGTCATTCAAAGTGTGAGAGCGCTGAAAGCTGAAAATTGGTCTGGGCAGGAAGGGGGTATAAGTGCACTGTATTGAGGTGGTTAAGGGATTCAGCATTTTACCATAATTTTCACAGTATGGGCAGTTTAATGGTGGAGCATACTGTGTATTTGGAGGGGGTTGGTACTGGTGATAAGGGGGGTATGGGGGAGGGGGGGTTGCATACATGCTGAGAATGTTGTTGGCTCCTCACCCACAAAGGATTGAGCAGTTGACAGCAAAGCCACCTGAATGCATATTTTTTTTCTGGGGGGATCTTTCTACACATGCCTAAAATTGCAGTGAGAAATTCTGTGTCTTCACACTGGTTTTCTGCCATTTTAGTGGACATCTCACTGACCACATGTAGTATTTTATCCATGGGTTTCCCAGCCCTAGCACTTCCCCTTCTAGATCTTCTGCAAGGCTTAGAGACATTGCTAGGCCCTGGTTCAGCCTCCTCCTAATTAATTGGGGTAACATTCATGGAGATTGGTGTTAACCTTGTTTCATCTAAGAACTGTTCCTTGGTCAACAGTGTCTTGGAATTCCTCCTCCTCCTCCTCCGCAGCCTCCTCCGACTCATCTTCCTGTGGCAAACCTTGTGTGTTACCTTCCCAGCTTGCTTCGGTTCTGAAATATGAATGTAGCACTAACTCACGGTGGAGCTGCTGGTTTAAGCGGGTCTGCTACCTTCACCTTGCTTCCCTCTGTTTCACCGGCACTGGGTCTAGGGTTCCGTTTGAGTTTACTTCTGGACGACGCACGCACCAACACTGGAGTACCTTTTCAATGCTTTATTGAACAGACAAACTTTAGGAAGTAGCAGGAAAGAGGCGGAAACGCCCAGGTACACCCATTTGCCCAGCCGTGCCATGCTGCCGACGTTCATCGGCGTGCGCCGGTCGGGAACCGGTTAGGAATAAATAGGTGAAAGCTGCAAAGTGATAAACAGCATATATAAAGCACCTACTTTTTTGCTGACCAATCTGTAGCTGTAAAAGGCTCCCAGGTTTCATAATATATGCGAGCCACTTCTAACCATGCTCTCTCCTTCTTTACATGATCTTTGTAAAATGGATCTCTGATGTCATATTGTCAGACGTCTGACAAGCCAAATGATTTCTTCATTGTCATGAATAGGGATGGGCTTCGCGTTCGAGTCGAACCCATGTTTGACTCGAACATCGTCTGTTCGATCGTTCGCCGAATTGCGAACGATATGGGCCGTTCGCGCCAAATTCATGTGGCACGTCACGGCCCATAATTCGCTGCGGCATTGCTGGTTGATTGGTCAAGCATGCACTATGACCCGCATGCTTGGCCAATCACAGCGCCGTTAATAGAGAGAGCTGTAATTGGCCAAAGCCAGAGTGGCTTTGGCCAATTATGGCTCAGGGAGTTTAGAACACGCCCCACACTATATAAGGCCGCCTGCACGGCGGCCCTGTGTAGTGTGTTCCGGCGTGCTTAGAGAGAGAGAGACAGTGTCATTTCATTTGAGTTAGCTAGATTAGGCAGGACAGTCAGTGAGTTAGCTGCACTTACAGTGTATTGTGTATATATATGCATCCCAGGTGTTTTGTGTGTATATATATATATATATATATATTATATATATATATACACTGTATTCAGTTTAGCTAGATCCGTTCCTTTTATCTTCCTACTGACAGGCAAGCTTGTCTTGTTACAGTATTTACAGCTACCTGAAGAAAATTGCTGGTGTTCTTTTGATCCTATTAGTACCACAGTCAGGCAGCTAAACTATTTACAGTTAGTGTAGTGCGTCCTCCTCACAGTGTTCAGCTAAAGCTACAAGTTAGTTTAGTGTGACCTCTGCACAGTGTTCAGCTAAAGCTACAAGTTAGGGTAGTGCGTCCTCCTCACAGTGTTCAGCTAAAGCTACAAGTTAGTGTAGTGTGACCTCTGCACAGTGTTCAGCTAAAGCTACAAGTTAGTGTAGTGCGTCCTCACAGTGTTCAGCTAAAACTACAAGTTTGTGGTGGTGTTTTCCTGATCCTATCACTACTGCAGGCAGCTAAATAAGGTACAAGTTTATTTTTTGCGAGCTCTGCACAGTGTTCATCTAAAGCTACCTGTAGAAGGTTGGTGGTGTTCTCATACTACAGGCAGGCAGTTGATTTTGCTAGCTGCAGTATCAGTATTATATATATATATATATCCCAGCTTAGTGCAGCTACAGGCCATTAGTATGTCTGGAAGGCCAACAAGGAGAGGCAGACAGTCACAAGCCAATAAAAGAGGGCAAGCAGGCTCTGTGTCTAGAGGCAACAGTGCTGGTCCTGGAGACAGTGCATCCTCATCAGCACATGGCCGTGGGACACGCTTGGCCTTTTTTTCGGCAGCTGGTCGTGTTGAGCCGCAACATGCGGAAGATTTGGTTGAGTGGATGACCAAGCCGTCCTCATCCTCCTTATCCTCTCCCACCCATGCTCAGGGTACTTTGGCAAAGCAGCTGCCAACACGGCCTCTTCCCTCGGCTCAATGGCATCAGTGACTCCTTCCCTAGCCCCAGCATGTCCTCCTGAGGAGTCCCTCGAACTGTTTGACCACAGTGTTGGGTACATGCTCCAGGAGGATGCCCAGCGTTTAGAAGGCTCTGATGATGATACTGAGCTAGATGAAGGCAGTAACCTGAGCACGGACAGAGGGGTGCCCAAGAAGGACAGCAATCTGGCAGTCATGCTCCCCCTGCTGCAGCATACTGCCAGGTTTGCTCCAGTGATGAGGAGGGAGGGGATGATGAGGTCACTGACTCAACGTGGGTGCCTGATAGGAGAGAGGAGGAGGAGGAGGAGGAGGAGAAGGAGGCACATCACCAATGAGGCAGGATGCCCTCCGGGGGCCAGCCTAAGGGCAGCACACTGACTGCATCACACCCCAAAGCTCCGCATGTGCAGGGCGCTGCTGTCTCTGCGCGTTATTCCAAAAGTTCTTTGGTGTGGGCCTTTTTTGAGATGAGTGCATCAGATCGCACAGCTGCTATTTGCAACATATGTCTCAAGCATATCTCGCGTGGCCAAAACATCTCCCACTTGGGCACCACATGCTTGACCAGACATATGTTGACCTGCCATGCAGTTCGTTGGCAAGCGTATCTAAAAGACCCACACCAAAGAACAAAGAGGACCTCTCTTTGCTCATCAGCTGAGATCTCCAACCCCACTATACCTTCAGTCCTCTCTGAGATCTGCACTGAGAGGAATGAAGGTGTAGAATTAAGTGTGTCACAACCAAGTACTTGTAGGCAATCTGCTTTCCGTACACCGACGTCAGATTGTACCAGGCAAATTTCCCTGCCCCAGCTGCTGCACCGCCAAAAGAAGTTCACTCCCAGCCATCCACATGCCCAGTGGTTGAATGCTAGCTTGGCAAAATTGCTAGCACTTCAACTGCTGCCTTTTCAGTTGGTAGACTCTGCCCCCTTCCGTGAGTTTGTGGAATGTGCGGGTTCCTCAGTGGCACCCAAACGCCACTTTTTCTCACGGAAGGCGATTCCGGCTCTCTACCGGCATGTGGAAGGCAATGTCTTGGCCTCGCTGGACTGGGCGGTCAGCGGTAAGGTGCATATTACCGCTGACTCATGGTCCAGCAGGCATGGACAGGGACATTACCTAAGTTTCACCGTGCATTGGGTGACTCTGCTGGCAGCTGGGAAGGATGCAGGACAAGGTGCAGTAGTGTTGGAGGTTGTTCCGCCACCACGCCTCCAAAATGCCACTACTAATGATTGTGACACACCTCTCTCCTCCACCCCCTCTTCTTCTTCCTCCATGGAGGACGAGTGCACGTTGGCGTGGGCACGTCCGCACGCCAACGAATCACAGCACAGGGCGCCTTATTTAAAGGATCAGCATACTAGTATCAGTGCTGGATTGTCTCAGCTAGTTCCTGTATCCTTGATTGCTGTGTGATTGAACCTTGATCCTGAAACCTTGGCCTTCCTGACTACTCTTTTGGATTATCCCTGCAATTCTGTTTACTTCTGCTTCCTGTACTGAACCCGGCTTGAACTTCTGACCACGGCTCTGTCTTCCAATCTTGTACCTCTCTGCCAGCCCATTGCCAACCTTCACTAGCCCCTGACTACGAACCTGCCTATCGATTGTGCACCTTCCTGCCAGCACGTTGCCGACTCCTGCTTGTTCCCGACCTTGCAAGTTCTCCTGTTGGACTTTCCTGAACCTATCCAGGATCAACATCTCACCAGCATCTCTAGGCTCCGGTGTTCCTGATCCTGCCAACAGGCACCTGCACCCTTCCGTTGCCCTAGCAGCCCTGTCTCCACCTCCAGGGGTGTTAGGACCGGAACCGTGCAAGAAGCCACCCTCGTCATTTCAGACTCCACAGTAAGGTACGTGACAGTACAATCCAGCCAAATGGAGTCTGAAAGGGGGGGCTCAGCTATGGATGCTCTGTGCCAGCAGATTGCAAACCTCACTCAAGCAGTCCAGGGCCTGCAGGATGGCGATCAGCGACTTGAGCAACGAGTGGAGTCTCTCTCTCCAAGCACCTCGGCACGCCAGACAGCCGCAGCACCTGCACCGTCGATCTCAACCTCTACTCCTACAGTAGTGGTGCCACCCCCAGAGCCACGAGTTCCTGCTCCAGAAAGATTCATGGGAGACCGCAGTAAATTCCGCGCTTTCAGAAACGCTTGCCCTCTGTATTTCCTACTTCAGCCTCGCACCTTCTCCTTGGAAAGTACCAAGGTGGGATTCATCATCTCGTTGCTACAGGGAGAACCCCAGACCTGGGCTCACCATCTATTAGAACAAGCTAGTCCCTTGCTAGGCACCATGGACTCTTTTTTGGATGAAATGGCTAAGCTTTATGATGACCCTCAGCGCACCACTACAGCTGAGGCTAGTCTCCACGCCCTCCAGCAAGGCCGTAGGCCTGTGGAGGACTATGTCACAAACTTTAGACGGTGGAGTTCCGACACACAGTGGAACGACACCGCTCTTCGTTTTCAGCTCCGCTCAGGACTGTCAGAGGCATTGAGAGATGAACTAGCTCGGGTGGGGGTCCCCAATTCTCTTGAAGAACTGATTCAGCTATCTATTCAGATCGATCGCCGGCTGAGGGAGGGAAGATCTGAAAGAACCAGCCAATACCGGCCCATGTGGATGTTACCTAGGGTACCCAGCCACCCACCTATTCCTGCAACCCCACTATCTGCTCCAGTCACTGAAGCTCCCGGGCCAATGCAATTAGGCCTGCTTCGTGCCCCATTGACACCAGAAGAGAAGCAGCGCCTCCGTATGAATAATCTCTGCCTTTACTGTGGAGGAGCCAGTCATTACGCCAACATGTGTCCTAACAAGACTCGTAAGTGTGTCTCTCCTTCTCTTGATTCTTGTGCTTTGGCTCTATCAAGATCAACTCACATTGCTGTTCCTGTCTCCCTACAGCTTCCGGAAGGGGCACTCCAGTTCCATGCCATCGTTGACTCGTCGACCATTTGCTATATGCGATTTTGTTTATATTTTGTTTATAATTTACATGCGACTTTACATGTGAGATTTGGCTACACACTACTTATAAAGTATTTTTTAAACTAGGACAACGTTACACCTACACACTCCAAAGGGGGTCACTTTGCTGTTTTATGTTTGGTTTTATTTTCGTTGAATTTTTTATTTACAATTTTGGTCTATACTTTATATGCGACTTTACATTTGGGATTTGGCTACACACGATTTACCAAGTATTTCTATGAATTAGGACAGTGCCACACCCACACACTAACCCTTCACTTACCTTCGTCAACCATGCCTTCGCCCTGCAACACAAGATTCCTCTACGTCCCAAGCAACACAAATTGTCCATACGACTAGCTGATGGGTCCAACATCAAATCTGGGCCCATCATTCAAGAAACTCAACCTCTGCCCGCTGATATCTCACCCAACCACCAAGAACTGTTGTGCCTAGACGTGATATCCTCACCGCTCTTCCCAATCATCCTGGGAATGCCATGGTTGCAAGCACACCTCCCACAGATCGATTGGACAACCGGCAAGGTGGTCTTTCAGTCTGCCTATTGCCTCCATAACTGCCTCCAAACCCTCCACCACTCAGTACCAGTTCTTGGCTGTCTCAAACCCACATCCGAATCCCAAGATCTTGTTCCACCCGTATACCACGATTTCCTGGATGTCTTTGATAAACAGAAAGCAGACACCCTTCCTCCCCACCGGGCCTACGATTGCCCAATTGAACTTTTACCAGGGGCAGAAATCCCCTTTGGCTGAATTTTCCCCCTCTCGGAACCTGAACTCTTGGTCCTGAAAGACTACGTCAACGAGAACCTCAAAAAGGGGTTCATCCAACACTCTACTTCTCCAGCCGGAGCAGGAATATTCTTTGTTGAAAAGAAGGACCACTCACTCCGGCCGTGTGTGGATTACAGGGAACTAAATCGGATTACCGTTAAAAACCGCTACCCCCTGCCTCTAATTCCAGAATTACTCCAGAGACTCCGCTCTGCAACGATTTTCACCAAGTTGGATCTACGAGGTGCTTACAACTTGATCAGGATCAGAAAGGGTGATGAGTGGAAAACGGCCTTCCGGACGCGGTTTGGCCATTTCGAGTACCTCGTTATGCCCTTTGGGTTATGTAACGCACCAGCAACTTTCCAGCATTTCGTAAATAATATTTTCAGAGACTTCCTAGACTTATTCATGATCGTTTATCTAGATGACATTCTGATTTTCTCGGTTTCCCTGGAACTACATCGTGACCATGCGAAACAGGTCCTTCTTAGGTTAAGACAAAATGGACCCTATGCCAAGGCCAAGAAATGTGAATTCGAACGGCAGACCATTCACTTTCTCGGACTAGTAATCTCTACAGGAGGGATGGCAATGGATCCTCAAAAGGTCGCAGCCATAATGTCCTGGCCGCCTCCCGTTGACAAGAAAGGGGTACAACGGTTTATTGGTTTCTCCAATTTTTACAGGAAATTTATTAAAAACTTTTCGGGTATCATCATGCCCATCACTCAGCTCACCAAAAAACAGAACCGCTTTCAGTGGACAGAGGTAGCTCAAGCTGCTTTTGACAAATTAAAGAGACTATTCACCTCTGCCCCGGTATTGAAGCACCCTGATCCTGCCCTTTCATACATACTGGAAGTAGATGCTTCAGAGAGCGCTGTAGGGGCCATCCTGTCTCAGCGCCAAGGACCTAAAGCTTTAATGCACCCTGTGGCCTTTTTCTCGAAGAAATTAGGGCCTTCAGAAAGGAACTACGATGTGGGGGACCGGGAAGTGTTGGCAATCAAATTGGCTCTGGAAGAGTGGCGGTACCTCTTGGAGGGAGCAACACACCCAATACTGATCTTCACAGATCACAAAAATTTAGAGTATCTCAGGACTGCTAAACGTCTCAGACCCAGACAAGCAAGATGGGCTCTTTTTTTTTCTCGCTTCAGTTTTCATATAACCTACCGGCCCGGATCCAAGAATGTGAAACCAGACGCATTGTCGCGTATGTTCACGGAAATCGAAGTTCCACCTCAAACGGATACCATATTACAGGCTGGGAATTTTTTGCTCACACAAAATGATTTAATGACACAGATACGTCAAGCATCCAGGGGAATCTCTCTGCCTCCAGATATGAACCTTCAAGAAGACGATGGGCTCTATTGGCAGGGGAATAACATTTTCGTACAACAGAATCCGCGTACTACTATTTTACAAGTGTGCCATGACTACCCGCTGGCCGGCCATTTCGGGGGACACAAGACCATGGATTTGGTCCAGAGACATTTTTGGTGGCCCAGCTTAGCAAGGGACTGCAGGAAATATGTCAGCTCGTGCTCAATTTGTCTCAGAAACAAGAACAGCAAAAGCAAAGCATGGGGATTATTAAGACCACTACCCATTCCTGAAAGACCCTGGGATAAGATTACGATGGATTTTATTGTAGAGCTCCCTCCATCGGAAGGATTTTCATCCATCTTTGTAGTGGTGGACCGCCTCTCCAGGATGTCACATTTTGTCCCCATGAAAGGGACCCCATCAGCAACAGAAACTGCTGAAGTTTTTATTAAAGAAGTGGTGAGATTGCATGGAATCCCTAGTGACATTGTTTCAGATCGTGGAGTGCAGTTTACTTCAAGATTTTGGAAAACACTGTGCGAAGCACTGGGCATCAAACTAAATTTCTCCTCAGCGTATCATCCCCAGTCCAATGGACAGACTGAGCGTACCAACCAAACGCTAGAACAATACCTGCGATGCTTTACCTCTTTTTCCCAGGAAGATTGGGCCTCACTATTGCCCTTGGCGGAATTCACATTTAACAACTCTACCCATACAGCTACCAACCAATCCCCCTTCTTCTCTAATTATGGGTTCCATCCCTCTTTCTTGCCAACGCTAATTCCAGACTCTCCGTTACCAGCTGTTCAGGACAGACTAAATTTCCTTGCTACTAATAACCAGGTGCTGAGAGAGACCATTGCCAGGACACAGGAGGTTAATAAAAGATTATTTGACAGAAAGAGGAGAGGAGCACTGGATTTGAAAGTGGGTGACCGTGTGTGGCTTTCAACAGTCAATCTGAAACTGGCCTGCCCGTCCAGGAAATTGGGACCTAAATATCTGGGACCTTTCCCAGTCAAGAGAAAGATCAATTCAGTGGCGTATGAACTTGAACTTCCCGACACATTCAAGATACATCCTGTGTTTCATACTTCCTTGTTGAAACCTGACGTGGTTAATCCCTTTCCAGGAAGCGAAATGGGGCCCCCAGAGGCCATAATGGTGGATGGAGAGGAGGAGTTCGATATCGAGACCATTGTGGACTGCAGAAAAAGGCAAGGACATAATCAATATTTAATTAAATGGAAAGGTTTTGGCCCAGAAGAAAACTCCTGGGAACCGGAAGCAAACCTTCATGCCCCAAGGCTTATACAAGCCTTTCATCGCTCTCATCCAGAAAGAAGGATCCAGAGGGGCATCCGGAGGCTGCCCGTAAGGAGGGGGCAATGTCAGAGAACCATTACAAACGCTCGTTCCCGTGCGGCAGCCAGACGTGCGGCACGAACGTGTGAACCCCGGACCAGGCACGCACGTTAGTACTCTCATACGAAAGAGTGCACGTTGGCGTGGGCACGTCCGCACGCCAACGAATCACAGCACAGGGCGCCTTATTTAAAGGATCAGCATACTAGTATCAGTGCTGGATTGTCTCAGCTAGTTCCTGTATCCTTGATTGCTGTTTGATTGAACCTTGATCCTGAAACCTTGGCCTTCCTGACTACTCTTTTGGATTATCCCTGCAACTCTGTTTACTTCTGCTTCCTGTACTGAACCCGGCTTGAACTTCTGACCACGGCTCTGTCTTCCGATCTTGTACCTCTCTGCCAGCCCATTGCCAACCTCCGCTAGCCCCTGACTACGAACCTGCCTATCGATTGTGCACCTTCCTGCCAGCACATTGCCGACTCCTGATTGTTCCCGACCTTGCAAGTTCTCCTGTTGGACTTTCCTGAACCTATCCAGGATAAACATCTCACCAGCATCTCTAGGCTCCGGTGTTCCTGATCCTGCCAACAGGCACCTGCACCCTTCCGTTGCCCTAGCAGCCCTGTCTCCACCTCCAGGGGTGTTAGGACCGGAACCGTGCAAGAAGCCACCCTCGTCATTTCAGACTCCACAGTAACGTATGTGACAGATGCCATGCGGTGCTTGAGCTGGTGTGCTTGGGGGACAGGAGCCACACTGGGGCAGAGGTTCTGTCAGCTCTGCAGGTTCAGAGGTGGTTGACTCCACGCCAACTTAAGGCAGGAATGGTGGTTTGCGACAATGGCACCAACCTCCTCTCTGCCCTCCGACAGGGACAAATGACCCATGTGCCCTGTTTGGCTCACGTCCTTAACTTGGTGGTGCAGCGGTTCTTGGGCAGGTACCCGGGCTTACAGGATGTCCTGAGGCAGGCCAGGAAAGTCTGTGTGCATTTCCGCCGGTCATATAATGCCAGTGCTCGGCTGGCAGACCTCCAAAAGGAGTTTGACCTGCCCAAGAACCACCTAATCTGTGACATGCCCACCAGGTGGAACTCAACGTTGGCCATGCTGCAGTGGCTGCACATGCAGCAGAGGGCCATCAATGAGTACCTGTGCAACTATGGCACCAGGACAGGGTCAGGGGAGTTTGTTTTTTTTCCCCACGCCAGTGGGCCATGATCAGGGATGCATGCACTGTCCTGTCACCATTTGAGGAGGCCACGAGGATGGTGAGCAGTGACAGTGCATGCATCAGTGACACTGTCCCCCTTGTCCACCTGTTGGAGCACACGCTGCATGGAATAATGGACAGGGCACTTGAGGCAGAACAGAGGCAGGAAGAGGAGGACTATCTTAGCTCTTAAGGCCCCTTTTATCCAGACAGTGTTCCTGCGTGCCCGCCGATCACACAGGAAGGGGACGAGGACAAGGAGGAGGAGGATTGTGTCAGTATGGAGGTGGAGCCTGGCACTCAGCATCAGCAGCAGTTTTTAAGGGATCAGTCCCAAGAAACACATGGACTTGTACGTGGCTGGGAGGAGGTGGCTGCGGACCATGTCGTCCTTAGTGACCCAGAGGACTCCGGACCGAATGCCTCAGCAAACCTACGCTGCATGTCCTCCCTGATCCTGCAAAGCCTGCGTAAGGATCCTCGTATTCGTGGTATCAAGGAGAAGGACCAATACTGGCTGGCAACCCTCCTTGATCCACGTTACAAGGGTAAAGTTGCGGACCTTATCTTGCCGTCGCAGAGGATGAAACATCTTCGGGAGGCCTTGCAGAAAGGTCTGTGCAACGCGTTCCCAGAGACTGGGAGGTTACAAACTCCTGTTTCTGGACAACGTGTTGCTGAGGCTTCGGTCAGTCAAAGAAGGATTGGTGGAGAAGGTGGCCGTCTGACTGATGCGTTCAGACAATTTTTTTAGTCCGCAGCCCCAAGGTATGATCTGTTCCAGCAACCATCGCCAGCGTCTGTTTTACATGGTGTAGGAATACCTAGGGGCAAGATCTGACTTGGACACCTTTCCCACCGAAAATCCTCTGGGTTACTGGGTCTTGAGAATGGATCACTGGCCAGAGCTTGCACAGTATGCAATTGAGCTACTGGCCTGTCCTGCATACAGCGTTCTTTCGGAACGCACATTCAGTGCTGCTGGAGGCTTTGTAACCGATCACAGGGTGCGTCTGTCCACCAACTCGGTCGATCGACTGACCTTCATAAAAATTAATCAGTCTTGGATCACCACCAGCTACCAAGCACCTGATGCTGATGTAACTGAATAATTTTTTTTGAAATCTCAGATCCCTTCAAAGACTGCCTATGCTGATGCTGAGTGACTATCCTGAGTAATTATCCTCTTCCTCCCCAATGATCACGCTGATAGCTTGTAAGAACATTTTTGGTTCTGGGCGCCGCCACCAGTGCCTAAGGAGCAATTTTTCAGCCCCTGTTTAACAGGGGTGTGTAATTACAATTTTTGAGGCAATACTTTGCAGCAGAGCTCGTTCCTGCATTCCAACTAGAGTATCTGTGAGGGGTTTCAGTGTTGTGGCACCAGTACCAGTGCCTAAGGCCCAATTTTTCTGCCCCTGTTTAACAGGGGCATGTAATTACAATTCTTGATCTAATATTTCACAGCAGGGCCCGTTTCTGCGCCCACCAAGAGCGAGTGAGGACTTACAGTGTTGTGGCACCAGCACCACCACCAAAGGCCCAATTTTTCTGCCCCTGTTCAACAGGGGCATGTAATTGCAATTCTTGATCTAATATTTCACAGCAGGGCCCTGTGAGGGCTTACAGTGTTGTGGCCACAACAACACCTAAGGCCCAAATTTCTGCTGAGTATATAGGGCAGGCCCCTACTTTCAAACATCCAACTTACAAACGACTCCTACTTGCAAACGGAAGGAGACAACAGGAAGTGAGATGAAATCTACCCCATGGAAGGGAAATTCTCTCCTGTAAGAGTTAATATGGGAAAAACATTTCTCCTTTCCACTGATGCTTTATCACCAATACTTGTTTCACAAAAAAACCCAAATTTTCAAAAAACATTTGTCATTGGGACAAAAAGTGAGGTGAAATCTTCTGAAGAGGAGCACAGACAGCAAAACAAATGTCACAGGGGAGATAACCCTTCCCTATGTTTTCCAAAAAGCTTAAAATAGATTTTTTGGCTGGAGCTAAACATGTTAAAAATGTACCAGTTCAAAATTACAAACAGATTCTACTTAACAACAAACCTACAGTCCATGTCTTGTTTGCACCGCCTGTATACTGCTGTTCAGAGTACAGAGCCTGTATACTGCCGTTTCCTTTTTTAATTTGGGTGCGGGGTTCCCCTTAACATCCATACAAGACCCAAAGGGCCTGGTAATGGACTGGGGGGTACCCATGCCGTTTGTCTCACTGATTTTCATCCATATTGCCAGGACCCGACATTACATTAAAGCCGCAAGCAGTTTTAAATTAATTTTTTTAAATGACATTTTGTGCAGGGACTGTTCTAAGCACGGGAAACACGCGCCACTTTACAGGCATACTATAGACACCCCCCAGGTACGATATTTAAAAGGAATATTTAACTTTTTTTTTTTTTTTTACTTTAAGCATCATTAAAATCACTGCTCCCGAAAAAACGTCCGTTTTTAAACGTTTTTTTTGCATTGATACATGTCCCCTGGGGCAGGACCCGGGTCCCCAAACCCTTTTTAGGACAATACCAAGCAAATTAGCCTTTAAAATGAGCACTTTTGATTTTGAACGTTCGAGTCCCATAGACGTCAATGGGGTTCTAACGTTCGTGCAAGTTTTCGGTCCGTTCGCAGTTTCTGGTGCGAACCGAACTGGGGGGTGTTCGGCTCATCCCTAGTCATGAACTTTTCGCTTGTTCTTTCTAGGCCAAGGCATGCTTCCTGCTGTCTTCCACATTCACGTACAAATAGGAAGTGATGTCTTTGGGAGGAGCAGAGATCATGTGCTTTGCGCAGACTTATGTCAAAGTCGCAGCAAATTTACGGTGACATACATGTACATGTGACTTCATATACCACTTCAGCCCCGGAAGGATTTACCCCCTTCCTGACCAGAGCACTTTTTACAATTTGGCACTGCGTCGCTTTAACTGCTAATTGCGTGGTCATGCAATGCTGTACCCAAACGAAATTTGCGTCCTTTTCTTCCCACAAATAGAGCTTTCTTTTGATGGTATTTGATCACCTCTGCCGTTTTTTTTATTTTTTGCGCTATAAATGGAAAAAGACCGAAAATTTTGAAAAAAAATGATATTTTCTACTTTTTGTTATAAAAAAATCCAATAAACTCAATTTTAGTCATACATTTAGGCCAAAATGTATTTGGCCACATGTCTTTGGTAAAAAAAAAGTCAATAAGTGCATATTTAGTGGTTTGCGCAAAAGTTATAGCGCCTACAAACTAGGGTACATTTTCTGGAATTTACACTGCCTTTAATTTATGACTGCCTATGTTATTTCTTGAGGTGCTAAAATGGCAGGGCAGTACAAAACCCCCACAAATGACCCCATTTTGGAAATTAGACACCCCAAGGAAATTGCTGAGAGGCATGTTGAGCCCATTGAATATTAATTTTTTTTGTCCCAAGTTATTGAATAATGACAAAAAAAAAAATTACAAAAAGTTGTCATTAAATGATATATTGCTCACACAGGCCATGGGCATATGTGGAATTGCACCCCAAAATATATTCAGCTGCTTCTCCTGAGTACAGTGATACCACATGTGTGGGACTTTTTGGGAGCCTAGCCGCGTACGGGGCCCCGAAAACCAATCACTGCCTTCAGGATTTCTAAGGGCTTAAATTTTGATTTTACTCCTCACTACCTATCACAGTTTTGAAGGCCATAAAATGCCCAGATGGCATAAACCCCACCCCAAATGACCCCATTTTGGAAAGTAGACACCCCAAGCTATTTGCTTTGAGGCATGTTGAGTCCATGGAATATTTTATATTTTGACACAAGTTGCGGGAAAATGACAATTTTTTTTTTTTTTTTTTTTGCACAAAGTTGTCACTAAATGATATATTGCTCACACAGGCCATGGGCATATGTGGAATCGCACCCCAAAATATATTTAGCTGCTTCTCCTGAGTATGGGGATACCACACGTGTGGTACTTTTTGGGAGCCTAGCGGCGTACGGGGCCCCGAAAACCAAGCACCGCCTTCAGGATTTCTAAGGGTGTAAATTTTTGATTTCACTCTTCACTGCCTATCACAGTTTCGGAGGCCATGGAATGCCCAGGTGGCACAACCCCCCCCCCCCCCAAATGACCCCATTTTGGAAAGTAGACACCCCAAACTATTTGCTGAGAGGCATGGTGAGTATTTTGCAGTTCTCATTTGTTTTTGAAAATGAAGAAAGACAAGAAAAAAAATTTTTTTTTTCTTTTTTCAATTTTTAAAACTTTGTGACAAAAAGTGAGGTCTGCAAAATACTCACTATACCTCTCAGCAAATAGCTTGGGGTGTCTACTTTCCAAAATTGGGTCATTTGGGGGGGTTTTGTGCCACCTGGGCATTCCATGGCCTCCAAAACTGTGATAGGCAGTGAAGAATGAAATAAAAAATTTACGCCCTTAGAAAGCCTGAAGGCGGTGCTTGGTTTTCGGGGTCCCGTACAAGGCTAGGCTCCCAAAAAGTCTCACACATGTGGTATCCCCATACTCAGGAAAAGCAACAGAATGTATTTTGGGGTGTAATTTCACATATTACCATGGCATGTTTGAGCAATATATCATTTAGTGACAACTTTGTGCAAAAAAAAAAAAAAAAAAATTTGTCTCTTTTCCGCAACTTGTTTCACAATATAAAATATTACATGGACACGACATGCCTCTCAGCAAATAGCTTGGGGTGTCTACTTTCCAAAATGGGGTAATTTGGGGGGGTTTTGAACTGTCCTGGCATTTTATGCACAACATTTAGAAGCTCATGTCAAACACCACCCACTCTCCTAACCACTTGAAGACAAAGCCCTTTCTGACACTTTTTGTTTACATGAAAAATTATTTTTTTTTTTGCAAGAAAATTACTTTGAACCCCCAAACATTATATATTTTTTTAAAGCAAAGGCCCTACAGATTAAAATAGTGGGTGTTTCATTTTTTTTTTTCGCACAGTATTTGCGCAGCGATTTTCCAAACACATTTTTTGGGGAAAAAACACACTTTTTTAAATTTTAATGCACTAAAACACACTATATTGCCCAAATGTTTGGTGAAATAAAAAAGATGATCTTAGGCCGAGTACATGGATACCAAACATGACATGCTTTAAATTTGCGTACAAACGTGCAGTGGCAGCAAAATAAATACATTTTTAAAAGCCTTTAAAAGCCATTACAGGTTACCACTTTAGATTTACAGAGGAGGTCTACTGCTAAAATTACTGCCCTCGATCTGACCTTCGCGGTGATACCTCACATGCATGGTGCAATTGCTGTTTACATTTGACGCCAGACCGATGCTTGCGTTCGCCTTAGCGTGAGAGCAGGGGGGGACATTGGTGCTTTTTTTTTTGCTTTTTTATCTTATTTTTAAACTGTTCCTTTCATTTTTTTTTTTAAATCATTTTTATTGTTATCTCAGGGAATGTAAATATCCCCTATGATAGCAATAGGTAGTGACAGGTACTCTTTTTTGAAAAAATTGGGGTCTATTAGAACCTAGATCTCTCCTCTGCCCTCAAAGCATCTGACCACACCAAGATCGATGTGATAAAATGCTTCCCCCAATTTCCCAATGGCGCTGTTTACATCCGGCGAAATCTAAGTCATAAAATGCTCGTAGCTTCCGGTTTCTTAGGCCATAGAGATGTTTGGAGCCACTCTGGTCTCTGATCAGCTCCATGGTCAGCTGGCTGAATCACCGGCTGCATTTACAGGTTCCCTGTTGAGACAGGAGTGGCAGAGAAAAACACGGAAGACGGTGGGGGGGGCATTCCCTCCCACTGCTTGTAAAAGCAGTCTAGAGGCTAATTAGCCGCTAGGATTGCTTTTATATGAAAGCCGACCGCTGGCTGAAAAGAATGATACCAAGATGATACCTAAACCTGCAGGCATCATTCTGGTATAACCACTCAAAGTCGTGAATGGCGTACCTGGAGACAAAAAAATGGTTGACAATAAAGCACAGTAAACGGTAAAGTATAAAAAATTGCATAACTGAAAAGCAAACGTGATAAAACATAATAACAATAAAACATTGCAGAATAGAATACAGTAAAAAAGAGCAGAACAATAGAGAGAGAATAGAGAGAGAGAACAATGAAACGACAACTATTTTTTTTTTATTTTATATATTTTTTTGTGGTTTTTTTTTTTTTTTTTTTTTTACACTTTTTTTGTAACTGTAACTTTTATAACTGTAACCGGTTCCAGGTTTGGGTCTCTCAAAATGCGATAGCTTCTTGGGAGACCCTGTGAAAGTGTGCCTAGTCTGTGCAATGCTGTACCCTACGCTAATACTCAACTAGTGTATGGTAGCGTTCAAAACATTCACCAATGCAAAGACCAGGATTGTCAGGACAGGAGGGAAAATAATAGCGGGTGTCACACCTATATCCGCGCTTGCTGCAGACACAACATCTTTTTTGGGGGGGGGTTCGTTGGGTAGGGGTACTCGGGAGGACATAAATAAAATGCCTCTCATGCAGCCGACTGCATTTGGTTGGGGATGTGAATGGGGGGGGGGGGGGGGGAGTACGGGCGCTGCAGAAGTGGTGGGTTCCCAATTATTAGGATTGGCGAATGCAGCAGGAAGGGCACTATGGGCACGACGGGCCTGTTTGTCTTCTTCTTGGTGGCAGCGGAACACTACTTGTGCTTGCCACCTCACCAGCTTGAACTGCACTTATGGGACTCGCCACGTCACCAAGTGTTACTGCAGTGCTGGTTTGACTACGTCCGGGTGTACTAGGCCGCTGGCGCTTGCCAGTTCACCAAAACGCTACCAAAAAAAAAAAACTTAGCGATCGCAGGGATCAGGCCTGACTCTGCGAACGCTGCAGTTATGCGTTTAGTGTTTTGTAAGTGACAGTGATCGATCGATACTGCACTTGGGTGGGCTGGGCCGGGCGGAGGGGCAAAACGCAGGTGCTAGCAGGTATCTGGGCTGATCCCGCTAATACTGCATTTTTGGGAATCCTAAACTGTTGGGGACGCTAGTACAGATCTGACCGGATCAGATATTGATCCGTTCGGATACTATACCACTAAGGGAGGTGTATGCTGCGTGCGTGGGCGTTAGCGCTACTGGCGCTAATCTGACGCTGCCTGGGGCGACGCATATCACCGCCGGGCGATCAGGGGGCTAAACCTTTATTAGGTAATAATCGGCGGGTGCCCTGACACTATAAAAAAATAAACGAACTAACCAGCGTCACCCGTAACAGTTATACGGTGATCAGTGGTGAAAGGGTTAACTAGGGGGCAATCAAGGGGTTAAAACATTTATTAGGTAGTATATGGGGGTCCCTGACGCTATCAAACGCTGACAGCGAACCTAAATATTTACCTCCCTAACTAGCGTCACCAGTGACACTAATACAGCGATCAGAAAAATGATCGCTTAGCGACACTGGCGACTGGGGGTGATCAAGGGGTTAAAACTTTATTAGGGGGGGGGGGGTTAGGGGGTATCCTAGACCTAAATGGGGCTAACAATAACTGTCCCACCACACTAACTGTCACAAACTGACACCATGCAGTAATCAGAAAAAAAAAAAAAACTGCTTGGTGTCAGTGTGACGGGGGGGGGGGGGGGGGGAGGGGGGTGATCGGGGGGGATGATATGTGTGCCTGGCATGTTCTACTGGGATGTGTGTGTGTTTGGTGCACTCACATTTCAGTCTTCTCTCCTCGGCGCCGGAACAGAAAACTGCCGAGCCGAGGAGAGATGACATCCTCTGCCTCTGTGTACTACACAGAGGCAGGGGAAGATTCTGATTGGCTGGGAGCGATCGCGAGGGGTGGCCACGAATGGATGGCCTCCCCCTCATCACTGAACGCTCCCAGACCAAAGCCGACCGCCTCAGGCACCGGGGGGGGTCCAACCGGACCCCCCGCCCGCGGGAAGGCAATCACGTACCAGGTACGTGATTTTGCCTGCCCATGCCATTCTGCTGACGTATATCAGCGTGAGGCGGTCGGCAACTGGTTAAAACTTACATTACTTTCTATGGAGAACAAGTCACACCGAAGTCGGCCAAAAGTAGTGCGAAAACCTTTTTTGGAGTTGCTGCGACTTGAGTCACACCAATTAGAGCGGGGATCATTGAAATACATAGATTTTGACTTGTAATGTGACTTAACATGTGTCAAATAAGATATTTTGGGGGCACACCCTAAAAGATGCATTAAAGAGAGAAGCAGGATCTCCCAGTCTGTGGATAGTGTAGGACCCACTAACCATGGGGTACTTTGTCGCAGTAAGTGGTCTTAAACACCATATAGCAATATGGTGTGACCAAATCCCCAGATTTTTTGATGTTTTTTGAAAATGTCTAGGTGATTTAAATAGCCTTGCAGGAGGTAAATGTATTTTTTGCATGTGTGCGCTGTAATATTTTGTTCTGTTGTATGGTCTTATGGCTGCACCATCTTTAAGGGTGTGCCCCCCATATATCTTGTTTGTCTATTGTATGGATTCTGACCAAATCCTTTTGGGCAGGAGCACCCCACTTCCTCATCAGTGCCTCTCATTAGTGTCCACCTGTGTCATGGGTGGAGACCTTTAGTTCTCCCATATAGAGGAGTGTATGGCTCCCATGGTTCAGAGAAGCAGGATCTCCCAGTCTATGGATAGTGTAGGACCCACTAATCATGGGGTACTTTGTCGCAGTAAGTGGGATTAAGCACCATATAGCAATATGGTGTGACCAAATCCCCAGATTTTTTGATAATGTTTTTTTTTAAATGTCTAGGGTTTTTAAATAGCCTTGCAGGAGGTAAATGTTTTTTTTTGCATGTGTGCGCTGTAATATTTTGTTCTGTTCACATGTGTCAAGTTGCACAACTCGCACAGTGCCTTATAGGGATAAGGTACCACTTATGACACAGGTTGGGATTTAGCAACAAGTATATGTATAGCTCCAGTATTTTTTGGATAAATGATCCTCTTTGGCCCTGTTCACACCTGAGCGTTTTTTAGCTTGTAAAACACTTAGCTCTGATGCTCCAAAACAGGCAATATACCATTAATTTCAATTACTCCTGTTCACATATGGACATTCTGTCACCTGAAGCAAAACACCTGAAGCTAAAAAAAAAGTACATGATCCCTTTTTTTTTTTTTTTTTTTTTTTTTTTAGCAGATTACAAGCGTTTTTGGCCTTCAATAGAAAGGCCTGATTTAAGCAGAAAAACACTCGTAAATTGCTCAAATGGCAGCTCTCCACCCCTAATTTTCTCTCCCTTTCTTCTATTGGCTAAACAAAAACACCTGAAAAACACTTGTAATACACTTCTAAAATGCTTTTAAAAAGCTTGTAAAAAAGTGACAGCTCTTGTCTCAGACATTCACAAAAGTTCATGCAGCCTGACCACTGGCTGACCAAAATAAAAGATCCATGTATGCAGTGGCAGCCCGTCCATAGGAGCGCACGGGGCCGCACCCCCCTATCCATGCGTCTGGCTCCTCTACATGCTGGATGCATGGATTCCAATCGGGGGTTCTAATAGGCTTCAAAAAAGTGTGGGCTCGGGGCACAGGGCACTACGCCCGAAGCCCACCCAGTTCTGTGACAATAGCGAATAAATATTTGCTATTGTAGCACTGATTCTCCTCTTAGCCAATCAGGAAGCGGGTCCTGAGAACTGTCACCTGATTGTCTGAAAGGCGATCCGATCAGATTGGTCACCAGGAGGAGGGAGGAGACCCAGGGGAAGAGAGGAAGCAGTTGCCTGGAGAGAAGCCGCCGCCACCCACAGCTCTGCCTGCGAGATGGGGTAAGTGTGGGGCCCCAACTACTGACTGACCGACCTGGGGCGGTCCCGCCCACGACATGGCTGGGCAACCGACCGGGTGGGGTCCGGTTGGGGTGGCGTTAGGAGGATTGTTTGCTGCCCCCCCCCCCCCCGCAGAAAAAAACACCAGTCGCCACTGCATGTATGGCCAGCCTTAGAGCTTTCCTTTAATGACACTCACCTAGTGATAACAGTACTGAGGACTTTGTACCGGGCCAGGAAAACCATTCCGCAGCAATAAATCTCTCCCCATCCCTTCACTCACACACACCTTTGGATAGAAAAGGTAAACTCTATCTTGCACTTAGAAAGCCAAACCTAGATCCATACAAGTAGCTCTCATAAATCTGAGGAGATTTGGTGTAAGTGGCTGAATGATCCTGTAATCCCAATCACCCCCCCTTACCCTCTCCCTTTAGTTACAACTCTTTGGCAATCTTTAGAACGGATGATCTCTCTGTCGTAAACCACATATCCTAGCTGCTTTTCAAGGATGGAACATTAAGAAACGCAGGAATCACAGTTAATCTTTAACCAGACATTTTATTTTTTTTATTGAATGCATTCCCTATTATCAATCATACTGACTATGTCTATATTTCAAGGTTATACTGGAACTTCACCTTAACTACATATCTAATGGATCTAACAGGTTCTTTCCCAAAAAAGCCCGGCATACAACAGTCCATTCACTCTGGCTCATTGAACAGTCTAGGGGATGTCTTTTTAAAGGTTTACTGCTTGAAGAACTTGTAACAGAAGGGGATAGAGGAGTGCGGTATGCCCCCAAAAAAACATTAAGCACAGACTACTGAAGACACTTCTTTCTCAGTAACAGAAACATAGGATGTAGTAGACTAGGACAGTCTATAGATGCACATCTGGAGACCATGCAGCAGCAGGGGCACAAGTAGTAGTAGACAGGTGCAATCTATACGTTTAGAGCCAGGGCCATGAATCAAGTTGCAGCGCAGCAAGAAGCTCTACTCACAAATCCTAAGGCAGGATAAGTCCAGAAGTTCAGTTCTTTGCGGCTCAGCGTCCAGTCCAAAGGCTCTAGGGGAGTAAACAGTCCTCCCCTCCTCTCAGCTCACAGATCCATCCCTACAGGAGAGAAAAAAATACCATCTTCTCAGAGCTGCAGACTATTTAACAGCATCCCCAACGACCATCTGGGTACACCTTTACAGGGATTGGCCAGGTCCTGCTAAATATTGAGGCTGTTTATTTGAATTCTCCCTCTCTAAGCTCTATAAACTTCTTCCAGAGGTCAGTGGAAGCAATCAAACTACCAGTCTGTGAAACCCTGAACAGGTTAAACTAAACAATCACTGCTCCTCTGATTACAGCAAACCAAAAACTAAATGTACCTAGCAGCCTAGTTAAGAAGCTGCAACACTAATAATTTTATTGTAAAACACTTTTTTTCTAATTATTCTTGTACTGTTTTTTTTTTTTTTTTTTTTTTTTTGTACTTGCCATTATGTTTTTCTGTTGTACCAACTTTAAAAAGGAAATGTGTTCTTCTGCAAAGCAGACCTTCACTCAATTTCTTCCATCCCAATCCTTCCCTCCAAAGCACACAAAGTGCACCTTAAAACAGAACTTTTTTTTTTTTTTTTTTTTAATCCTTTTTTTTTTACCATTGGTCGCCCTGCCACTATGTTGGTGTGAATGGTGTGCAGGATTCTCCTGTAACCTCCTAGGATACCATCACTTATCTCAGAAGGCTGCAGGAATCTTCCTAGCAGTTTAGAGGAGTCATCAACTTCAGCTGGCTTTAAGAACCCAAAAGAGGCAGCCAGCTCCTGATGACCTTAGAGACAAAGATGTTAGCACAGAACCTGGTGTTAAAGCAGACCTAAAGTCAGGGTTACTCACCTACTCTCCAAGGGTCCGAAGATTACAAGGTCCTTCGCCAGTGCCGGCATCTTCTCTTCACGTACTGGTCTTTGGCCATCTTGATTTGCCGGCGTATGATGACATCACTCCCATGAATGCATGACAGTCATTCATCCCGGCACACTGGCACTGTGCCGGAAATTTAAAGCGTAACTCCACTTTTTTTGAGAAAAAAAACGTTCCCCTCTGGGTGATCTATGTACATTGCAAGGATTATAACAAACTTTGTTGCAGATTCCTACCTTTTGTTATTCTAAAGAAATCCATGTGCGTTTATCTGTGCCTCTGTTCTGAATGAGTGTAATGGGAGTGGTTTCATAATTAACTGTCAGGTGTGGAGCTGAAGGGCACGAATGAGAAAATCTGCTGGGCCTGCATCCCTTTAGACATTTTCCTATTGAAAGTATCTCTCAAAAAATGAAATTTTTGTTGCAAGGGATGCCTGAAATCTGATTTCTTCTGGGAAAATTGGTGAGCCAATCACACAAGCAGGAAATGATGTTTGTAGGGAGTGGTCAGTACACACTCTGTGTACAGGACAGCTCCGGGTAGCCATATTGCAATGTATTCTCTGAAAATTACATTGACTGCAGATTGAAAAGGAAAGGTAATTTTTAATAACATTCAATTACAATACGATTAGTGTCGCAATTATGTGCGCTATATTATTTTTTTTCTTTATTTGCTATTTTTTTTCCCCAGAAAGTGGAGTTACCCTTTAAATAGACCTGCTCATCTGCAGCTCATTGTACATTTTGCAGTAGATTGCGAACAGCCAGGAAAGTGTAATTATATATATATATATATATATATATATATATATATATATATATATATATATATATATATATTTTTTTTTTTTTTTTTAAAGAGACATTTCATGTCTCTTTTGCAATAAGAACCTACCTGTTCTAATCTGTAGGTGGTTCAGTGCCATTATTGCATGTGAGGGGGAGTCTCATAAGGCAAGTGATGTCTTAGTGATTCCGCCCAATGCCTACAGAGGAGAAGTGGTCTGATTAGACACAGAACTCTTGAGAGACTTTGACAGCCATGTTGGGTAAGGGAACCTTTAAATAAGGGAATCCACATCATTTTGGCATGCTGCTGGAAACTGAATAGACAGCTGGGTTGCCATCGTAAATTTAAAGTCAGTTTGTAAAAATCTACATATTTACAAACTGTCCATAAATGTCTGTTACAGACATTGGCTGCCCATAAAAAATATAGTCATGGCTGGCTGGGCTCAGGCAGGCTTGGAGTCGGATAGCCAGGCGTGCAGTGATGTTATGACCTTGCTTGCCATGACAGCGTCCTCCCTTTTTTTTTTTTTTTTTTTTTTTTTTTTTAAATTACAGCAGGGGGGAGGCAGGCCAGGACTTGGGAGCAGGAGTGCTGCTGGCCACCTGGATAGTATTTCCTTGGAGGAGAAGAAGTATGGACTGAACCGTGTCTGACTGCCCTGCTGCACCTAAGCAATGGAGAAGCCTGGAGGTCAGGTCAGGTCAGCGACAGTTCCCAGCCAGCCAGGCCACACAGTCTATGGTGGGGGTCACTGATGTAAGGGGGGAGTGAATAGTTTAAGGTAAGGGGGGACGCACATATAAAGGCTCCCCCTTATATCAGTAACCCCCCCCCCCTTTCCCTTAGTACATTCAATCTGCAGAAGGAGGTCTGTGGTCACTAGAGCCCCCCCCCCCCCCCCCGAGTTCCCAGTGTTCCCCTTTAAATCAGTATCCTCAGAGTTCCCCTTTACATCAGTCTGCAGGATTCCCCCTTACAGTGCAAGGCGGAACTCTGCAAGGCTGCACAGGGGAACCATCTCGGTTCTGTTCCTGGGATGAATTCAGATATAATTGTTTATTATGCTCTGCTGGCAACAGAGAGTTCTAAATATCTCCGCCAGACATTGAAAAGGTGGTCCAGTGATCAGCTGCTGGAGATTAGCCGTTTAGCTCACTCTGTGGTCGATCAGGGCAGTATACTGTTTGAGGATGTTCAGCCTTTGATTGGAATGTGTACAGAGCTGGCTCTGCCTTGTATCCCAAAGGGCCATGATGACTTTTCTCCCCCCTTCAGCATTAACCAGGTTGCGTCCTTAGTATGGCTGTTAGAGGATGACTCTGCATCCTTTTTGGAGCATTATTCGGGTGGTCCCAAACTGTTGTTGAAAGATTGTATAGATGAAGTGCAGTCCCTGGTCAGACAGAGGGTATGTGAGCCCACTTTTGTGCTACCTGTACTTCAGGCATGGTCAGACCTGTTATGTCCTGTTATGCCCAGCTTCTGTCAGCTCTCCACACCCCAGACCTGATACTAAACACCTGCCTGCTCAGATGTCCTTTCTCCCATCACCCCTGGCAACCTCAGCTACAGTCCAATATACCCCGCTCCCCACCAAGTATCAATACCCTGTTCCTACTTCCTGCACCTATCCTGCCTTTAACCCACCTGCCTCTTCTCTAATACCTGCAACTTCCCCACAAGAACTTCCTCTAGCCGCTGTTCCCCCTTCCTTGCCATATCCCAGCCCTTCGTTTCAGTATGCCTCACCTCCTGTCTACACAGTCCTACAGCCACCTACAGATCTCCAGCAGTTAAGCCAAAGAAGAAACGGAAGTTCTTCCCCACTCACACGATCCTGCCAGTAAACCCAACTTGCTTCCACACCAACCAACCTGTTCCAGCCTGCGTTCATGCCAGTTGAACTTGATGACCCACCTAAACCTGCCAACCCAGTGCCTGTTATCCAGCCTGATGTGCCTGCCTTCCAGCCTGAGGTACCTACCTTCCAGTCTGATGTGTCCGCTTTCCAGTCAGATGTCTTGATGCCTGCCTTCCAGCCCGAAGTCTCGGTGCCCGCCTTCCAGCCTGATGTGCCCGCTTTCCAGTCTGATGTGTCCACCTTCCAGCCTGATGTCTCGATGCTTGCCTTCCAGCCGGATGTCTTGGTGCTTGCCTTCCAGCCCGAAGTCTCGGTGCTCGCTTTCCAGTCTGATGTGCCTGCTATCCAGTCTTATGTGCCTGCCTCCCAGTCTGATGTCCTGATGCCTGCCCTCCAGCCCAAAGTCTCGGTGCTTGCTTTCCAGTCTGATGTGCCTACCTCCCAGCCTGATGTCCTGGTGCCCGCTTTCCAGTCTGATGTGCCTGCCTTCCAGCCTGATGCCTTGGTGCCCGCTTTCCAGCCTGATGTGCCCGCTTTCCAGCCTGATGTGCCTGCCTTCCAGCCGGAAGTCTTGGTGCCCGCTTTCCAGTCTGATGTGCCCGCTTTCCAGTCTGATGTCTCGGTGCCTGCCTTCCAGCTTGATGTTTCTGCTTTCCAGCCTGATGTGCCCGCTTTCCAGCCTGATGTGCCCGCCTTCCAGCCTGATGTCTCGATGCCTGCCTTCCAGCCCGAAGTCTTGGTGCCCGCTTTCCAGCCTGATGTGCTCGCCTTCCAGCCTGATGTCTCGATGCCTGCCTTCCAGCCCGAAGTCTTGGTGCCCGCTTTCCAGCCTGATGTGCCCGCTTTCCAGCCTGATGTGCCTGCCTTCCAGCCTGATGTCTCGATGCCTGCCTTCCAGCCCAAAGTCTTGGTGCCAGCTTTCCAGTCTGATGTGCCCGCTTTCCAGTCTGATGTGCCTGCCTTCCAGCCTGATGTCTTGGTGCCTCCCTTCCAGCTTGATGTTTCTGCTTTCCAGCCTGATGTGCCCGCTTTCCAGCCTGATGTGCCTGCCTTCCAGCCTGATGTCTCGATGCCTGCCTTCCAGCCCAAAGTCTTGGTGCCCGCTTTCCAGTCTGATGTGCCTGCCTTCCAGCCTGATGTCTTGGTGCCTGCCTTCCAGCCAGATGTCTCGGTGCCTACCTTCCAGCTTGATGTTTCTGCTTTCCAGCCTGATGTGCCTGCTTTCCAGTCTGATGTCCTAATGTCTGCCTTCCAGCCCGAAGTCTTGGTGCCCGCTTTCCCGTCTGATGTGCCCGCTTTCCCGTCTGATGTGCCCATCTTCCAGCCTGATGTCTCGGTGCCTGCCTTCCAGGCTGGTGTCTTGTTGCCTGCTTTCCAGCCGGATGTCTTGATATTGGTGTGTCAGCCTGGAGTTTCGGTGCCCGTATGTCAGCCTGAAGTTTCGGTGCCCGTTACCCAGCCCACTGGGCCGGTGCTTGTGATCCAGCATGCCCTTACGGTGCTCGCTGTTCGGCCTAATGTTCCAGAGCCCGCTGCCCAGCTCGACGACCCGAAGCCCGCTGCCCAACTCGACGACCCGGAGCCCGCTGCCCAGCTCGACGACCCGGAGCCCGCTGCCCAGCTCGACGACCCGGAGCCCGCTGCCCAGCTCGACGACCCGGAGCCCGCTGCCCAGCTCGACGACCCGGAGCCCGCTGTCCAGCTCGACGACCCGGAGCCCGCTGTCTGCTCTGATGTGCCCGCTGTCTGCTCTGATGTGCCCGCTGTCCAGTTTGATGTATCTGATGCCCAGCCTGAAGTACCCGATGCCCAGCCTGATGTGCCCTCATCTGTTGTTCGGTTTGAGGCCATAAAGTTTGGACAATTTCATCTAGTTGGAGCGTCCTGAGGCCGCTCCTTTGGGAGAGGGTACTGCCATGAAAAGGTTTACCCGTTGGTGGCGCTATCGGTCACTTGGATCGCAGTACCAGTGTCCACCAGCAGGTGTCTCCCAACACCTAGGACTTGTAATAAGAGGACTCACCTGCTGGTGGCACTGTTGCATCCTTGGGCCGTAGTACCAGTGTCCACCAGCGGGTGTACTCCGGCAGTGTGGAGCAGACAGCACCCTCTGTGCTCAGGTGTAATGTGAGGTCAATTAATGCAGCCTTATAAATACCTGGCAAGCCCTCACATGCTTGCCTTGGTATCTTTCTTCCTTGCACCCTGACCTGTACCTGTGACCTGCACCTTGTAACCTGTGTCTGCACCTGAGCCTGTACCCGGTCCCATCCTGATCCTGTCTCTCCTGTGTTCCTATTCCCTTGTAGCCTGATTCCATTCCATTTTCTCCCTCTCCTATCCTGCCCTTGTTCAGTTGCTGATCCCCTGTGTATGACCCTGGCCTGGCTAACTTGTTTGATTTTGGTACTTCCCTTTCGCTGTATATATTATCTGTTGTCTGTGGGTTTCTGTTGGTTGAGCACTATTTGTATTTGGGGTGTTTACTTATTTAAATCACTTATCCTAAATAAAACATTATTCTTATTCACTTTACATGCCTTTTTGGTTTCCTCATTGCAGTCCGCACAATCTGGTCACACCTGTTCATGACATATTAATAGTTGCACTGAAAATGGTCATTTTGGCCAATTTTTTTCTGTCAGTAAATTTCACTTTGGGAGGGTGGTAACCCTGGTGGACAGGGAGAGGAACCCACTTGTGAGGGACAGTACTTAGGCACAGGGACAGGTTCCAGATGAGGAGGGATAGCGTAGGGAAGGCTCCTTCTTCACTTCATACACTTCAGTGATCAGTGCAGAGGCACAGAGCCGGTACAGACTACAGAAACAACCTTTGCTTGCTCCATTATTATTATTATACAGGATTTATATAGCGCCGACAGTTTACGCAGCGCTTTACAACAACATTAGGGCAGACAATACAATTCAATACAGGAGGAATCAGAGGGCCCTGCTCGTTAGAGCTTACAATCTAGGAGGGAGGGTCAAGTTATACAAAAGGGTAATAGCTGTGGGGGATGAGCTAATATAGAAAATAGTGCAGTTATTAGATGGAGGCAGGATAGGCTTCTCTGAAGAGGAAAGTTTTCAGGGATCACCTAAAAGTGGATAAATTTGGAGACAGTCTGACAGATTGGGGTAGGGAATTCCAGAGGATGGGCGAGGCTCTGGAGAAGTCCTGGAGGCGGATATGGGAGGAGGTGATGAGGGAGCTAGAGAGCAGGAGGTCTTGGGAGGAACGGAGATGGCGATTAGGTTGGTATTTTGAAACTAGGTTAGTGATGTAGCTGGGGGCAGAGTTGTGGATGGCTTTGTAACTTATTGTTAGTATTTTGAATTTAATTCGTTGGGCGAGTGGCAGCCAATGGAGGGATTGGCAGAGAGGGGTAGCAGACACTGAGCGGTTTGTAAGGTGGATAAGTCTGGCAGCAGCATTCATGATGGACTGCAGGGGGGATAGCCTGTTTAAAGGTAAGCCAATGAGGAGTGAGTTGCAGTAGTCAAGGTGAGAGATAACCAGGGAGTGAATCAGGAGCTTTGTGGTTTCATTGGTTAGAAAGGGACGTAGTTTAGAGATGTTGCGGAGGTTGAGGCGGCAAGCTTTGGAAAGTGATTGGATGTGGGGCTGAAAGGAGAGTTCAGAATCCAGGATAACACCTAGCACCCTGACATGTGGGGACAGGTGGATGGTTGTGCCATTGCTCTTGACAGAGAAGTCAAGGGAAGTGGCACGTGGGGGAGGAAATATTATAAGCTCGGTTTTGGACAAGTTGAGTTTGAGGAAGTGGTGTGACATCCATACAGATATGTCGGTTAGTAAGTTAGTGATGCGTGAAGAGACTGATGGAGTGAGTTGAGGAGTGGAGAGATAGATTTGCGTGTCATCAGCTGACCCAGAGAAGAGATGTAGATTGAAAATAAAAGAGGTCCAAGAACAGAACCTTGGGGGACCCCGACAGAGAAGGGAAGAGGAGTGGAGGAAGTAGAATTGTAAGTGACACTGAAGGTGCGTTGGGATAGGTAGGATGAGAGCCACTGAAGAGCAGTCACGGAGACCGAGGGAGTAACGTTTTTTGAGGAGGAGGGGGTGGTCAACCGTGTCAAAGGCAGCTGAAAGATCCAGAAGTAGGAGTACAGAATAGTGTCCATTGGTTTTTGCAGTTAGTAGGTAATTTGTGAGTTTTAAAAGAGCAGTTTCTGTGGAGTGTTGAGGGCGAAATCCAGATTGAAGGGGATCAAGAAGGTTGTTTTTAATGAGGTGGTCACTCAGTTGGTTGTAAACCAGGCGTTCAAGGAGTTTAGAGGAAAAGGGGAGCAAGGAGATAGGGCGTAGGTTGTTAAGATTGGTAGGGTCCAAGGACGGCTTTTTGAGTATGGGGGTGACCAGTGCATGTTTTAGAGCATCGGGGAAGATGCCAGAGGTGAGGGAGAGATTGAAGATGTGGGTTAGAGAGTGTAGGATGGGGTCAGAGGGTGACCGTAGCATTTGAGAGGGAATAGGGTCCAGGGGACAGGTGGGCGATAGAAAGGAGTTTAGCAACTTCATCTGTAGTAGCAGATTTGAATAGGGGGAGTGTCAGTTGTACCTATTGACATGGGGTCTTAGCTGGGGGAGATACCTGTAGAATGGAGATTTCATCACGGATTGTATCAATCTTGTTTTTGAAGTGATTAGCAATCTCCTGGGCAGTGAGTGAGTCAGTGGGTGGAGGCGGTGGAGGACAAAGTAGAGAGTTGAAGGTAGAGAAGAGTTTACGGGGATTGGATGAGAAGGTGTTAATAAGAGTTGTAAAATAGGTTTGCTTGGCAGTGTGGAGGAAAGAATAGTATTTTTGGAGGGCAGATTTGTATTGGTTGAAGTCTTTGAGAGACTTATGCCGCGTACACACGGTCGGACTTTTCGTCTACAAAAGTCCAACGGACGCTGACGGACTAAAGGTGGCTGGTAATCCGATCGTGTGTGGGCTTCTCCGGACTTTCAACGGACTTTTTTAGCCTCAAATCCGACGGACTTTAGATTTGAAGCATGCTTCAAATCTTTACGTCGTAAGTACGACGGACCCCGAAGTCCGCTCGTCTGTATGCTAGTCCGACGGACAAAAAAACGACGCATGCTCATAAGCAAAAACTAAACGGAAGCACTCGGTCTAGTAAAACTAGTGTTCGTATTGTAGGTAGCACATTCATCACGCTGCAAAATCTGTGATCGTTCAATGCAGCGCATTTTATTTCTTCTTTACGAAGGCTCTAAAGAACGAAGGTGTTTTGCTGTTCATAATCAGAGTTCTCCCAAACTGATTTCTGGATTCTTTTTCTCTTTGATCTCATGAATGATATAGTATGCCTTTTTAAAACAATGTTTCCATACTAATAATACTTTTGCCCCTTTTTATTTTTTTTTTTTTTTTTTTTTTTTATTTTTTTTAGGTTTGTAAAGTTAACACAAAGAACCCATTATTTTTTTTTTTTTTTTTTATAGTGTTTATTTTTTAGTTTTTAGATAAAGTTAACCCAAAGCACCGTTTTTGGTTACGTAATTTTTTGGATTTTCAAGACTTACCACTTGAACATTATTAACATTAGTAATGTATTTTTGGTGTGTTTTTTTTCAAACTCAATGAGATTGTTGTCCCTTGTTAATTTAACATTGTGTGTAAAATCAATGATTTCAAAGAAAACACATAAAGTCTTTTGCTAAACTCAAAAAATATCCATTTATTCATGGTCAAAATAAAATAAAGAGGAAGTCAACGCTGGAAAAAGTCGGTGTACCAGAAAATTGGGATCTTGAGGAGTCCATATAAGAGGGAGCACAATCTGGTCCAAGAATCCCAGAGATCAACAGCACCAGCAGATGATCTAGATGTCCCCAGACTGTGGTCCTACAACAGCCTGCGTCTTCTGTCAGACCAGACTGAACCCAGGTCATCATTTTCTTCTCTTCCCTGCAGCCTTTCCTCCACGCTGCCCTGCAGCCTTCCCTGTAGCCTTCTTTTGAGGCTGTGGCTCTGGTGTTTCAGTTGTGGCAGGAGGAGGAGGAGGAGGAGGAGGAGGAGGAGGGGGGGCTGCCTCATGTAGTTGGGTGTTTTGTGTTAGCGTGCCCTGCAGCCCCTTATGGATTGTTTCCCCAAATAGGCGCTCACAAATGAGGCGCTGCTCCCTATTCATCTGAAGAAGCCTGCTGGCTAAGTAGCAGCCATAGGATTCTTCCGCTTCAGGGGGGCTCCTTAAAAAACGGGTGGCCTCTTGCATGAGGCGCAGGGATGCGTCCTGTGTGACCATCCCCTTCCTGGCCCTTTTTTTGGGAAGGTGGAGGGGAGGCACTTGGGATTCGGTCAGGCTCCTACTGGGCCCAGCCACCTCACTTGGCCCAGCCACCTCACTTGGCCCAGCCACCTCACTGGGAGCAGCCACCTCACTGGGAGCAGCCACCTCCTGCCTGACACTGGGCCCAGCCTCCTCCAGGATGATGGTGAATCCGGCCTCCTCCAGGCTGTCCATGGGCCTGGTCTCCTCCTGCCTGCCACTTTCCCCCCATTCCTCCTGGATGGACTCATCCTGTGTATAAAAAAAGGACAATAGTTTGAGTATATTTTTTTGGGTTCATCAATGACACACAGTTTGCTTCTCATGAATAGCAAATTCAATGTGAATACTTCTCTTTAATAAAAGAGTCTAATCAGACACCATAATTATTTCAAGCAGGTGCCAAACATATTTAGCCACTACTGTCAATTGATATGTATACCCAATTTTGAGTGCCAAATTATTTTAGACAATTATAACATCCAGTTAACATCATTAATATTAGTACAGTAAATATTTGTTAAAATAATTTACCTGACTCCAGATGGTCATATCTGGTTCATCCAGGATGGAAGACCCAGCTTGCTCCTCATCAGCCTCTGCTGGGGTGGAGGGAAGGGTGGAGGGAAGGGTGGAGGGAAGGGTTGAAAGTGATGGCCTGGCTTCATTCTGGTCATCCAGAAAACGGAGTTGATTGTAGTACCACAGCCTGGGTACATAAACATCATCTGCTGATGCTCCTGATCTCCTTGATTCCTGGATCTTCTTATGCTCCCTCTTATACATGTTCCTCAAGCCCCCAATTTTCTTGAGCAATGTCTCCATTGTTGCTTCCGGGATGGTCGCCTGGACAAAGGCCAGAAGTCTCTCCAGCGTTGACTTCCTCACATGCTTAGCATAATACTGAGGGTGTTTCACCTCCCACAAATTCCTCATCTCTCGATATTTGGAAATAAAAGATGTAAGGAACTCTGGATCCTTAAATAGGGGATTCATTATATCTGGAAAAGATGAAGTCACAAGACAAAAAACACTTTTATTATAGGTTTCGGCTAACCCCTCATCATCTTCTCCCTATGTAGGCCTCATCAATCTATCAAGCCATATAGGCCGCTTGCTACAAAGTCATGACCATAAAAACCAAAAAAAAAAAAAAAAAAAGAATATATCTAAAATTACCTTCGTTTTGTAACGTCCAGGTCCACTATCACCTACCACAGAACGTACGTACGACACGTGCGCAAGGCCCCTCTTTATACACTACGCATGTGTGAAACTCCGCCTGCGTCGCCCGCCCCTGACGTTCGAAATTAACTCATGTTCTCCGCCCCCTAATTCGACGCACAGAACGTACGTACGACACGTGCGCAAGGCCCCTCTTTATACACTACGCATGTGTGAAACTCCGCCTGCGTCGCCCGCCCCTGACGTTCGATTTTAACTCATGTTCTCCGCCCATTTTTTGTTACGGCGCGTAGTGGAGTTAAAGAATGGCGGAGACACCTGAAATGTTGACGACCTCAGGTAGTGGAGACAGCCCGGAGGCTGGAACGTCAACAAAATCTGTGAGGCCTAGATTTAAGGCCTCTAATATGAGTTTTAAAGAGATGGTGGAGATGGTGGCCATTCTTCACAAAGACGACTATGATGGGAAGTATGGGCCGTACGCACGGCCAAATTTGCGCAAGGCCAAAATAATGGCGAAGGTGGTGGAAACTTTGCAGGCATCTTTTGGGGTCCAGCGCTCCAAAGACCAACTGCGAAAAAGATGGTCTGACCTGAAACTCAGGGAGCCGGATCAATACCGACGTATCCGGAAAGTTCTTAAAAAAAGTAAGTACTTGTCGTGTTTTTATCTTGTGTTTATTACCTTGTATATTGCTCCATGTGCTTTTCCTTCCTATCCGATTTTTGTTTTCATCGTTTTAAACGATCTTTTAAGAAACCTCGTTAGTTACATATCTATAGATATATATCTATATATACATATACACATATATATATATATATATATATATATATATATATATATATATATATATATATATATATATACACACACACACACACACACACACATATATATATATATATACACACATATATATATATATATATATACACATACATATATATATATATAACTATATATAAATATATATATATATATCTAACTATATATATATATATATATATATATATATAAATATATATAAACTAGAGAGAGAGAGAGAGAGAGAGAGAGAGAGAGAGAGAGAGAGAAATATATATATATAGAGAGAGAGAAATATAGAGATAGGTAGATAGATAGATATAGAAATTTAAAACATTCTTTTGGAAGATTTGAAGTTATCTTAATTTTTTGGCTTTACATTTAGTTAGATAGTTTGAGATTTTGTTCCAGATATAGAGAGAGATCAAAAGATTAGTAACTATATTTTGAGATATTGATATCTATCTATCCGATATGTCTTTCTAATTTTAAATATTGAGGTAAAATAGGAACTCTACACAAACCACTTCATTACAAATGTTGGAAAATTACTATGTACTAAAATATCTGTGTGCTAATTAGATTAAAATAATTTTTTGTTTCACATAGGGGAAAAATCACTCAGCCAACCAAAAGCAAAACATGATTGGGAAATAAGCCCAAGTCCCATTGAGGATGTTGAGGAAGGAGAGGTGGGCGACATGGGCACCCCACCAGGTCAGTGTCTGACACACCAGCTTACGGTAATCTATGCATGGCTGCCTTTTATTTTATGTAATTTTTCTACTCTATTTTAGGTGATCTGGTTGTGCTGGAGTCAAGCAACAGCGCCACCCCCGAGGATGTTAATGAACTTTGCGACATGGGCACCCCACCAGGTCAGTGTCTGAGACACCAGCTTTATGGTAAGGTAAACTTATGTGTGCATATTTCTAAACATATTTTTTTTTTCATTCCACTTTAGGTCCAACTGACTATTTTACCCCAGACAGTGCCCAACGGCTAATTGCTCAAATCATGGCCTGGAATGGGGAGATCGATCAAATGCGGAATCGGCTGGATCGTATGCAGCAGGAAATGAAGGACATGATTGATGTTTTGGGTCGAATCTAAATGCCCTTTTTTAAACCCCAAAACATCAATCATGTCCTTCATTTCCTGTTTTGCTGACCCCATTCTGGGCCTTCTCTTTTTTGTTTTGGCCAGAACATAAATGGCTGTTTAAGCTAATGTAAAAAAGGAGGGCTGTTTCTTGTAAATACCTCACAAATCCACAAAAAATTAAAAATTGATTTTCAAAAAAACACAAAAAATAAAAAAAAAATAAAAATTGATTTAAAAAACCAAAAAAAAGAAAAAACTTGATTTAAAAAAAACAAAAAAAAAGAAAAAACTTGATTTTAAAAAAACAAAAAAAAGAAAAAACTTGATTTTAAAAAAACAAAAAAAAGAAAAAACTTGATTTTAAAAAAACAAAAAAAAGAAAAAACTTGATTTTAAAAAAACAAAAAAAAGAAAAAACTTGATTTTAAAAAAACAAAAAAAAGAAAAAACTTGATTTTAAAAAAACAAAAAAAAGAAAAAACTTGATTTTAAAAAAACAAAAAAAAGAAAAAACTTGATTTTAAAAAAACAAAAAAAAGAAAAAACTTGATTTTAAAAAAACAAAAAAAAAAAAAAATTGATTTTAAAAAACCAAAAAAAAATAAAAAACATGATTAAAAAAAAAAAAAAAAATTAAAAAACACTTGATTTTAAAAAACCAAAAAACAAAAATAGACAAACTTTATTCAAAAAAAATAATAAAAACAAAAATAACTTGCTAAAAAAATAAAAACATAAACACAAAAATTGCTTTAAAAAACAAAAAAAAAAAAAAAAAAAAAAAAACACAAAACAAAACTTGATTTTCCCAAAACCAAAAAAAAAGCCTGTTTGTGAAAATCAAAAAGCCAAAAATAATTTTTTGTGGATTTAGGTATAAATATTTAGATATAATTATATTTTGCTACATTATTAAGATATCATTCTATTTTTGTCAATGAACATTTTATACTAAATGCAGAACTGAATGCATAACAACCATTAATAAAAACATCTCCTTATAGGAATTAAATAAATGTGTGGTTTGTTATTTCAAGGCTCAGTATCATTTTAGTTATAATTGTAAAAAAGTTGTTTACAGTGGCAATGGAGCTTATTTAGACATTTAAAATTACAATACAGTTGGCACTACAACTGCTCGACCATAACCTAGGAGACAGCCCAAAAGAAAGGCAAGCAATAAATATAATGCAAGATTTCATCAATAATTTTTTTATTGGCAAAAATTATATATCCTGGCCCATTGCAATGGCCCCCCTACCCATAAAATAATTAACATATTGCTGTCTAACTTGACGGGCACTTTGGGGGGCCAAGCCAGTACGGACAGTATCCAGGCCTGTAAGGTTGGCTTCTATTTGTCCGGCCTCAGGCCCAACTGTGCCTATATAATTTGGAGCATGCTTATTTAAAAAGTTGTGCAGAATGCAGCACGATAAAATGATAAAATTAAGTTTGTATTCCGCCAAATTAATGGCTGTTTGAAACAGGCGGAACCGGCTGGCCAGAATTCCAAACGCATTCTCAACCACTCTTCTAGCTCTGGCCAGCCGGTAATTAAAAACCCTCCTCTCCGGGGTGAGTGTTCTTTGGGGGAATGGCCTCATGAGGTGCTTGCTGAGAGCGAAGGCTTCATCGGCAATGAAGACAAAGGGGAGTCCTTCCACGTTATCCTCATCAGGTGGCAATCCCAGGCCACCACTCTGGAGACGCTGGCAGAACTCCGTCTGGGCAAATACTCCTCCATCCGACATCCGGCCATTCTTCCCCACGTCCACATATAAAAAATCATAGTGTGCCGACACCACCGCCATTAAAACAATACTGTGGAACCCCTTATAATTAAAATAATATGACCCCGAATGGGGTGGTGGCACAATGTGGACATGTTTCCCATCTATAGCCCCTCCACAATTGGGAAAGTCCCAACGGCTGGCAAAATGGGATGCCACAGTCTGCCATTCCTGTGGCGTTGAAGGAAACTGGGAAATCAAAAAAGAAAACCAAAATCAATTAATTTGTAAGCTAACATTGCAAGAAAATTAGACAATTAAAAACATTATTCCCCAGCATCAGTATAACATTCAATAATTTAATTCTTCTGGAATAACTAATATGGAAAGGCACACTTATCAGATTGCTCACCCCCTCTGATGGAACATTGATTACATTTTAGGGGGTTGTGAAATCCCTAAAAAAAATTACTTTTAGGACACGCAGGAATTTAGGGACTAAAAAGGCTACAAGACTGCAGTTGTCGCACTCTGCAGGTGCAGTTGCTAACCAGCTTACAGTAAATGAGGTAATGTAAAAAGGCATTCATGTTGCAAGGAGTACACAATCACATGCAAGGGCAATTAATGAAAACACTTTGAGGCTTGCATATGATTTGATGATGGAAATCAGCAGAGCTTCTGCTCATTTAATAAAGCACTGGAACAAATGCACTTGTAGAGTGCACATGCATTTTGCAAAGTGCCACATATATTTGCTTTAGACAAATCAACACCACAGAACATTCCAGCAAATTTTAACGAGGGTGGGGGTGGGGGGGTTGTGAAATCTAGATAATTGCTCATTAGCAGCAAACTATTTGGAGTGAGTTTAGGTGGGGGGGGGGGGGGGTTGTGAAATCTAGATAATTGCTCATTAGCAGCAAACTATTTGGAGTGAGTTTAGGTGGGGGGGGGGGGGGGGGGGGTTGTGAAATCTAGATAATTGCTCATTAGCAGCAAACTATTTGGAGTGAGTTTAGGTGGGGGGGGGGGGGGGGGTTGTGAAATCTAGATAATTGCTCATTAGCAGCAAACTATTTGGAGTGAGTTTAGGTGGGGGGGGGGGGGGTTGTGAAATCTAGATAATTGCTCATTAGCAGCAAACTATTTGGAGTGAGTTTAGGTGGGGGGGGGGGGGGTTGTGAAATCTAGATAATTGCTCATTAGCAGCAAACTATTTGGAGTGAGTTTAGGTGGGGGGGGGGGGGGGGTTGTGAAATCTAGATAATTGCTCATTAGCAGCAAACTAAATACACTCAAACAAAATACATTCCAAATGAGTAGACTAGGTGGATATGTTCCCATCACTTCATGCTGGGAAGGTTATTGAAGGAAAATATACATGCATGACAAAAAATAACAGGAAAAAAATCCAGCATGTGTGAGGATAAAAAGGGGACATTCACACTATATTGCAATGATGGTAAGTAGTGTTTGAAGCAAGAAATACATTATATTATCAAAGATTACATAAAAGAACATGTGATGCTAATAAAAGAAAAATATCTTACCTTAATATAGTCCTTCTGCAGGACCTGTATGATGGCAGAACAGGTCTCTGGGATAATGATCCCCAGAGCCTGGGGGGAGATGCCTGTCGAGAACTTAAGGTCCTGCAGGCTTCTCCCTGTGGCCAAATACCGCAAGGTAGCGACCAGCCTCTGCTCCGGAGTGATGGCTTGCCTCATGCAGGTATCCTGCCTGCTGATATAGGGGGTCAGCAAAGCCAACAAACGGTCAAAAACGGGGTCCGTCATCCGGAGAAAGTTCCTGAAATCCTCAGGATTATTCTCACGGATCTCACGGAGCAAAGGCATGTGACAGAACTGGTCACGCTGAAGCAACCAATTCTTGGTCCATGAACTCCTCCTCGCCCTGTTCATGGACTGGTCTTGGGCTGAAGAATAAACTACAGCACCAAGCACATACAATGCACGAGCTCTACGACGAGTACGTACAGGTAACATGGCTTCAAAACGGTCGGCTGGTCAGAACGCACTAAACAGAACGCACTGAAGAACAGCAAGGCCTGTGAAGAACGACCTGAAAATCAGGAACGAGCGGCCAATAAAACAAAGATTTCTCAATGCCAACTGACCAAACGCACTGAAAAGCAGATACAAACCTCACAAGCACAGACTGAACAACAGTTAAAACGAACTGAAAAATACGAGTCTCACAAGCGCGAATCGTCTCTCACCAAACTTCTACTAACACGAGATAAACACGAGATTAGCAGAAGGAGCCCAAAGGGTGTCGTACGGGCTATTGAACTTCCGTTTTATAGTCTCGTCGGACTTGGTGTACGTCACCGCGTACTAGGCTGTCGTACTTTTGTGTGGTCGTGTGTGCGCAAGTCCGTTCGTAACAAAGTCTGCCGCAAGTCCGCCGAAGGTACGTCGGAAGTCTGTCGGACAGGCTGTCGGACTTTTGTAGACGAAAAGTCCGACCGTGTGTACGCGGCATTAGTCTTGTGCCACAGACGCTCAAGAGCACGACTACGTTTTTTGAGACTTTTAGTGTCATCTGTTTGCCAGGGTTGTAGGGGTCGAGGCCTGATTCTGCGTGTAGTGACGGGAGCGAGCTTGTCCAGGGTGGAGGACAGAGATTTATTGTAGATGGACGTGGCTTGGTTGGGGCAGGACAGGGGAGAGATTTTGTCATAGGAGGTGGTCAGTAGCAGAATAGAGGAGAGAGGAGCTGAAGTTGCGAAAGTTTCTACGGGTGATGGTTAGGTGATTGCAGGGAAAGGTGGTGGAAGACAGGGGGAGAGAGAAACTAATAAGATGGTGGTCGGAGAGAGGAAAAGGATTGTTTGAGAAGTTGCATGGAGTGCATAGGTAGGAGAATACAAGGTCAAGGGTATTGCCATCAGAGTGAGTAGAAGCCTGTACCCATTGCTTCAGGTCAAATGAAGAGGTTAGACTAAGAAGTTTAGAAGTAGCAGGAGTGTTTGTATTGGCAGGGATGTTGAAATCACTGAGAAGGATTGTTGGAATATATCTGAAGAGAGAAAGTAGGGTAGCCAGGCAGAAAACTCATCAAGGAAAGTCGATAATGGTCCAGGGGAAAGTAAGAGAGAATAGACGTATACAGTGGGCTTCGAATGATGATGAGAGGGAAAAAGAGGGAGGATGGTGAATAACCTGGAAGGTGCTCTGGGGGGATAGGAGGAATCCCACTCCACCTCCCTTGCGTCCATTAGGCCTAGGGGAGTGAGTCCAGTGAAGGCCACCCTGGGAGAGGGAAGCAAGAGAAGGGGTGTCATATTAGTGGAGCCAGGTTTCGGTGAGAGCAAGTAGATTGAAGGAATTAGTGACAAAAAGGTCATGAACAGCAGTGAGTTTGTTGCAGCCAGAGGGCGCAGGAGAGAGGGAGGCTGGTGTTGGGAAGAAGAGGAATGGAGACTAAATTGTGTAGATTGCGACTACTGCCAGAGGATGTAGGGTGATGGTGATGGGTGTGTTGGGTACAGTTAAATAAGGGAGGCCCAGGGTTTGGGGAAATATCTCCAGCGATTAGGAGAAGTAGAAGAGTGAGGGAGGTAATATGAGAATATGATTTGTATGAGGGGACATGCTTCAGTATCCTGGGGGGTATGTTAGCAAGTGGGCTTAGAGTTAGAAAGAGGTGATGAGTGCAGTTATAGGGGGAGGGGAGAAGTGAGGGTGATATGTACAGATTGTGTGGTGGAGCAGAGGGATGTAGAAAAGAGAGCTTGAGGAGAGAGGCTGCAATTGTGAAGAGGAGGAGAGGTAAAGAGTGCATGTTTCAGAGATGGTGAGATAATATGAAAATTAGGTCACCTGTAGTCGTTTATAGTTAGCTTTGTGCAAATCGCTGAAGTGCAAGAGCAGAAGTGCCACTTATTTAAAGAACACCACTTCTTTGGAAGAACCCCTCTATGTGCAGCCCCCTGTATGTGCTCCCCCGTAAAGAAAGCCTTGTTATATACTGTGTTGGGTGTGGATGGAATCTGGCAATTAATCAATTAGGAGGGCATATTAGGAACACAGCAAGTAGGGCATAACTTTCACACCACAATCAAACTGCAAGGGGACTAAAAGGCCAAAATTGTAAAGATAAGGAAACCCATAATTTAGGTAAGACTTAATGGCTAAATAAACATTGAAATAATGTGAGCATGGCTATAGATGTAGTTGAGACAGCGGGTGACAAACAGATTACCAAAAATGTATGTAAGCGGTCAGTCAATTTTCAGTTTGCAGGACATGGGAATATAAACGCAGATTACCAAAAATGTATGTAAGCGGTCAGTCAATTTTCAGTTTGCAGGACATGGGAATATAAACGCTCCATGAAGGGACATTACCTCTGGTAACTGAAGCTTACCTCAGGTAACAAAACTGTATATTCTCTTGAACACTTATTATCAGTGCTAAAGGTCAGCCCGTTGTTTTAAACAAACTGTATCTACTGTAAATAAAAGGACATCAGTACACTATTTACTGTGCATGGGTAAATACTGCCAGTATAAAGTACCTACTACAGGTCCCTCCTACTTGTCTGTTCGCAATCTTTTTTTTTTTTTTTTTTTTTTAGCCTTCAGTTCCGCTTTAGGGAATGGTATGGAATAAGGAACCTGTAACATTTTGATTAACTTTTTTTTTTTTTTTTTTTTTGGTAGTAGTAGTCTTATACAGTGTTTTGCCACGTACACATGATCAGAAATGCCGCCAGTAAAACTCTGATGAGAGCTTTCTGTCGGAAAATGCGACAGTGTGTATGGCGGAATTCCAGCCAGCAAAAGATTGAGAGCATGTTCTCTATTTTTCGGTCGGGAAAAGTTCCTATCCGAAAATGCGACTTGTCTGCATGCAATTCGGTCGTGCAAAAAATCATGCATGCTCAGAAACAATTCGACGCATGCTCGGAAGCAATGAACTTCATTTTCTCGGCTCGTCGTAGTGTTGTACGTCACCGCGTTCTTGACGGTCGAAAGTTCAGAGAACTTGTGTGTATGCAAGGCAAGCTTGAGTGGAATTCCATCAGTTTTTTTTCTGACGGAATTTCTGATCGTGCGTATGGGGCATAAGTCATTGAGTGCTCAAACTGTTTGCTCTTTGCTGTCCAACAACGCTGCTAGAAGGGAGATGGATTTGTGAGTGACAGCTCTGGTCTCAGACAGCAGGGGCTACTGTGCAGGGCAGCACTGCCATTTACAAAGGATCACACATCACATGACAGCGGCTACAGGTAAAGTCGTCCATGCATGGATCGAAATTCAGCAGGAACCAGACAAATTTCTATCATATAATTATATAGCAATAACTCACGGTGGAGCTGCTGGTTTAAGCGGGTCTGTTACCTTCACTTTGCTTCCCTCTGTTTCACCGGCACCGGGTCTAGGGGTTCCGTTGAGTTTACTGCTGGACGACACACGCACCAACACTGGAGTACGTTTTCAATGCTTTATTAAACAGTCAACTTTAGGAAGTAGCAGGAAAGGGATGGAAAAGGAAACCTTCAGGAGAAACTCAAGTATCTTCCCATAAGATCTTAGCAACAAATGTCCCGGTAGAATTCAGATAATTATGTGGAATGCATTCCCCTCATGGGACACACTCCTTGCTCGTCTGGATAGGCCTCTCTCACCGGTCTAGCAGCCAGTACGCAGCACGAATCTAAAGTCTCTGCCACAGACTTGTTTGGGGGGGGGGTAAATCTGCACGATCCTCTGCCACAGGATGTATCAGATCTTTTGCAGTGAACAGTCAGTCACAGTGCCTGAACCTTTAAGCCGAACCGGCGACACTATGCTGTAGAATTACTTCTCTTGGATACGTCCTCCAACCGAGTCACCAGGCCCCTCTATAGACCAGCACCCTGTATGATCTCTCCAAGACAGGTCCTCCCCTGGGATCTCCTCGGCTGTCCAGCTTCGTCACACAGGACCGACAGCTCAGGACCATTCCTCGGCCACGGTGGTAGGCCCCAGACAAGCCTCTGGATCCACCCCTGCGCCGCAGCATCGTAGGCCTCCCGATTGGAGGACCACGAGGTAGCTCCTTAACGCATACCTGTCGGCCAGGAGGGCCAGCAGGTGGCTGTAAAACGAACCCCAAAAAAATGGCATCTGTCCCATAAATACCCCATTCCCAGAATGCAACTCGGAGGACCACCTCCACTGAGCGTGCCTCCGGAACAGAGGAGCATCTATACACTTCGACACGTTGCCCTTCCAATACTAACTAATGGTAACAGCGACACCCACCAGTCAGCACGGAAGTACACACAACGTCAGCCAAGCTGGAACAGAGGTGAACTTTTAACCTTCCTAACACACAATTTACTACATTTACCTAATCTGCGGTAGATTGTAAATCTACCAGCGCGCTATATATATATTTATTTATTTATTACACACACACACACACAGAAGTCATTCTACCGATCAATTTCTGTGCAACCACACGGTCTAATAATTGCCACTCGATCAGCGGCACTGACTATAGGCGGCAGTGCTGATCAATGTGTTTTAATGGTAGGGAAGTCTCCCCACACCCAGGACGCAATAGCTCAGCGGGAGCGATTCCCCCATCCACACTGACTGTGTGAATGGAGGAATCGACTCCTTTTTTTCCATTCAGCGTGCTGGTTGAATGAAAAAAAAAAACTAACATTTATGGGCTGCTTATGTAAAAAGACTTAAGTTTTTAGGTTATTTTTTTTTATTATGGCGAATAATTGGTGAGGGTGGGGGGGTGTATTTTATACTGGAGTGGGGCTTTAATAGCAAATACAAATTGTATAAAGCATGAAGAAGGGATCTAAGGAGTCCTGAAAGCTTGCATCTATAGTAAAGGTATCACCCAAATAGAGAGGATCACCTAAGCTCCAAACTTGAAGCTGCAATGAGTACAAACAAGCACACATTGAGCCACAAGGTCACGGACTCCTTTCAAGTTATAAAGTTAATGTGTTCCCAGTGAAGTGTACTGTTACTACAACATACAAAGCCTTTTTTTTTTTTTTTTTTATTACAGGTACTTTTATAGCGCTGTCAATTTACACAGTGCTTTACATATACAGCGAGTAAAATAAATATTGAACACTTCACCATTTTCCTCGGTAAATATATTTCTAAAGGTGCTATTGACATGAAATGTTCACCACATGTCAGTAACAACCCATACATGCAAAGAAACCAAAACAAAAAATTTCAGAAATTAAGTTATGTGTTATAAAATGGAATGACACAGGGGAAAAGTATTTAACACGCAAACTGAAATGTACTGAATACTTTGTACAAAATCCTTTGTTGGTAATGACAGCTTCAAGATGCCTCCTGTATGGAATAACTAGTCGCATGCATCGCTCAGATGTAATTTTGGCTCATTCTTCCACACAGTCTTCAAATCTTGAAGTTTCCGTCAGCCTCTTCTATGAATCTGATCTTTAATTCTTTCCATAGGTTTTCTATTAGATTCCAGTCAGGTGATTGGCTGGGCCATTCTAGCAGCTTTAATTTCTTTGAAACCAATTGAGTTCCCTTGGCTTTGTGTTTGGAATCATTGTCCTGCTGAAATGTCCATCCTCGTTTCATCTTCATCATCCTGGTAGATGGCAGCAGATTTTTATCAAGAATGTCTTGGTACATTTTTCCATTCATCCTTCCTTTAAAGCGGAGGTCCACCCAAAAAAAAAAAAAAAAAAAAAGCCAGCAGCTACAAATACTGCAGCTGCTGCCTTTTAATAAATGGACACTTACCTGTCCAGGGTGCCCGCGATGTCGGCAGCCGAAGCCGATCAATCGCTCGGCTCTCAGTTGCTGCCGCCGCCATCCTCGGTGAGGAAATCAGGAAGTGAAGCGTTGCGGCTTCCCTTCCCGGTTCCCTACTGTGCATGCGCGAGTCGCGCTGTGCGTCCTAACTAGTCCCTGCTATCTCCTGGGACCTGTGTTTCCCCAGGAGACAGCGGGGGGAGACAGGAAGGGGTGTGACCTGTATTATACAACATGCAACACTGTACCCATATGAAATGTGTGTCCTTTTTTTCACACAAATAGAGCTTTCTTTTGGTGGTATTTAATCACTAGTGGTTTTTTTATGCTATAAATAAAAAAAGACTGTAAATTTTGTGAAAAAAAAAAAAAAAAAAAAGCCTTTTTCTTTGTTTCTGTCATAAAATTTTGCTAATTAGTAATTATTTCTTCATAAATTTTGGCCAAAATTTATACTGCTACATATCTTTGGTAAAAATAACCCAAATTACTGTATATTATTTGGTCTTTGTGAAAGTTAGAGTCTACAAACTATGGTGCCAATCACTGAAAATTAATCACATCTGATCAGGCCTTCAGTACATCATCATCTCATTTCTTGAGACACTAACAAGTCAGGAAAGTACAAAATTACCCCTTTTTAGAAAGTAGACATTCCAAGGTGTTAAGTAAGTAGCATGGTGAGTTTTTTTAAGTTGTAATTTTTACCCACAATTCTTTGCAATATGAAGATTATTATTTTTTTTTTTTTTTTTTTTTTTTTTTTTTTTTTACAAAATTGCCATATTATCAGGTTATGTCTCACACACAGCATATGCATACAACAAATTGCACCCCAAAATTAAATTCTGCTACTCTTTCCGAGTATGGCGATACCACTCGTGTGAGACTTTTACACAGCCTGGCCACATACAGAGGACCAACATTGAAGTAGCACCTTCAGGCATTCTACGAGCATAAATGACATCTCATTTCTCAACCACCTATTACACCTTTGAAGGCCCTGGAGCACCAGGACAATGGAATTACCCACAAAATGACCCCATTTTGGAAAGCAAACACCCCAACGTATAATCAATGAGTCTTTTGAACAGTTAATTTTTTTTTTTTTCCAGAAGTTGTGGAAAATGTAGAAAAAAAATGAAAACACTTTATTTTTAAATTTTTTTTTTTTTTTTTTGCACAAAGTTGTCAATTCATAAGATATTTCTAACACGTAGCATGTATATAGTAAAAAATTACACCCCAAAATACATTCTGCTACTCTTTCTGAGTATGACGATACCACGTGTGAGACTTTTACACAGTCTGGCCACATACAGAGGCCCAACATTGAAGTAGTACCTTCAGGCATTCTAGGAGCATAAATTACACATCTCATTTCATTCCTACCTATCACACTTTTGAAGGTCCTTGAGCACCAGGACAATAGAATTGCCCACAAAATGACCCCATTTTGGAAAGCAAACACCCAAACGTATATTCTATGAGGCATGGGCTGCAAATAGGTACTCGGGTACTTTGATGGGCTGGTGACAGGTACTCGGGTACTCTGATGGGCTGTGACAGGTACTCGGGTACTCTGATGGGCTGCGACGGGTACTGATGGGCTGTGACGGGTACGGGTACTCTGATGGTCTGTGACAGGTACTCGGGTACTCTGATGGACTGTGACAGGTACTCGGGTACTCTGATGAACTGTGATGGGTACTCTGATGGACTGTAAGAGGTACTCGGGTACTCTGATGGACTGTGATGGGTACTCTGATGAACTGTGACGGGTACTCTGATGGACTGTGACAGGTACTCTGATGGACTGTGACAGGTACTCGGGTACTCTGATGGACTGTGACGGGTACCTCCAAACTTCACTGTTGGTATGGGGGTATTTTTGGGGTGATGTGCAGTGCCATTTGATCTCCAAACATGATGTGTATTATGGTATCCAAAGAGTTTAATTCTGGCCTCATCTGACCAGACTATATTCTCCCAGTATTTTACAGGCTTGTCTAAATGTTGTGCAGAAAACTTTAAACAAGCTTCAACATGCTTTTTCTTCAGCAATGGAATCTTGCGTGGTGAGCGTGCATGGAGGCCATGGTGGTTGAAAGCATTACTTGTTTTTTTTGTTTTTTTAAACAATTGTACCTGCTAATTTCAGCTTTCCACAAGTGGTCTGTAACGTACCTGGGATGTGAGCCTGACGTGCGGAGGGAGACCTCCCGTACCACCCTGGCTCGGAGACCACTGGAGTGGGAACAGTGGCGGTAAGAGCACAGTGAGGTAAAGGTCCTGCTAAGTCCTTACTGCTTGAAGTGGTCTCCTCGCGTGGAAGCTGGAGTAGCGGATGCAGGTCAGCAGATGCAGGGTAGTAGAATAGCGGATGCAGGTCAGCAGGTGCAGGTTTGCAGAGTAGCGGATGCAGGTTTGCAGAGTAGCTGATGCAGATCAGCAGGTGCAGGTTTGCAGAGTAGCGGATGCAGATCAGCAGGTGCAGGTTTGCAGGGCAGCGGATGCAGGTCAGCAGGCAGAAGCGGAGTCAGACTAGCCGGGTCATACACATCAGGGAATACAGCAAAAACGGCAGGCAGAGAATAGTCAGAGTCCAGGCTGGGTCTTGGCAACAGAGCGGGGTCAAACGAGGCAAGGTCAGGCTTGGAGACATAAGCAAGGTCAGGAAGCCGGGTCAACACTGGAACAGAGTACTGATATGGAATCAGGAACACAGGGAACAGAAGCAGATCAAACCACAAGAAGCAGCATCATTGAGCGTCTTTTATGGACTGTTGGGCGCCAAAGCGCATTTAACGTGCGCGCATGCGCACATTCGTGCGCGAAGTCCGTGACTCGCGCATAGGCGCACGCCTTCTGGAACGAGCAGTACGTCCCTGACATGGTCCTTTGGCTCTTGGACAACCCTTCTGATAATTCTTTTCACTCCTCTGTCAGAAATCTTGTGAGGAGCACCTGGTTGTGGCTAGTTTATGGTGAAATTATGTTTTGTTCAACTTCCGGATTATGACCCCAACAGTGCTCACTGGAACATTCAGAAATTTAGAAATCATTCTGTAACCAATGCCCTCAATAAGTTTTGCAACAATAAGGTTGCAAAGGTTTTGAGAGAGCTCTTTGTTTTTACCCATCATGCGATGTTTCTTGTGTGACACCTTGGTAATGAGACACCTTTTTATAGGCCATCAGTTGAGACTAAACCAGCTGATATTAATTTGCGCTGACAAGGGGCAGGATTGCTTTCTAATTACTGAGAGATTTCAGCTGGTGTCTTGGCTTTCCATGCCTTTTTTGCACCTCCCTTTCTACAGGTGTTCAATACTTTTTTCTGTCATTCCATTTTATTACACATAACTTAATTTCTGAAATTATTTGTTTTGGTTTCTTTGTATGTATGGATTGTATGGGTGGTTATTGACATGTGGTGAAAATTTCATGTCAATAGCACCTTTAGAAATATATTTACCGAGGAAAATGGTGACGTGTTCAATACTTACTTTACCCTCTGTATATTGTACATCCACATCAGTCTCTGCCCTCAAGGAGCTTACAATCTAAGGATTTTAGACAATTCTGTTCTTTCAACCTTGGGCTAACAGTTTTTATTCCAGTATGACTGTGTCCCAGTTTGGTAAAGAGAATGAAGAATGCCAGTGTCCTGCATAGAATCCTGACTTCAAACCTACTGAACACCTTTAGGATGAATAGGATCACAGATTACAATGCCAGTCTTCTTAGACAACATTAGCGCCTGACCTCATAAAATGAGCACAAATCAGACACTCCAAAAATCTTATGGAAAGTTTTCTCCGAATAGTGGAGGGTGGAGCTACAAAGAGGGATTAAGGAAAATTGTTGTCCATACTTACCGTAAATTTTCCTTTCCTGGATCCTCCCCATGTCAGCCGGAGGATTCCCACCCAGTTTTTCTGTCGCGAGGCGTGTTTTTTTTTTTTTTTTTTTTTAACAAACACGCCTCGCGACGGAAAAACTGGGTGGGAATCCTCCGGCTGACATGGGGAGGATCCAGGAAAGGAAAATTTACGGTAAGTATGGACAACAATTTTCCTTATTCCTGGACCTCCCCATGTCAGCCTACTATGGGATGTACCAAACAATATTAAGAAGGGAGGGAAGACAAAAAATAAGCCAAACCCTCAATGCAACTCAAAATTTTTAATGGGCAACAGCCGCCGTAATAATGTAGAGCCAAAATGTTTCCTCAGGCGGACAAGCCATATTAAGCTTGTAATGCCTAAATAAAAAAAGGTGTTGGGCACGCTCCAGCTTGCTGCTCCGCAAACCACCTCAGGGGCGACCTTCGCGTATGCCCAGGATGCTGCCATACCTCTCGTCGAATGTGCTTTGATCTCTGAAGGAGAAGGAAGGCCTAGCGTTTTGTATGCAATATGCATGGTCTTGACAAACCAGGAAGACCCAACTCTGGATGTTGCTGGTTTACCCTTTTAGGCCCCATTAGGAAAACCTACAGCTGATCTTGTTTGCCAAAGCTTTTAGTCCATTTCAGGTAGGTTGAAACCGCAGAGACCAGGTCTAACCTACTCCACTCATCAGCTGTATCCGCCGGAAAGGCTGGGAGAAAGACCTCCCGGTTCATATGAAATTATGTGGCCACCTTAGGTAGAAAGCTCGGTATCGGCCTAAGGACTACCTTGTCTGGGAGCACCAAACAATATGGTTCCTTAGATGAGAAGGCACACAACTCAGAGTCTCTTCTGGCCAAGGCCACAGCTAGTAAAAAAAAACAAAACAAAAAACTGTTAAAAGAAATAATGAACAAGAGAAAGCTTGATCAAAACAGAGGAACCAGCAATGTTCCCAACACTAGTGTTAAGTCCTCTTTTGGAAAAAACTATTTCAATGGAGGTCTGATTTCTATGCTGCACCTAAAAAAAAAAAAAAAAAAAAAACATCAGATCACCAACAGATGTAGCGCATATCTTGTACACGACATAGCCGACAAGGCAGAGATTTGACCCTTCAGGGAATTATAAGCTAACCCTTGGAGTATACTCTGCAGAAACGCCAAAATGTTAGATACTGAAGGAGATCCAAGGTCCCAACCCCTTTCCATAGTATTCCAGATTTGGTGATAGGTTACATTCGTTCTGCCGAACCTGTAATAATGTCATTAACTTTATCCTCCTGCGGTTCGGGTGTCAGGCCCCACTCTGCAGAAGGAGATTTTGACAAGAAGGCAGAGGGATTGGTGAGCCCAACTTTATCCTCCAAGCCAGAGGGAACCACAGCTCCCTGAGCCAGTAAGGTAGGACTACTATTGCTGTGACTCTCTCGGTGAATCTTCAGCAGGATTTTGAAAGCCAATGGAAGTGGCGGGAACACATACACCAAGGGGAAGTTCCAAGACCTGGACAGAGCACCCTGACCCAATGCCTGTGGATGCTAGGTCTGGGTGAAGAAGCAAAGCAGTTGACAATTCTCCAATGCCATAAGATCTATCGAAGGCGTCCCCCAGATCCTGAAGATCTAGCGTAGGTACTTGGGGTTGAGGCCCCCGAAAGCCTCGACTCAAGCGATCTGCTAAAACATTGCCAGGCCCTGGGAGTGAAGATGTTGTAAGAGAGCCAAGATTCTTCTCTGTGCAGAGGAAGATTGACATGGCACCTGAAGGAGAGGGTGACTTCTTGTGCCCCCTTGATGACACATAAGCCACCGTAGTTTTGTTGTCCAAAAGAATCTTGACAGCTCGACCTCGCAACATAGGTTGGAACACTAAGAGCGCGTCTGACAGCATCCAATCCCGGGAAATTTGAACTCTTCGCCCCACAAAAAGGTACCATTGGCTTTGAACCTGTTGTCCCAGGCAGTGTGCCCTGCAGCCTGCCAGACTGGCATTGGTCGACACCACTATTGGTTCTGAGGCCTTCAACGGAACTCCGCTGGAAAGATTGCGAGCTACTGACCACCAACCAGGGACCAGATTATCGGAATTGGCAGATGATCCCACTGAAGAAGAAAGTTGCATTGAAACCTCCTTCTGCGCAACCTGACCCACGGGACTACTGGACCTGTAGCTGATAAAATCCCCAGATACTGCATGGATTCCTTCAGCATCATAGAAGGCCTGGCCATCACTGCTTTGTCTGAGACTGGATCCCCTGGACCTTCCTCTGAGGAAGAGAAACACAACCCCGATCCGTGTTGAATTGTACTCCCAAATACGCCAACATTTGGGTCAGATGCATCTGGCTCTTCCGAAAGCTGATCAACCAACCGAAACGAGTTAGTGTTTTGCAGGTGAATTCACATGAACTAGAAGGAGCTCATTTGACAGACCCAGAAGTAGCATGGCATCTAGATAATGAAATATTTGCGACTCTCAGGGTCAAGGGAGTGCAACGACAGCAGACAGTAGCTTTAAAAAAACGTTCTCGGAGTCGTGCAGAGACCGAATGGGAGAGATTAAAAATGAAAATGAAAGCCTTCCACGGAAGGCCTGAGAAAGCGATGGTGAGATGCGTCTATAGAGATATGAATGTAGCGCTGGTAGATTTGCAATCTACCGCAGGTTAGGTAAATTTAGTAATTTGGGCGTTAGGAAGGTAAAAGTTCGCCTCTGTTCCAGCTTGGCTGACGTTGTGTGTGTTTCCGTGCTGACCGATGGGTGTCGCTGTTGCCAATGGTCAGTGTTGGAAAGGCAACGTGTCGAAGTGTATAGATGCTCCTCTGTCTCGGAGACAAGCTCGGTGGAGGTGGTCCTCCAAGTTGCATTCTGGGAAGAGGGTATTTATGGGACAGACGCCATGTTCTAGGGGCGTTTTTCTGCCACCTGCTGGCCCTCCTGGCCGAAAGGTATGCGTTAAGGAGCTACCTCGTGGTCCTCCGATTGGGAGGCCCACGATACAGTGGCGCAGGGGTGGGTCCAGAGGCTTGTCCTGGGGCCTACCACCGCGGCCGAGGAATGGTCCTGTGCTGTCGGTCCTGTGTGACGAAGCTGGACAACCAAGGAGATCCCAGGGGAGGACCCGTCTTGGAGAGATCATGCGGTGAGCTGGTCTATAGAGGGGCCTGGTGACTCGGTTGAAGGACGTATCCAAAAGTAGTAACTATACAGCATAGTGTTGCCGGTTCGGCTTAAAGGTTCAAGCACTGTGACTGACTTTCACTGCAGAAAATCTGATACATCCTGTGGCAGAGGATCGTACGGATTTACCCCCCAAACGTGTCTGTGGCAGAGACTTTTGATTTGTGCTGCGTACTGGCTGCTAGACCGGTGAGAGAGGCCTATCCAGACGAGCAAGGCGTGTGTCCCACAAGGGGAGCGCATTCCACATAATTATCTGAATTCTACCGGGACATTTGTCGCTAAAATTCTATAAGAAGATATTTGAGTTTCTCCTGAAAGTTTCCTTTTCCGCCTCTTTCCTGCTACTTCCTAAAGTTTGTCTGTTTAATAAAGCATTGAAAACGTACTCCAGTGTTGGTACGTGTGTCGTCCAGAAGTAAACTCAACGGAACCCCTAGATCTGGTGCCGGTGAAACAGAGGGAAGCAAAGTGAAGGTAACAGACCCGCTTAAACCAGCAGCTCCACCGTGAGTTAGTGCTACATGAAGATACGCATCCGCCAGATCAATGGAAACCATCCAGTCTCCTGACTCCACAACCGAAACAATCGTTTCCAATGACTCCATTTTGAATGGTGGAACCTTCATGTAAGAATTCAGGACTTTGAGGTCAAAAACTGGTCCCAAACCCCCTGAAGCCTCTGGGACCAAAAACAGAGGGGGAACATACTCTTTGACCCAATTCGTGCCTTGGAACCGGAAGGATGGCCCTTGCTGCCAACAGCTCCCCTATATATCCTTGCAAACACTGCCTCCTTTCCAAATCCGTAGGAAGTCCAGTTTCTATGAACAAGGTCTGAGGGGGCCTTGTTCTGATCTCGAGACAATAACGTGATCGAATGACGGCTACAATCCATGCATCATGTCATTTGTCCGCCCAAACCCCCCCTGAATTGGGCTAGTCTTGCTCCTACTTGAGAGGGTTAAGCGGAGACAGCTTCAGAAGGACTTATTTGAAGCCTTAGGACCTGACACAAGGAAGTTGCATGACAAGTCAAAACCCATGTATTTCAATGGTCCCCATTCTAATTGGTGCGACTCAAGTCGCAGCGACTCCAAAAAAAGTTTTTTTGCACTACTTAGTTCCCACATTTGCACGATTTGTTCTAACATGGTTTTCACGGGTCGAATGATATCGCATCACAAATTGCACAGCAAAGTCGCAGTGTAAATCGCGCGACTCTGGGGATGCAGCAGTGGAAACAGCCCCAGGAGCTTTGTTGGCCCTGGAAGGTTGAACCAGCTCCTCTCCACTGTCTGAAAAAACTGTCTGTAAGCCCTGGCCTCTCTGAATCCTTCTTTGGATCTCTTGTTAAACCGAAAGGGCTGCTGTGTCTTAAAGAGCCATTATCTTTGCTGTCATCTTGACCTGGTCGACAGCCACAACTCTACAGCAGTCTGCAAGGAGAAGAACTGCCACTTCCCACTTCATCCAAACATCCATCCACCAGCTCCGCTACCCAGACTCTAAGGCTGGATTCACACCCATGCACTCCCAGTGCATTCCGCAGAACCGCACCACGGAACGTGTCCCATAGGAGACCATGATAAACGAACAGTAGCGCAAATCCGCAAAAAGCACCAAAAAACGCACAGGTGCGAACCCGGCCCAAGTGCTGCTGCCTCAGGAGTGAGTGCTACAGCCGGTCTGCAGGCTGCTGTCCAAACTATACGACCTTTTAGGTCTGCGTTTACTTTGCGATCCATAGGATTCCTAAACGAGACCAAATATTCCAGCAGAAGCTTAATATGGCGGGCGAATATACGAAATGAAGCATCCACCTTAGGCGTAGTGTCCCAAGGGGTACAGCTTCGATACACCATTATGCACATTGAGCTTCTTCTCAGGCCCCCCACCACACTCATCGTCAATTACTTTTTTAATTTCAGAAATGAAATGGGAAGGAGGGTATCGATCTCTTTAAATATGGGTAGTATCTTTGCTGTTTATTTGGAAGCGAAAATTATTTCCTTAGCCTCCACCAAGGGGGGAACCAGTGCAAAAATCAAACGTATGCGATTCTGAGACCATCTCAGCCTCAGATGGATCCGAATCGCTATCGACTTGAGTTAAAACGCACTGAAAACACATGATCTGAATCTGCAGATGGTGAAGATACAGCAGGATAAGGATTCCTTAAAACACTCTTTAACCCTTCCTTGACTGCGTGCTTAACGTAGGAATTAACCTGGCGTGCTTTCGCATCATTGTCCTGAGCTGTCTGATGTCTTGACCTCTCTTGGCTTGGGTCCAAGCGACTAAAGTGAGGTAAGAGCGAGGGAGATCTGAAATGCTGTGACAACAGGCATCTATCCAGCTGCATGCGACTCTGCGATTTGTCATGTCTAGTCTCTTCTTTACTCTTGAGGCTGGAATGCTGATTTGGAACCTCTTTGTGGGAGTTTATCTCGCGGTGGGCCCTTCTCTCTGTAAAACACAGAGGATGTGCTCTCTTTTAAAAATAAATAACTAACTACAATTAAAATAAACTTCTCCATCCAAATCTTCGGTGCTTAAGGCAGCTAGGCAGCCAGGCATAATTCTCCAGTCCTAGAAGGTACAGGATAATAAAAATACTCTGACAGACAAGTAAATACAGCAGAAAGTACCTGGAAGGAAGCTTACCAGAGCAGAGAAGCAGATTGACCAGCTGGAGGCTGAGATTAGCCTAGAGGACAGAATCAGCAATCAGCAGTGAGCATTCTGGTGTTTGCTAGACAACCCAAAGAGGAAGCTACCTCTGACCTCACCTGCACAACTCTGAGCTTCCTGAAAGGAGTACATGTGGAGGAGGTGAACTACAAGACCCAGCGAGCCAAACCATGAACACACAAAAACATGAAGGAGAGAGTGCCAGCACCTGCCTAACGAAGGTATTTACAGTCATTTATACTGCCAATGACCTTGCCAGTAATACACAGTCATTTATACTGTACCATACAATCCCAGCACCATGGGAACCCACCTCCTGAGGAGATTTACAGCCTATATGGGGGGGGGGGGTGTCTTCTGAATCGGGAGAGGCTGAACCCAACAGGATGGATGGAGAAGAGAAATAAATAAAATAAATAAAAATAAACTTTAAAAGGCATCCGGAGCGAGGACAAAAAAAGAACACTGGTGTGGGCAGCCAGCCGCCCTTTATGGGCTAGAAAAGAGGTGGTCCTGGAGGGGTCAGAGGGGGCGGAGCTGACCCATAGTAGGCTGACATGGGGAGGTCCAGGAAATTTCTATATTACTCCCCATGGTTTCAGAATGCAATGCCCAACAAGCTCATATAGGTGTGATGGCCAGGTGTCCACAAACTTTTGGCCAATGCTAGTAAACTTCCTATATCAAAAAACCCCCCCCGCCCAACAGATGCCTCCATCCACACAAGCTCGTGTAGCACCCTGGTGTTTAGGCAGGTTTGCTAACAAATTTAGTTTGCCAGGTAGTAATTGTCCTGGTTAATTGTTAGTAGATCCACTGATTCCTCTCTAATTCTGGACTTGCTGCACCTTTTTCTCTTCTGTCACTAGGTGGCACTGTGGCTGGTGACATTAGATTGACAAGGGCTCCGCAAGGTCAGATTATAAATGGATGGGCATCTCAGTCAATTGACAGGGGTCTCTTTACTCCCTTAGCCTGCTGGGAGAGCCTATTTATTGGTGTGGAGTCAGGTGATCGGGATTCTGCACCACCTGGATGGCTGTCTGGGTGGACATGGGTTATGTCGCCCCGGGCTGCTAGGCCGGAAGCCTGAGGCCTATCCCGGGGACACCTGGCTGCTAGGCTGCCTGAGGCCTATCCAGGATCAGGAGAAGCAGTGTAGGGTTGAGACTGCAGGATTGGAGTCCAACAGAGTTGTGAAGGTTCAGCCGGACGGGGAACCAGTTGTGGTTGGAGGTAAAGGGGAAGCAGTCGCCACTAAGGGACCATCTACCTTGTTACCGGAGACCACTGTGAGTAAGCTTGAGCAAGTTACAGCAATATCCCAGTAGGTAGAGATCCAAAGGTTATTATGGCGAAAATAAACTCTGAATAATGTGATACCATTTATAAAAGAGTTTATTTGAACAATCCTTGCATCACCAGCCTAATGGTCGTGCACTTACCAGAAGGCCTAGAAATATTTGCATTGGTATCGTGTATGATGCCATCGCTGGCATTATACACGATACCAATGCAAATATTTCTTGGGCTATGGTAATATGCACTTACACATATACATAGTAAAAACAGCATTGCATGTTAACCACTTGCTTACTGGGCACTTAAACCCCCCTCCTGTCCAGACCAATTTTCAGCTTTTAGCGCTGTCGCACTTTGAATGACAATTGCGCGGTCATACAACACTGTACTCAAATGAAATTTTTAACATTTTTTTTCCCCACAAATAGAGCTTTCTTTTGGTGGTATTTGATCACCTCTGCGGTTTTTAGTTTTTGTTAAAAAAATTGAAAGACCGAATTTTTAAAAAATGTTATATATTTTTTTAAATATTTTGTTATAAAATTTTGCAAACAGGTAATTTTTCTCCATTATTGATGTACGCTGATGAGGCGGCACTGATGGGCACTGATAGGTGGCAGTGATGGGCACTGATGGGTGGCAATAATGGGCACTGATTGCTTACACTGGCAGCACTACTGATTGGCACCACTGGTGGGCATTGATAGGTAGCACTTGTGGGCATTGATAGGTGGCACTGCTGGGCACTGTGGGCACTGGCAGGTACAGATGAGGCATATGTGCCTCCTTCCTCTTCGGGACCGATGTCGCTTTAGCATAAGCAGGTGATCGGCTTTTTTTTTCTTCTCACACTGTCAGCGAGAGGAGAAAAAAAAAAGATTACCGAGCTTTTGTTTACATCATGTGATCAGCTGTCATTGGCTGACAGCTAATCACATGGTAAGGGGCCCGGGATCGGCCCCTTACTCGGATCTGTGATTATCCAAGTCTCCGTGATTCGGTGATCACAGCACGCGCCCTGCAGGGTGCACATGCACAGGGGAGGACGTCCCATGACAGCCTCCCGAAAATTGAGGTCCGCGCTGTGGCCGTCATTCGGCTATGGCCCGGACCTCAAGTGGTTAAAAAAGGAAGTCGGACGCCACAGAGCTTCCACGCTTTTACAATTTTGGATGCTTTGTGGTGGGTACCTTCCTTTTTTTACTATACAATGCTGTTTTTACTATGGATACGTGTAAGTGTAATTTTTCCATTATGGTCCATTTGAGAACACGAGGCCCTGATGAAATCACGTGACGTGACGTAATGCATAAGGAGTGGCCGGATATAGAATCAACCGGAAGTGATGTAAGAGGTGTCTGCAACGCTGAGTATTGCACATTTCTGCTGTTTTTTACCATTTTCTTTGTAAGTGCCCATTTGGCTATTTAATAAATTCATCATTCAAACAGTTTGCACTATGGGAGATCCTTCAGTGGGCGGGTCCATTGTATGGCGCTCGGTGGGCGGAGTCATGACATCACCAGACTCCCCGCCCACCTCTACACTCGCGCCTGGCCGGAGTGAAAAGTGCGCGCACAGGAGAAGAGGAGCACGCTCGTGGCTCCTGTCACTGTCCAGTGACAGTCGGGGATGATCGGTGCGGTGGGGACAGCTGTGAGCACGGATTCCCTGAGGAGGCAGAGAAGGAGAAGCAGTTGATCAAACGCCATGCAGGGAGATCGGTGCTCACGGCTGCCCCTCCGCTGCACCGATCACCCCCGACTGTCTCTTGTGTCGTCCTCCTCCAGCGCCTGACCTGTTCTCTCCACCACCTCCCCTTCTTCTCTGGCCCCCCTCCTGTCCTTATCCACCTGCTGTGTCTTCCTCCTCCACCCCCCTCATCCCCTGCAGCCGACTCCCCTCCATTCCAGTGGGCTCTGTCAGGATGGAGAGCAGAGGAAAGAACGGAAACGCTATACATGTCATTTACGGGGGGTGGGGGGGGGGTGGAGTGCTGCTGGACACAGCTATATACAATAATATATATATATATATATATATATATAATGTGTGTGTATGTATGTATGTATGTATGTATGTACGTATGTATGTAATATAGCTGTGTCCAGCAGCAACCCCCCCCCCCCCATCAGACTAGTGGAGTGTCTGCAGCCAGGGCTGAGATTATGTGGAACAGCCAATCCCGGCAGAGCAGCAGAAGAAAGGAGTGGGAGGGAATTAAAAAATACTGCATGTCTCTTACTTAGGCTAGTGCACGAGATGTAAATCACCTGTCACTCACAGCAAGGGGGAGTATTTGACAAAGTTTTTCTCAGTTTGTCAAGAATTTTCTCACTGAACAATAAAATAGGATTGCTTAGAGATGGATTAACTCTGTGTGGCAAGACTGGGCTCAAATGATAGGAAATCTTATACTCTACAATATGACATAAAAAAAAAAAAAAAAAAAAATTTGGGTTTACATCCACTTTAAGTGGTGTTTATGAAGATCCCTGATTGAAGATATCCTTTCATGACAAGTTCAGCACTTTATTTATTTATTTATTCATTTATGTTAAACACAGTGGACTATTATTATACTGTATAGTTCTATATATTTGAGCTATCTGCGACTTCATGCTTATTTTACACAGTTTGTTTATCTACTTAGCTATTTGCACAGGAGTTTATTGTGGATCTTGCAATATTTATTGTCATCTTGCACAGTACACTTCATTGCATAAATTTGCACAGGATTTCTATTTTGCACAGGATTATATTTTACATAGGAGATTTATTAATTTGTTCACAGGTAACATGCATTTATTCTATTAAGTTGCGCTGATCCCCCTTCTTTTTTTTTTTTTTTTCCCTACACCAATTTTGTGCACTGTATACACTCTAGGTCTAGCTGAAATTTTTATTAGATCAGTTTGATTCACTTGATAGCACGAGGGACTACACTGTTTGTTTATTCCAAAGAGACCTGCTACATGTGGCAGTCTGTCCCCTTGTAAGTCCCGGCACCGTGCTGTAATACTCACACTGTCCTCCTTGCACCCCCTGGAGCCTCCCTCTCTGGGGAGGCTTCTTCCAAGCTTCTCCTGAGCCCCAATCCGAGGTAGCTCCCCCCCACCCAGACTAGGGGGTTCACCTCAAGGGCCACCGACAGTCTCCTCAGCACTTAATCTCCATCTTCCACCCGATTCCCCTGCTGGCAGGACTCATTCATATTTAAGGGCTCACTTAGTCCCTGCCAGGCCCATAGCCTGGGGATTGGCTACATTCCCCTAAATATGCAGAACAACCCTCCTAGCCTCTGCCCTCTAACTTCCAGAATGAGCTCCAACTTTCCAGAACTCGGGGGGGTGGCACCAGAGAGCTGCCTGCATGAGTCATCCAGCCCTAAACTCCAGTAAACCCTGACCCAGATTTCCCTATCAGACTTAACTATGGTTTACTTACTCTGACACTGGTAGCACACTAGCGGGTGCTACAAACACACATTTAATCTTCTGGGTTGGGACACTCTTTCATGATATAACAGCCAGGCTGAGGAGGAAACGAATCATGGCAGATTTGTTGGTGAGAGGACAGGTGTGCTTCATGTCCCTTGCCTTGCAGCTAAGGCCCCTTTCACACATGCGGACCGTTTAGGTCTGCCTGTCAGTTTTTTTAGGCGGATCTGAACAGGCGCTCCATGCAGGTCTATGGAGCGACGGATGTCAGTGGTGATATGTCCACTGACATCCGATCCGCTGAATCCAGACGGATGGAAACCCTATTTTCCATCTGTCTGGTGGATCGGATCGGATGAAAACAGACAGGCGGTCCATCTTCATCTGATTCCCCCATAGAGGAGAGCGGAGCTCTGACAGGTCCGTCCCTGCACAGTGAGCAGAGACGGACCTGTCATCTGCGAGCTCAGGGGGGATCAACGGAGTGATCCCTGCTGAGCAAGCGGAGTCCATCAAAATGGATGTGTTTGTGTGTGAAAGGAGACTTAGTCTCCATATTGGAGCCTGCTGTGGTGCAGGGTTGGCCTATGGACCTGGCCTGGAGAATCACGAGAGCAAGGCCTTGCATAAGAAGTACAGTAGCTTCCTGTACTGTGTGTCTATGAGGCAAAGTTAATTCAATATACAGAGTAATACAATGTACTAATGTTCAAGAAATGTGTCTAGGGAAGACATGAGGGACTGGTGAAAAATGGGACATGTTCTCTATATCCTTCTTGTAAGCCTAATGAATCCAACAGGCGGGCGAACTCCTCTCCTCATGATCAGCTGAAGCTAACCACTGAGTACTAGGCTGAAAACTCTCCCAAAAAGAGACCTCCCCCTTCCCCAAGGCAGGAGAGGAAGAAAGCCGATGGCTTCATATCTTCCCTGTACACTTAAGGGTAGGCTTACCACCCTGCTATTCAGAGTGAAAAAGGGAACACACATAAAAGTGCAGGTGACACACATTGAGGGAGAATAAATATGCAAAATAAAGAAAGTGCAGGTGCACTGGCTAGGCCTTGCAGCCCAGTTACGAAAGTTGCCCCGGTCTAGCCACTCCCAGGGGACACTTCACACCGTGGGCCCTCTGCCTTCCCATCCCCCGACCAGACAAGGTAGCACATCCAATTTAGGAGGCACTGGACACCTCAGGATCCCCCCCAAGAATATACTCTTAACCCCCACCTTCCCCAGTGGGCCTGTGGGGAGGTGCACCAGCAGTAAACACTCAGGGACCAGATGTAACAACAGAACTGTATTGTAATGTAGGACTCTGGAGTTTAGGCAGGGATGCTCCTCACAAATGTACTTGCCGGGAGTAGTTACCCTGGTTGATAGTTAGAGATCGAGTGATTCCTCCCTAAGTTTGGCCTGGTTGCACTTGTCTCTACTACCACTAGGTGGCCGGGTACTTGGTGGTGCTAGATATGAGAAAGGCAACACAAGGTCAAGTTATAGGTATGTGGGTATCTCAGCCAATGGGCAAGGGTTTCTTTGAATCCCATGGCCTGCTGGGAGCTCCTATATATTTGGGTGGAGTCAGGTGATCTATGTTCTGTGCCACCTAGACGGCTGTCTGGGTGGACGTGTGTCGTGTAGCCCCAGGCTGCTAGGCCGGAGATTGGGCCTATCCCAAGCTCATCTGGCTGCCTGAGGGCCTATTCAGAAGCAAGAGAGCAGCGCAGGGTTGGGATTGCGGCTTGCAGTCCAACCAGAAGTGACGGTTCTGTCGGCTGGAGAACCTGTCAGTGGTCGGAGGTAGAGGGGAAGCTGTCGCCAAGAAGGGACCATCCACCTTATTACCAGGGACCACAGTGAGTAACTGAAGCAAGTACCGGAGCAGTATTCTCGCCGAACGGGCACGGTGGGGAATCGGGAAACTTCAGGCGGTGGTCAAGTCAGGGACCCAGTCAGCAAAGGTGACGCTTGCAGATTAGCCTTGTGTGCCAGGCCAGGAACCGAGCAGGCCAGTGGGGTGAAGCTTGAGAAGCATCTGTGAGCGGCAAGCTAGGGAACCAGCAGAGGTTCAGAGGGTCTAGTGAGAGACCGGGAGCTCAGTGGACTGTACAAGGAGAAGTTGTAGTGGATGTGAAAGAAACTGTTACACTTTGTGTTTGGAACTGTTAAAGACTGTTGCCATAGGAGACGGCATTCCTGCATGTGCAGATGTGGCATCTTGCTGGAGGCCTTTCCCTGCACGACTGTCCTACTGAAGTCTCGGAGTCTGCTCTTTGAACTTGCAACTACTTAAGGATGTCCTGGCCCTAACCCTCTTTCCCCCATAATGCCTTGCACCCATTATGCCTCACAACCCACCATATACAGAAGGATGTCAGCTATCTCTGGCCCTGGAGGTTCTCATTTTCTCATTAGACTGAAGGAGACCGGAGACCTGGTTACATTTGGCGTCCAATATGGGGCAAAGGCGTTATCCTTGCAGCAGTTGCCCATAGCAACCAGCTTCAGCTCCATCAGGATTTTGTCTGGCAACATGGGAAGGTGGCAAGTAACATTTACCCTTCTCGTAGACTGTGTTGTGTGCACTCCCAACGTGGGGAAGAATCAACAAGTCTCATCGCTTAGGCAAAAGGATCAGCCTGGTCTTTTGACACTTCCCGCCAGCGCTGTGAGGTTTAATACAGACTCCAAAATGGACTCCATTACAGTTTTGGTGCACTGCAGCAAGAAGAAGGCGGGTGCCACAGTTCCCAATGAACCTTTGCAACAATCCGTTGGCAGGGGGAGGAGCCCCCTCTCTGCAGAAGTGCTGCCACCTGTGCCTGATTGTGGGTTAGAGAGAAAGATGGTGCAGTTTGTGAGTGACTTGACGAATTGGTGAAAATACGCTCCCGTCGGTTCTAACTGACACCAGTGATGGTAAACCAGTCCTAACTGACACCGGAGTGCGGTATGCAACAAGGGGTAAGATTGCCCTGTATACCGCTGGAGGCTATGAGGCTCTAGGACTGATTTGTGAACGATGCTCCGGCCTGACCACGCAGTTAAGGAATTGGATCATCTGTGGATGTTGTGGGGAACAGTTGTTTGAGTTTATCGCCCCAACCCAGCCTCCTCAGATACTACAGGTTGACTGGGACAGGAACGTTGCTGTCCCGGCTGGGAGTGATCCCCAGAGTCCACCTGCTGTTGCCAGAGTTCTGCGGAAAGCTGCTAATCCTGTATCTGTGACCACTCCAGGACCCAGCGCACCAGTTGCTTTTAGAGGCCATGGTCAGGCCCAGCTGCTTGCTTTGATGTCTAATGCCGCGTACACACGATCGGAATTCTTGTCGGAAAAGCCTTGGATAGTTTTTCCGAAGGGATTCCGCTCAAGCTTGTCTTGCATACACGGTCACAACAAATTCCCACCTCCAAGGATGCAGTGACGTACAACACGTACGACTGGACTAGAAAAGGGAAGTTCAATACCAAGTGCGCCGCCCTTTGGGCTCCTTCTGCTAATCTCGTGTTTATCTCGTGCTTAGCAGAAGTTTGGTGAGAGACAATTCGCGCTTTTCAGACTCGTGCTTTTCCGATTATTGCTGCTCTTCAGTTTGTGCTTGTGGGTTTGTATCTGTTCTTCAGTGCATGTAGTCAGTTCGCATTTGTTTGTCAAAGCGTGCTATTTATAGTACCGTATTTGATTTTTTTTTCAGTGCGCTCTTGTCCGCTCGTTTCTGATTTTCAGCTCGTTCTTTCAGGCTGTCATGAACAGGTGTGACCAGAACCGTGTGATGTGCGACAGAGGACACCAAAAGGTATATAAGTGAAAATATAATAATTTATTAAAGTAAGTGAATAATATAGTACAACCACCTCCAATATGACACAGTGCAATAACCAACCAACCAACAGACAGAGACCCACAAATAACAACAGACAGATAAGTACAATAAATTGCAAATACCAGGATCATAAACGATAGCCAGGCCAGGGTCATACACAGCAGATTAGCAGATGGACAGGGGATGTTTCGGAGACATAAACGTAAGCCAGGCCAAGGTCATACACAGGGAGATCAGCAGATGGGGTCAGGAACACAGGACAGGGAGAGGATGGATGGATCAGACTGCAGGCAGGGATGCAAGGTAACAGGTGGGACAGGATAGGGATCGGGACAGGGAGACAGGATCAGATACACGGGTCACAGGTTCAGGGCACAGGAACAGGTTCAGAATCAGGATCAGGATCAGATCACAAGCTAGCAGGTCAGGGCACATAGAAGAAACCAAGGCAAACATGTGATTGTTTGCCAGGTATTTATAGGCCTGTGATTGGCCTCAAGTGACACCTGATTGTAGGAGGTACTGTCTGCTCCATACTGCCAGGATCCATCCGCTGGTGGACGCCAGTACTTCGGCCCAAAGATGACTTAACATCAGCAGGGAAAAGCTCTCCTGACAGTTCCAAACTGCCAGGAGACACCTGCTGATGGACCTCAGTACTGCATGCCAAATGACAGATATTACCAGCAGATGGAACATTTCCTGTCAGTACCCCCCTCAAAGGAGCGGCCTCCGGAAGCTCCAACTGGTTGTAATTGTCCATAGTCTATGGCATCAAGCAGAACAACAGATGGGGGTACGTCAGGCTGGGCAACAGGCACTTCAGGCTGGGCATCAGGCACATCAGGGCAGACAGCGGGCACATCAGAGCAGACAGCGGGCAGAGTAGACAGCGGGCACATCAGAGCAGACAGTGGGCTCCGGGTCGTCGAGCTGGGCAGCAGGCTCCGGGTCGTCGAGCTGGGCAGCAGGCTCCGGGTCGTCGAGTTGGGCAGCAGGCTCTGGAACATTAGGCCGAAAAGCGAGCACCGTAAGGGCAGGCTGGATCACAGGCAGGCTGGGCAACAGGCACTTCAGGCTGGGCATCAGGCACATCAGGGCAGACAGCGGGCACATCAGAGCAGACAGCGGGCAGAGCAGACAGCGGGCACATCAGAGCAGACAGTGGGCTCCGGGTCGTCGAGCTGGGCAGCGGATTCTGGGTCGTCGAGCTGGGCAGCAGGCTCCGGGTCGTCGAGCTGGGCAGCAGGCTCCGGGTCGTCGAGCTGGGCAGCAGGCTCCGGGTCGTCGAGCTGGGCAGCAGGCTCCGGGTCGTCGAGTTGGGCAGCAGGCTCTGGAACATTAGGCCGAAAAGCGAGCACCGTAAGGGCAGGCTGGATCACAGGCACCGGCTCAGCAAGCTGGGTAACGGGCCCTGGCCTAGTGGGCTGGGTAACGGGCCCTGGCTCAGTGAACTGGACACCGGGCAGTGGTCCGGCAAGCCGAATAATGGGTACTGGCTTAACAGGCCGAGTGATGGACTCCGGTTCAGCAGACAGGGTAACGGGCACCGGTTCAACAGACTGGGTAACGGGCACTGGTTCAGCAGGCTGAGACACGGGCACTGAAACTTCAGGCTGAGACACGGGCACCGAAACTTCAGGCTGAGATACTAATTTCAAGACATCAGGCTGAAAGGCAGGCAAAGAGACACCAGGCTGGAAAGCAAGCACTGAGACATCAGGTTAGAAGGTGGGCACATTAGACCGGGAAGAGGGGCACATCAGGCTGGGAAGCGGGCACATCAGACTGGAAAGCGGGTACCAAGACATCAGACCAGGCAGCAGGTACTGGAACTTCAGACTGGGCAGCAGACACAGGCGCTGGCACATCAGGCAGAACAGCAGGTACCGGCACAACAGGCTGAACAACAGGTACATCGGACTGGGCAGTAGTCACTGGAGCGTCAGACTGGAACATGGACACTGGGATGTCAGGCTGAGCAGCAGGCACTGGGACCTCAAACTGGACAGCAGGCACAGGCATTGGTACAACAGGCTGAGTAGCAGACACTGGCACATCAGGCTGGGCAGCAGACAGGAGCACATCAGGCTGGGCAGCAGACTTGTGGCACATCAGGCTGGGCAGCAGACTTGTGGCACATCAGGCTGGGCAGCAGACTTGTGGCACATCAGGCTGGGCAGCAGACTTGTGGCACATCAGGCTGGGCAGCAGACTTGTGGCACATCAGGCTGGGCAGCAGACTTGTGGCACATCAGGCTGGGCAGCAGACTTGTGGCACATCAGGCTGGGCAGCAGACTTGTGGCACATCAGGCTGGGCAGCGGACGGTGGCACATCAGGCTGGGCAGCGGACGGTGGCACATCAGGCTGGGCAGCGGACGGTGGCACATCAGGCTGGGCAGCGGACGGTGGCACATCAGGCTGGGCAGCGGACGGTGGCACATCAGGCTGGGCAGCGGACGGTGGCACATCAGGCTGGGCAGCGGACGGTGGCACATCAGGCTGGGCAGCGGACGGTGGCACATCAGGCTGGGCAGCGGACGGTGGCACATCAGGCTGGGCAGCGGACGGTGGCACATCAGGCTGGGCAGCGGACGGTGGCACATCAGGCTGGGCAGCAGACGGTGGCACATCAGGCTGGGCAGCAGACGGTGGCACATCAGGCTGGGCAGCAGACGGTGGCACATCAGGCTGGGCAGCAGACGGTGGCAAATCAGGCTGGGCAGCAGACGGTGGCAAATCAGGCTGGGCAGCAGACGGTGGCAAATCAGGCTGGGCAGCAGACGGTGGCAAATCAGGCTGGGCAGCAGACGGTGGCAAATCAGGCTGGGCAGCAGACGGTGGCAAATCAGGCTGGGCAGCAGACGGTGGCACATCAGGCTGGGCAGCAGACAGGAACACATCAGGCTGGCAGCGGACAGGAACACCTCAGGCTGGGACACTGGCTGGATAGCAGGCAGAGATTTGGCAGAATCAGATGGGTTATCAGGTTCAGCTGGCATGCAAGCAGACTGGAGCAGGTTGGTTGGTGTGGAGGCAGGTTGGGTTACTGGCAGGATCGTGTGGGTTGGAAAGAACTTCCATTTCTTCTTTGGCTTAACTGCTGGAGATCTGTAGGTGACTGCAGGACTGTAGGTAGGAGGTGAGGCATACTGAAGAGAAGGTCTGGGATATGGCAAGGAAGAGGGAACAGTGGCCAGAGAAAGTTCTTGTGGGGAAGTTGTAGGTAGCAGAGAAGAGGCAGGCGGGTTAAAGACAGGATAAGTGCAGCGGGTAGAGACAGGGTATTGATATTTGGTGGGAAGCAGGGTATATTGGGCTGAAATGGAGGTTGCCATGGGTGAAGGGGAAAAAGCCTCTTGGGCAGACAGGTGTCTAATAGCAGGTCCGGGTTGTGAAGAGCTGACCGAGGTTGGAAATAATAAGTCTGACCATGCCTGTAGTACAGGTTGAACAAACGTGGGTTCACATACTGCCTGTCTAACCAGGGACTGCAACGAATCTATACAATCCACTAGCACCTGATCACTACTGAAGGGGGGAGAAAAATCGTCACTTCCTTTAGGACTGCTAGACAAGGCTAGCTCAGCACACACCTGTATCAGGGGCTGAACGTTTTTAACCACTTCAGCCCCGGAAGGATTTACCCCCTTAATGACCAGAGCACTTTTACAATTTGGCACTGTGTCGCTTTAACTGCTAATTGCGCGGTCATGCAATGCTGTACCCAAACGAAATTTGCGTCCTTTTCTTCCCACAAATAGAGCTTTCTTTTGATGGTATTTGATCACCTCTGCTGTTTTTATTTTTTGCGCTATAAACGGAAAAAGACCGAAAATTTTGAAAAAAAATGATATTTTCTATTTTTAGTTATAAATAAAATCCAATAAACTCAATTTTAGTCATACATTTAGGCCAAAATGTATTCGGCCACATGTCTTTGGTAAAAAAAATGTCAATAAGTGTATATTTATTGGTTTGCGCAAAAGTTATGGCGCCTACAAACTAGGGTACATTTTCTGGAATTTACACAGCCTTTAATTTATGACTGCCTATGTCATTTCTTGAGGTGCTAAAATGGCAGGGCAGTACAAAACCCCCACAAATGACCCCATTTTGGAAAGTAGACACCCCAAGGAAATTGCTGAGAGGCATGTTGAGCCCATTGAATATTAATTTTTTTTTGTCCCAAGTGATTGAATAATAACTAAAAAAAAAAAAAAAAAATTACAAAAAGTTGTCACTAAATGATATATTGCTCACACAGGCCATGGGCATATGTGGAATTGCACCCCAAAATATATTCAGCTGCTTCTCCTGAATACAGGGATACCACGTGTGGGACTTTTTGGGAGCCTAGCCGCGTACGGGGCCCCGAAAACCAATCACTGCCTTCAGGATTTCTAAGGGCGTAAATTTTTGATTTTACTCCTCACTACCTATCACAGTTTTGAAGGCCATAAAATGCCCAGATGGCATAAAACCCCCCCAAATGACCCCATTTTGGAAAGTAGACACCCCAAGCTATTTGCTTTGAGGCATGTTGAGTCCATGGAATATTTTATATTTTGACACAAAATGCGGGAAAGTGACAATTTTTTTTTTTTTTTGCACAAAGTTGTCACCAAATGATATATTGCTCACACAGGCCATGGGCATATGTGGAATTGCACCCCAAAATACATTTAGCTGCTTCTCCTGAGTATGGGGATACCACATGTGTGGGACTTTTTAGGAGCCTAGCCGCGTACGGGGCCCCGAAAACCAATCACCGCCTTCAGGATTTCTAAGGGTGTAAATTTTTGATTTCACTCTTAGCTTGGAGTGTCTACTTTCCAAAATGGGGTCATTTGGGGGGGGGGGGGGTTTGTGCCACCTGGGCATTCCATGGCCTCCGACACTGTGATAGGCAGTGAAGAGTGAAATCAAAAATTTACGCCCTTAGAAAGCCTGAAGGCGGTGCTTGGTTTTCGGGGTCCCGTACAAGGCTAGGCTCCAAAAAAGTCTCACACATGTGGTATCCCCATACTCAGGAGAAGCAACAAAATGTATTTTGGGGTGTAATTTTACATATTCCCATGGCATGTTTGAGTAATATATCATTTAGTGACAACTTTGTGCAAAAAAAAAAAAATTAGTCTCTTTCCGGCAACTTGTGTCACAATATAAAATATTCCATGGACTCGACATGCCTCTCAGCAAATAGCTTGGGGTGTCTACTTTCCAAAATGGGGTAATTTGGGGGGGTTTTGAACTGTCCTGGCATTTTATGCACAACATTTAGAAGCTTATGTCACACATCACCCACTCTTCTAACCACTTGAAGACAAAGCCCTTTCTGACACTTTTTGTTTACATGAAAAAATTATTTTTTTTTGCAAGAAAATTACTTTGAACCCCCAAACATTATATATTTTTTTAAAGCAAATGTGCTACAGATTAAAATGGTGGGTGTTTCATTTTTTTTTTTCACACAGTATTTGCGCAGCGATTTTTCAAACGCATTTTTTGGGGAAAAAACACACTTTGCGTTCGCCTTAGCGCGAGAGCAGGGGGGACAGGCTTTTTTTATTTTTTTTTATTTATTTATTATTTTTTTGCTTTTTTATCTTATTTTTAAACTGTTCCTTTCATTTTTTTTTTTTAAATCATTTTTATTGTTATCTCAGGGAATGTAAATATCCCCTATGATAGCAATAGGTAGTGACAGGTACTCTTTTTTGAAAAAATTGGGGTCTATTAGACCCTAGATTTCTCCTCTGCCCTCAAAGCATCTGACCACACCAAGATCGGTGTGATAAAATGCTTCCCAATGGCGCTGTTTGCATCTGGCGAAATCTAAGTCATAAAATGCTCGTAGCTTCCGGTTTCTTAGGCCATAGTGATGTTTGGAGCCACTCTGGTCTCTGATCAGCTCTATGGTCAGCTGGCTGAATCACCGGCTGCATTCTCAGGTTCCCTGTTGAGACAGGAGAGCCAGAGAAAAACACGGAAGACGGTGGGGGAGGGGGGGCATTCCCTCCCACTGCTTGTAAAAGCAGTCTAGAGGCTAATTATCCGCTAGGATTGCATTTACATGAAAGCCGACCGCTGGCTGAAAAGAATGATACCAAGATGATACCTAAACCTGCAAGCATCATTCTGGTATAACCACTCAAAGTCGTGAATGGCGTACCTGAAGACAAAAAAATGGTTAACAATAAAACACAGTAAACGGTAAAGTATAAAAAATTGCATACCTGAAAAGCAAACATGATAAAACATAATAACAATAAAACATTGCAGAATAGAATACAGTAAAAAAGAGCAGAACAATAGAGAGAGAATAGAGAGAACAATAAAACGACAACTATTTTTTAAAATTTTATATTATTGTTTGTGCTTTTTTTTTTTTTTTTACACTTTTTTTTTGTAACTAACTTTTATGACTGTAACCGGTTCCAGGTTCGGGTCTCTCAAAATGCGACGGCATCTTGGGAGACCCTGTGAAAGTGTGCCTAGTCTGTGCAATGCTGTACCCTACGCTAATACTCAACTAGTGAATGGTAGCGTTCAAAACATTCACCAATGCAAAGACCAGGATTATCAGGACAGGAGGGACAATAATAGCGGGTGTCACGCCTATATCCACGCTTGCTGCAGACACGACATCTTTTTTGGGGGGGGTTCGTTCGGTAGGGGTACTCGGGAGGACATAAAAATGCCTCTCATGCAGCCGACTGCATTTGGTTGGGGATGTGAATGGGGGAAGTACGGGCGCTGCAGAAGTGGTGGGTTCCCAATTAGGATTGGCGAATGCAGCAGGAAGGGCATTATGGGCACGACAGCCTGTGTTTGTCTTCTTCTTGGTGGCAGCGGGACACTACTTGTGCTTGCCACCTCACCAGCTTGAACTGCACTTATGGGACTTGCCACGTCACCAAGTGTTACTGCAGTGCTGGTTTGACTATGACCGGGGTGTACTAGGCCGCTGGTGCTTGCCAGTTCACCAAAACGCTACCAAAAAACTGTTAGTGATCGCAGGGATCAGGCCTGACTCTGCGAACGCTGCAGTTATGCGTTTAGTGTTTTATAAGTGACAGTGATCGATCGATACTGCACTTGGGTGGGCTGGGCCAAGCGGAGGGGCAAAACGCAGGTGCTAGCAGGTATCTGGGCTGATCCCACTAACACTGCGTTTTTGGGAACCCTAAACTGCTGGGGACGCTAGTATAGATCTGATCGGATCAGATATTGATCCGTTTAGATACTATACCACTAAGGGAGGTGTACGGTGCGTGCGTGGGTGTTAGCGGTACTGGCGCTAACCTGACGCTGCCTGGGGCTAGTGTTTGCCAGTTCACCAAAATGCTACCAAAAAAACGGTTAGCGATCGCAGGGATCAGGCCTGACTCTGCGAACGCTGCAGTTATGCGTTTAGTGTTTTGTAAGTGACAGTGATCGATCGATACTGCACTTGGGTGGGCTGGGCTGGGCCGGGCGGAGGGGCAAAACGCAGGTGCTAGCAGGTATCTGGGCTGATCCCACTAACACTGCGTTTTTGGGAACCCTAAACTGCTGGGGACGCTAGTATAGATCTGATCGGATCAGATATTGATCCGTTCAGATACTATACCACTAAGGGAGGTGTACGGTGCGTGGGTGTTAGCGGTACTGGCGCTAACCTGACGCTGCCTGGGGCTGGTGCTTGCCAGTTCACCAAAATGCTACCAAAAAAACTGTTAGCGATCGCAGGGATCAGGCCTGACTCTGCGAACGCTGCAGTTATGCGTTTAGTGTTTTATAAGTGACAGTGATCGATCGATACTGCACTTGGGTGGGCTGGGCAGGGCCGGGCGGAGGGGCAAAACGCAGGTGCTAGCAGGTATCTGGGCTGATCCCGCTAACACTGCGTTTTTGGGAACCCTAAACTGCTGGGGACGCTAGTATAGATCTGATCGGATCAGATATTGATCCGTTCAGATACTATACCACTAAGGGAGGCGTATGCTGCGTGCGTGGGTGTTAGAGGTACTGGCGCTAATCTGACGCTGCCTGGGGCGACGCATATCACTGACGGGCGATCAGGGGGCTAAACCTTTATTCGGTAATAAACGGCGGGTGCCCTGACACTATAAAAAATAAACGAACTAACCAGCGTCACCCTTAACAGTTATACGGTGATCAGTGGTGAAAGGGTTAACTAGGGGGCAATCAAGGGGTTAAAACATTTATTAGATAGTATATGGGGGTCCCTGTCGCTATAAAACACTGACGGCGAACCTAAATATTTATCTCACTAACTAGCGTCACCAGCGACACTAATACAGCGATCAGAAAAATGATCGCTTAGCAACACTGGCGACAGGGGGTGATCAAGGGGTTAAAACTTTATTAGGGGGGTTAGGAGGGTATCCTAGACCTAAAGGGGGCTAACAATAACTGCCCTACCACACTAACTGTGAGAAACTGACACCATGCAGTAATCAGAAAAAAAAAAAAAACTGCTTGGTGTCAGTGTGACGGGGGGGGGGGGAGGGGTGATTGGGGGGTGATCGGGGGGTAAAGGGGTGTGATTTGTGTGCCTGGCATGTTCTACTGGGATGTGTAGTGTTGGTGCACTCACATTTCAGTCTTCTCTCCTCGGCGCCGGAACGGAAAATACTGAGCCGAGGAGAGATGACGTAACATCCCCTGCCTCTGTGTACTATACAGAGGCAGGGGAAGATTCTGATTGGCTGGGAGCGATCGCGAGGGGGGGGCCACGAATGGATGGCCTCCCCCTCATCACTGAACGCTCCCAGACCAAAGCTGACCGCCTCTGGCACCGGGGGGGGTCCGCTCGGACCCCCCGCCCGCGGGAAGGCAATCACTTACCAGGTACGTGATTTTGCCTGCCCGTGCCATTCTGCCGACGTATATCGTCGTTAGGCGGTCGGCAAGTGGTTAAACAGTAATCTACCCTGATCAACCAGAGAATGGGCCAGATCCATCCATACTGCCAGGATCCATCCACTGGTGGACGCCAGTACTGTGGCCCAAAGATGACATAACATCAGCAGGGAAAAGCTCTCCTGACAGTTCCAAACTGCCAGGAGACATCTGCTGGTGGACCTCAGTACTGCATGCCAAATGACAGATATTACCAAAGGATGGAACATTTCCTGACACAGGCCTTGCTGTTTTTCAGTGCTTTCTATTTAGTTCGTTCTGAACATTCGACCATTTTGAAGCCATGTTGCGGATACGTCCTCGTCGTAGGGCTTGGTGTTTGGGTTCTTACTGTGACCCAAGCACAGTCCATGAACAGGGTGGGGAGGAGTTCATGGACCAAGGATTGGTTGCTCCAGTATGACCAATTCTCTCACATGCCTTTGTTGTGGGAGATCCAGGAGATTAACCCTGATGATTTCAAGAATTATCTCCGGATGATGGACCCCATTTTTCACCGTTTGTTGGCTTTGCTGACCCTTTATATTAGCAGGCAGGACACCGGAATGCGGCAAGCCATCGATCCCGAACAAAGGCTAGTCACCACGTTGCAATACTTGGCGACTGGGAGAAGTCTGTAGGACCTCAAGTTCTCGACAGGCATCTCCCCCCAGGCTCTGGGGATCATTATTCCAGAGACCTGTTCTGCCATCATTCAGGTCCTGCAGAAAGACTATATTAGGGTAAGTTTTCTCCTTTTAACATCATTATTCTATGTATTTAATGTTTGCTAATGTATTGTATTTCTTTCATCATTCCCTAATTACCATGATTGTTATATACTGGGAATGTCCCCTTTGTGCCCATGCATGCTGACAGTTTTTAAACTTCCTTTTTTGTCCTTCATGCATATTTGCCTTCAATAACCTCCCCAGCATGCTATCATGGGCCCATATCCACCTAGCCTAGTCACTTAACAATGTATTTTGTCAGCTCCTCCATAGTAGTGCTTTACCCTAAACAACCCCTAAAATGTGTACAAATGTTATTTGTGTCCTTTAAATTCAGGCAGAGTGCCAGAGGCTTTTATTTATTTATTTATTTTGGGGTCCCAAAATCATTTTGAAACCTCCCTCCCTCCCTAAATCAACTCATAGCAATCCCCTATCTGCTGACTTTGCCAAACCCATACACACTATACCTACCTCTTTTGTGTTCATATTTATGGATGAATTCACCAAAGCATGTAGTGCAAGGGCCTGCCTGAATACTTTCAAATGGTACTGTTTAAAGTTTGGTTCTCCTATTATCTTGCTAGTTAATTGCAGAATGTAAAAATGTGCTACAATTTGTACAGTGTGTAGTCATATTTTTGTATTATGACACTTCTTACCTGTCCAGTGGGCTGCCAATAGTGTAAGTAAAGAGGAGCTGGCCAAAGTAACACACATTATTTATGCATTCAGCTCTCAATGAAGTGGAGAGGGTTACCTGTCCAAAACACCCCCCCCCCCCAAATTGTTACAATGGGCCATCAGAGGGGGGGATGAATCTTCCAAGTGGACCTTATATTTTTGCCTTTACATACGCTTTCAAAAAAAATGTTATACTGGTGTTGGCCAAGAATGTTTGTGTCTAATCTGCTTGCAATGTTTATGTGCAAAATGACTAATTTTTATGTTTTTGTTTGACTCCACAGTTTCCTTCAACGCCACAGGAATGGCAGACTGTGGTATCCCACTTTGCCGACTTTTGAGACTTTCCCAACTGTGGAGGGGCAATTGATGGGAAACACGTCCACATTGCACCACCACCCCATTCGGGTCATACTATTATAACTATAAGGGGTTTCACAGTATTGTGTTGATGGCGGTGGTGTCGGCGACATATGAGCTTCTGTATGTGGACGTGGGGAGGAATGGCCGGATGTCGGATGGTGGAGTCTTTGCCCGGACCGAGTTCTTTCGCCGTCTCCAGAGTGGTGGCTTGGGATTGCCACCTGCGGAAGATAATGTTGAGGGACTGCCATTTGTGTTCGTCACAGATGAGGCATTCGGTCTGGGTAATCACGTGATGAGGCCATTCCCCCAGAGGACCCTCACCCCGGAGAAGAGGGTTTTTATTTACCAGCTGGCCAGAGCCAGAAGAGTCGTGGAGAATGCGTTTGGGATAATGGCCAGCTGGTTCCGCCTATTTTTAACTGCCATAAATATGGCGGAGTACAAACTAAACCACATTATGTTATCTTGCTGCATACTGCACAACTTTTTAAAACTAAATAATCCAAGATATGTTGCCTCAGTTGGGTCTGAGGCCAGACTTAATGAAACACTGACGGCCCTGGAAGCTGGGCGTCCTGGCTTGACTCCCAAAGCGCCCGTGAAGTGTGGGAAAAATATGTTGAATATTTTATGGGTAGGGGGGCCATTGCTTTGGCAGCCAATTTGGAATAAATTTTCTATTTTATTAGATAAAATCTTGATTTTCATTTACTGCTTGTGTTTCTTTTTGCTGTCTCCTAGGTTCTCCTAGTGCACTTGTAGTGTCAAGTGGTTTTTCCATTATTAAAAAACACCCATTGTCACTGTAAACACAAACTTAATACAAAAACTGGTATTGATCATTGAAAGAAGAAGCCACACATTGTTGAGTATAAAACCTTTAACTCCGTGCACATGCACATGTGCGTTGTAAAACCTTTTTTTTTTTTTAAATCAAAAAATATGGGTTTCTTAGAATTTTTTTTTTTTTTTAGGGTACATAAACAGGCATGTTTCAAAACATAACATACACAACTCATGAACTTACAAAGTTCAACATTGAAAACCTGAAGGCAATATCAGACATTATAGTGTCCAAAATGTGTTGATCTTGCCTTCATCAGATGGGGTGATTGTCACCCCTGTAAAAGCCAAATTTGAAGATGCACACAAATTGGGAGTCAAACTGGGGATTTTCTTCCTGATCCCATACCTAATGTCAACATGTTCTATCTCCCATCATGGGGGATCAATGGACATGTTTTGGGGGTGCAACCACTTCCTCACACCTACTTGAGTTGCGAGGAAGGGGTACATTGATATCCCATGATGGCAGATGTTGACACACTAGGGGTTATTTACTAGTGGAAAATCCACTTTGCACTGCTTGAAAGTGCACTTGGAAGTAGTCGCTGTAGATCCGAAGGGGACACGCAAGGAAAATAAAAAACAGCATTTTAGCTTGCACATGATTGGATGATAAAATCAGCAGAGCTTCCACTCATTTCAGATCTACCCCTTAGATTTAGAGCGACTGCACTTCCAAGTGCACTTTCAGTGCAAAGTGGATTTGCCTTTCGTAAATAACCCCCACCGTGTGCATCTTCAAAATTTGGCTTTTAAAATGCATTAAAAAATTGTTAAAAGCAAAAAAAAGTGGCATTTTTTGGGTATTTGTATTTTTCCTAGTACATCAATCATGTTCTTCAGTCTCATGTGTTTTTTGCTTTATAAAGTCTAAATCCTGACTACAATACATGATGTCCTGGATAAGCCTTTTGGCACTTTCAGTGGTGAAATGACATCTATTACCCAAATCTGTGGTGTCAGACACTCACCTGTTGTGGTGACAATTTCCACCACCTCTCCTTCCTCCACATCCTCAACTTGTGGTGTTTCATGGTCCCCTTCTTCAGGAGTGGGGGGGGGGGGTGTGCCTGGATAGTAATATGAAAGATTGCTTGGAAGTGGGGTACAATGGTCTGTTTGGGCAGAGTTCAAAGCTGAAGACATGATTTATTCCCTTTAACCAAGCTGCAATACTTCCCTTTTTTTTGGACAAGTTTCACACATGGAGACACCCCAAGTATCCACTGGAGCACCTGTGTGGGACACCCTAAAAAGTTTGTTCTTGTGTCCCACACTAGTGCTCCTGAGTCCAGATGTGTAAACTGCTGCTGAGTGTCCTCTCCTTACATTACACTGAATCAAGTTTGCAATTCCTTCTAGTTTCAAACACATCTAGACAACAATGTCCTAAACTTCTTTTAATACAAATTATCATGACCAAATGTAGTTAACCCTGTACCTGGCAAAAACATTTTATTTACTTGGCAAATGAACGATGTTTACTTCGACCGATTACTGTGCCCAAGAACATGAAAGTCGCCATTTTAAACTGTCCAGTAGTAAAGAAAAGCACATGCAACAATAATCGTAACACACGACAACTACTTACTTTATAGAAGCACTTTCTTGATCCTTCTATACTGATCCTGCTCCCTCAGTTTCAGGTCTGACCAGCGTTTTCTCAGCTCCTTGGATCGTCATACCCCAAAATTCCTGTGCAGACTCTTAACAATTTTAGTCATGATCTTGACCTTTCTCTGATTAGGGTTGGTGTATGGTCCATACTTCCCATCATAGTCGGCTCTCTTCAATATGTCAACCATCTCTACAAAGGCCATATTTGAGGCCTTAAATCTCCTTCTCTTGGATCGGGACGCTTCTTGCTCCGGGCTTTCCTCGTTACTTCTATTATCACGCACCTGCTGTGTCTCCACCATGTCATCTCCCACTGCACGCCAAAAGAGAAGGGGCAGGGAATATTCTACAAAGAACGTCAGGGGCGGGCGACGCATGCGGAGTTTCACGTATGCGCAGTGTATATAAAGCTAACACGCGTGTGTCGTACCTACATTCTGTGTGCAGAAGAAGGCGGAACGGAAGCGATGAATGTAATAACGAAGGTAACATTTTAACTTGAGACATGAGTGGCCTATACTGATTCTAGATTGAGGCCTATATTGTGATAAGATTAGGAGAGTTTAGCCTGATATTAGTGTATTTGTCTTTTGTTTGGTCTTGCAGCAAAAATGAAACAATTTAAAGACCCAGAATCCATGGGCCAGTTCATTGATAAATACAGGGATATGCACAATTTGTGGGAGGTGAAAAACCCCTTATATAGAAATAACCCAGCTAGGAAGGCATCGCTGGAGAAACTGCTGGAATTTGTGAAGACGCAGGTCCTCAACGCAGACATCGACCTTGTGGAGATTAAAATTGGTAGCTTGAGAAGCACGTATAGGAAGGAGCTTCAGAAGGTCCATGAGGTCAGGAGCAGCAGTAGAGGATGTGTATGTACCCAGTCTGTGGTACTCCAAAAGATGCTGTTTCTGGAAGACCAGATGGAAGCCAGGGAATCACTTTCGACTCTTCCGGCCCTCCTTCCCTCAACCTGAGCTGAGGCTTCTGAGGACCAACCTGCGCCTTCCATCCTGGAAGAAATTGAGGAGCCCAGCTGGAGCCAGGTATAGTATTTTTAAACATATTTTTTGTGGGAAAATTATTGTTGTTAACTAAATGTTATTATTGCTAAGAAATGAATGATTTAACAAAAAGTGTTCAACATATCAATAGACAGTAGGGGCCAAAAATGATTGGGACAAGAATGAAAAATGCTGGGCTCAAAATGATAGTCTTTTCTATTTATTAACATTCAATTTGCAACAGTCATGAGTTTAAAATGGTGTGTGATTGATGAATCAAAAACTAAAAAATGTCCCTTTTTCATACACCGGAAGACCTCAGCCAGGAGGAGGCTCTGGAATGTGGCACACAGGAGGAGGCGGGGGGTAGTGTCAGCCAGGAGGTGGCCGGGCCCAGCCTCACCCAATCCCAGGTCCCTCCCCTCCGCCTTCCACCCAAGAGGCCCAGGAAGGGGAGGAACGCGGAGGAGGCAGCACTTGTCCTCATTAAGGAGGCTAATGAGGCCCTGAAAGCCCCCCTTGATGCTGGAGAGGCCTATGGCTACTATATAGCCTCAAATTTGCACAAAATGGAGGAGGGCCAACGCCTCAACTGTGAAAAAATTTTTTTTTGAGGCCATTCACATGGGGTTGAGGGGGCAAATGACCGATGATGTCCACTTACTGTATGTGCGCTCGCCCTTCCTCCTCCTCCTCCTGCCACAAGTCCACCTCCAGAGCCACAGCCTGCAGGAAAGGCTGCAGGGCAACGTGGAGGGAAGGCTGCAAGGAAGACAAGAAAGTGATGACCTGGCTTCAGTCTGGTCTGACAGAAGACGCAGGGTGTTGTAGTACCACAACCTGGGGACATATATGTCATCTGCTGCTGTTCGTGATCTCTGGGAGTTCTAAACTAGATTGTGCTCCCTATTATATGGACTTTTCAGGCTACCAATTTTAATTTACAAAGAGATAATGTCTCCCCTGGGGTACAAAGGTTTCACAAATTCCAGCAGTTTCTCCAGCGTTGCCTTCCTCTTTATTTTTTTATTAAGAGTCAGAATAAATGGAGATTTTTTTTTATATGAAAATACTTACCTATGTGTTTTTCTTCAAATAGGAAAGTTTTTTTTGTGAGTAGGCAGGTACATTTCAAAAATACAATGTCAAATTAACAAGGGACACCAAGCAACCTCCTTGAGGTTTACAAATACAAGATAATGTTGTTGTGGAAACATGACATACAAAATAAAAAAAAATATTGAGATCACTATAAAATAATTTATAATACAAAAAAACAGGGGATCTTGATAAAAAAATAAAATAAAAATGACTATAAAAAAAATGTATAAACATTATTTTGGAGATCTGGCTTTAAAAACAAAAAAGATTATTCAGGAGATCACAAGAAATAATAAAGAAATTGTTTGTGAGAACTCTGTGTGAATATGAGCAGCAAAACAACTTCATTATTCTAGCATTATAAAGAAGAAGAGAATGCGCTGAATTAAACTTTTTAAAACATTTCAGCGTGACGAATGTGCCATCTCCATTACAAACGGTAGTTTTACCATACCGAGCGCTTCCGTCTTGTACTCTATTCTGAGCATGCGTGATTTTTTGGCACGTCGGAATTGCATACAGACGATCGCATTTTCGGATAGGAACTTTTCCCGACCTAAAAATAGAGAACATGCTCTCAATCTTTTGCTGGCTGGAATTCTGCTAGCAAAAGACCAATGGAACATACACATGGTCGCATTTTCCAACAAAAAGCTCTCATCAGAGTTTTGCTGGCGGCATTTCTGATCATGTGTACGCGGCATTAGCCTCCTGCGAGAAAAGTACTGGGGCCGGGTAAGCAAGTGAGAGTGATGCCTGTAACCAACCAAGGAAATGACATAGTTGTGCCGGTCAAGGCGCATGCTAAGCGCAACTATCTCCCGGCTGAACAGTGTTCCACCCCTTCAGATTCGGATATTCCGTCCGACGGGTTCAGAGTTGCTTTTGGACACTTTATCCTATACCGGGAAGTGGGGCAACAGCGATGAGGAACCAATGAGTGAGGTGCAAGAATAAGGGATTCTCTCTGCTGTTATTGCCAATGTGGAAATCAAGCTGCCTGCCGATGCAGCCTCACTAGTCAGTATCTCCAGGTCTGTCCAGGAGGATCCGGGGATTAAATGGGTCCCCAAAGCTCACCCTATTGCTCCCTTACCTAAGGTTAAGCCGGATGAACTTGCTGGGTTTTCAGTGCAATGTGCACCAGACGCCTGTGTCCTACCCGGATACAGGGATCCTAAAACCTGCCTAGGCTGTCCAAAATACAGGAAATCATAATAAAGAAAGTAGTGTCAGAATACAGGTACCTGTATCCATATCTACCAGAGCATCTGGAAGACGAGATCTTTGACAAAGAAGTCCAGTGGGTGGATGAGGCCATGCGCAGCTTTCTACAGATCCCTCTTTATTTAGATTTTCCTAAACTGTCACCTAAGGTGGCTGAAAAATATCATTCTGTAGTGAATACCTGGAGCTACAGCCGGAAGATTAACCTGGACAGCGTAGTCATCCGCAGACCGGATAAAAGAGACGTTAAACGTTTTGTCACCACGGTGAACACTAAAGGAGGAACCCTGATTCCGGGTACTACTGGTAACGGTCATGCATGATACTGATGCCATCTCTCTTTGTGGATTACAAATGTGCAGTTGTGGAGTCAAAGGACGCTTTGCTGAAGCCACTCTATTTCATTGCACAAAGTGCTTTGCTAATGGGGAACATTTGAGAAAGTTGTACTGCCAGGACTGTGCTGGACTGAATGCTGCCAGCAGATACATGGATACACGTTGGTTAAAACTGAAGTTGACGGGGTGTTGCAACCTGAAGAGCGTTCTGTGACCTTCAGCAGATTGTTGTTTGCAAGCAATAGAGAAAGTTTTTTTGTCGTCAGCTGTCATGTGGACAGACTGAGGATATCTTTGCAAGGGGACCTGTGTCCTGAAGTTTGGTCCCTTGCACCATGGCCTCGCTGCTTGTTGCCTGAAACGCAGTCATGTCTTTTCGTGCCCGGAGTAACCCTTAAAGAAGAGAGGGAACTGCTGGGAGATATGTTCCACCCTGAGTAAAACTGATTGACTGTGACATGTCATGGACACTGGGTGTGTAGTTAGTCAGAAAATGTTGTGATAAAAGGACATAATCTAACAATTCATGTGAATAATGAACTAACTTATGTGACAGAACTGTTTCTAGAGTTGGTCACCAGGTGGCAGGAGCAGTGCTGACCTGAGTGAAATATATTCATAATATGTGCTAAGTGTCAGTTTGATAATTATTGGAAGGATGCGCCATTCTCCATTGAGGATGGGATCTGCTTTCAGAATTTAATAATGTACTATTTTCTAAGGTGTACTTACACTGCTAGGCTGTCTTGGGCTGAGGACCAGTTAAAATCATTGTGAACATATTGCACTATGATATTTTAGGATAGGATGCATTTGCATTGTTTTGATCTCTCTCTTTCAGGTGATGCTGTATCGGTGCATCTTCCTTGGCTAAGGAGAGACAGGGATCTAACCTGATGACAACACTAGCCCTCTGAATATTTGTTATTACTGTATATATTAGATAGATATTTAGGAAGCAATACTATTGCTTTGCTTGCCCTTAAAATTGTACATAACTATTTTGATATTTGAGTGTCATACGTGACTTACTATTTTTCATGTGTCTGATACAATGTTTATTTCATGTGGTACGCCACATATACTGTTACTTTGTTGTTCTTTCCCTGTTTCCCCGACCTATCCCAGTTTTTGCCAGGATATTCGCTCTCAGGCTTGGGAGCTCAAATTTTAATTTTTTTCTGCAAAATCCGAGAAGTAGTTGTTTGGGCAGGGGGAGGATGTAGCACCCTGGAGTTCAGGCAGGGATGCTCCTCACAAATTTACTTGCCAGGAGTAGTTACCCTGGTTGATTGTTAGAGATCTATTGATTCTTCTCTAAGTTTGGCCTGGTTGCACTAAACTCTACTACCACTAGGTGGCCGGGTACTTGGTGGTGCTAGATATGAGAAGGGCAACATAAGGTCAAGTTACGGATATGTGGGTATCTCAGCCAATGGGCAAGGGTGTCTTTGAATCCCATGGCCTGCTGGGAGCGCCTATATATTCCGGTGGAGTCAGGTGATCTATGTTCTGTGCCACTTGGACTATTGTCTGGGTGGATGTGTATCGTGTTTCCCCGGGCTGCAAGGCCGGAGACTGGGCCTATCCCGGGGGCATCTGGCTGCTAGGCTGCCCGAGGGCCAACCAGATGCAAGAGAGCAGCGCAGGGTTGGGATTGCAGCTTGCAGTCCAACTGTGAACTGCACTTATGGGACTCGCCACATCACCAAGTGTTACTGCAGTGCTGGTTTGACTATGACCGGGGTGTACTAGGCCACTGGTGCTTGCCAGTTCACCAAAATGCTACCAAAAAAACTGTTAGCGATCGCAGGGATCAGGCCTGACTCTGCGAACGCTGCAGTTATGCGTTTAGTGTTTTGTAAGTGACAGTGATCGATCGATACTGCACTTGGGTGGGCTGGGCTGGGCCGGGTGGAGGGGCAAAAAACGCTGACGGCGAAACTATATATTTCCCTAACTAGCGTCACCAATGACACTAATACAACGATCAGAAAAATGATCGCTTAGTGACACTGGCGACGGGGGGTGATCAAGGGGTTAAAACTTTATTGGGGGGGGTTAGGGGGGGTACCCTAGACCTAAAGGGGGCTAACCCTAACTGCCCTACCACACTAACTGTCACAAACTGACACCAATGCAGTAATCAGAAAAAAAAAACTGCTTGTTGTCAGTGTGACGGGGGGGGGGGGGGGGGAGGGGTGATTGGGGGGTGTAATGTGTGCCTGGCATGTTCTACTGTGTGTGTTGTGCACTCACATTGATGTCTTTTCTCCTCAGCACCGGAACAGAAAATACCGAGCCGAGGAGAGATGACATCACTTCCTCTGCTGCTGTTTAAAATACAGCAGCAGAGGAATGATCTCATTGGCCGGGAGCGTTCGCAAGGGGGGGGGCACGAATGGATGGCCTCCCCCTCACCTCCGATCGCCGGGGGAGAAAGGCCGACCGCCTCGGGCACCGGGGTGGGGGGGGGGGGGGGGTTCGATCGGACCCCCCCACCCGCGGAAGGCAGATGACGTACAGGTACGTGATTCTGCCTGCCCGTGCCATTCTGCCCACGTATATCGTCGTGAGGCGGTCGGCAAGTGGTTAAACATAGACACCCAAATATGAACCCATTGGTTACACAGTGACTTTTTTGTAATACTTCAAAATGGGTCAGAAACAAAATCTCCCATTGGATCAATAGGTTTACAATGCAGATGTTTCATACACACCCCCCTCTATGATATCTTACAATACAGTATGATTTTACTGTGGAAATTTAAAGATACAGAGCCCCAAATATCAACCCATTGGGTACAAACTGACATTTTTGCACTATTTCTAAATGGGTCAGAAACAAAATCTCCCATTGGACAAATACGTTTAAAATACAGATGTGTCATATACACCACCCTCTATGATATCTTACAATACGGTATGATTTTACTACGGAAATTTAAAGATGCAGAGCCCCAAATATCAACCCATTGGTTACACAGTGAAATTTTTCCAATACTTCTAAATGGGTCAAAAACAAAATCTCCCATTGGACCAATACGTTTACAATACAGATGTGTCATATACACCCCGCTCTCTGATATCTTACAATACGGTATGATTTTATGAAAATTTAAAGATACAGAGCCCCAAATACTAACCTATTGTTTAGGAAGCAACACTTTTCAAATGTTCTAAATACTTAAAAATAAAATCTCCAATTGGAGCAACATATTTACATTTACTCCTCTTCGCGCATAAGGCCTCATGCACACAGGGCGTTTTTACAGCTGCCTTTAGCAGCGTCGGACATTTTTTTTTTTTTTTTTTTTTGCAGCTTAAAAACGCCGCTCCATGTTGATCTATAGCCTCATGCACACATAGGCTTTTAGGAGCTGTAAGTGGCATAGGCGTTTTCAAGCTGCAAAAAAAACCCCAGGGCCAGCGCGTTCTGAGGACCGGCGTTAGAGCTGTAAAAATGGCTGACACTGATAAAAGCTGCTAAATATGGCTTAACGCTGGATACAGCTGCGTTAAGCCTCGTCAAGTGTTTTTTTGACATGTCAAAATCAATGGTTCCCTATGAGAGCCCATTAATTTGAATAGAAGTCGCACCAGAAATCAGATCATGATGATCCGACTTGTGCGCTGAGGATCTTGAAGGGGAACCCTCGCCAAAATTTAAAAAAAAAAAAAAACGTTTCTGGGGTACCCCCTGCAATCCATACCAGACCCTCATCCAAGCACGCAGCCCAGCAGGTCATGAAAGGGGAGGGGGGATGGCGATCTCCCCCCCCGGACCATACCAGGCCACGTGCCCTCAACATGGGGGGTGAGTGCCTGCGCTCCTCCACCCCAAAGCACCTTGTTCCCAGGTTGATGGGGACAAGGGCCTCTCCCCGACAACCCTGGCCGGTGGTTCTCGGGGTCTGCAGGTGGGGGGGCTTATCGAAATCTGGAAGCGCCTTTAACAAGGGGGCCCCCAGATCCCGGCCCCCCACCCTATGTTAATGAGTATGGGGTACATTTTACCCCTATCCATTCACCCCCCCAAAAAAAAGTCAAAAATAAAAACAGTACACAGGTTTTTGACAAAGTAGTTTATTGATCCCTCTGGCGATGTCTTCATCCTCCGGTTCTTCTCCCTCCACTGATGTCCGCTGCCTGTTCTCCTCGCTCCGCTGTCTTCTTCTGCTGCCAGTTCTCTTCTCTCCGCTGTCTTCTCCCTCTGCTGGTTCTCCTCTCTCCACCGTCTTCTCCCTCTGCTGGGTCTCCTCTCTCTGCTGCCTTCTCCTTCTGTTCTTCCTCCGATGTTCTCTCAACACTCTCTCCCGCTGTAATGCTAGGGCCACCATGTCCCGCCCCATGGCTATATAAGCAATGGCACACGGCGGCCCTAGCATTGCAGCGGGAGAGAGCATCGAGAGAACATTGGAGGAAGAACAGAGGGAGAAGACAGCGGAGAGTGGACAAACGGCAGAGGGAGAAGACAGCAGCGAGAGGAGAACCGGCAGCGGAAGAAGACATCAGCGGAGGAAGAAGAACCAGAGGATGAAGACATCGCCCGTGGGAGACGAAATCGGAAGATAGAGGCCCCCCGCCCACAGACCCCGACAACCAACGGCCAGGGTTGTTGGGAAGAGGCCCTCCTCCCAATCAACATGGGAACAAGGTGCTTCTGGGTGGGGGGGCGCAGGCCCCCCCCATGTTGAGGGCATGTGGCCTAGTATGGTCCAGGACGGGGTGGGGGCGCTCGATCGTTTCCCCTTTTTCTGACCTGTCGAGCTGTGTGCTCAGATAAGGATCTGGTATGGGTTTTTTAAAATCCATACAAGACCGAAGGTTCGAGGGTTCATCATGATCCGACTTCTGGTGCGACTTCTATTCAAATCAATGGACTTTCATAGGGAACCATTGATTTTGAATAGAGGCAGAGAAACGCTTCTAAAAGCTAGCGTGGCTAAACGTACATTAACGCCAATGTGAAAAGCTACTAAAAGTATGTTTTTACAGCCGCTTATTCCTGGCATGGGTTTTCTAACACCCTGTGTGCATGAGGCCTAAGTCTAATGGTTTTATGCTCCCCCTAAACAGGGAGTGGATTGCTCCGGTATAATGTGGCTAAACTTATTTTATCTGTTGAATTTCTGTAGAACTGGCTGATTTACTGCTACGAACATTTTTCAGTACCCTATGTTTTTCTTGCCTTTTTTCTATTTATTTTTCTACATTTTTCTATACCAGTGTTCATTTTGACTGCAAATTTTCATTTAAATTTCGTTTGGACTAAAATGCCATTTAGTTTTAGTCATATTTTAGTCATCTGAATTGTTTTAGTTTTAGTCTAGTTTTAGTCGACTAAATAACATAAGATTTTAGTTGACTAAATTTATAGTCGATTTAATCAAGTAAAATGGAATGACCGAGATTACATACCTGTAAGTTTGCCACCCATCCGGGTTTCACCTGGCTAGTCTGGGTTTGGAGTCGAGTGCCCAGGTTTCAGGCTGCCTGAAACCCCGGACACCCGACTTAGCAGAGACTGGGCGGCAGCCTTTAATGAACTCAGTGTGTCCAGTCATTTTGGAACCGCAGGGGCTGGAGCCGGTCCGGAGGGGGTCGCGAAGTGTGTGCCTTGTGCGCTGGCACAGTGCACACATCTGTTATGGGCAGCCCTGCAGTTACGAAATGACCGGACACACTGAATTCACACCAGTGCGGTCGTTCATTAAAGGTTGTCACCCGGTACTAGCTGAGGCGGGTGTCCGGGTTTCAGGCCACCTGAAACCCGGGCACCCGACTCCAAACCCGGGCTGTCGGGGTAAAACACAGACGGGTGACAACCCTACAGGTATGTAATCTCGGTCATTACATTTTAGTTGATTAAATCTACTATAGAGAGTTAGTTGACTAAAATCTTATGTTATTTAGTCTACTAAAGCTAGACTAAAACTATAAAACAATTCAGATGACTAAAATATGACTAAAACTAAATGGCACTTTAGTCCAAACTAAAACTAGATGAAAATTTGCAGTCAAAATTAACACTGGTATTGAAAAATGTAAAAATAATTTTAAAAAAAGGGAAGAAAAACAAAGGGTACTGAAAAAATTTAGTAGCAGTAAATCAGCCAATTCTACAGAAATTCAACAGATAGAATAAGTTCAGCCACATCATCCTTGAACAATCCACTCCCTGTTTAGGGGGGCATAAAAGCATTAGACTTATGTAAATATGTTGCTCCAATGGGATTTTTTAAGTATTTTTAACTTTTGAAAAGTGTTGCTTTTATAACCAATGGGTTCATATTTGGGACTCTGTATCTTTAAATTTTCACAGAAAAATCATACCATATTGTAAGATATCATAGAGGGGTGTGTATGACACAGCTGCATTGTAAACGTTTTGGTCCAATGGGAGATTTTGTTTTTTGACCCATTTAGAAGTATTGGAAAAATGTCAACTTGGAACCTATGGGTTGATATTTGGGGCTCTGTATCTATAACCACTTGCTGACCGCCGCACGCGAATGTACGTCCTAAGTTTGGTGGCGGATATCGTTGTTATGGCAGCAGCTAGCTGCCATAACCCCAGTATCCCCGTTTTCGTGCGGCGGTCGGCTTTCAGATAAAAGTGGTCTCTGCGGCGGATTCGCTGCAAGATCACTTTTATTGGTGGCGGGAGAGGGCCCCCCTCTCGCCACGATCCGGTGCCCTCCGCCGCTTACCGGAGCCGTCGGTAGCGGCGGAGGCGATCGCATCTGTCCCCTTGTTGTGCCTGGAGACGAGTGAGGGGAAGATGGTGCCCACTCATCTCCATGACACTGCAGGGCGGAAGCAACGTCAAAACGTCACTTCCGCCCATACGTCTTAAAGGCACATTTTTTTCAATGTCATTTTTATAAATGACTTTTTTTTTTTTATTGCATTTTAGTGTAAATATGAGATCTAAGGTCTTTTTGACCCCAGATCTCATATTTAAGAGGTTCTGTCATGCTTTTTTCTATTACAAGGGATGTTTACATTCCTTGTAATAGGAATAAAAGTGACACCATTTTTTTTTTTTAAACAGTGTAAAAATAAATAAAATCATGTAAAATAAATAAGAAAAATAAAATTTTTTTTTTTTAAAACACCCCGTCCCAACGAGCTCGTGCGCAGAAGCGAACGCATACGTGATCCAGGGAAAATCCGATTGCCTCTCGGGGGATCAGGAAGGAATTTTTTCCCCTGCTGTAGCAAACTGGAGCATGCTCTGCTGGGGTTTTTTGCCTTCCTCTGGATCAACTGAGGGTATAAAATTAGGTATATTAGATTGTACGATATTTTTTATTTTATTTATTGTTTTTAAGGTTGAACTAGATGGACTTGTGTCTTTTTTCAACCTGACTAACGCCCGCATATGAAAATGGTGGTCAAACCACACATGTGAGGTACTGCCGCAATCATTAGAGCGAGAGCAATCATTCTAGCCCTAGACCTCCTCTGTAACGCAAAACATGCAACCTGTAGAATTTTTTAAACGTCACCTATGGAGATTTTTGAGGGTAAAAGTTTGACGCCATTCCACGAGTGACATGTTGGGTGTCAATTTACTCGGCGTAACGTTATCTTTCACAATATTAAAAAAAAATGGGCTAACTTTACTGTTGTCTGATTTTTTTTTATTCAAAAAAGGGAATCTTTTAAAAAAAAAGCGCACTTGTAAGACCGCTGCGCAAATACGGTGTGAAGAAAAAAGTATTGCAATGACTGCCATTTTATTCTCTAGGGTGTTAGAAAAAAAAAACAATATATAACGTTTGGGGGTTCGAAGCAATTTTCTAGCAAAAAATTAAACACCTAAATTCCAAAACGAGGCTGGTCCTTAACCACTTCCCTACCCGCCTATAGTCAAATGACGTCCACAGATGGGATCTCCCATCCTGGGTGGACGTCATATGACGGCCTCGGGCTCCTGGCCGCCTAGGGGGCGCGCGCGCGCCCGCCACGTTGCTCGGGACCCGGTGCGTGTGCCCAGCGGCCGCGATGTCCGCCGGGCACCCGCGATTGCCCGTTAACCGGGCCGGACCGTGGATCTGTGTGTGTGTAAACACACAGATCCACGTCCTGTCAGCTCAGAGGAGAGCGATCTGTGTTCCCAGAACAGCGGAACACTGATCGGTCTCCTCCCCTTGTACGTCCCCTCCCCCTACAGTTAGAAGCATTCCCTAGGAAACACATTTAACCCCTTGTGTCCCCCTAGTGGGTAACCCCTTCACTGCCTGTCACATTTACACAGTAATCAATGCAATTTTATAGCATTGATCGCTGTATAAATGTGAATGGTCCCAAAAAATGTGTCAAAAGTGTCTGCCATAATGTCGCAGTCAGGAAAAAAAAATCGCGATCGCCGCTATTATTAGTAAAAAAAAAAAAAAAAATTTTTTTTAAAAAATGCCATAAATCTATCCCGTATTTTGTAGATGCTAACTTTTGCTCAAACCAATCAATATACGCTTATTGCGATTTTTTTTTTACCAAAAATATGTAGAAGAATACGTATCGGCCGAAACTGAGGAAAATTTTTTTTTTTTTTTTTTTTAAATTGGGATATTTATTATAGCAAAAAGTAAAAAATATTGTGTTTTTTTTTCAAATTTGTCGCTCTTCTTTTGTTTATAGCGCAAAAAATAAAAACTGCAGAGGTCATCAAATACCACCAAAAGAAAGCTCTATTTGTGGGGAAAAAAGGACGTCAATTTTGTTTGGGTACAATGTCGCACGACCGCGCAATTGTCGTTTAAAATGTGACAGCGCTGAAAACTAAAAATTGGTCTGGGAAGGAAGGGGGTGAAAAGGCCTGGTATTGAACCGGTTAAAGTGGTGTTCTGGCCGAAATGATACTTTTTAAATAAAAATACCCCTATAATACACAAGCTTAATGCATTCTAGTAAAATTAGTCTGTAAACTAAGGTCTGTTTTGTTAGTTTATAGCAGTAGTTCGTTATTTTATAAACTTGCAGCAGGCCGTGGCCATCTTAAGTGTGGGCATCTGAAGCCAGACTGTATTTCTTCCTGGATCTCATCCTTGCAGATCTCGCACATGCTCAGCACAGCACAAGCAGTGTAATAGGTTTCAGGTCAGGTTTCCATAGCAACGGCAGTGTCATAGGAAGTTGCCGCCCCTTCCAAGAAGGCATTGCAAACAGGAAATGATGCGATGGGCCACGGCCAGGGAGGAGGAAGTGAAAAATGAATACAGCAGATATACAGTAGGTGCTGAGAAAAAAAAAATAAAAATATCCAATTCGTTTACAGTGCACAGTTTAGTGAGGGATGCTGAACTCCACTTTAAGTGGTTAAATTCCCACAGTAAAATCATACTGTATTGTAATATATCATAGAGGGGGGTGTGTATGACACATCTGCATTGTAAATGTATTGGTCCAATTGGATTTTGTTTTTAACCCATTTACTAGTGCAAAAGTGTCAGTTTGTACACAATGGGTTGATATTTGGGGTTTTGTATCTTTAAATTTGCACAGTAAAATCATACCGTATTGTAAGATATCATAGAGGGGGGTGTATATGACACATCTGCATTGTAAACATTTTGGTACAATGGGAGATTTTGTTTCTGACCCATTTAGAAGTATTGGAAAAATGTCAGTGTGTAACCAATGGGTTGATATTTCGGGTTCTGTATCTTTAAATTTCCTTATTGTAAATGTCAGAGTGGGTGATGTATGTGTGACAGCTCTGTGTAATCATTCTTTTATATATTACATTATTATCTTATATTTCGTTTTTCTGTGTTTAATATTTAACCAAAAAAACTTGTCTGATAGCAAGACCACTGATTTGGAACCGTCTGATGGCTTGTCTCCAGCGTCATAAACCTCCCATGTCTCCCCGCTCACAGGACACGTTCAATAAACATCCTTCTATGTAGAGAAACTTGTCCCTCGCTGAATGAGCGGCTGTTTCCACAAAGACCCCGCCCATTCACACTAAGGCCCCGCTTTCTGCCTTACCCCCTCTGAAGTAATATAGCCCCAGGCCACGCCCTCCCCTATAAAGCTTTCACGCTGGAGGTGACGTGCCCGGAACCGCAGGAAGATGTCGGCGGAGATGGACGTGAACCGGCCGGATAAGAAGAAGCGGAAGAAGGAGAGACACCTGGCGGCGATAGTGCTGGCTCGAGGAGGCAGCAAGGGGATCCCGCTGAAGAACATCCGGAGACTGGCTGGGAAGCCGCTCATCGCCTGGGTACTGCGGGCCGCCATAGACTCCGGACAGTTTGATAGGTCAGTGACACGCCCCCTTCTTGTAATAAAGCGCACCCCGCGCTCACTTGAGGAGCCAATCTACTACTGGAGAGACTGCCCTGCCCATTCTAGGGGACCAATCCGCTTCTAGAAGTAGGGTTACCCCGCCCACTCATGTGGGGTTCTCCTCCCTACAGCGCTCCCCCTTCTGCTGGATACAATGATTCCTATACAGTACATAGGAGGGATGAAGAAGACATTCCCTGTCTTCACAATTATCACTGTTAATACTACAGGAATCTATCAGCTGACAATCCATAAGGCACACATTACACCGCATTGTGCAAGCCATAATGATCACCTTTTGTTGTTTTGCTCCTTTTCTGATTGAAACCAAAAGCGTGAAATATTGAAGCTTAACAACCCTAATGGCCCGTACACGTGATCCGAAAAATGCTGCTTTCAAAGCAATCGTACGATAATCGGATCGTTAGTACAGAGCTTTTGAGAACGCATCACGACAGTTCATCTGATTTGTTATCCAATCGGACAAACGCGAAAATTGTTCTCATACAATACCAGATCGCACGATTTTCATTTAATCAGTACAGTTGTCCAAAAATACAATATAAGAATCCACTACAACACTTCTGATATTATTATTATTATTATTATTAATAAAATATATATATAATTAATTATTTTTTTTTATTTTTTTATTTCGTATGAGAATTTTCTTAGCTTTAGTAACTTCTCCATTTTTGATATGAGACTAGCGTGAAAAAAACCCCCCAAAAAACTAGACGATCTGTTGTCTGATTTGCGGATCGTGTGTACGGGCCATTAGATGTGGTGGCTGCATTAGATTTCATTTTTTAAGTCTTTCATTCTCCTTGTTCTCGCCCGGTAATCTGGCCAATACCACACACGTCCTGTATTAGAGTCCCCTCACTCTGGAGGAAGGGGCACAGCAAGCATCAGCCTGGGGGGGGGTGTTGGGTGTACTAGCAGATTTAGATACACTAACAAATTGAAGCCAAAGGTCACACGTTATAAGCAGTTACAGCAAACTGTTTTGTGTTGCTCTTTGGGATAACGATTTTACATAAATAAAAGCAGATCCGTGTAAGCACCCCTGTCAGTGGTGAATGGTTTGTCCCCCCCCCCCCCCCCAAGGCTCCATCGAATTGCGGGCGTAATCGTTGCGACTCCAAATCGTGGCTAAATGTGGGGCGCGTCTGCAATGCCATTACTTAAGGGCACCCCAATCGCTGTGCCATTTTTGTCGCACGATAAATCGCGCTGCAATCGTGGCAAATCGCAACGCTGTAGCCCAAAAGAAGCTCCTTTTTGAGCAACAAGCTTTGCGCATTGCGATTTTGCTGCGATTGCGGCACGATTTATTGCAACAAAATTGCACCATGTTTGGAGTGCCATTAAGAAATAATGGTATTGCAAACCCTTCCCTCGTTTTGCCGCCATTCCAGTATCGCAGGCAGAATTGCTGCAATTCCACCTGCGGTTCAAATTGCCTAGGTGTGAATGGAGCCCTACTGCTACATCTGCAGAACAGCTTACTGGGTGGATCACTAGGTGAAAAGAAAAGAAAGCGAGCCTAAAAAAAGAAAACAAATGCAGTAATCGCATCTAAGAATTGGTAAGCTGCACTATAATGTTCACTTTTGGGTTTATCACCACTTATTCCATTGAAAGTGTTTTGCTATTGATATTTTTTGTGATCTGTTCAATAAGTGTGCAAAAAAGCCTATAGAAATCTTCTGAGCTGATACCTTCCTGTGCTCTCTGCCTGTGCTGCACAGTCATCAGTTATGTGTTCCCATCTACGCATGTCTGTGGACTACAGATGAGGAGAGGGGGAGATGCTCTGTAGTCCAGTCCTAGTGTGACAACACTGCTCCCCCATAAATACAGGACAGTGAGTGAGTGTTGTCACCCTAGGGCAGGAAGTGTGTAGGCAGCATCACCAGGTGAAAATAAAAGGAAACAAAACAAATGCAGCCACCACATGGGCGCTGGGAATACAGTATTATGCCCCGTACACACGGTCGGACTTTGTTCGGACATTCCGACAAAATCCTAGGATTTTTTCCGACGGATGTTGGCTCAAACTTGTTTTGCCTACACACGGTCGCACAAAGTTGTCGGAATTTCCGATCGCCAACAACGCGGTGACGTACACCACGTACGACGAGACTAGAAAAGGCCGGTTCAGAACCAAGCGCGGCACCCTTTGGGCTCCTTTTGCTAATCTCGTGTTAGTAAAAGTTTGGTGAGAGACGATTCACGCTTTTTCAGACTCGTGGCTTTCAGATCGTTTTCTGCCGTTCAGTTTGTGCTTGTGGGTTTGTATCTGCTCTTCAGTGCGTGCAGTCAGTTCGTATTGGAGTTTTCTGTGTGATCTTGCCTGCTTGTTGCTGTTTTTCAGGTCGCTCTTCACAGGCCTTGCTGTTCTTCAGTGCGTTCTGTTACTTCGTTCTGAGCAGCCGACCGTTTTCTAGCCATGTTTCGTATGCGTACTCCTCGTACAGTTCGTGCTGTGCGGGGGCTTGGTGTTGGGGTCCTGACCTTGACACAAGTCCAGTCCATGAACAGGGTGGGGAGGAGTTCATGGACCAAGAATTGGTTGCTTCAGCGTGACCAGTTCTGTCATATGCCTTTGCTCCGTGAGATCCGTGAGAATAATCCTGATGATTTCAGGAACTTTCTCAGGATGACGGACCCCGTGTTTCACCGTTTGTTGGCATCGCTGACCCCTTATATTAGCAGGCAGGATACCTGCATGAGGCAAGCCATCACTCTGGAGCAGAGGTTGGTCGCTACCCTGCGGTATTTGGCCACAGGGAGAAGCCTGCAGGACCTCAAGTTCTCGACAGGCATCTCCCCCCAGGCTCTTCTTTGTGGACATTTACTGCTTGGGTTTGTTTGAGCTGACCCTGACAGAAATGTGTGGAGTCCAGAAAATGTCGTGATTGTGTAACCTTATACAAAGCACTGTTGGCTGTTATTTACTAAATGCAACGACACTTTTCACTACAAGTGCACTTGCAACTGCACTGAAACTGCACTTGTAGTGCAAAGTGGATTTCCCCTTAGGAAATAACCCCCATTTTCTCATAAAACAACAATTACATCACCCCAAAAGTGTTGTAGTGTTGAGACAATAATCCACTCATTCTTAATGAGCAATCTTTTTAATACCTGCACAATCACATGTGCATTTACCAAAGGTTTTTCTGACAAACCAACATGTTTGTTGTATAACAATTTTTGTGGTATCATTATCCAAAATCAAAATGTGCATTTTATAGAAACCAGGCCTGTGTAAAACCCACAAGAAAGACACAAATCTTGATCTTACAAAGTTCACATTTGGTAGAACTTGAAGGCAATATCAGACATGAGTATTTAGGAACTGTGTTTGATATTGCGTTCAGATGGGGGGAAATCACCCCAGGAAAAGCCAAATTTGGAAGATGCACACAAATTTCACAATGTCAACATGTGCGACCTGCCATCACGGGGGATCAAGGGACGTGTTTTGGGGGAGAAAGCCCTTCCTCAACGCGACTTTATAATTGAGGAAGGGGTTGCACCCCCAAAACGCGTCCATTGATCTCCCGTGATGGCAGATGGCACATGTTGGCACACTGTGTGCATCCTCCAAATTTGGCTTTGGGAAAAATCACAAAAACATTTCGCACATTGTAGCAGACAAAAGAAGAAAGTGATTTGGAGGGGCTTTAAACTCGCCCCAAAACATCAATGATGTTTTTATATTTTGGAATAACATCATTGATGTTTTGCTTGATGTTTTCCAATTGTAAATTACACCCCATGATCTCCCCGATCACAATCTGGGCACTTTCTGATGTGAAAGGATCTTCATCCACAACCTCACGATCACCTAAAAAGAGAGGAAACCCAAAATAAATTAGGTCGAAAAAAAATGCCGCCATCCATCTCTTATCGGAGCCTGTGGTCGCAGACACTCACCTGTTGTGGTGGCTACTTCCACCACGTCTTCTTCCTCCTGCTCATCTTGTGTTGGGTGGATTTCCCCTTCTTCCAGAGGGGGGGGTCTCTGGTCTCCTCGGATGAGGGGTGTCCTCCGAGTCTTTTCTCCCCTATGTAAAACAAAAATGGTATAATTAGCACACAGATATTTGATGGCAGAACTAGAAAGATGAAACATTGCTTGGAAGTGGGTACAATGATCTATTTTAGCAGAGTTCCAAGATGTGGCTTTTTTTAGTGTCCTTTGTCAAGCTGCAGTACTTTACCTGTTTGGTACAAGCTTCACAGATGTAGCCCCCCCTATAGTATACACTGGAGCACCTGTGTGGCCCCCCCTAATAAAAAGGGTGTTCTGGGGTCCCACACTAGTGCTCCAGTGTCCAGATGTGAAAACAGCTGCTAAGTGTCCTCTCCTTACACAGAATCTAGTTTGCATTTCATTCTAGTAACCAAGCTATCTACACAACCCAATTCTTTGAAGACAAGTATAGGACCTCAAAATGGTGGCCAGATGCATATGGCCTAAACAATGGTATTTTATAGTCCGAAATAAAAATGTGTGATCCGAACGAATAATGTGTGAACATGAAAGTTGCCATTTTAAACTGTACAACAGTTCCTAAAAGCACATGGAGCAGCACGAACGTAATAAACACAAGAACAATAGGAACACAGCACAACTACTTACTTTTTTGCAGCACTCTCCGGATCTTTCTGTACTGCTCATGTTCTCGTAATTTCAGGTCCGACCACCGCTTCCTGAGCTGATCTTTCGATCGTCGTACCCTGAATTTCCGGAGCAGACTCCTGACCACTTTCGCCATGATCTTGGCCTTTCGGACATTGTGGTTGGGGTAAGGCCCATACTTTCCATCATAGTCGGCCTTCTTCAGGATGTCCACCATTTCCAACATCTCCCCAAAGGACATATTTGAGTCCTTTAATCTCCTTCTGGCTTGGGACGTTTCAGGCTCCGGCCTTTCCTCCTCCTCCTCCTCGTTGCTCCAATTATCAGGATCCTGCTGTCTCTCCGCCATGTGCTCTTCCTCCACTGCGGCGAACGAAAAGGGGCGGGGAATAGAATAGAAAGAACGTCAGGGGCGGGCGGAGTTATACGCATGCGCAGTGTGTATAAATCGTAACGCGCGCGTCTTACGTACGATCTGTGAGCGGAGGAAGGAGCATCGGAGACGCCGATCGTGCTAACGAAGGTAGGATCTAAACTTGGGCCTATACTGCTTCGAAATGGAAGCCTATATTGTAACAAGATTAGGGGAGTTTGGCCTGACATTAGGGTTTGTCTTGTGTTGTGTCTTGCAGAGAAAATGGATGGGTTCAACGACCACAATTTCCTGCCCCTGTTCATAGACAAGTACAGGGAGCTGCCCTGTCTGTGGCAGGTGAGACACCCCCACTATAATCACAAACAGAAGAGGCAGGCACTTGGGCTGTTCAGCCACTTGATCGTTCTTGAAGGCGGCAAAAGGGGTCGAAACCCCCCCCCCCCCCCCCCCCCTTTCCGGTGCTTCTCCTGGCTTGCCCGTGCCATCAGCGAACCAGAGAAGGAACCGACCGGCCCCGAATGCTGACCACCATAGAGATTTCCAGTGGGCCACATAGCCCCCGGAGTCTCTATTATCACTCAATGTTATGACGTCGTGCCCGGCCTCTGCATTTGAAAAAATGCCACCGCCTTGGCAGGGGAGCTGAATCTATTTTTTTTTTTTTTTTTTTCCTATTACAAGGGATGTTTACATTCCTTGTAATAGGAATAATAGTGATCAAAAAAAATTTAAAAAGTGTCAAAATAGAAAAATAGACGGAGAGCGCATGCGCGGACGGCCTGGAGCAGATGCATTCCTGAGCTGTTCTGCACACTCCTGGCAAATACAGCCAGAATTAGCGGCCCCGCACCTCACGTCGCGTAAACGCCCTATCCTCCTGTGGTGAGGATCGGGAATCTGCTGGATGTCCCACCAGTCCTTTGGAAAGCCCCAGGGCGGCTCCTGCTACTCGTTTCGTGCGGCGGGCAGGGAAAGCAAGATGGCGACCGGCTGCAGCACACACATGTCGCCGGCTACAAGGGAGGAGAAACCGCTACCACAGAGGAACACTCCTAAGCCTCCTGGCCCTGGAAGCCACAAGAAGGGCTCCTCCATAACCTCTCCAGTTAAAGGTGAGCCCTTAAACGAACACTGCTCACCATCCAGCCCTGCAAAGTCTCCCTCACAAGTTACAGCTCTATCACCTAGCCAGGACTCACATACCACCTCAGTTTTAGATAGGGAGATGGTGGACATCCTATGTAGCCAACCCAGCAGCCAAGAGCTTGGTCCTGACAGCCCTGCAGACCTTCCTTCTACCCTGTCAGCCCAGCCACAATATTCTGGGGACCCAATACTTTTGGCCCGCTTTGCGGATTTGCTGCAAAGGGAGCTGGCGAAAGCTACTGACAAATTAGCCTTGGACATAAAACAAGATTTCCAGGAGTTGGGGAACCAACTAGAGAGCATTGATCAAAGGTGGATGACACTGTTCAGAGTATCCCAAAACTCGACTATAACTGACCTGCAAGACCGTCTTGAGGAGGCCTATTCAAAAATTAATTACCTTTGAAAAAAGCGATAAGCGCTATAACTTTCGTATCAGAGGCGTTCCGGAAAATGTAAAAGATATCACTTCCATCACTTATTCACTAATGCAAGCTGTAAAACCTGACATCAATAAAAATCCATATGGAACTAAATCGTATTCATAGAGCCCTGGTTCCTCCAAATCCCCCCCCAGGGATGTTATCGTAAAACCAAATTTCTTCAGAATCAAAGAGGCAGTGATGCGCCATGCTAGAGAGCATCCAGATCTGGAAATAGATGGTCACAAAATTCAGGTGTTTGCAGATATCTCCCAGGCCACCATCCAAAAGAAGGGATTCAAGCCCTTGTCACAGTTAATTCAACGAAATATTCGCTATAGATGGAACTACCTCTTCAAGCTCCAGTTCCCCTTTAACAGCAAGTCTTGCTTCTTTTCTACATTTGCTGAAAACTATTTTACTAAAGGTTGGCTTTATCTCTCAGTCCTTCATCCCAGAATCGGCCCCGACCCAACGGTCCTCCTCCGCTCTCCCCTCTCTGGTCACCCATGCTGACGAAGTCAGCTTCTTCCTATCTCGCATCCTGAGAACTTGTGGCATACTGCCAGATGATTTCTTCGTTTATGGCGGCGGCTTCTCAGTGGTCCAGTTATAGGACATTAGCCGCTGCATTTATCTTTTCTACGAAATTATGCCACATATGACTAATGCCTAACAGTCCTAACCAAGTTGTGTGTGTGTGTGTGTGTGTGTGTGTGTTTTTTGTTGTGTTTTTTTTTTTTTTTGATAGCATATCTTGTTTTTAGGTGGGATGCTTGAACTTTTTTTTTTTTGTTTTAAAAAATTATTTTTATTGTTTTGAACACACACAACAAATAACAGTAACTGTCCCAGCTCACCACTGAGTCAGTATAGGCCAATATGGCCAACATATACAGGTACATTTACAAATGTCCTGTCTAACTGACAGTAGTGTTAACTAACTATCAAACAATATCTAAACCCCCCCCACCAACCTCTTTGTTCAGTTCCCTCTCCCATCATCCCCCATGAGGGATACCTGAACTTTAACTTGCTTATCGCTAAACTAGTTTTTGGTTATGTTGCGCTACAAGTTTTTCTAGATGGTGCTATTGGGCCTTAAGTCTTCTATATGTGACTCCACTGCCGGGAGGAGTGCTTGCTCAACTGTTTGTTGATTCATGTGTATGATTTTCTGCATTTCTGTTCTACATTACTCAAAGCTGGGAGTTTCCTGGCCTGGTCATCATCTTATTCTTCCTTCTTTTCTTCATATCTGCTATTAACCTAATTTTTTGTTCCTTTCTGAGGGTTGCCCAGAGATTCCCTTGGTTCCTCTGGATTTGGAATTTCACAGACTGGTGGGTGAGTTTATATACCAATAACTATACTGACTGTTTCCTATGCCTAGTGTAACTACTTCCCAAAACATCCGCCTGCTTTCTCCATAACATTCAAGGTTTTGGGTCACCCTCTAAACGGATTAAGGCCTTCACACATTATCGATCCTTAGGGGTGGACATTGTGGCTCTTCAGGGGACGCACTTTGCTCCCCTATTTACCCCTCGCTATCTCCATAAAGACTATCCTCTTTGCTACTATGCAAATGCATCAGAAAAAAGAGGGGCGTGGTCCTCTGCTTCTCTAGACGGGTGTCGTTTGCTGAAACCAAAGTTCATAGGGACAAAGAGGGACGTTATCTTTTAGTTAAAGGTTACCTGGGGGAAACATTGATGACCTTCTTAATCTACTACGCTCCTAACACAAATCAAACTGCGTTCTTTCACTCCCTCTTACAATCCATGGCTCCTGAGTTTGAGGGAGAAGTAATTCTAGCCTTAGACCTTATTGGGGACAAATCTCACATCATCGTGTTCCGATCCCCTCCTAACTATAGTCGCGAATTTGCACAGTTGCTTTCTCATTATGATCTAGTAGATGCCTGGAGGGAAGCTAGCCCCCGCCTCTAGAGATTATTCACATTTCTTGAGAGCACATGGACACTACTCTCGTACAGACCATGTGTTTCTCCTCTTGGGACTATTGCCAAAATTAAATTCTGCTAAAATACTATCTGCTTCCTCATGGTCGGACCATGATCCAGTAATGATTCTGTTTTCAGATCTGACCAACAGGATAGCGAAAACACACGCGTCTATATTAGTGTTATTCCTAAACCTAACCGGGACCCTACTGACCATCTTAATTACCGCCCAATCTCACTGATAAATTGCGATTTAAAGATCCTTACAAAACTTTTGGCCTGTCGCCTTAATACCTTTTTAGCACAATATATCCATAGGGTTCAGTCAGGATTTATCGCAGGGCGCCAGGCGCTAGATCAAATTCATAGATCCATAACCCTGATCTCAGCGGGATGCTCCACTCACCCGGGAACTTTTAGTTTAAATTGGCATTACCTTTTTGTTACTCTAGAGACCCTAGGTTTCGGCTCTACATTCCTTTCCTTGCTGAAGACGTTATATAGCTCCCCAGTAGCCCAAGTCTCCATTAGAGGTCACAAATCACTATTCCCTATTAAACGTGGCACAAGACAGGGCTGTCCATTTTCCCATTTGCATTGGCAATAGAACCCCTGGCTATGGTGATTTGTTCCCACCCTAACATTCAATATATTCATTGTGGACAACAGGAACATAAATGTGCTTTATTTGCCAAGGTCTTTATGTATATCACTAACCCTCAAGTGACTCTACCAAATTTGCTATCTTTGTTGGACCATTTCTCAACTCTCTGGCCTCTCTCTAAATTCTCAAAAAAACTATGGCATTTAATGTTTCGCTATCCCCTACTATAGTACAGACTTATAGTTTTAAGTGGACCCACCACTCCTTCCCATACCTAGGGGTTCAGTTGACATTTTCTATTGAAACTATCTATAAGGCAAAATACCCCCCATTATTTAAAAAAGTTAGGGATGACCTTCGTTGTTGGGCGGACTATTCCCTTTCATGGTTTGACAGAATCAACTCAATCAAAATGACATTCTTACCCAGACTCCTTTACTACTTTAGAACTCTACCGTTGGCAATCCCGAGGGGAGATTTGCAACGTCTACAAGCTGAAGTCTTGCTCTTCGTGTGGGGTAACAAGAGGCCTCGGATGCAAAAACGAACGCTTTATACCCCAAAATCTGGGGGTGGGCTTGGTCTCTACAGGCATATTTCCAAGCAGCCCAGATTGCCCAATTAGCCTACACTACCGCTAAAGTCCCCCTTTTATTGAGGCACTTTCTTGCCATAGGATCATTAATGTGGCTTTCTAGCAGTTTACGCCCGCCTATATTATGTCCTTCTCTATCACATTCTTTAGCAGTTTGGGACAGAACAAGTCACTGCAGTCCTTTATCATCCCCACATACACCACTAGCTCAAATTTTTTGTAACCCAGAGTTTCCACCTGGCTTGGTAACAAGATTATTTCAATGGTGGCTTAATAAGGGATTATTAATAATTGGTGACTTTCTTAATGGAGAGCAAATCTACACTTTGCAAGATTTTAAGGATACGTTGCAAATGCCTCCTAGTGAAATATTCTGATACAATCAAATTGCATCCTTTGCCAGATATAAACTTAACCTACTGGAGGGACCCCTTACACTCACAACCTTTGAACTATCTTGCCAAGCCAGGGGCTTCCAGAGGGGGCGTGTATCTGCGGTATACGCCTCTCTCACTGAGCCGGACTCAAAACTTGCCTATATGAATCAATGGGAAAGGGACCTGAACCCTACCTTTTTGATCTGACCGAGTGGCAAGACATCGCTTATAATTTATCTAAAGTTTCCATCAATAGAACTCTTAATAGAGGCTAATTATAAAACACTCCTGCGGTGGTACCTGGTTCCGACTAGGGTAGCCAAAATGCATCCTTCAACTTTGCCGAATTTGTTTCCGACGATGCACCATATCTGGTGGCAATGCCCCCTCATGACTAGGTTCTGGATTAGGATATTTAGTCTAATAAACTCTGTGACGGGGGTGAACATTTGCAGATCTCCAGGAGCAGCTCTTTTTCACAAACTGCCTGAGGAAGTTCCCAGAAAATCAATGAAATTGATTACTTGTATATTGCTGGCAGCGAGAATTACAATTGCTAGGCATTGGAAGCAGTCAGTTATTCCTCTTGATTACGTTAGAAGTAAACTCAATTGGATCATGATTAATGATAAACTCACTCATATACTTTGTAATAATTCCAAAAAATTTGATAAGATATGGGACCCATGGATCGGTTATATCTCGACTCCCTAATGAACTCCGGGATGACTCTCCTCCTTTCTCCTCCTTTCTCCTCCTTTCTCCTCCTTTCTCCTCCTTTCTCCTCCTTTCTCCTCCTTTCTCCTCCTTTCCGCACGTGTGAGGTATCGCCATGAAAGTTAGAGTGAAAGCAATAATTATAGCACTAGACCTCTGTAACTGAAAACATGTAACCTTATACAAATTGGGCTAACTTTACTGTTTTAATGCGTGAAACTGTTTTTTTTATTTTTGTCTTTTTCTTCCAAAAAAAGCATTTAAAAAATTGCTGCGCAAAAACCATGCGAGATAAAAAGTTGCAACAACCGCCATTTTATTCTCTAGAGTCTCTGCTAAAAAAAAAACATATAAATGTTTGAGAGTTCTGTGTAATTTTCTAGCAAAAAAAATTATGATGTTTACATGTAGGAGAGGAATGTCAGAATTGGCCTGGGTGGCAAGTGGTTAATAACAGATGGTCCTATATGCCAATTAGCATAAGGTGGTACAGCATCCCAGAAATAATTAAACATAAAGGGTAACTCCACTTTCATGGGGGGGGGGGAAACAGCAAATAAAGAAAAAAAAATATAATGTAAACAATTGCGACACAAGTCATAGTGTAATTGAATGTTAAAAATGACCTTTCCTTTTCTGCAGCTCTGACATTTTTCTGTAAAATGCAATATGGTTACCTGGAGGTGTTCTGTACAGAATGTATACATAACGCCCCCAGATATGTCATTTCCTGCTTGGGTGATTGGCTCTCCAATTTTCCCAGAAGTCTGCACTAAGATTCAAGTCAGATTTCAGGCATCCCCTGCAACAAAAATGTCATTGAGAATGGTTTTTGTGGTGTGTGTGTTTTTTTTTTTTTTTTTTTTTTTTTTTTTTTTCCTCAACAAATGTGGAGTTACGCTTTAAAAAAGGCAGAAAGAGGGGGATTTTTGGAATTATATAGTACACAAACTAATAATTCTATAAAAGTTACAAACCCTTATTAAATGTTAAACCGTTAAAATTCTATAACACATAGAAGTCATATAAAAACAGATCCATAAATTGTAATGTGTAACAACCACTGTTTAAAGTGTGACTCCACTTTTGTTGAAAAAACATTCCCCTCTGTGTGATCTATGTACATTGCAAGGATTTTTAACAAACTTTGTTGCAGATTCCTACCTTTTGTTATTCTGAAGAAATTCCTGTGTGTATGTCTGTGTCTATATGGGAAAGTGAATCTAATGGGAGTGGTTTCATAATTATCAGTCAGCTGTTGGCAGCTGCAGAGCACTAATGAGGAAAGCTGCTAAGCCTGCATCCCTTTAGATGTGTTCCTATTGGGAGTATCTCACAAAAAATGACATTTTTGTTGCAGGGGGTGCCTGAAATCTGACTTGTATCCAAGGCAGACTTCTGGGAAAATTGGTGAGCCAATCGCACAAGCAGGAAATTATGTTTCTGTGGTGTGTCCAGTACACATTCTGTGTTCAAAACACCTCCAGGTAGTCATAATGCATTGCATTTTCAGAATATTACAGCAGCTGCAGATTGAAAAAAAAAAAAGGTAATTTTTAATAACATTCAGTTACAATATGACTTGAGTCGCAATTATATACGCTATAATATTTTTTCTTTATTTGCTAAAGCCCCCCCCCCCCCGAAAGTGGAGTTACCCTTTCAGTCTGTCAGAAGAAAAACCCTAGCACGTTTCAACTTTTAAGTCTTCCTTAGGGGGGTTACATATTCTCAAAATTGGATATTCTGCAAAAATTACATCAGTATATTTCATATTGCACGGAAAAGAGTCATTTATACAGCATCATATATTGAAGAGTATTTAATTCAACAATCAATGTACCTTGATTCTGTGTTGAACACACATACAACTTTTTTACATAAGGCTGAATGTCTCCAAAAGGGCACTCCCTGAGATGTCCATAAGGGGTAAATTTAATCCTCTGCATTATGTAAAAGGCTGTTTGATCCTGTCACCTCTGATCCTCCCCTTCTTCCACAGTCCCCGATCCATCTCCTGATAATACAGAGCCTTGGTGGGGGCTCTCTGCACATGCTCAGTTTGGTGTGTATTGCTAGAGAGGTTTTTTTTTTTTTTTTTTTTTTTTTTTTTTTTTTTTTTTTTTTTTTTTTTTCTTGGTAAGATGCATGTGATCAGCACAGGGCCAATCAGCACTTTCCAGACAGAGGGGTCCTGCAGCCTCATAGGACAGTTAGAGGAGAATAAAAACTCCTCCTACAAGCTTTAAGTATACACTGATAGAAGTCACAAGACTGCTATATACTGCTGATGAGAAAATGTATTTAGTAGTTTAGATTTACTAAAATAATTGCATGTCAATGTTCTGCGTACTGTGGGCGACCAGATCTATTGAACGCAGGGTCCTGGGTTTAGTAACACTTTAAGTTTACACTTTAACAGGTTTACTCCATTTGGTGAAGCAAATGGAAACTCAGATTTTGTTTATTTGGAGATTTCTTTCATGAATTCAAATCAAACATTTAAACCATTAACCCCCCTTCCCCCATGTAACTCCTCTCCCAATTCACATAAGTACATATTTACTATGCTATGAAAAAGTATTTGTCCCCTTTCTGTTTTTTTTTTTTTTTTTTTTTTTTTTTGCATATTTGTCACACTTAAATACACTTTAATTTTATTACACAAAGATTAACCCGAGTAAATACAAAATGCAGTTTTTAAATGATGGTTTAATTTATTAAGGCAAAAAAAACTGTCCAAACCTGCCTGGCTTTATGTGAAAAAGTAATTGCCCCCTAAACCTAATAATTAGTTGTGCCACCCTTGGCAACAACTGCAATGAAGCATTTGCGATAACTGGCAACAACTCTTTTTCACATTGCTGTGGAGCAATTTCGGCCCACTCTTCTTTGCAGAATTGTTTTAATTCAGCCACATTGGAGGGTTTTCCAGCATGAACGGCCTGTGTATGGTCATGATACAGCATCTCAATTGGATTTAAGTTCCGGGCTTTGACTAGGCCACTCCAAAACCTACATTTTGCTTTGTTTGAACCATTTGGAGGTGGACTTGCTGTTGTATTTCGGATCATTGTCCTGCTGCATAACCCAAGTGCACTTGAGCTTGGGGTCACAAACTGATGGCCGGACATTCTCCTTTAGGATTTTCTGGTAGAGCTCAGAATTCATGGTTCCATCAATTTATGGTAAATATGGCAAGTCATCCAGTTCCTGAAGCTGCAAAGCAGCCCAGACCATCACACTACCACCACCATGTCTGTCTGTTGGTATGAAGTTCTTGTTATGAAATGCTCTATCTGTTTTATGCCAGATGTAACGGGACACCTTCCAAAAAAGTTACATTTTTGTCTCCTCAGTCCACTGAATATTTGCCTAAAAATCTTGGGGATAATCAAGATGTTTTTTGGTAAATGTGAGATGAGCCTTTGTGTTCTTTTTGGTCAGCAGTGGCTTTGGAATTCTCCCATGGATGCCATTTTTGCCCAGTCTTTCTTATTGTTGAATCATGAACACTGATCTTACCTGAAGCAAGAGAGGCCTGCAGTTCTTTAGATATTGTTCTGGGTTCTTTTATGACCTCCTGGATGAGTCGTTGTCGTGCTCTTGGAGTAATTTTGGTTGGCTGGCCACTCCGGGTAAGGTTCACCACTGTCCCAAGTCTTCTCCATTTGTGGATAATGGCTCTCACTGTGGTTTGCTGGTGTCCCAAAGCCTTAGAAATGGCTTTGTAATCCTTTCTAGACTGATGCATGTCAATGACTTTGTTTCTCATCTATTCTTGAATTTCTTTAGATCACGGCATGATGTGTTTGTTTTTTTTGGCGTGCTTCACTTTGTCAGACAGCTCCTATTTAAGTGATTGCTTAATTCAACAGGTCTGGCAGTAATCAGGCCTGGGTGCGGCAAGTGAAATTTAACTCCGCTTTCCCGCTTTCCAAAAAATTGTGGTTAATCACAGTTCATGATTCAGCATAGGAGGGGGCAATTACTTTTTCACATAGTGCCAGGCAGGTTTGAACAGTTTTTTTTTTTTTTTTTCCCCTGAAGTAATAATTTAAAAGCTGCATCTTTGGATTTACTCGGGTTATCTTTGTGTAAAAAAAAAAAAAATTGGTTTGATCTGAATCATTTAAGTGTGAGAAATATGTAAAAAAATAAATCAGGAAGGGGAAAAAATACTTTTTCATAGCACTGTATATAAACATTCAATAATGCATGTGATAAGCTATAATTGTGTCCAAAAAGGTGTTGAGTCAATAGTGCAATAATTCACACCGTTCAGAAAACATGGCACATTTTCTCACGCACCAAAATTGCATTGTGCTGCAGCACGATTTAAAAAAAGTCTGACATTTTTTTTTTCTGCGGGTAGGGGAGCCCTGGAAATGCAGGATGCAGTAGAGCTGCACGATTAATCATCAAGAATCGTTATCGCGATTCCCAATTGCGATCTTGATAAAAGTTTTTCACGATTCTTAAGTGTCAAAATAGATGGAGAGCGCATGCACGGACGGCCAGAGTGGATGCATTCCTGAGCTGTTCCGCACACTCCCGGCAAACACAGCCAGAATTAGCGGCCCTGCATCAAACAAACGCCCGATCCTCGCATGGTGAGGACCGGGAATCTGCTGGATGTCCCACCGGTCCTTTGGAAAGCCCTAGGGCGACTCCTGCTACTCGTTTTGTGCGGCGGGCAGGGAAAGCAAGATGGCGACCGGCTGCAGCACACACATGTCGCTGGCTACAAGGGAGGAGAAACCGCTTCCACAGAGGAACACTCCTAAGCCTCCTGGCCCTGGAAGCCACAAGAAGGGCTCCTCCATAACCTCTCCATCTAAAGGTGAGCCCTTAAACGAACACTGCTCACCATCCAGCCCTGCAAAGTCTCCCTCACAAGTTACAGCTCTATCACCTAGCCAGGACTCTGATACCACCTCAGTTTTAGATAGGGAGATGGGGGACATCCTATGTAGCCAACCCAGCAGCCAAGAGCTTGGTCCTGACAGCCCTGCAGACCTTTCTGCTACCCTGTCAGCCCAGCCACAATATTCTGGGGACTCAATACTTTTGGCCCGCTTTGCGGATTTGCTACAAAGGGAGCTGGCGAAAGCTACTGACAAATTAGCCTTGGACATAAAACAAGATTTCCAGGAGTTGGGGAACCGACTAGAGAGCATTGATCAAAGGTGGATGACGCTGTTCAGAGTATCCCAAAACTCAACTATAATAACTGACCTGCAAGACCGCCTTGATGAGGCCTATTCAAAAATTGATTACCTTTGAAAAAAGCGCTAAGTGCTATAACTTTCGTATCAGAGGCATTCCGGAAAATGTGAAAGATATCATTTCCATCACGTATTCACTAATGCAAGCTGCAAAACCTGACCTTGATGAAATCCATATGGAAATAGATCATATTCATAGAGCCCTGGTCCCTCCAAAACCTGATGGGGGGGCCCCCCAGGGATGTTATCGTAAAACCACATTTCTTCAGAATCAAAGAGGCAGTGATGCACCATGCTAGAGAGCATCCAGATCTGGAAATAGATGGTCACAAAATTCAAGATATCTGTGTGTGTGTGTGTGTGTGTGTGTGTGTGTGTGTGTGTGTTGTGTGTTTTTTTTTTTTTTATGTTCACATATCTTGTTTTTTTAGGTGGGATACTTTAACTTTTTTTTTTTTTTTTTTTTTTAATTCTTCCTTTTTATTTTTAACACATACAACAAATAACAGTAACCGACCCAGCTCACCACTGAGTCGGTATAGGCAGTAGTGTTAACTAACTATCAAACAATATCTGAAAACTCTCTCCCCCCCCACCAACCCCTTTGCTCAGTTCCCTCTCCCATCATCCCCCATGGGGGATACTTGAACTTTAACTTGCATATCGCTAAACAGGTTTTTGGTTATGTTGCTCTACAAGTTTTCCTAGATGGTGCTATTGGGCCTTAAGTCTTCTATACATGACTCCACTGCCGGGAGGAGTCCTTGCACTCTCCCTATTAGGACTCTTCCCATTACCAGGTTTTGGTGAAGACTCCTGCACTCTGAGTTTTGGCTCTGAGACACTTAACTGTTTGTTGATTTATGTGTATGATTTTCTGCATTTCTGTGCTACATTACTCAGAGCTGGGGGTTTCCTGGCCCGGTCATCTTACTCTTCTTTCTTTTCTTCATCTCTGCTTTTAACCTTGCTTATTGTTCCTTTCTGAGGGTTGCCCGGAGATTCCCTTGGTTCCTCTGGATTCAGAATTTTGCAGACTGATGGGTGCTTTTATATAACTATACTGACTGTTTCCTATGCCTAGTGTAACAACTACTTCCCAAAACATCCGCCTGCTTTCTCCATAACATTCAAGGTTTTGGGTCACCCTCTAAACGGGTTAAGGCCTTCACACGTTATCGATCCTTAGGGGTGGACATTGTGGCTCTTCAGGAGACGCACTTTGCTCCCCTATTTACCCCTCGCTATCTCCATAAAGACTATCCTCTTTGCTACTATGCAAATGCATTGGGAAAAAATAGGGGAGTGGTCCTCTGCTTCTCTATACGGGTGTCATTTGCTGAAACCAAAGTTCATAGGACAAAGAGGGGCGTTATCTTTTAGTTAAAGGTTACCTGGGGGAAACATTGATGACCTTCTTAATCTACTACGCTCCTAACACAAATCAAACTGCGTTCTTTCACTCCCTCTTACAATCCATGGCTCCTGTGTTTGAGGGAGAAGTAATTCTAGCAGGTGACCCTAATCTAGCCTTAGACCTTATTAGGGACAAATCTCACACCATCTGGCTCCGATCCCCTCTTAAGCAAAGTCATGAATTTGCACAGTTGCTTTCTCATTATGATCTAGTAGATGCCTGGAGGGAAGCTAACCCCACCTCTAGAGATTATTCACATTTCTCAAGAGCACATGGACACTACTCTCGTACAGACCATGTGTTTCTCCTCTTGGGACTATTGCCAAAATTAAATTCTGCTAAAATACTATCTGCTTCCTCCTGGTAATGCTTCGGTAATGATTCTATTTTCAGATCTGACCAACAGGATAGCGAAAACACACTGGCGTCTAAATGAATCCCTCCTCTGTGATGAATCTTACTGTCTTGAGATTTCTACTCATTTGAAGACCTACTTCAATATGAATGTATCAGAGGACACCTCTCCTGAAATTAAGTCAAGGCTTCTATCTGGGGATTTTTTATTCAATTGTCCTCCAGACTCAAAAAGAGTTGATATCTGCCAAAAACAAGAATACGAAGCTCTAGCTACACAACATAAACTCTCGACGTCCCCTAATATATTCACTAAACTGGAACAATCCCGTTTAGAACTCAACATTTGTCTCACCACAAGGGCCGTGAAACCATTACGTTGGACGAATCATAAGTTCTTTACCTGGCATGATTGCCCAGGTTCCTTGCTAGTACACAAGCTTACCCCCAGACACTCGCACTTGGCGTTTCCTAAAATTAGACTTTTGGGAGACCATCTCTCTCAAGATCCCCAAAAGATTCTTCAGGAGTTTCACAATTTTTATGCTGAATTATATGGGCATCCCCGGGATGCTGCTCCTTCATCCATCAGGGAATTTTTGGGGAATCTCCCCCTCCCATCAATTGCGAAAGCTCATAAAGACCTTATGGATCAGCCTTTTACATGTGAGAAGATCTGTAATACTATCAAGACATTATCACTTAATAAATCTCCTGGCCCTGATGGCCTTCCTAACTCTTATTACAGAAAATTCTCCTAACAGCTGGCTCCACACATGGCTCTTTACTTCAATTCCCTGCGGGATGGAGGTGCGGTCCCTTTGGATGAAAATAAGGCATATATTAGTGTTTTTCCTAAACCTAACAGGGACCCTACTGACTTTCTTAATTACCGCCCAATCTCACTGATAAATTGCGATTTAAAGATCCTTACGACTTTTGGCCTGTCGCCTTAATACCTTTTTTAGCACAATATATCCATAAGGATCAGTCGGGATTTATCGCAGGGCGCCAGACGCTAGATCAAATTCGTAGATCCATAGCCCTGATCTCAGCTGTATGCTCCAATTGGGATGCTCCACTCACCCGGGAACTTTTGTTCCTTTCATTAGACCTCAATAAGGCTTTTGATAGTTTAAATTGGCATTACCTTTTTGTTACTCTAGAGACCTTAGGTTTCGGCTCTACATTCCTTTCCTTGCTCCCCAGTAGCCCAAGTCTCCATTAGAGGTCACAAATCATCACTTCCCTATTATACGTGGCACAAGACAGGGCTGTCCACTTCCCCTTTGCTCTTTGTATTGGCAATAGAACCCCTGGCTATGGCGATTTGTTCCCACCCTAACATTTAAGATATTCATTGTGGACAACAGGAACATAAATGTGCTTTATTTGCCGATGTCCTTATGTATATCACTAACCTTCAAGTGACTAACAAATTTGCTATCTTTGTTGGACCATTTCTCACAACTTTCTTGCCTGTCTCTAAATTCTCAAAAAAAAACTATGGCATTTAATGTTTCGCTATCCCCTACAATAGTACAGACCCTTCGGAATACTTAGTTTCAATAGAAGATGTCAACTGAACCCCTAAGTATGGGAAGGAGTGGTGGGTCCACTTAAAACTATCTATAAGGCAAATTACCCCCCCCCATTATTTAAAAAACTTAGGGATGACCTTCGTTGTTGGGTGGACTATTCCCTTTCATGGTTTGGCAGAATCAACTCAATCAAAATGACGTTCTTACCCAGACTCCTTTACTACTTTAGAACTCTACTGTTGGCAATCCCGAGAGGAGATTGGCAGCGTCTACAAGCTGAAGTCCTGCTCTTTGTGTGGGGTAACAAGAGGCCTCGGATGCAAAAACGAACGCTTTATACCCCAAAATCTGGGGGTGGGCTTGGTCTTCTCTACAGGCATATTTCCAAGCAGCCCAAATTGCCCAATTAGCCTACACTACTGCTAAAGTCCCCCTTTTATTGAGGCACTTTCTTGCCATCCATTTGCCATAGGATCATTAATGTGGCTTCCTAGCAGTTTACGCCCACCTATATTATGTCCTTCTCTATCACATTCTTTAGCAGTTTGGGACAGAACAAGTCACTGCAGCCCTTTATCATCCCCACATACACCACTAGCTCACATTTTTTTGTAACCCAGTTTCCACCTGGCTTGGTAACAAGATTATTTCAATGGTTGCTTAATAAGGGATTATTAATAATTGGTGACTTTCTTAATGGAGAGCAAATATACGCTTTGCAAGATTTTAAGGATACGTTGCAAATGTCTCCTAGTGAAATATTTCGATACAATCAAATTGCATCCTTTGCCAGATATAAACTTAACCTACTGGAGGGACCCCTTACACTCTCAACCTTTGAACTATCTTGCCAAGCCAGGGGCTTCCAGAGGGGGCGTGTATCTGCGGTATACGCCTCTCACTGAGCCGGACTCAAAACTTGCCTATATGAATCAATGGGAAAGGGACCTGAACCCTACCCTTTTGATCTGACCGAGTGGCAAGACATCGCTTATAATTTATCTAAAGTTTCCATCAATACAACTCTTAATAGAGGCCAATTGTAAAACACTCCTGCGGTGGTACCTGGTTCCGACTAGGGTAGCAAAAATGCATCCTTCCACTTTCCCCCTCGTGACTAGGTTCTGGATTAGGATATTTAATCTAATAAACTCGGTGACGGGGGTGAACATTTGCAGATCTCCAGGAGCAGCTCTTTTTCACAAACTGCCCGAGGAAGTGCCCAAAAAATCAGTGAAATTGATTACTTATATATTGCTGGCAGCGAGAATTACAATTGCTAGGCATTGGAAGCAGTCAGTTATTCCTCTTGATTACGTTAGAAGTAAACTCAATTGGATCATGATTAATGATAAACTCATATACTTTGTAATAATTCCAAAAAATTTGATAAGATATGGGACCCATGGATCGGTTATATCTCGACTCCCTAATGAACTCCGGGATGACCCTCTTTCTACTTTTCTTCTTCTTTCTTCCTTCTTTCTCCCTCCTCCTTTGTCCCCACTATATATGTGTGTGTGTGTGTGTGTGTGTGTGTGTGTGTGTATATATATATATATATATATATATATATATATATATATATATATATATATATATATATATATACACACATACACACACATACACACACACACACACACACACAGTGGGGACAAAGGAGGAGGACCCCCTTAAATTTTTCACTTTGTTATATTGCAGCCATTTGCTAAAATCATTTAAGTTCATTTTTTTTTTCCTCATTAATGTACACACAGCACCCCATATTGACAGAAAAACACAGAATTGTTGACATTTTTGCAGATTTTAAAAAGAAAAACTGAAATATCACATGGTCCTAAGTATTCAGACCCTTTGCTGTGACACTCATATATTTAACTCAGGTGTTGTCCATTTCTTCTGATCATTCTCGAGATGGTTCTACACCTTCATTTGAGTCCAGCTGTGTTTGATTATACTGATTGGAGTTGATTAGGAAAGCCACACATCTGTCTATATAAGACGTTACAGCTCACAGTGCATGTCAGAGCAAATGAGAATCATGAGGTCAAAGGAACTGCCTGAAGAGCTCAGAGACAGAATTGTGGCAAGGCACAGATGGAAGACGTTTGCGACGACCAGAACCCTTCCTAGAGCTGGCCGTCTGGGCCAAACTGAGCTGTCGGGGGAGAAGAGTCATAATGTTATTGAATGTTATTAAAAATGACCTTTCCAGTTCTGCAGCTCTCACATGTAAAATGCAATATGGCTACCTGGAGGTTTTCTGTACACAAAATGTATACATAACGCCCCCAGATGTCATTTCCTGCTTGTGTGATTTGGCTCACCAATTTTCCCAGAAGTCTGCACTAAGATACAAGTCAGATTTCAGGCATCCCCTGCAACAAAAATGTAATTTTTGGTGGGATACTCCCAGTAGGAAATCACGTCTAAAGGAATGCAGGCCCAGCAGCTTTCCTCATTAGGCCCCTTTCACACTGGGGCAGGAGGTGCATCGGCGGTAAAACGCTGCTATTATTAGCGGCGCTTTACTTTCGTTTTAGCGGCGGTATTCAGCCGCTAGCAGGGCGGTTTTACCCCCGCTAGCGGCTAATTTAGGGTTAAAAACCACTGCAAAGCGCCTCAGCAGAGGCGCTTTGCCGGCGGTATAGCCGTGCTGCCCCATTGATTTCAATGGGCAGGAGCGGTGTATACACCACTCCTTCACTGCTCCGAAGATGCTGCTAGCAGGACTTTTTTTCCTGTCCTGCTAGCACACCGCTCCAGTGTGAAAGCCCTCGGGGCTTTCACACTGGAGACACAGCAGAGGCTGTTTCGGGTCGGTTTGCAGGTGCTATTTTTAACGCAATAGCGCTTGCAAACCGCCCCAGTGTGAAAGGGGTCTTAGAGCTCTGCAGGTGCACAGCTGATTGATAATTATGAAACCACTCCCATTAGACTCACTCAGCACAGAGGAACAAATGGTGATATCTTCAGAATAACAAAAGGTGGGAATCTGTAACAAAGTTTGTTAAAATCCATGCAATGTACATCGATCACTCAGGTGTGTGTGTGTGTGTGTGTGTGTGTGTGTGTGTGGTTTGTTTTGTGTTTTTTTTTTTTTTTTTTTTCCAACAAATGTGGAGTTGCGCTTTAAAGGAGAAAGGCAGAAAGAGGGGGATTTTTGGGATTATACAGTACAAAATAGTACACAAACTAATAATTCTATAAAAGTTACAAATCTTTATTAAATGTTAAACATTAAAATTAATTATATAACACATAGAAGTCATATAAAAACATATCCATAAATTGTAATGTGTAACAACCACTGCTTAAAGTGTGACTCCACTTTTGTTGAAAAAACATTCCCCTCTGGGTGATCTATGTACATTGCAAGGATTTTAACAAACTTTGTTGCAGATTCCTACCTTTTGTGATTCTGAAGAAATTCCTGTGTGTTTGTCTGTGTCCATATGGGAAAGTAAATCTAATGGGAGTGGTTTCATAATTATCAGTCAGCTGTTGGCAGCTGCAGAGCACTAATGAGGAAAGCTGCTGGGCCTGCATCCCTTTTTTAGATGTGCTCCTATTGGGAGTATCTCGCATAAAATGACATTTTTGTTGCAGGGGATTCCTGAAATCTGACTTTTATCTAAGGCAGATGCTACTCTGAAAAATCTATATTTAGGGAGATTACACATTAAACTATTTTAGGTGTGGCCGAGTCTCATATTCTCAACTGGCCACAAGGGGCCATCTGTTGCCTTGAGAGGGGGGGGGGAGGGAGAGAGAATTTAAGTTACTCGTATGCGAGAAGGATGTGCTGTGGAGATGATCTGCTGTTTACCTGGCTTAATATTCAAAGTGCCAGGAAGAGATACAATCTGAAGTGTGTATTCGTCACAGGGCCGAATTCATTAACTCAATAAAGGCCTTTGTATTCTTCCGTGCTAATCAACCATTTATCCATTTCGAAGGGGTGTTTGTGAGGATGAGAATATTTCTTTCATCTGTTCAGGAAAGGAGGTTTTGCCCTGGCTAATGCCATGCGTAAGTTAAGTGCCCCATTCAAGAGAAGGTGACGATCTTCACCTTAATTCCTCTTCAAACAAATTATCACTAACTCGTTACCCCAACAAGAGGAAGTTGCTCAAATTAGGAGATACGCCTGGAGGAGTAGAGGGCTAACAATACCCAATCAGAGTGGCCCTATTCAAGTCAATGAGAGATGGGCCTATAAGAAGTAGTCCCAAAGAGAGTGGTTAGAGAGATGAAAACTGACCTGGGCCCAGGACCATTAATATAGGTAATTATCAGATCATCTCCCAACACTTAAAGGTATACCTGCTTGTCATATGTTTGTTTGTTTACCATTTGTATTGTGATGACTATACTCTGTATTCTTGTACTTTAACCTAATATTTTCTCCCTTGTTTAAGACTATAGATATTGTCTGTGTATTAGGTAGACTTTTAACGATACTCTAATAAATTTTATTATATTAAAGCTTTCGCTTCTGGTCAATAGAACTCTTATTTAACCAACCTCATATCTTATGGTTAATAAATCCTAAATATACATTTATAAGGTTAACACAGACTTCTGGGAAAATCGGTGAGCCAATCGCACAAGCAGGAAATTGTTTCTATGGTGTGTCCAGTACACATTCTGTGTTCAGAACACCTCCAGGTAGTCATAATGCATTGCATTTTCAGAATATTACAGCGGCTGCAGATTGAAAAGAAAATGTAATTTTTAATAACATTCAATTACAATATGACTTGAGTCGCAATTATATATGCTATATTATTTTTTCTTTATTTGCTATTCCCCCCCCCCCCCCGAAAGTGGAGTTACCCTTTCAGTCTGTCAGAAGAAAAACCCTAGCGGATTTCAACTTTTAAGTCTTCCTCAGGAGGGTTACATAGTCTCAAAATTGGATATTCTGAAAAATTACATACATCAGTATATTTCATATTGCACTGAAAAGTATCATTTATACAGCATCATATATTGAAGAGTATTTAATTAAACAATCATTGTACCTTGATTCTGTGTTGAACCCACATACAAAGTTTTTACATAAGACTGGATGTCTCCAAAAGGGCACTCCCTGAGATGTCCACTAGGGATAAATTTAATCCTCTGCATTATGTAAAAGGCTGTTTGATCCTGTCACCTCTGATCCTCCCCTTCTTCCACAGTCCCCAATCCATCTCCTGATAATACAGAGCCTTGGTGGGGGCTCTCTGCACATGCTCAGTTTGGTGTGTATTGCTAGAGTTTTTTTTTTTTTTTTTTTTCTTGAGAAGATGCATGTGATCAGCACAGGGCCAATCAGCACTTTCCAGACAGAGGGGTCCTGCAGCCTCATAGGACAGTTAGAGGAGAATGAAAACTCCTCCTACAAGCTTTAACTAGACACTGATAGAAGTCACAAGATATATATACTGCTGATGAGAAAATGTATTTCGTAGTTTATTTTTACTAAAATAATTGCATGTCAATGTAATGCGTACTGTGGGTGACCAGATATATTGAACGCAGGGTCCTGGGTTTAGTAACACTTTAAGCTTACGCTTTAACAGGTTTACTCCATTTGGTGAAGCAAATGGAAACTCAGATTTTGTTTATTTGGAGATTTCTTTTGATTTGAATTAATAAACATTTAAACCAGCAACCCCCCTTCCCCCATGTAACTCCTCTCCCAATTCACATAAGTACCATATTTACTATGCTATGAAAGTATTTGCCCCCTTTCTGACTTTTTTTTTTTTTTTTTTTGCACATTTGTCACACTTAAATTAATTTTATTACACAAAGATTAACCTGAGTAAATACAAAATGCAGTTTTTAAATGATGGTTTAATTTATTAAGGCAAAAAAACTGTCCAAACCTGCCTGGCTTTATGTGAAAAAGTAATTGCCCCCTAAACCTAATAACTGGTTGTGCCACCCTTGGCGGCAACAAATGCAGTCAAGCGTTTGCGATAACTGGCAACAAGTCTTTCACATTGCTGTGGAGCAATTTTGGCCCACTCTTCTTTGCAGAATTGTTTTAATTCAGCCACATTGGAGGGTTTTCCAGCATGAACGGCCTGTGTATGGTCATGATACAGCATCTCAATTGGATTTAAGTTCCGGGCTTTGACTAGGCCACTCCAAAACCTACATTTTGCTTTGTTTGAACCATTTGGAGGTGGGCTTGCTGTTGTATTTCGGATCATTGTCCTGCTGCATAACCCAAGTGCACTTGAGCTTGAGGTCACAAACTGATGGCCGGACATTCTCCTTTAGGATTTTCTGGTAGAGCTCAGAATTCATGGTTCCATCAATTTATGGTAAATATGGTAAGTCGTCCAGGTCCTGAAGCTGGTAAGGTTCACCACTGTCCCAAGTCTTCTCTATTTGTGGATTATGGCTCTCACTGTGGTTCGCTGGTGTCCCAAAGCCTTAGAAATGGCTTTGTAATCCTTTCTAGACTGATACATGTCAATGACTTTGTTTCTCATCTGTTCTTGAATTTCTTTAGATCACGGCATGTGTTGCTTTTTGAGTTTTTTTTTTTTTTTAGCGTGCTTCACTTTGTCAGACAGCTCCTATTTAAGTGATTGCTTGATTCAACAGGTCTGGCAGTAATCAGGCCTGGGTGCGGCAAGTGAAATTTAACTCCGCTTTCCAAAAAATTGTGGTTAATCACAGTTCATGATTCAGCATGGGAGGGGGCATTTACTTTTTCACATAGGGCCGGGCAGGTTTGAACAGATTTTTTTTTTTTTCCCCCCTGAGGTAATTTAAAAATTGCATCTTTGGATTTACTCGGGTTATCTTTTTGTAATAAAATTGTAATAAATGTGTAATAAAATTAGTTTGATCTGAATCATTTAAGTGTGAGAAATATGTAAAAAAAATCAGGAAGGGGAAAAATACTTTTTCATAGCACTGTATATAAACATTCAATAATGCATGTGATCAGCTATAATTGTGTCCAAAAAGGTGTTGAGTCAATAGTGCAATAATTCACACAGTACAGAAAACATGGCACATTTTTTTTTCGTGCACCAAATTGCATTGTGCTGCAGCACGATTTTAAAAAAGTTTGACATTTTTCCCTGTGTTTCTGCGGGTAGGGGAAAATGAAATGCAGGATGCAGTAGAGCTGCACGATTAATCATCAAGAATCGTTATCGCAATTCTTTCCCTGTTGCGATCTTGATAAAAGTGTTTCACGATTCTTGCTATGCAAAGAATTCTCTCTGCTCTTCTGAAGCCACAGCCCTCGAAAGAAAGGAAAGAAAGAAAGAAAGAAAGAAAGAAAACATCTGGGCAGTCTGCCAAGAAGCACAACATTCTTTATCAGTTGAACTAAGTCTAAACATTGTAACAGTTTGTCAATGGAATACACTTTGTGTGTAAGTGAGGAAAGTTTAACCATGTAAACACTAAACCTTTTTCTGACATTTGTTGGTTTCAAGTTAAAATTTTTTTTTTTGCTAGAAAATTACTTAGAACCCTCAAACATATTATATATATATATATATATATAATATATATATATATATATATATATATATATATATATATATATATATAATATATTTATTATTATTTTTTTTTTTTTAGTAGAGACCCTATAGAATAAAATGGTGGTTGTTGCAATATTTTATGTCACACTGTATTTGCGCAGCGGTCTTTCAAATTCAATTTTTTTGGAAAAAATTACTTTAATAAATTAATAATATAAATAATAATAAAAAAACAGTAAAGTTAGCCCAATTTTTTTTTTTTTTTTTTTTTTTTGTATAATGTGAAAGATTTTACGTCTCGAGAATCGTGAACTTTTTAATCTAAGCAAAAAAAATTGTGATTTTCATTTTGGCCAGAATCGTGCAGCTCTAGGATGCAGATGTGTGAACCTAGCAACAAAGCTCTCACTAGAATTACATGACCTTTTTTTCCTAAGAAGGGTCCTAAAGACATGTTAAAGCACCCATCCCTGCCTCCAATTCCAAAGCTCACTCCATATTCGAACACCACATGTTAACCACTTTTTGTAAATTTTTGTAAATTTTTCACATGCATGGCAAAATTGTGTGTGTTGTGTGGTTTTTCTAGCAAAAAAAAATACTGCTACCCCCAAACATATTTCCTGAAAGCAAAGGCCCTGGAGAATAATATTGAGCATTATATGTATGTATATAATAATCAATACATTTCCTATATGTTAACCAATTTACTCTATTGCAACTATGTGCTTCATGTAAAGTCCCACTCTCTTGCTCTCCTCCTCATTTTTGACTTCAACAGGGATGGAAATACATGACCTTACCAGGCCATGGCTTCATTTAAAGTCCCAAAAAAACCTCCACTTTATCACTTCATTCAGAAAAGGAAGGGGCTGATAAATGTGACATGACCCTTCCCCCCCACTCTCCATCCTGAAGGATCCTACTGTTTGCTTGCAGCTGCCGGTGGGATGGAGAGGAGGGAGGCGGGCAGCACTGCGGGGGTGGGGGGCACACGGGGGGGCTTGGACATTCTAGGGAAACGTAGGGTGATCAGTGTGGCGTGGTGGACAATTACTGGAATCGAACCCCCTGTATGGCTCTCTACAGCAGCTGTAGAGAGATTTACCCAGTTGCCTAGGCCCCCTTGCCGGCCTGGACCCAATACAGGAGGACTGATGGTACCCCCTTATCCACGGCCCTACCTCTGTCCTAATGGATGAGTTCCTTTTACAGATTAATCCGTGTCATGGTGCGATCTTTCAGCACTATAGTCTCATGACTGATTTGAGTTTTTCTCTTGCAGTGTGTGGGTGTCCACAGACCATGATGAGATTGAGAAGGTGGCTAAGCAGTATGGGGCAAAGGTTCACCGGAGGAGCCCTGAGGTGTCCAAAGACACAACCAGTTCCCTGGAGACTATACAGGAGTTCCTGCAGCATCACCCAGGTTCGTCATCCAGAACGTGTTTCACATAACACACATTCATTCATTTTACACTGAACTTTCACCAATGAGTGTGTAATTGGGTGGAGTGGTGAGGAAGCACTGGTAAGATGTATATAATGGGTCAGCGTGGACTTTAAGGAGATTCTGTCTCTTTGTCCTGAATGGGTGAGGTGACTTAACAGGGTCTGACTTAAAAGCATTTCACCATTGCTGATTCTGGCTCATCTGGGGCTCTGCTTTGATTCGTGGAGACCTGTCAACCATTCCTCTGCCTTAGTGCAGTTGAACAGAATATATTTATCACTATATGGTGCTTTATTGGGATACAGTGTGTTTTTCTTCACAGAAGTGGACATAGTTGGGAACATACAAGCCACATCTCCGTGTCTGCACCCCTCAGACCTCATCAAGGTGGTGGACATGATTAAGAACCAAGGCTACGACTCTGTGTTTGCTGTGGTCAGGCATCATTTATTCCGCTGGAAGGAGGTGAAGGCAGGTGAGGTGTTTGTACTTTCATCATGGCCCCAGTCTTTACCCTTGACCTGGAAGAAAAGATCATTATTGTGCATCTGAGAAAAGGGTACTTTAATGTAAGAGCTTTGATAACGGGGACTTTTTTTTTTTTTTTTTTGCCCAGAAAGGGATTCTAAGATAGATAGATAGATAGAGAGAGATATATATATATATATATATATATATATATATATATATATATATATATATATATATATATATATATATATATATATATATATATATATATATATATCTCTCTGATTGCTTCAAAAACAAGTTTGGATGCTTCCCTCAAATAAAAAAATGTTGTGTTTGCATATCTTGTAGGAGAGGCAACAGTAGCAGAGAACTTTGTCCCAGCGCGTCGCCCCCGCCGCCAGGACTGGAATGGAGAGCTGTATGAGAATGGATCCTTTTATTTTGCAACCAGAGAGTTGCTCACCAAGGGATTACTACAGGTCAGAGCCTTTTCTCACAATTCACTTGCAGAGCTGTTACTGTAATAGGTTTATGCTTCTCTCCCTTGGGTTGAAAGGTGAGATACTGAACTCAGATGGCTGGAGAAGAGATTCTTTGTTATCGAAATTTGGCTGCACACAGAGCACACAGCCAAATCTCCTGTTTCTAATAATAACAATTTCGTTTGATATAAATGCATCTCACCTTCTGATCGTATGCCATCCTCTGGTGTAGCCCTCCTTTGGTGTGTGCCCCTTCCCCACAAACAGACACAACACATCCTTACGTTCCCAGCTCCAGCATCACACTGCCAGCAAGCCCCCCTGCTGAACAGTCTCCTGGCTCTTTATTAACATAACCGGAAGTCCCAAAACTCGAGGGTTGGGCTTTCCTACAGCCAAACACCTCTTACAAAGCTTGTGACCTCACAGGAAATGAACACAGGATGTGAATGACCATATAAGGATTTAACACAACAAAATACAACCAAATGACGATGACTAGAGTGCCTCGTGCATGGGAGATTATCTGCAGGTGTACGTCACCTGTACGTTCTGTGTATTGCACAGGGGCACTTTGCTGGCGGACATGCCTTCTCTCCGCAGACACCTCTCTCCAAACACCAGGAAGTTTTCCACTACCTAACAGGTCTCAACCAGCGTCAGTCTGCCCCAGTCAGCTCTGTAGAGCGGTCTGCGAGAGAACAGACACTGGGAGACTCTTATGATAATACATTAATATAAAATTTTCCACAACATTTATTAGGGGAAGGGGGCATTCTCATACTGCAGCAGTGTCCCTGATCAAATATTATCATTTGGCCTGTGACTTCTATGTTTTTATCCTCTTATTTTCAGGATGGAAAGTTGGCTTACTATGAAATGAAGCCGGAGCACAGTGTGGATATTGATGTCGATATCGACTGGCCCATCGCTGAACAAAGGGTTAAAAGGTGAAATCAATATTTGTGATCATTTTATACTACTGTAAAAAGAATTTGATATCCTAAAATGGAGCCAGCCTACAGGTAGGCCACTTCTTGACTGTTTGTGGAACAGCCTCACCTCCAGTGAAGTAGGAAAAAGGTCACGGTGATGGGCAACTCATACTTTAACCCCTTCATGATGGAGGGTAAAACGTCCGTTTTATGAAAACAGTTTTGCAACTTTGCCATGTGTTAGTAAAACTTTACATAACGTTCTAACTACTTAGGATGTAGTATCCAGGTGAATTATATCTTGTTTTTTGTAGAACAGATTAGGTTTTCATTTGGTGGTAAATGGTAATGAAATGACTGTCTCCTGAGATATAGATGGATATCATTTTGAATTAATTTATTTTTAATTCTACCTAACTGATGCCAAGCTAAAGTGGTGTGTGTGTTGTGTGGTGGTGTTTTTTTTTTTTTTTCTCATCTCCATAGAAGACTCTCTGGACTTCTGAATTCATGAACTTTGCTATCATTTCTTTATCACACTTGATGTTTTATGACACCAACCAATATTTATATTTGCATTGATTTTTTTTATGCATATTTTTCTCTATAGCATATCTCACAGTTGAACTGCTGCTTCTTTAGGGTTTTTTTTTTTTTTGTTAGCACGGTGATTTTGTTTTTTCTGTTTACCTATTGATATTTTCACTGCAGTTTTTTTTCTTTATATATCTAGTGTTTGCCTGTGTCAGTCTTAGCTTCAGCTGATAAGGCTGCAGTAGTCCTGTCCAATGCCCAAGTTTACACTGCATGTGATGTCACATGGGGTGTAGTATGAGGCTCTGAGTGATTATGCAGTCTCCTGGGATTTCAGTGTTGTGCCGTAGGAAGATCTGATAATAGACAGATAAGTACACAGAGTGTGCCGTAAATCGGGGGAGATCTGGGCATGCTCAGTGAAGTCATTCTAAAGAACAAAAAGGATTACAACAATACTAAGCAAGTAAGGAGATATCTACAAGCAGTGTTCATTAGGGTTTTTTATGCTGATTTACATTGGATAAAGTTGTCTGGGAGAGTTTACAACTACTTTAACCACTTCAGCCCCGGAAGGATTTACCCCCTTCCTGAAAAGAGCACTTTTTACAATTTGGCACTGCGTCACGCTTTAACTGCTAATTGCGCAGTCATGCAATGCTGTACCCAAACGAAATTTGCGTCCTTTTGTTCCCACAAATAGAGCTTTCTTTCTCCAAGCGTCTTCCAGGACAGCCCATGAGACCTTGGGCTCCTCCTACCAGGACAGGAAACGCGTCACCCCCACCAGATAAAAGGGCGGTCCTCCAGGCCCATGTCCGTTATTTGTGTTTCCTCCGGACGGGGGGTAACATGTTCATGGAACCTGCTCCCATAGGCCTTATAAGCAGGGGCTTTGTATGGCTTTTTTCTGGGGCATATCACTTACCTCTTCCTCTGCCAGAAGCAGCACACCGCTGGGGAGGTTGGCTGTGTTGCTGTTCTCTGTCCTCAGTGCCTGGAGAGGGCCAGGACCGGTGTGAGGTTGTGCCCCTAGCGCAGTGCATTGCACTCTAGCTCAGCTGAGCTTCGGTTGTCCTTCCCTGCCGACAGCCTGGCTGATCTGAGCAAGGAATGGAGGAAACCGCAGCGTTCGAGGGGGCGGAGCTATTGCGCTCCAAGCTGGCCCACAGGAAGTGCCTGGAGAGGGTTACTTCCAGGGCATATAACATCATCATCGGGCGCCGGAGGCGAGGTTCCAGTCTTCATAAACGGCGCGAACAGAAAACGCTGGCTGCTGGTGTTTCTTGGTGTTAAGCAGCCAGGCTGTGGATGACCAAGAGGGGCAGAATGGATCCTCCTGCAGTACCTGCACAGGCAGCGGATGCAGTTCCCAACACCAGCACCTCACAGGTAAGCCTGGGGTGTTCTGTCACCACCTTACTATCCCTGTGAGTGTTCCCTCCCCCCTCTGTAGTAGTGGGTGTAAGGGGACACATTTCCTCCCTCCTGCACGTGGTGTTACGGAGTGATTGTGTGGCTTTAATTACATTGTGGGTCATTTATTTTGTCTTGCAGACCAAGACTCAGGACAAGGCCCAAGCACAGCCACTTAAAAGGAAATGTGCGGTTTGCGCAAACAAATTGAGCTCCTCATGGAGCAAAGCAGTTTGTCGCACCTGTATAGAAGGCCTAGTAAAGGATGACCCGGTTGCCTCTTGCCAGAAGATGCTTATTTCTGTTAGGGATGAGCTTACGTCCACCTTCAGTTCCTTTAGAACGCTTATTGACAAGCTCCAGACTCCAGCAGAGAGTCCGTCTTCACTGAAGGCGTCAGTAAGCACTCCGCAGCAGGCAGAGAGTGAAGACTCTGAGGCTGAGGTCAGATCTACCCGTTCTTCTCTGGAAGAATCAGGGTCAGATACAGAGCCCAGAGATAGAGAATCCACTCGAGGCTCAAGATTTAAGTTATCTGTTGAGGATGTAGATGACTTATTAAAGGCTATCTATACTACCCTTGAATTAAAAGAGGAAGAGGTTCAGTTATCCAAACATGATCTTATGTATAAAGGATTACATAAGAGAAAATCAAGAGTGTTTCCAGTTCAAAGTTCTTTGGTTGATACTATTAAACTGGAATGGGATAATCCTGAGAGAAAACCATTCTTCTCTAGTAACCTAAAAAGGAGGTTTCCTTTTGATGAGGACACTGCGCAGCCATGGAATAAGAATCCCAAGTTAGACGCACCTCTTTCAAAAGTTTCAAAAAACTCGGACCTGGCGTTTGATATGGGTACGCTTAAGGATCCGATGGACAAGAGGGGGGATATCCTTCTCCACAGAGCCTGGGACTCAGCAGTTGGAAACCTGAAACCAGCTTTGGCTTCCACTTGTGTGGCCAGAAATCTGGAGGTTTGGTTGACTCAGATTCAGTCACATCTGTCAGCAGGTACCTCCAGAGAGCAAATTTTAAAGTCTTTTCCTCTCCTATTTCAGGCAGTGGGTTTTTTGGCAGATTCTTCCGCTGAGTCGGTAAGAATGTCAGCCAGGACTTCGGCTCTAGTGAACTCGGCCAGGAGAAGCCTTTGGCTTAAGACCTGGTCAGGGGACTCGGCCTCCAAGTTGCGCCTTTGTGGCCTTCCTTTAACTGGCGATCATTTATTTGGCCCAGGTCTACAGGAGGCACTGGAACGCACGGCTGATAAGAAAAAGGCGTTTCCAGAGAAAGAGAGTTCAGACAGCCAGAAAATTTTTTCGTGGCCAAAACAGGCAACAGAGTCCTAGAGAAAAGGACAGCAGGCCGAAAAAGCATTGGACTGGGCACAAAGGCAGAGGCAAAGGGGAGTGCTATTTAACCCTCCTCAACAGCCCGCCAAGCCGCAGTGACTTGTGTTCCCCGGTGGGAGGGAGATTGAGGGCCTTCATCCCACAGTGGGCAGCAGTCACTCTGAGCCCCTTCATCCTGGACCTAGTGACCAACGGGTACAGGCTGGAGTTTGTTCACCAACCACCAGAACGTTTGTTGGTCACATTTCCTCCACAAGATCGGGAGAAAGCGAGGGCTCTGGGTCTCCAGATCGGAGACTTATTAGATCAAAAAGTCCTGATTCCTGTTCCTCGATCGGAGCGGGGCAAGGGATTCTATTCCCATGTATTTGTGGTCAGAAAGCCGGCAGGAAAGTTTCGACTTATCCTGAATCTCCGGACCTTAAACAAGTCCATCAGATACAAGCATTTCCGTATGGAGACGGTTTTTACAATCAAAAACCTACTATACCCAAACTGCTTTATGGCCACGTTGGACTTAAGGGATGCTTATCTTCACATCCCTATCCATCCAGCCTTCCAAAAGTTTTTGAGATTAGCAGTGAAGACGGGTATGGGGACCCGACATTTTCAATTTCAGGCCCTCCCCTTCGGTCTTTCCTCAGCCCCACGCATCTTTACGAAGGTGTTGGGGGAAGTGCTGGCTCCTCTAAGATTAAAGGCAATAACGGTTATCCCTTACCTAGACGACCTCCTGATAGTGGCAAAATCATACCAAAGGCTGTTGGAAGATCTCCAGGCTGTACAGGACTTCTTACAGTCCCTAGGCTGGCTAATAAACAAAGAAAAATCGTCCTTGATTCCGGCCCAGAAAGTAACTTATCTGGGTTACGATTTTTGCTCCGTGAACCAAAGAGTTTTTCTTCCTCAGGAGAAGATTACCAAAGTGTTCCAGACTATGTCAACATTGCAGACCAACCAGTCGGTCTCTCTGAGACAGGTGTCGAGGGCAGTGGGTCTTATGACCTCATGTTTTCCCGCAGTACCATGGGCGAGATTCCGTCAGCGTCCGTTACAAAGGTTTCTTTTAAGAAACTGGGACGGGGACGTAAGGTCCCTGGAGTCAAGGATCTGGCTTCCCGACAGGATAAAAAGAAGCCTGTGGTGGTGGACAGCTGGTCAGCACCTAGCAGGAGGTCTCCCATGGTCCTTTCCCCCTTTCCCGAAGAATTACCACGGATGCGAGTTCCTGGGGATGGGGGGCCCACCTCAGCAATGCAGTAGCACAAGGAGAGTGGTCCCCAGAGGAGGCAAGGGCCTCATCCAATCAAAGAGAGCTGCTTGCAGTCCAGAGAGCCCTCCAGTCTTTTCAGATGGAGGTCAGGGGTCACAACCTCCAAATCCTGTCAGACAATATAGCGACAGTCGCGTATATCAACAAGCAGGGAGGCACGAGAAGCCGGAGGCTTCAGTCCATTGCCCAGGAGATCCTTTCATGGGCAGAGGGGAATCTAGCCTCCATTTCTGCTGTACACCTGAAGGGGAAAAACAATTGCCTGGCAGATTATCTCAGCCGTCACAGGATAGACCGAGACAACTGGTCCCTTCATCCCGAAGTCTTTGCAGACCTCACCAAGAGATGGGGTTATCCTGTAGCGGATTTGTTCGCAAACCGAAACAGCCGCAAGACGGAGATTCTTTTCCATGAACCCGGCAGACCAAGCCTTGGGGATCGATGCTCTGGCAAACCCGTGGCCTCCAGGCCTATGTTATGCCTTTCCGCCAATCAGGCTGATTCCAGAAGTCCTCCGGAAGTTTCGGCTGGAAGAGACAGATCTGATTCTAATTGCCCCGTTTTGGCCCAAGAGGCCATGGTTTTCCCTGCTACAGTCTCTGGTTTCAGAGCCTCCGTGGAGTCTTCCGGAAAGGGAAGACCTATTATTGCAGGGTCCAGTATCACACCCTCAGGTGGTTTCCTTAAACTTGACGGCCTGGTATCTGAAGAAAAGATACTGAGCGCCCAAGGGTTCTCTGACAAAGTAGTCAGGACTCTCGTTAATTGCAGGAAGCCAGTTACTAGAGCCATATATTCCAAAGTTTGGAAAAGGTTTAACTCATGGTTATCTGAAAATGATAGATTAGCTCATGATATTCCGTCTATTTTGGAATTTTTCCAAGAGGGTGTCGACAAAGGTCTTTCTGTTAGTACCTTAAAGGTACAGGCGGCAGCTATTAGTGTGTTCCTCCAGTTTTCTCTCCTGGAAAATCCCACTATAGCCAGATTTTTCAAATCTATCTCTAGGGCCAGACCAGTAGTAGTGAGAAGTTGTCCAACGTGGGATCTGTCCCTAGTACTTCAAACTCTGGTAGAATTTCCGTTTGAACCTCTGGAAAGTATGTCAGTTAAGTTACTTACATTAAAAACTGTGTTCCTTATAGCTGTTACCTCAGCTCATAGGGTAAGTGAGTTGCAGGCCCTATCAGTTAGGGAGCCCTTTCTCACGATTTTTGAGTAACGAGTTGTGTTACGAACCGATCCAGGTTTTTTGCCCAAGGTGGCAAGTACATTCCACCGATCTCAGAACAGTGTATTGCCAACCTTTTGTAGTTCGCCACAGGGCGACTTAGAAAGAAAATTTAGTTTTCTAGATGTAAGAAGGATTCTCTTGGTCTATCTTGAGGTCACGAAGACCTTTAGGAAAACTGATGCCTTGTTTGTCCTCTTTTCTGGAGTTCACAAGGGGAATAGTGCATCTAAAGCCACATTGGCTAGATGGATAAAGCAAGCCATCTTGGAAGCTTACAAAATTAGGGAGGTCCCTACACCTTTTGTTACTGCGCACTCAACTAGAGCCTTGTCTACGTCTTGGGCTGAGAGGGCTGGTGCCTCACCGGAACAAATTTGCAGGGCTGCCACTTGGTCCAGTTACTCGACCTTCATTAAACATTATCGCCTGGATCTCCTATCAGCTCAGGAGCAGGCGTTTGGTCGTAAGGTCCTTCAGGCAGTTGTCTCTCCCTAGACTGGTAAGTTCTGGCTCATCGTCTCATGGGCTGTCCTGGAAGACGCTTGGAGAAAAGCTGAGTTAGACTTACCGGTAACTCCTTTTCTGAGAGTCTTCCAGGACAGCCGGATTCCCACCCGGTATTGTCTGAAGTTATGTGTATTATGCATATGTTTTGCAGGGTCCTACGGTTCTTGAGAATACTGACATGGGCCTGGAGGACCGCCCTTTTATCTGGTGGGGGTGACGTGTTTCCTGTCCTGGTAGGAGGAGCCCAAGGTCTCATGGGCTGTCCTGGAAGACTCTCAGAAAAGGAGTTACCGGTAAGTCTAACTCAGCTTTTTGATGGTATTTGATCACCTCTGCTGGTTTTTTTTTTTTTTTTTTTTTGCGCTATAAACGGAAAAAGACTGAAAATTTTGAAAAAAAAACAATATTTTCTACTTTTTGTTATAAAAAAAAAAATCCAATAAACTCAATTATAGTCATACATTTAGTCCAAAATGTATTCAGCCACATGTCTTTTGGTAAAAAAAATGTCAATAAGCGTATATTTATTGGTTTGCGCAAAAGTTATAGCATCTACAAACTAGGGTACATTTTTCTGGAATTTACACAGCCTTTAGTTTATGACTGCCTATCTCATTTCTTGAGGTGCCAAAATGGCAGGGCAGTACAACCCCCCCCCCCCCCCCCCCCCCAAATGACGCCATTTTGGAAAGTAGACACCCCAAGGATATTGCTGAGAGGCATGTTGAGCCCATTGAATATAATTTTTGTTTGTCCCTGGTGATTGAATGACAAAAAAATTTTTTTTAAAAGTTGTCACTAAATGATATATTGCTCACACAGGCCATGGGCATATGTGGAATTGCACCCCAAAATACATTCTGCTGCTTCTCCTGAGTATGGGGATACCACATGTGTGGGACATTTTGGAGGCCTAGCCGCGTACGGGGCCCCGAAAACCAAGCACCGCTTTCAGGATTTCTAAGGGCATAAATTTTTGATTTCACTCTTCACTACCTATTACAGTTTCCAAGGCCATAAAATGCCAAGTTGGCACAAACCCCCCAAATGACCCCATTTTGGAAAGTAGACACCCCAAGCTATTTGCTGAGAGCCATGGTGAGTATTTTGCAGCTCTCATTTGTTTTTCAAAATGAAGAAAGAAAAGAAAAATGTATTTTTTTTTTTTTCTTTCAATTTTCAAAACTTTGACAAAAAGCGAGGTCTGCAAAATACTCACTCACCATACCTCTCAGCAAATAGCTTGGGGTGTCTACTTTCCAAAATGGGGTAATTTGGGGGAGGTTTGTGCCATCTGGGCATTCCATGGCCTCCAAAACTGTGATAGGCAGTGAGGAGTGAAATCAAAAATTTACACCCTTAGAAACCCTGAAGGCGGTGCTTGGTTTTTGGGGTCCCGTATGCGGCTAGGCTCCCAAAAAGTCCCACACATGTAGTATCCCGGTACTCAGGAGAAGCAGCAGAATGTATTTTGAGGTGTAATTTCACATATTCCCATGGCATGTTTGAGCAATATATAATTTAGTGACAACTTTGTGCAAAAAAAAAAATAAAAATAAATAATAATAATAATTTGTCTTTTTCCCGCAACTTGTGTCACAATATAAAATATTCCATGGACTCGACATGCCTCTCAGCAAATAGCTTGGGGTGTCTACTTTCCAAAATGGGGTCATTTGGGGGGGTGTTTGAGCTGTCCTGGCATTTTATGCACAACATTTAGAAGCTTATGTCACACATCACCCACTTTTCTAACCACTTGAAGACAAAGCCCTTTCTGACACTATTTGTTTACATGAAAATTTTTTTTTTTTGCGTGAAAATTACTTTGATCCCCCAAACATTATATATTTTTTTTAAAGCAAAGGCCCTACAGATTAAAATGGTGGGTGTGTCATTTTTTTTTTTTTCACACAGTATTTGCGCAGCGATTTTTCAAACGCATTTTTTTGGGAAAAAACACACTTTTTTTAATTTGAATGCACTAAAACACACTATATTGCCCAAATGTTTGATGACATAAAAACGATGATCTTAGGCCGAGTACATGGATACCAAACATGACATGCTTTAAAATTGTGCACAAACGTGCAGTGGCGACAAACTACATACATTTTTAAAAGCCTTTACAGGTTACCACTTTAGATTTACAGAGGAGGCCTACTGCTAAAACCCTCGATCTGACCTTCGCGGTGGTACCTCACATGCATGGTGCAATTGCTGTTTACATTTGACGCCAGACCAATGCTTGTGTTCGCCTTTGCGCGAGAGCAGGGGGGGGGACGGGTGCTTTTTTTTTTTTTTTTTTCTTTATTATTTTTTTTGCTTTTTTATCTTATTTTTAAACTGTTCCTTTTCTTTTTTTTTTTTTTTTTTTTTTTTTTTTTATCATTTTTATTGTTATGTCAGGGAATGTAAATATCCCCTATGATAGCAATAGGTAGTGAAAGGTACTTATTTTTTTTCAAAAAAAAAAAAAAAAAAAAAAAGGGGGTCTATTAGACCCTAGATCTCTCCTCTGCCCTCAAAGCATCTGACCACACCAAGATCAGTGTGATAAAATGCTTTCCCAATTTCCCAATGGCGCTGTTTACATCCGGCGAAATCTAAGTCATGAAATGCTCGTAGCTTCCGGTTTCTTAGGCCATAGAGATGATTGGAGCCATTCTGGTCTCTGATCAGCTCTATGGTCAGCTGGCGGAATCACCGGCTGCATTCACAGGTTCCCTGTTGGGACAGGAGAGCTAGAGAAAAACATGGAAGATGGTGGGAGGGGGGACATTCCCTCCCACTGCTTGTAAAAGCAGTCTAGAGGCTAATTAGCCGCTAGGATTGCTTTTACATGAAAGCCGACTGCTGGCTGAAAAGAATGATACCAAGATGATACCTAAACCTGCAGGCATCATTCTGGTATAATCACTCAAAGTCCAGCAACATACCAGTACGTTGCTGGTCCTTGTTGGGCATATATTGTAATCCTTCTTCTTCTTTTTTTTTTTTTTTTTTTTTTTTTTTTTTTTTTTTTTTTAAATGCAGCCTGTGGGCTGAACGAAAAAAAGAGATTGATTGGTGGGTATGCCCACCATTAGAATATCCCCCTTCATCCACCCACTTCTAATGATGGGCATATATGCACCATTTATATATGCCGAAGCATGGGGGCATCCTCCCGCAAAAGGTAGGAGCAAATCGCACCTCCGCCCCTGCTGCCCCCATGCTTCAGCATATATCACCTCCGACAGCGCTGGAGTCACGGCTTTATGTATCGTGGGAGCAAACGCTGTTGCTGTCAAGATAAATAAATCCGCGCTGCAGCTGAATGGCGTACCTGAAAACAAAAAAAATGGTTAACAATAAAACACAGTAAACAGTAAAGTATAAAAAATTGCATACCTGAAAAGCAAACATGATAAAACATTGCAGAATAGAATACAGTAAAAAAGAGCAGAACAATAGAGAGAGAGAACAATAAAACGACAACTATTTTTGTTTTTTTTATTTTATATATTTTTTTTGTGAGTGTTTTTTCACTTTTTTTTTGTAACTAACTTTTATAACTGTAACCGGTTCTGGGTCTCTCAAAATGCAATGGCATCTTGGGAGACACTGTGTTTGTGTGCCTAGTCTGTGCAGTGCTGTACCCTACTCTAATACTCAACTAGTGTATGGTAGCGTTCAAAACATTCACCAATGCAAAGACCAGGATTGTCAGGACAGGAGGGACAATAATAGCGGGTGTCACGCCTATATCCACGCTTGCTGCAGACACAACATCTTTTTTGGGGGGGTTTGTTGGGTAGGGGTACTCGGGAGGACATAAAAATGCCTCTCATGCAGCCGACTGCATTTAGTTGGGGATGTGAATGGGGGAAGTACGGGCGCTGCAGAAGCGGTGGGTTCCCAATTAGGATTGGCAAATGCAGCAGGAAGGGCACTATGGGCACGACGGGCCTGTGTTTGTCTTCTTGGTGGCAGCGGGACACTACTTGTGCTTGCCACCTCACCAGCTTGAACTGCACTTATGGGACTCGCCACGTCACCAAGTGGTACTGCAGTGCTGGTTTGACTACGACCGGGGTGTACTAGGCCGCTGGTGCTTGCCAGTTCACCAAAACGCTACCAAAAAAACTGTTAGTGATCGCAGGGATCAGGCCTGACTCTGCTAACGCTGCAGTTATGCGTTTAGTGTTTTGTAAGTGACAGTGATCGATCGATACTGCACTTGGGTGGGCTGGGCTGGGCCGGGCGGAGGGGCAAAACGCAGGTGCTAGCAGGTATCTGGGCTGATCCCGCTAACACTGCGTTTTTGGGAACCCTAAACTGCTGGGGGCGCTAGTATAGATCTGATCGGATCAGATATTGATCCTTTCAGATACTATACCACTAAGGGAGGTGTATGCTGCGTGCGTGGGTGTTAGCGCTACTGGCGCTAACCTGGCGCTGCCTGGGGCGACGCAGACCCTATCTGACCCTAAAACCTAACTTATATCACCGCCCTGACACTATAAAAAATTAACTAACCAGCGTCACCCATAACAGTTATACGGTGATCACTGGTGAAAGGGTTAACTAGGGGGCAGTCAAGGGGTTGAAACCTTTATTAGGTAGTAGATGGGGGGTCCCTGACGCTATAAAAAGCTGACGGCGAACCTATATATATTTACCTCCCTAACTAGCATCACCAGTGACATTAATACAGTGATCAGAAAAACGATCGCTTAGTGACACTGGCGACGGGGGGTGATCACGGGGTTAAAACTTTGTTAGGGGGGTACCCTAGACCTAAAGGGGGCTAACACTAACTGCCCTACCACACTAACTGTCACAAACTGACACCAATGCAGTAATCAGAAAAAAAAAAAAACTGCTTGGTGTCACTGACACGGGGGGGGGGGGTGATTGGGGGGTGTAAAGTATGCCTGGTGTGTTTTACTGTGATGTGTAGTGTTGTGCACTTACTTGGATGTCTTCTCTCCTCTGCGCCGGTACGGAAAATACCGAACCGAGGAGCGATGCCATCATTTCCTCTAACGCTGCTTACTATACAGCAGCAGAGGAAGAAACTCATTCGTTGGGAGCGATCGCGAGGGGGTGGCCACGAATGAGTGGTCTCCCCCTCAGCCTGCATCGCTCCCCTAACGAAACCGACCACCTCGGGCACCGGGGGGGGGCGCGATGGTACGTGATTTTGCCTGCCCGTGCCATTCTGCCGCAGTATATCTGCGTTAGGCGGTCGGCAAGTGGTTAATAGGCATTTGTGATGCAGTTTTAACGCACCAAAAACCATAGGGTGTTTGGGGGCATTTTTAACGCTCATTAAATGCTTATCAAACGCACCTATTAACATGCGTTAATGCTATAGGCACATTTGACAAGCGGCAGTATTTTGAGCAAGTGTGAACAAGCCCTTAGGGTCAGGATTTTTTTTTTTTTTTTTTTTTTTTTTTTTTGGTGGGATAAAAGCAAAATGCGTACCATTGTGTCTGGGGCTCTACTATGTGTACAAACAATAAATTACATACACAAGTTATATCGCTGCGATCGTCAGGAGAAGGAGAATTTATTTGTGTTGTTCTTTGGTGGTAGTTTTATGGTAATGGCAATACAGCTACATTTAAAAAAAAAAAATTGAGATATCTGTTACCATTTACCATTAAAAAGCCTAATTTTGTCCTGAAAAAAAACAAGGTATAATTCACCTGGATGCACAAAGTAGTTGTGGTGATGTGTACAGTTTTACTAACGCATGTCAAAAGTTGCAACATTGTGTTCAGGCTTTCACATTTGTTTTACCTTCCATTACTAAGGGGTTAATGAACTTTATTTGATATATCACATGACTTTTATAACACATGTTGCCAGAATTTATTTTATGTACCAACTGATCATTTAATTTTTTTTTTCACTTGGATTATTTTATTTGTAATAGGTTTTGCAAATTTTTTTTCATTTGGTAGTGCGGCAATTGCATTGCAGCTGCTGTGCAATTTGGAAAGTTTGTGTAACTCTTGAAGCACAGAGTAAGGGAGAATATTTTTAATTGTTAATTATTGGGGGTTCCCTGAGAAAGTTGCTTTAAGGGTTCCTCTGTGTTTAAAGGACAAGTTTAGGGTGTAACATGTTCAGCATCTGCCTGCTCTTCCCCCGATCTCCCATCTCCCTGTGACAGCGGGCCGGAGATCTTCTCCCCACACCCGCTGTCACAGTTCAAAAAGAGCGTGGCCAGGTGGGGCACTGCTCACAAGACCGCGTCATTCATTCACAGGTTCCCTTTGAATCAATGAACTACAGTTAACGTCAGCCTTTGCGGCCAGTGGCTTGTAGTTCTCAATGAACTACCAGGGCGCTGATGAGCGTTCTAGGAAGTTCATTGAGCTTCCGGTCATTCAGTAACTGCCTGTCCATTATAATAAAAAAATAAAAAAAAATAAAAAAAAAAAGATTAAAGGTGAACTTGTACTTTTAAAAAAAAAAAACAAAGTTGAGACAGGCTGTTGTAGATTTCACAGGTATGGTATATGCATAGTTACATTGGTCCAAGCTGGACTAAAACTATGCACCCCTGAAATTCTTCTTTAGGCTGGGTTCACATATATGCGACACTGATGCGTAATTGTGACCGGCTTTCAATAGAGCCAGTTCACACATGTATGGGGTGGACGCATGCTGTTTTTGAAAAGGGTCCTGTGCATTTTTGGGTCCGGTTCAGGTGCGAATTCAGGCGAAAATTTTCACCTGACCTGGTGAACAGAAACTCTTCGGACTGCAAACCGCAGACGCGTATGTGAACCCAGTCTCAAGTGGATGTGAAAATAAAATGTGACCAAGCCCAATCCATAAATATTCCATACCGTGTGTGTGTGTGTGTGTGTGTGTGTGTGTGTGTGTGTGTGTGTGCTTGTTCATCTAGATACCTTTGTAATATCATTGTCAGACAGTCTGTGCTAAAGTAAAAATATTAAATGTCTAGTGATGCCACTTCGTTTATGAGGGTGGCTATGCTGCATACAGATCCACCCAGCACTGGTACATATAAGTTCTGAAATCTTCCATTAATCACAGCGCTGTGCACACAAGCACCAAGTGGCTGACATTGGGACCAGGATAAGAGTGACTGTACTGTTGATGCTAATAGACATGCATATGCACTGGTGTATACAATCACAGTTTCTCTTGAGAGAGCAGTGCTTCTGACTGTAATACATGTGCACTGCTTGTACCTCCAAAAACAGAATAGATCTGCAGGAAAAAGGTGCACCTTTGGACAGCCATATTGTCAATCTAGGGGAGGGAGTGTTGGATGCACTAGCAGATTTAAATACACTAACAAATTGAAGCATACCTTGAGTTAATGGGTTATAAACAGTTACAGCAAACTGTTTTTTTTTTTTTTTTTTTTTTTTTTTTCTTTTTGGGAGAAAGATTTTACATAAAAGCTGATCATTGTAAGCACCTCTGATGGTGGTAAATGGTTTTATCCCTATCCTTAACTCTACAGTTTAGTATTTTTTTTTTTCTTCTTTTGGTCTTGCAGGTATGGCTATTTTGGCAAGAATCCAACAGTGGTGAAGCTGTTGGTGTGTAATGTCGATGGATGTCTGACGGACGGGCGAGTCTATGTGAATCAGGAACATGAATTGATCTCCTATAGTCTACGAGATGTCGATGGAATCCGCATGTTGCTGGACAAAGATGTGCAGGTATGCCAGACCTAAGGGAGGGAGAGGAGGTGCCAAGCCAATTGGAGTGAATATATGCAGTATAGTTTGACACTGGAATGATTCGATAGGATTTGCTCATTCTAGAGGCACATTCTATATCCCATTCTGAGTGAGACCTACAATTTATTCCTAAAACAAGCTAAACAGAGGCTCTCTCAGGCAGATCTGGACCCTAACTTCCTGTTTGCGTTGACAACACTGTCTCTGCTGCACTGAAATCCCAAGCAGTGTTGTCAGCCCTACCTGGTTTTCTCTGCAGAATGGCTGCTCTCTTATTCATGGAGAGGGGTTATGAGCAGGTAAGGCTTATGGATATACAGGTGAAACTCGAAAAATTAGAATATCGTGCAAAAGTTCATTTATTTCACTAATGCAACTTAAAGTGGAGTTCCACCCAAAAATGGAACTTTCAGGGGGGAGGAAGGAGCAGATACCTGTCTAATACAGGTATTTGCTCCCACTTCCTGGCATAGATCACCACGGTGCTTGCGGTGACCTATGCCACTTCCAGCGCCTACCCTGTCCTCCCCCCGCTGTATTCTGTGACACACAGAACACCTGAGAGGACGCGCAGCGTGACTCGTGCATGCGCAGTAGGGAACCAGGAAGTGAAGCCGCACGGCTTCACTTCCCTATTCCCTCACCGAGGATGGCGGCGACAGCAGCCGAGAGCCGAAGGACGGATCGGCTTCGGCTGCCGACATTGCGGGTGCCCTGAACAGGTAAGTGTCCATATATTACAAGTCAGCAGCTGCAGTATTTGTAGCTGCTGGCTTTTAATATTTTTTTTTTTTTCAGCGGACCTCCATTTTAAAAGGTGAAACTAAAATATGAGATGAACTATCTTGCTTCGCATGTAATGAGTCTAAGCCGTGATTTGTCATAATTGTGATTATGGCTTACAGCTCATAAAAACCCCAAATCCACAATCTCAGAAAATTAGACTATTACATGCAATCAATAAAACAAGGATTGCACATAGAACAATATCGGACCTGTGAAAAGTATAAGCATGCATATGTACTCAGTACTTGTTTGGGCCCCTTTTGCAGCAATTACTGCCTCAATGTGGAGTGGCATGTAAGCTATCAGCCTGTGGCACTGCTGAGGTGTTATGGAAGACCAGGATGCTTCAATAGCGGCCTTCAGCTCTTCTGCATTGTTTGGTCTCATGTCTCTCATCTTTCTCTTGGCAATGCCCCATAGATTCTCTATGGGGTTCAGGTCAGGCGAGTTTGCTTGCCAATCAAGCACAGTAATCCCACTGTCATTGAACCAAGTTCTGATGCTTTTGGCAGTGTGGGCAGGTGCCAAATCTTGCTGGCAAATGAAGTCAGCATCCCCATAGAGCTCGTCTGTGAAAGCATGAAGTGCTCCAAAATCTTCTGGTAGATGGCTGCGTTGACCCTGGACTTAATGAAGCACAGTGGACCAACACCAGCAGATGACATGGCTCCCCAAATCAACACAGACTGTGGAAACTTTACACTGGACTTCAAGCATCTTGCAGTGTGTGCCTCTTCATTCTTCCTCCATACTCTGGGTCCTTGTTTTCCAAATGAGATGCAAAATTTGCTCTCATCGGAAAAGAGGACTTTGGACCACTGAGCAACAGACCAGGTCTGTTTGTTTTTCTTTAGCCCAGGTAAGACGCTTCTAACGTTTGTTGTTCAGGAGTGGCTTGACAAGAGGAATACGACATTTGAAGCCCATGTCCAGGATCCGTATGTGTGTGGTGGCTCTTTATGCACTGACTCCAGCCTCAGTCCACTTCTTGTGAAAGTCCCCAACACTTTTGAATGGCCTTTTCCTGACACTCCTCTCCAGGCTGCGGTCATCCCTGCTGCTTGTGCACCTTTTTTTCCCACACTTTTTCCTTCCACATAACTTTCTATTAATTTGATACAGCACTTTGGGAACATCCAACTTCTTTTGCAATTACCTTTTGAGGCTTTCCCTCCTTATGGAGGGTGTCAATGATTTTTTTCTGCACAACTGTCAGGTCAGCGGTCTTTCCCATGATTGCGATTCCTATTGAACCACACTGAAAGACCATTTAAAGGCTCAGGAACCCTTTGCAGGTGTTATGGCTTAATTAGCTGATTAGAGTCGGACACTGAGCCTAGAATATTGCACCTTTTCACAATATTCAAATTTTCTGAGATTGTGGATTTGGGGTTTTCATAATCAAGCCCTGATTTGTCATAATTGAGATCAACTATCTTGCTTTCCATGTAATGAGTCTATCTCATATATTCATTTCACCTTTTTAAGTTGCATTAGTGAAATAAATGAACTTTTGCACGATATTCTAATTTTTAGAGTATCACCTGTAAGTGGATGGGAGGTGTATTGAAGTCCACTGGGGGACAACTGACATCACTGCTTGAGAGAGTTGCCAGCTTACTATAGAAAGTTAGGAGCTTGCTTGATTTCTGACAGATCATCAGGTTTCATATTTATATTTCAAGGTGTGTGTTGTGTGTGTTTGTTTTTTTTTTTTGGCCTTAAATGCATTTAAAATTACATTCCAGATTGAGTGGACACGTGTTTCCTTCTTGCTGGATTATTGTGTGGTTGGCTGAGTATATTAGATAATGTGTTTTGGTGGCTCCTGTCAAATCTTTTACTTGTAGCTTATAACAGATAGAATGGCTAGGTGAAAGAAGGAGGGTGTAAATGTGAAAACTGAGTTATAAATCGTCTCTCGGATTCATTCAGGTCCGTCTCCTCTCCGAGCGAGACATCAGTCCAGTGTTGGTGTCCAATCTGAATCTGCCATGTTTGATTGAAGGAAACGTGTCAAATAAAAAGGAGGTTGTGGAGAAATGGATGGGCAAGTTGGGCCTCTCTTCCTGGAGCCAGGTAGCCTATATGGGTAAGTATCCTTCCTCCCAAAACTGCATGGTTTTGCCTTTACCTTTTGGACGATGCATGCTTTACACAGAACTGTGTTTGACATCAGGTGGCTTCCTACAGCCTCTTTATCTGTTCTTCTGGCTGTTGTCTCAGCCATTGCTGCTTATCGCCCTAGGCGGAGGCTTCCTGCATAGCGTTCCCATAATATGAACACTGCTAGAATGGATAGTCAGACCCAGTAGTACCCAGTGGGTTATTTCAGCCACCTGCTCTGTGTGTGTGTGTGTGTGTGTCTATGTAGATATAGATGGAGAGATGGAATCTCCTGCTAAAATTCCCGCAAAGTAGTTTGAATCTACTCCTCTCACTAGGGTGCAAATTTTTCACAATTTGTCTCTGCCCCTCCTACAGTGGTGACATTTCTCTTCAGTGGTTTGTATCTCCATTCTTCTTACTGCTGAAAGAAGCTGAAGGCAGGTTTGTCTATTTATCATAGTCCCAGTCTTTACCCATTAAAAAGAGAGCATTATTGTGCACTTGAGAAATGGGTTATTTTTGTTCGGCGCTATGATAATATGAAGTCGTTTGCTATAGGAGTTGTTGGAGATTGAGCACATGCTTCAAATGACCGTCATAGACTGGAGACATATTAGAAGAGACTACTAGAAATCATTACTATAACAGAGCAACACAGATTGGTGTCAGCATGGGCCCTGGGGACCACACAAAGTGCCAAACAGCTGCAGGTTGTTCACCAAGGACATAGAAGATTGCTTAAAAAAAAAACGGTTTGGACACTTTCCTCAAATAGATACAAAAATAAATAAAAAAGGGCAATTTGTGTAGGGCTGCAACTAACGATTATTTTCATAATCTATTAGTTTGCCAATTTATTGTTTTGATCGGATAAAAACCTCAAATGTATTCTTGAATATCTATATATGCAGTGCTAAATCTAAATAACCAGCTATATGGTTAGGGAACAAAATTATATATTCCAAGTTTGAGAATAACATCCAATAAATATTTACACTGTTAGAGGTTAAATCTGGTACAGAGCAGCCCTGATTCTCCTCTTCTGATGTCCCCCACTTTATATTTATAATTTATATTTTTTTATTTATTTTTTAACAAACCTGTTATACTTACCTGCTCTGTGTAATGGTTTTGCATAGAGCAGCCTGGATCCTCTATTTGAGCCCCCTGTGCTGTCTGCTCCTCCCCCCTACCGAGTGTCCCCAATAGCAAGCCTCTTGCTTTGGGGGCACTCAAGTAGGCTCGCTCCAGAGTGAATTGTCCAATCACACACAGAGCGCACCTTGACCCCGCCCCTCCGCTCTCTCTTCTCATTGGCTCGCTGGCTGTGATTGACAGCGGCAGTAGCTAATGGCTCCTGCTGCTGTGAGACCCGGGAGAGACACTGTGCTCATGCACATTGCTAATTTAGATGGGGCTCAGGTAAGTATTGGGGGGGGGGGGGGGCTGCACCCAGAAGGTTTTTTTTTACCTTTAAAGTGGATGTAAACCTGATTCATGCACATATCTGTAGTATTTTATTCTTATCTCTCTCCAAAGCCCTAAGTACCATGTCTTTCCGCTGCACCGTTCTACTGTTATCAGCATAACTTCTGACAAGTTCTCCAGCGCAGGAGATAAAAGCATCTGAAAATTTGTGTCAGGGTGGGTGCCATAAACAGATTATCAGAGAGCTGATCTATTCACTGCACGGCTCTGCCCATTCCTTCCACTTTCTAAAAAATATAGCAAGCTGAAGACAGCAGATATACATTTAAAATTTATGTAAGGAGATTTCTTTTCATCTGTGTATCATCTGAGGCTGTTCACTACACTGGGTATATGTGAGGGTTTACATCCACTTCAATGCATAGAATGCATTGAGATGCCTTTTTAGAACCACTTTAAAGTGATGGTAAAGGCTTGTTTTAAAAAAAAAAAAAAAAATAAAATAACAAACATGTTATACTTACTTACCACCTCTGTGCAGTTGGTTTTGCACAGAGCAGCCCAGATCTTCCTCTTCTCGGCTCCCTCTTTGCTGCTCCTGGCCCCTCCCTCCTTTGAGTGCCCCTAAGCCAGCATGTTATGTTTTATAACCAAAAGTTAAAAATAGTCGTGTGTGTGTGTTGTTTTTTTTGGTCTTTTTTTTTGTTTTGTTTTTATATAATAAAAAACCCAGTGGTGATCAAATGCCACCAAAACCAAGCTCTATTTGTGTGAAAAAAATATTTACATTTTGTTTGGGAATAGTATTGCAGGGCCGTGCAATTGTCAGTTAAAGTAGCGCAGTGCCTCATAACAAAAAATGGCCTGGTCATGAAGGGGGTAAAACCTTTCAGAGCTGAAGTGGTTAAATCCTTGCCTTCTGTCCGGGACTACATGTCCCAAGAGGCATTGCTCCTCACACAATCGCATTCATAAGGTCTCAAGCACTTACTGACATGTATGAATGGTATACTGAGCTGTATGTGTGCTGCACTGTATTTTCTGACATGTAAACAGATAATGCATACTTTGTGCTGGCCAACTAATCGATTATGAAAATAGTTGACAAATATTTTCATATACCATTAAGTTGATCAGTTGTTTTGACCCCAAATTTGTGTCTTCTTTCCTCCCACAATGCTTTCCCCCCCCCCCCACAATAGTTTTGTAGCTCTGCCCCTCCCACAATGTAAAGATTTTTTCACCGTAGTTTGTGCTTCCATCCCTCCAGCAAGGCTGTTCTGAACTCTATGGCATGACACAACAGCCCATGAAGGTAGTTGACCTCCTTATTTATTTATCTCTTTCCATCTTTTCTAACTTGCAGGTTGCAGTTATTCTGACGTGGAGTGCCTGAAGCTGGCTGGGACTTGCGGAGTCCCTGCTGATGCTTGCACGGCGGCCAGGATGACGGACAGCTTTGTCTGCCAGCACGGAGGCGGCTATGGAGCCATTCAGGAGTTTGCTGATCACATTATCACTCTAATGGAGACAGGAAGATAAATGCAGCTCTGAGGGTCATTCTCTGAGATTCTGCAGAGCGGGAACTATAGATGAAGTGTCAATGCTGCATAAAACAAAGTTTACATACTGACTGATTCGGTGCCAGGGCAATAACGAATGTCCCATGTGGACAGCGGTTTCTCCTTGTAAGGGATGGAGATTGATCCCGCCTCAGAAGTGGTCCTTTCTACACATTACCAATGAACTTTTCATGCTGCTAATTCTGTTTTCGGTCTTTTTTTATTGCCTGCCTTGTGGCAGAATATATCTGTGGGGTTTTTTTTTCCTCTATGTAAATCACAAACTTTAATTTCCCATCTGTTATGTCAGAGATTTTAGAATGATTTTGTATTCGATTTGTTTTACTTCTTTACTTGTGTTTTTTCAGGAGCACCAAATTACCTGTTGCTTTTCATAGGAAGGATTTTTATTCAAATTTGCTTGTTCGCCTTCTTTGTCATTTTAATTGTCCATTTTAAAGGTTTATAAGCAAAAGTCCAGCCCAGGAGGAATTGCAGGGTGCCTGATACCCATCTGCTTGGCTAGTCGGGAACCCTTCAGTGCACCCTTCTGAAACTGGCTTTGCTTCCCTGCTTTCATGCCATACCCCTCCCACCAATTTTACTGTGTCCAATAAGTGTCTTAGTAACCTGTTTTATAGGTGAGGGGTGGCAATCCAGTAACAAAGTGAAAACGGGCTCAGAGAGGTGCACAGTAAAGGCTTTCTGTCTCACCTTGTGGCATTTGCTTAGGTTTCTTCTTATTTTGCAGTTTACAGTTTGGTTGCATAATTTATTATAGACCCTTCCAAACTGCACCCAGTTCAGCCCTCACACCACGCAGTGGTACATTTTGTTACAGATCAAAGCTAACCAACATATGTCCTTGTCTGTGTATGGTTGGCTTATGGAACCTCCAGCCAGGTTCAGACTATTCTGTAATTTTCCAGTTTGCATCTTTGGCGGCTGTGGGGTGAAACTGAACTTTTTATTGAAGGTAACGAAAACTTGTTACGGTGCTGGAAGTGGTCACATGACATGGATTTAAGCTTTTGGCATACATGACTGTGACTGATATTTGATAAGTAGGATGCAGGCTCTCCGAAGGTTTTGAGCCATAATGATTTTGTTTAAAAAAACTTGGAATTGTTGGTACTTTGTACTAGGAAGTGATGCAATGGGCTGTTTTTTTAATTTATTATAATTGTTTCTGTTGTAATTATGGACATTTTTATATGTAGAAAAAAAGTTTTATCATTTGGTGTTGATCTTAATTGCAATCAATGACTGCTTCATTATACAGCATAATAAATAACCATCCTGACAATGTCTGATTTTGTGTCCTTGTTTATTGTTTGTACCATGTGTTCTAAAAATGCTGGATCTAGCTCCCATTTAGATTTTAGCAAAGCCCACTCCAAACAGAAGTTTGTTTTTGCTGAGCAATGGCAGTTCCACTTTTTTTTTTTTTTCTTTTTTTTTTTTAATACAGCATGGCTCCTGTAAAACATTTAGATTTGAAAATAGAAGTCTTGGCCTTTTCTTCTGCTGTCCCCTGTGGACCCTACCAGGATTTTCAACTATTCACCTTTTTTAGAGCAGTATTCAACACAAAAGAAAAATTGAATATACTGTAGCTTGCCATTTCTTAGATGTGGCTGCATTAGTAGTTTCTATTTTTAGGCTGTTTTCCCTTTTTTATTTTCACCTGTTGATCCTGATATTTTTCAACTTCCTTTAACAGATCCCAGCAAAAGTGACAGTTGGAGGTTGAGACAAACCACTTAACATTGAGGGCTAGATCACACTATATGTGCATGAAAACAGATGGGAAAACCGGGCAGATTTCACTTGCAGAGACATCAGTTTCACATCAGCTTTACATCAGTTTTTATGCGTGTCAGTTATGTGCCCTATTCACACCAATGTTGATGTCATGTCAGTTTTTTTTCCATGCAGAGAACTGCATACATGTTACAGATTCCTGCGCAGAAAAATCAGCATGTGCGGTGTAAACGGGGTACATAGAAAATTTGTGTTTTTGTGTGTGCCCTTGCAGAACGTGTGCAGAATAACCACCATGCACCATTGAGTAAACGAGGCCTGACAGAGGTGCTTACATAGGCCATCTTTTTATCGTTTTTATATAAAACCTTTTTCCCAAAACAAAAAAAACTGCTGAAAGTATTAGCTGGAGTCCATCTAAATCTACTAGTGCATCCAACGTTATCCTCTCCCCGGATTGACAATGCTGCTGTACCAAGATGCCTCTGTTGCTCCTCCAGTGGAGTGGAGACCTTCTAGGACAAGAAGTGTTACTGACAGATCACCACATGAAAATAAAGTGAGGAAAACCTAAAAAGAATACAAATGCAGCCACCACATTTAGGGTTTGTTTTACACAAGCGGCTGAGCTGTTTTTTTGTTTGTTTTTTTTTAATGCTCCCCAATCTCCCCCTAAGCTGCAGTGGCTGGAGGTGTACACATTCCATCTAATGGGCACTAATGCCTGCTGACTTGATCCATTCACGTGAATAGGACCGTGCTGCAACCGCATGCAATGTACATGGTTGCAGTGTGGCAGCTTGGAGTTCAGGGGTTAAAACACGTGGTGAGGAGACAACATATCGCCTCCTCATTGGCTGTCAATGTAAAGCGATCAGAGAGTGTATTGCTTTTCAGAGGAGCAGCAGTCCTTAGTGTAATTGAGCCTTAAGGTTTGGTAGTTGCAAGCTGTGTGTTTGTGTGGTGTTGTGTGGCTTCTTTTTTTTTTTTTTTTTTTTTTTCTGTCTAAAGACAGTTGGCCACTGTGTGTGGAGATGCAGTGGCTCGGCAATCATTCTCCAGTAGAAGACAGCAGCAGTATGTCAGGAATCAGAGGTTGCAGCCAGCAGTATAACTGCGGCGGCTGGTTGGCAAGCGGTTAAAATAACAAACATGTTATACTTACCTGCTCTGTGCAATGCTTTTGCACAGAGCAGCCCCTATCCTCTTCTTCTGGGGTCCCTGCTGGTGCTGCAGGCCCCTCTTCTTCGCCAGGTGCCCCCAAGAAAAGCCACTTTCCATGGGGGCATGCATGCTCGCTCCCTATTGACAGACAGCGGGAATCGCTCCCATGTCATGGGATTTGATCGACTATTAATCTGTCCAATGAAGAATCCGTTTCTGGAGCCCGCTGCACTTGTGCACATCACTGGATCAGATAGAGCTCAAGTAAGAAATAGGGGTGGTCTGGAGGAAGCTGCAGCACAGAAGATTTTTCACCTTAATGCATAGAATGCATTAAGGTGAAAAAACTTAAGGCTTTAGAACCACTTTAACAGTAAGCTGATCAACATTGAAAATTTACCATAGCAGCCATTTATTAACATATAACCAATAAAACACATTCCTTTAACAGAAACATAATGATACATAATAATCCTGGTTGTCGACCATTTATGTAACCGGGTGGCCCCGCCCCCCCTCTGATGCCACAGGGAAGTCACCATGGCGTCAGAGGGGGCGGGGTCACCCGGGTACGTCACAGGGTGGGCCGCCCTCAGTTATATAACTGTCAAAGGCGATGATGCGTCGCACAGCGGGAGCCTCCCATGGATCTGTGGCGGATTTTTTTTTTCTTTTTCGGTCCGTCAGCGGAGAGATATAAGAAGATGAATGGGCATTGTGGGACATTTTTTATTTTTTTACTTTTTAATAAGGGACTTGTCCCTAAGCTGTGTCTTCTCATTTTTAACATTTTGACACTTTTTTTTGTGAAATGGTGGGGGTACATTTGTACCCCGTTACCATTTTACACAGGGGGGCCGGGATCTGGTTGTCTCCTTGTTAAAGGGGGCTTCCAGGTTCCAATAAGCCCCCTGCCCGTTGACCCCCACAACCACCGGGCAAGGGTTGTGGGGATGAGGCCCTTGTCCCCATCAGCATGAGGACAAGGTGCTTTGGGGGCTACCCCAAAGCACCCTCCCCATGTTGAGGGCATGTGGCCTGATACAGTTCAGGAGGGGGGTGCCCTCTCACCCCCCCCCCTTTTCCTGCGGCCTGCCAGGTTGCATGCTCTGATAAGGGTCTGGTATGGATTTTAATGGGGACCCCTACTCCATTTTTTTTTTTTTTTTTTTTTTTTTTTTTTTTTTGGCACAGGGTTTCCCTTAATTTCCATATCAGACCCAAAGGGCCTGGTGTGGATTTTAGGGGGACCCCCACGCAAAGGGCCTGGTAATGGACTGAGGGGGGGGGGGATCTCATGCGTTTTTTTTTTTGTTTTTTTAATGAGTTTTATTGATATTGCTGAGACCCGACAATTCATTACAGCCACGATCAGTTTTAAATGACAATTTTTCCTTTAGAAATGTCATTTTGCTGTGGTACTGTTCTAAAGGGGAAAAATGCTCCACTTTATAGGCATACTATAGACACCCCCCAGGCACGATATTTAAAGGAATGTTTCATTTTTATTGTTTCACTTCAAGCATTAAAAAAATCACTGCTCCCGAAAATATGTCAGTTTTTCAAAAAAAGTTTTGCATTGATACATGTCCCCTGGGGCAGGACCCAGATCCCCTGGGGCAGGACCCAGATCCCCAAACACTTTTTATGACAATAACTTGCATATAAGCCTTTAACCACTTGCTTACTGGGCACTTAAGCCCCCCTCCTGTCCAGACCATTTTCCAGCTTTCAGCGCTGATGCACTTTGAATGACAATTGCGTGGTAATACAACACTACCCAAATGAAATTTTTATCATTTTTTTTTTCCTACAAATAGTTTCTTTTGGTGGTATTTGATCACCTCTGCGGTTTTTATTTGTTAAAAAAAATGTAAAGATCGAATTTATTTATATTTTATTATATTACCGAGCTTTTGTTTACATCATATGATCAGCTGTCATTGGCTGACAGCTGATCACGTGGTAAGGGGCCGGGATCGACTCCTTACTCGGATCTGTGATCACTCGAGTCTCAGTGACTCGGTGATCACAGCACGCCAGGAGCATGCAAAGGGGAGGCCGTCCCATGACGGGCTCCCGGAAATTCAAGTCGGGCTGTGGCCGTCATTCGGCTATAGCGCGGACACCAAGTGGTTAAAATGACCACTTTTGATTTTTCATGTTAGTGTCCCATAGACTTTAACAGTGTTCCGGCGGCTTTCGAATTTGCCCTGAACACCATATTGTTCGGTGTTCGCAGAACATCCGAACAACCAAAGTTCGGCCCGAACTTATGCTCGGGCCGAACCGTTCGCCCATCCCTTCTGGTGGGTACTGCTGGCTGGTACTGGTGAGTACTGCTGGGTGGTGCTTGTGGTTTCTGCTGGCTGGTACTTTTGGGTACTGCTGACTGGTGCTTCTGGGTACTGTTAGGTACTTTTTGATACTGCTGGCTGGTATTTCTGGGTACTGGTGGGTGCTGCTGACTGGTTCTTGATCCCCCCCCCCATACCTGCCATCAGTGTGACAGAAGCAGCGCTGGAGGAAGCATGCCTCTGCAGTAGAGAGCAGAGCAGAGTTGATGCTTCCTATATCGCGCCCGAAACTGTGACAGGCGGAGCACATTTGGTATTACTCCGCCTAAGACAGAAGCGGGCGATCTACGGGAAGCATCGGCTCTGCTTTCTCTAGCGCTGGCTCGGATCTTCCCGCAGATACTCGGGGATGGCGAGTTGGAAACCTGCAATCTGCCGACCCGTCATCCCAGAGCAGGAGGCGTGGGCCACATGTAGATGGTTCCCCACTGTGCCATATTGCTGTTACTTTAGAAAGCCTCCATAGATCCCAACTGCCAGGCCACTATGACATATGTAGAAACTGAACTTAGCAAATGGGTGGCAGGGTGGGGTGCTTCTTCTTGGTCCCCAGGTCTCCAAATGCCAGAGACCATCCTGATCCCACCTCTTTCACACGAAGCCTCTCCTTGATTTTAAAGCCCACCAATCCCAGTATGTAACTTCCATCACCAAAATGTTTAACCCTTTAACTGCCTGTTTTCCCTGCTACCTAGTCATGCCAGCCCTTCGCTTCTCAGACTTATGTTTCAAACTTAGCCCAATGTTTACAGTAGTGTTCTCAGTGCATACTGACAGGCAATACCGTCAGCACGAATTGATACCCGATGCCACCTGTAGTTCTGGCTCCTGTGAACTCAGAGGGAGGTGCAGAGAGCGTAAAATGAAGGAGGGGACTTCCAATGACAGTGTTGATTACAGACTGTGGGAGAGAGCACGGAGCTCGAGCACATGGCTGGATAAGAAGGTAAGATCCAATAATGAGTCTTTGTAAGGCAGCAGTATGATGCAGAGTGTGGGGTGGGGGGCAGAAAGTCGGACCATTGTGTGTGTATAATGTAAAATTCATGTTAGTGGTCCAGGGGATTCAAAATTGTGAGTTTAGTGGTCCTGGCTGAGAGAAGAGATAAGCAGAGGGAGGTTAAAACGGGCCAGTGGACTATTGGGTCTCCACTTTGAAGTTTGGAAGTACAGACTTGGACTGAGGAAGAACAAAAAATGTTTCCTAATCAGAAGCTTTGCTTTAATAATGAAATACATGCATTGTTTTCAGCTCGAGATGTAGCATTTAGATCATATGAGAAGGGGATGTATAGGAGCACCATGTCTAATTTGAACAGATTAATAAAAAAAAAATGAAGCAATGCATAGAGGGAAATTTTAGGGGCAACAACTCTCATAATTTGTGCCAGGGAATTGGGTATATTACAGACTTTGAAAATGGACTACATTGTTCCCTCTTCAACTGATGCCTCTCTCATCAATCCTATTTAATTTACCTGGAAGATGGAGTAAACAGTTCAATCTCTGTATTTGTGGACGATACTAAGCTAAGCAGGGCAATAACTTCTCTGCAGGACATGGAAACCTTGATCTGATCTGAACAAATTAATGTGTTGGGTAACTACATGGCAAATGAGGTCTAATGTAGAAAAATGTAAAATAATGCATTTGGGTGGCAAAAATATGAATGCAATATATTTTACACCCATATTTAGCTCTTGCTCATCTGGATGATCAGAACGCCAGCTTGAGAGCCCTTGCACACTGGGGCGGTTTGCAGGCGCTATTGCGCTAATAATAGCGCCTGCAAACCACCCCGAAAGTGCCGCTGCTGTCATCCCAGTGTGAAAGCCCCGAGGGCTTGCACACTGGAGCGATGCGCTGGCAGGACGGTAAAAAAAGTCCTGCCAGCAGCATCTTCGGAGCGGTGAAGGAGCGGTGTGTATACCGCTCCTTTACCGCTCCTGCCTATTGAAATCAATGGGACGGCGCGGCTATACCGCCGGCAATGCGCCTCTGCAGAGGCGCTTTGCGGTGGTATTTAACCCTTTCTCGGCCGCTAGCGGGGGGTAAAACCGCCCCACTAGCGGCCGCATACCGACGGTAAAACGCAGCTAATAATAGCGGCGTTTTACCGCCGACGCCGCCCCCCGCCCCAGTGTGCAAGGGCTCTTAGGATGCTGTTTGTCAACTTAAGCATTTAATTGCATTGATCTGTATCAATGGGTTTATAAATAATTTTAATTAAATAACTGCAAACGTTGGGTATGGAAGCCTCATTTTATCTGTGGCTAAAAGAATTTATAACACACAGGCTGCAATGGGTTAACCTTGGTGGTCAAACTTCATGAGTATTCTCTGTATAGTTTATGGATGTACTGCCACCTAAAGCACTAATGTTTTCATCAATTTTGCAGATGATACATTAATAGTGCGGTTGATATCTAATAACAGTGAAGCAGTGTATAGACAGGAGGTCCAAATGTTGACTTAGGCTGGCCATAGACGGTTTGAACCATTAATGGGCAGGCTGAATGTATTGATCAACTTGGGTACAACCAGCCTGCCGGATTTGCTTATGATTATCGCAAGTGGCTGCTATAGTAATAATCACTGTCTTTTCCCTGTGGGGACGGCTTTCTACTGCCTGCAATTGGTCTGCAGAAGGGATTCCCATGTGGTTGCAGGAAATAAATTTGCTCCCTGTATTGCCGGCCTTAGTGGGGTTTTGATTAATGACTTCCATCTCAATACAAAGAAAACAAAAATAATTTCTAATTGATTTTTATAAAGAACAGCAAAGTAGGCTTTGTGGTATTTTATATTAATGGGAAGATGGTAGAATGGGTTGTAAGTTTGAAGTTTTTAAGTGTTTATATATCAAAGGATTGGCAGGAGGTATGAATATTTCATAATTGGTCAAAAAGACTCATCAACTCATATTTTTCTTAGGATTTTATGGTGCAACTGACTGTCTCAAGAATTGATATTTTATTTCTACTGCTATTTGAGAGAATGTTGATATATTGAAGTATGGTTCTAATTGTAAACTGGCTGAGAGGAGAGATAAGCAGTGTTAATTTTGGCATCACATTTTGATTTAGTTTTAGTCTTTTAACTAAAATGCCATTTTATTTTTAGTTTAGTCATCTGCAGTTGTTTTAGTTTTAGTCATATTTAGTTGACTAAAATTGCAGTACATTTTAGTCAACTAAAATTTAATGGGTTTAGTAAAATTGTAATGCAGTATTTAAGCATTTCTCTAGAATTTCCAAACTCATTATATACTCCTGGAGTAAAAAATCGAATATGTTATTATTATGGTATTAAGATTTAAACAAACTTACAGATATAGATTTAGCTGCTCTGGATCAGTGTTTCTCAACACCAGTCCTCAAGGCGCCCCAACAGGTCATGTTTTCAGGCTTGCCATTAGTTTGCACAGGTGATTTATTCAGTTTCACTGCCTTGGTAATTACCACAGCCGTTTCATCTGAGGGAAATCCTGAAAACATGACCTGTTGGGGCGCCTTGAGGACTGGAGTTGAGAAACACTGCTCTGGATGGTCTGAGGAGGCCAGTAATGCACAGTGCTCTGGACGGTCTGAGAGGCCTGTAATGCTGCACGGTGCTCTGGACGGTGGTCTAAGGAGGCCTGTAATGCCGCACAGTGCTCTGGATGGTGGTCTGAGGAGGCCTGTAATGCTGCACAGTGCTCTGAATGGTGGTCGGAGGAGGCTTGAATGGAGGAGAAGATTTGGATGCCGCACACCGGATGTAGTCAAAAAACTTCACTTTATTGAAAAAATGGGATCATCAAAATAACAAGACTGTCATGCAGAAAGTACAGGTAAGCTGACGCGTTTCGCACTCAGGACTGAGTGCTTACTCATAGCTAACAAATATTAAAAAGACAAACTCTTATATAGCTCAATGGAGTATCACATGATTGCCCAATTAGATGGTCATTGAGTCTCAGCTGGAAGCCAATTTAATGAGGTCTCGGCATCTGCTGGCTATTTGGTGTGTTAACTGATTGAGAAATGTTTTCAAAACCGTGACATGTAAATAGATGACAAAGAATGTGAAAAAAGATGTGTATATGTACATGTGTAGGCAAAAAATATATATGTGTGTGTGTGTATATATATATATATATATATATATATATATATATATATAGTGAATCCTATCAATAAACGTGTATATAATAATGAATATACTTCTATAACGTGTATATATAAAAGATGATAAGTATCAAAAAAAGAGATTACTATTAGGTGAAAGGAAAAAATGTGTAAAAAATATTTCTCATTAAAAAAAGAGAAAATATATTGATAAAAATATTCAGACAACGTGCAAAGTAAATGTGAAGAGTGAATGTAATGAAACTATATGTGAACAAAATATATAAATATGATGAGACTCTCTATAATATGCCGGTGAAGTGGATGAAGCTCTCTATAACAAGCCGGAATAATACAGGTGAAATATAGAGCAATGTGACCTGAAATAATGCATGATATGCCCGCGGTTGATAACAAGGTACATATAGGGCCCTATAATGATAGAAATAAACTGTGGGATTCAAAGACATAAAATCACGCTGATAAGGGTTGCCCTGATCTGGTCAAATGGCAGTGATATATGCAGGGTCCCAGTAGACTGACTTGTAACGTAGTGATTCTAAATGATGAGCCTGGCCGAGAGCAGGGTGTGTGTAGAATTTCAGGAATGAAGCAGCGGTGTTCAAGGTAATAGAACGCCGCTAATCTGTGTCACACTAAATGTCTAGATGGAATTATAGTGATGGTAATAAAGTTGGTAGAGGTCTCGGCCAGTCACCCAAGTTTAAGGGATCACAAAAAGAAACAAATGAAAAACAAGTAAGGTACTATAGGCTGGGATACGAAGACATAAAATCACGCTGATCAGGGTTGCCCTGATCTGGTCAAATGGCAGTGATATATGCAGGGTCCCAGTAGACTGACTTGACATAGATTAGCGGCGCTCTATTATCTTGAACACCGCTGCTTCATTCCTGAAATTCCACACACACCCTGCTCACGGCCAGGCTCATCATTTAGAATCACTACGCTACAAGTCAGTCTACTGGGACCCTGCATATATCACTGCAACCCTGATCAGCGTGATTTTATGTCTTCGTATCCCAGCCTATAGTACCTTACTTGTTTTTCATTTGTTTCTTTTTGTGATCCCTTAAACTTGGGTGACTGGCCGAGACCTCTACCAACTTTATTACCATCACTATAATTCCATCTAGACATTTAGTGTGACACAGATTAGCGGCGTTCTATTACCTTGAACACCGCTGCTTCATTCCTGAAATTCTACACACACCCTGCTCTCGGCCAGGCTCATCATTTAGAATCACTACGTTACAAGTCAGTCTACTGGGACCCTGCATATATCACTGCCATTTGACCAGATCAGGGCAACCCTTATCAGCGTGATTTTATGTCTTTGAATCCCACAGTTTATTTCTATCATTATAGGGCCCTATATGTACCTTGTTATCAACCGCGGGCATATCATGCATTATTTCAGGTCACATTGCTCTATATTTCACCTGTATTATTCCGGCTTATTATAGAGAGCTTCATCCACTTCACCGGCATATTATAGAGAGTTTCATCATATTTATTTTGTTCACATATAGTTTCATTACATTCACTCTTCACATTTACTTTGCACGTTGTCTGAATATTTTTATCAATATATTTTCTTTTTTTTTAATGAGAAATATTTTTTACACATTTTTTCCTTTCACCTAATAGTAATCTCTTTTTTTGATACTTATCATCTTTTATATATACACGTTATAGAAGTATATACACGTTTATTGATAGGATTCACTATATATATATATATATATATATACACACATATATATTTTTTGCCTACACATGTACATATACACATCTTTTTTCACATTCTTTGTCATCTATTTACATGTCACGGTTTTGAAAACATTTCTCAATCAGTTAACACACCAAATAGCCAGCAGATGCCGAGACCTCATTAAATCGGCTTCCAGCTGAGACTCAATGACCATCTAATTGGGCAATCATGTGATACCCCATTGAGCTATATAAGAGTTTGTCTTTTTAATATTTGTTAGCTATGAGTAAGCACTCAGTCCTGAGTGCGAAACGCGTCAGCTTACCTGTACTTTCTGCATGACAGTCTTGTTATTTTGATGATCCCATTTTTTCAATAAAGTGAAGTTTTTTGACTACATCCGGTGTGCGGCATCCAAATCTTCTCCTCCATTCAAGCCTGCTTTGCTTAGCATTCAGCCAGCACCTGGAGCTCTTCTGCTCTGGTGGTCGGAGGAGGCCTGTAATTAGGGTTGCCACCTCATCCCTTTTAAACCCGAACACATATTAATTACACAGGTACTGTCTGTGGCTGATTAATGTGGTAATTAAACTCACTTGGTGCCTTATCTGCATTAAATTAGCCTCAGAACCTGTGTAATTCATATGTGTTTGGGTTTGAAGGGATGAGGTGGCAATGAACCTGTAATGCGTAGTGCTTTGGACGGTGGTATTAAGGCCTGTAATGCTGGACAGTGCTTTGGGTGGTGGTCTGAGGAGGCCTGTAATGATGGTCAGTGCTCTGGATGGTGGTCTGTGGAGGCCTGTAATACTGCACAGTGCTCTGGATGATGGGATGAGAGGCCTGTAATGCACAGTGCTCTGGCTGGTGGCCTGAGGAGGCCTGTAATATTGCAGTGTTTTGGACGATGGTATGAGAGGCCTGTAATGATGCACAGTGCTCTGGATGGTGGTATGAGGGGATGCCTGCAGTGCACAGTGCTCTGGGACAGTAGTCTGAGAGGCCTGTAATGCACACTGTGCTCTGGATGCTGGTGGTCAGAGGAGGCCTGTAATGTACACACTCACAGTGCTCTGCTCTGGACGGTCATAAATCGGGACTCTCGTTGGGAGGCCTGTAATGCACAGTGCTCTTCTGGATGGTCATCTGAGAAGGCCTGTAATGTTGCACAATGCTAACTGCTAAGTAGTAAGCACACTGTGGACTTGCTTGCTGGGAGCGGAAGCACTCACGGACTCCACACAGGCAGAGCTTCATGGAAACTGGAAGTTCACGAGGGTAAACGTCCCTCCCTCACAGTTTTGTGTTCGTTAACTAAAACGGAATTGATTTTCGTCATAGTTTTCGTTAGTGGACAAAAATGTGGTGTTCTTTTCATTTCATTTACCCAGTGGACTATTGGGTCTCCACTACCAAGTTTGGAAGATATCTACTCGAGCTGAGAGCTGTTACACATCCTGGCCATTTTTTTGTTCTCCACGCTCCCCTTAGACAGAATAATACAGGCTCAGAGGCTGTGAACAGTTTTCCATAGAGCTGTAGATTAATTTGTTTTATGTGGGATTTTTGATGTAGGAATAATTAAGTTGGGGTACTAGTTGTTGGTTTTAGAATGTATTGTTTTAATTTTTTATTATGACTGTATGCTGCTTTAGAGGAGAGTGACATCAAGGTAAAGTTTCACACATCAATAAAGTATCTAATCTAATATATTATATTTGTGTTGTTGGGTTTAATGCTGCTTTTAGGGGACTTTCACACTGGCCGGCTGCAGTTTTGTGAAGGCTACCTGCAGTTTCCCATGGACTTCTGTTATGTTCTGCTGCACCCTCATTGTGACCAAACCTCAGGGGGCAGTGTGAAAGCACCCTAAATGTCCTGTCTAATGGACAATACAGTACATAGATACAGTGTGTGTGTGTGTGTATATGTATGTATGTATATATATATACACACAGTATCTCACAAAAGTGAGTACACCCCTCACATTTTTGTAAATATTTTATTATATTTTTTCATGTGACAACACTAAAGAAATTACACTTTTATACAATGTAAAGTAATGAGTGTACAGCTTGTATAACAGTGTAAATTTGCTGTCCCCTCAAAATAACACACAGCCATTAACCACTTCAGCCCCGAAAGATTTGGCTGCTCAATGACCAGGCCATTTTTTGCGATACGGCACTGCGTCGCTTTAACTGACAATTGCACGGTCGTGCGATGCTGTACCCAAGCAAAATTGACGTCTTTTTTTTCCCCACAAATAGAGCTTTCTTTGATCACCTATGTGGTTTTTATTTTTTGTGCTATAAACAAAAGAAGAGTGACAATTTTGAAAAAAACACAATGGGGGTTATTTACGAAAGGCAAATCCACTTTGCGCTACAAGTGCAAACTACAAGTGCAAAGTGCACTTGAAATTGCACTGGAAGTGCAGTCACTGTAGATCTGAGGGGGACATGCAAGGAAAATAAAAAACAGCATTTTAGCTTGCGCATGCTTGGATGATAAAATCAGCAGAGTTTCCCCTCATTTCAGATCTACACCTCGGATTTACAGCGACTGCATTTCCAAGTGCAATTTCAAGTGCACTTTGCACTTATAGTTTGCACTTTTAGTGCAAAGTGGATTTGCCTTTCGTAAATAACCCCCAATATCTTTTACTTGTTGCTATAATAAATATCTCAAATTTTTTTTCAAAAAAACACGTTTTTTCCTCAGTTTAGGCCAATGTGTATTCTTCTACATATTTCTGGTAAAAAAAAAAACGCAGTAAGTGTATATTGATTGGTTTGCGCAAAAGCGTCTACAAAATAGGGGATAGATTTATGGCATTTTTACTATTTTTTTTTTTTTTTAAACTAGTAATTGTTCTTTATAAATTTTGCCCAAAATTTATACTGCTACATATCTTTGGTAAAAATAACCCAAATTAGTGTATATTATTTGGTCTTTATGAAAGTTATAGTCTACAAACTATGGTGCCAATCTCTGAAAATTGATCACATCTGATCAGGCATTCAGATTCAGGTGAATCTCATTTCTTGAGACACTAACAAGTCAGGAAAGTACAAATACCCTGGTGACAGGTACTCGGTTACTCTGATGGGCTGGTGACAGGTACTGGGGTACTCTGATGGCCTGCGCCGTGAAAAGTGGGGCAATACCACCTGTGATCAGCCGTGATGATGTGGTAAACAGCCATGCCCAATGGCTTTTCAGCCCTCTCGGTGGCAAGTGGTGTCTCTGTGACACGCCGCCACTGAAGGAACAGGGATGCGCGCACACGATCGTGCGCATTCCCTGTTTAAATAGAGGAACTTCATATGAAGCCCTCCCAGAATGAGAGCCACGCCGCCTGGCCATCATATGACAGCCGGCGGACGGCAAGCGGTTAAGCTCCCAACAGTGGGCTCCTGCAATTGTGGTCTCTCATAGGTGATGGCAACATAAAGGTAAAGAAGGAACTAGCATAGTGTAATACTGTAACACTAAACTTATTTAAAAACACAAGCAACTATTTCAGATTTAGGACAGCATTTGTTTACAGAAGATATCATTGGCAGGCCCGTCGCGACAGGACAGGCAAAACGAGCAATTGCTTGGGGCCCCGCGCTGGCCTGGGGCCCCAGCTGCGCTGCCGGCCGCCGCTTCCTATAAGCTGCAGCCTGTAGTGTGGCTGAGCTCCTCATTCTTCCTCCTGCAGTCCGTGCAGTACAGGACTCAGGAGATTCAGTTTCCTGTTCCCGGCCGGACTGACAGGAAGTACACACACTGAGTGCTCACTTCCTTTCAGTCCGGCTGGCCGGGAACAAAAAACGGAATCTCCTGCCGCACGTGGACACGCACGCGTTAGGGAGGGGGGTTAAAAAGAACACGGGGGGGGGGGGGAGTAGCAAGGGGGGGAGGCAGTCATCAAGACCCATGTAGTAATAAAAATATGGTAGCTTGCTGACCATAATAAAAAACAATTACTTTACCATCCCATTTCCTGGAGGCTGTGCGGGGGGGGGGGGGGGGGGGGTTGGGGGGGCCTCCATGTCCATTTTGCTTGGGGCCCCCAAATTCCTTCAAACGGCGCTGATCACTGGATATATAGACTTTATTTGATATATATGTGTTATATTTATTGTTTCCGCTAGAGCTTTGGGATGCACACCCTAATGTATTAGGCTGCGCACACCAATGATTAGAAGTCAAGAGTCCCCAACCCTCCCTTACATCACAATGCACCCCCTTACCTTGTGCTGCTGACAGGAAGAAGCTGGAGGGCGGAGCTGGGCAGTAGAAAGTGCAGGGTCTGGAGGAGGACCAGAGGAGGGCTGTAACTCAGTTGCTGGAATCTGCTGAATGTTGAGACCAGGGGAGGCAAAGATGAGGAAATGCTGTAGCTGCACAGAGAGGCACAGGATATGTAGGAGGATTTCTGTCTTCCTTTCTGCTTCCAACTGCTGAGAAGGGGGGCAGAGACTGGATCTGGCGGAGGAATTCTGTCCCACTACTGAGACAATGTGGTGGTGGAGTCAAGGGGGGTATCGCAGCTGCAGAAGAGGTGCAAGGGCCACATGACCTGTCAGGGTGGATTCCGCCTGCGGGCCTTGTCTTTGACACATGTGGTCTGGGGGAATTTAGTTATGTCCTACTCCACCTGGTGTGAAAGCTGTGCCTACTTCTTCTCACCTTTTAGGATTTCTTCAATTTGGCTGCCTGCTTCTTTCTAGGTTATTATAAATGGGGAAAAAAAACTCCTAAATGGATCAAGGAGTGACAAGGAGTGATATAATGTAAAGCAAGTATGAGGAGTATCAGTGCATAATTTAAAGAAGGTTGAGGTTATAGGGTTAAGGTAATATTATATACAAAAGTTCTTGACCATTCCACATATGATATGAATAGCAATAGTCCCAAAACAACCTGAAAGAGATTGAGCCCAGAAACAGTCCTTTGGATGAAATAGAAGCGGTATTTTCAATCGGCTAATACCCAACAGTCCGTATATACAGTAAGCGGGAATATCACCCGAGAAGAAAGTGTAAGGATACCCTGAAAAGGAAAGGTTACTGTGCTTGTATACTACTATGTAAGTGCAATATTTTAGATTCAAATGCTTTTAACTGGATTACGCTAGGGTCGTTTTTACGCTTTACACATATGATATATAACCTGGCGGAGTGTGTCAGAGTTCTGACTGAGGACGTGCATCCCTGATGACAGGCAGAGGAGCCTGAAGCACCTTCCATACAAACAATAAGGCTACTGATGTTCCATTACGTTCATAAAGCCTATTTTTAACCACCTTAATCGGGGTCAAAATTATCTGGTAAGCCCACTACTTTACATCACAAGGTGAAGTGACCTTTCCTAGAGGGCTTTTCAGGGTATCCTCACACTTTCTTCTCAGGTGATATTCCCACTTATATATGGACTGTTGGATATTGGTTGAAAATACCGCTTCTATTTCATCCAAAAGACTGTTTCTGGGACTATTGATGTTCACATCATATGTGGAATGTTCATGAATTAACGTTTCATATTGGACGAATTCTCATACTACTGTTATATTTGTATGCACGTTGCAATTTATTATTGATAGCGCTGCACATTTTATATATTAATTTTGATGTACTGCACCATAGTATAGTGCTAGCAGCTAATTTTCAAATTCAGGCCCAAGCCTGGAGAGATCTTTTTTGATAAATATTATATACAAGAATATACTAATACTAATATATACTAATCTAATTACCGCATATACTCGAGTATAAGCCGACCCGAATATAAGCCGAGGCACCTAATTTTACCACAAAAAACTGGGAAAACTTATTGACTCCAGTATAAGCCTAGGGTGAGAAATGCGCAGCTACTGTAAATGGAAAAGAGGGTCAACAATGCCCATTTGCATGAATCACTGTGCCCATTTGCATGAATCACTGTGCCCATTTGCAGCCATAGGTCCCCCGAACTTCAAACTCGGTAGTTAAGGGTTCCTAGATGGCCCCCTAGCTGCAGCCAAAATTTGGGGTCTGTGGACCCAAAGGGTCCCGAAATGACATTGCTGCAGATGGATACAGTTGACCGACTTTGGGGCCCCATATCTCAGGGCCGCTTGGTGCTAGGAACCCTAAGTTTGGTGTGTATACCCTGTGGAACTAGCACTACAACATATCCAAAGCTGGGGTTCCTAGCACCAAGTGGCCCCGAGATACAGGGCCCCAAACTCAGTTCAGAAAATGTCAAGCACTTTTCTGCAGCAGAGAATTACATTTTCAGAACCGAATTTGGGGCCCCGTATCTCAGGGCTACTTGGTGCTAGGAACCCCAGCACCAAGTGGCCCTGAGATACAGGGCCCCAAATTCGGTTCGGAAAATGTCATTCTCTGCTGCAAAAAAGTGCTTGACTCGAATATAAGCCGAGGGGGGCGTTTTCAGCACAAAAATATGTGTTGAAAAACTCAGCTTATACTTGAGTATATAGGGTATATACTAACCCTACTCAGTAACTTGTGGGTATGAACAAATCTACCAATGACTGGCTGCATGATGATTGTGTGCAGTAGTAGACCAACTGCTGCTGGAGGTGACTGGGCCTTTTGGAGTGACAGTGTTTGTGAAGACACAGCTCCTTCTTGTATGCTTTTCCTTTGAGTGTGCATGCTCTCCCACAGACCAGGGGAGGGGATGTTGGAACCCAGACACATCACTTGCTTTTATCTGTATGAGATTTTGTGTAATATGAGATGGACCTTTATCTTTCTGGAATGAACACAAACAAAAACCATGTTCCAGTCCTGAGGAAGCGGAAAGAAATCTGTGAAACGCATAGACTGTTTTGTACTTAGTTTTTTTGTGTCTTTGAAAATACAGTATATTTGTTCATAATACAATAGTAAGGTCCTATTGCCCTATAAAGAAAATTATTTTGGGGGGGATTGTTTTTAAGTTTTGAATGCAATAAATTATATAACTTTTTCATTTATATGTTTCTAATAATTATGAGCTTAAGTGTATCCCTACGTAGGCATATTTAAATATCCCATTTACAAGTTACATGAGTAGGATTAGTAACATCGTGCATAGCATTGAAGCAGGTAAGGAGTAGCATAGTGGATAAATTAAAGGAGGCATTAGGAGAACCATTTTGGGGGTTGTAAAGCAATTACGAGGGTAACGGTACTTAATTTAAAGCAGGTATGGGGAGTAACAGTGGATAATGTAAAGCATGGATGATGAGTAACATAGTGGATAATTTAAAGGAGGCATTAGGAGTACCATAGTAGATAAGGTAAAACAAAGGTTCGATTGCTATTAGCTCCATCCCAAGCTAAAACAACTTTCTTCTAATGTTTAAAACAAATTTTCTTGTACCTTCACCCCCCATTTCTTGCAGTGGATGATTCCACCTCCCTCAGGTCTGTTATATAATGGATGAGTTAAAGCAATACTGTAAAGAACATAAAGTAGTTTATTGAAGGAAATAAAACATGAATTTGTATGAAAGATACAAACTACACAGCAGAGAATGCAGAATCAAGTTTCTCCCCTGAGGCCACCAGCAAACCTTTCACCTATCTGCTGATCCTTTCATAGATGAACAGATGACGATGAGAAATCAGTTCTGCGGCCCTGGAAAAGTCAATGAGATGTATCTTAATCTTTCCTATTTACAATGCAGCTGAAGTACTTGAATCTGTCATGGTCATCCCACAATCAGAAAAGTGCAGAATATCAGTCACCACCAATAGGAATCTACTGCCACCTTGTGGTCCCATAAAAAAAGACGCAGCAACTCTAAGCAAACAATGTGTCAAACTTCCATTGTTCTGGTGAAAACCTTACACAGATGACGTGTTTTTCTTATTGCTTAACTCAGATGCCTCTGGCAGTTTCTTTATGTTACATGATGCAAGTAAACCTAAGAATAAAATGGTAATATATTGCAGCTTACCAGTCCTTAGATGTAATGGCTACATTTGTTTTCTTTTTTTCTTGTCATTCCCCCCTCCCCCCCCCCTAGTTCTTTCACCTGGTGATCCTGCCAATAACACACTTCCTGTCCTAGGATGACAACGCCCACTCATTGTACTGTGTCTATAGAGGGGCAGCATTGTCATCCTAGGATGAAACCACAGAACATCTCCCCCATCCCATGACATATTGGAAAAGTATTTCTAGTCCAGAACTAGCAGGAAACAATGTAACTGATAACAGTGAATCACAAAGTTTATAGCTCAAAAGATTTCTGTGAGGACTAACAAGTATTCATTGAACTGATAGAACAAAAATACTTTCAATTGTATATTTAAGAGACCAAAAAGGCACATCAAAATACGAGAGGAAACAGCTAGGCTTTACCACGTGCTGAAAGCTGCGCTAAGCATGTGTCCACCATAAACTATATGATCATTTTGAGGTATTGAAACCACCTAAGGCATCAGAAAGGCTGCTTTCACACCTGTGCGATGCGTTTACTGCGTTTTTTGGTGCATTTATCACACAACATCATAGGACAGTCCATTCACTTGACTTATGTACTTTTTTTGGGCATTGAGCCAAGCGAATTTTGCGATGCATGTTTTGTTGTACAGCAAATGTGCAACAAAATGCCACCATGCTACCCATGTTTGGAGTGCCAATATTAGACAAGAAATATTAGAAGAAATAATGGCAGCCCAACTGTGATGCATGTTTGCCGCAATTTTCACGCGTTTCCAGAAACACACATAGAAACACGCATAAAGGTGTGAATGCAGTCTTAGAGAAGTCATATACTATCTGAAGGAGTCTCATTTGTCCTCTGGTTATGGTCATGTGATGGATGCCACGTCATTGATCATGTGGTCCCTGCAGAAGGGGATAACAGCTGTTTAAGCAGAGCACCTTATTGGCTGTCTCTTTCCTGTCCACCTAAGCCTCTTTAGCAGCGATCATGTGACCTGCGTCGGAGGAGGGAAGACAAGCATGTGACGTCTCTGTGGTACCTCTGAGGGTGATTAGAGAACCTGAAAAGCATACAGAGGGTGGAAGTCACTTTACATGATAGGAACCTGTTTCTGATTGCCAAATTCAGCAGAGATTTAGCAAAGTGTTACTAAAAATGCTCCCTATGTACTCTATAAATATAAAATTATTATTCTAAACATCTGCAGTTTAAAATATTTCATACTTCCCAAAAATATTATAGAGGGGAAATTATAGAAATTTTAAGACAGTGTTGAATACTATTGATGGATTTAAATCTAGAGGGCAGGAATGACTCGCCTCTGGGCAGACATATAGTGCCACCCTGTGGATCCAGTGGAGAATGCAGTAAATCCACCACTTGGCCTGTTTATAAACTGTCTATACTCTGCCATATTCATCTATTTATCATTCATCTAGCAGTCTCGCTGCTAATTTTCACCCTTTTTTACAACAGCAATAAAAATAACCCAGAGAGATCTACACGAAGACAGATTTTGCCAATTTAAGTATAGGTTCTGTCTGCCAATTTTCCACGTCCTAAACCAGCTGTAATAGTGGATAAGTGGCAGGATCTTTTTGCAAGGTGACAAATTTTCTCTCCTCACTTTACATTTTGTTTTTCAGCTTTTTTTGGACAGCTTTTTGATATTAAGATTTCCTTTTTCATGTTTTCACATATTGGGGGAACGTAGGTAAAATGGCCCATCAGAACTGAAGTGGTGAGACAGCTGTCCATGTTTATAAAGAGGCCCCGGGGTTTAGCCTTAGTGGCTACTCAAAGCTCAGAAGTGTCATTTGGTCACCCGGCTGTTACATCTTAGGGCTGTGGCCACCATTGTTAACTGGTAAACTCTGTGGAGTCCCACTACTGAGTGGAGGAATGCTTTAAGAATTGTCCATGCATCTGCCTTGTTTTTGACCTTTCCTGTGCCAGTCTGCCTGGTATGGAGTAATGGAGGAAGTCTCTCAGTAACAATACAGTCTGAACTATGAGAGATGGACTCAGTTCTCGTAGTGGATGTGTTTGGCAAGACAACTGGCATTCATCTTGGTGTTGTAGAGCTCCTCAAACAGCCTGTTCTGCTTGGTGGAGAAATACTGTTTCCAGTCTCCAACAGTGCCTGTGACAAAAGAGAAATCAGGGGTTACACAAAATAATAAAAGGTTGCTCCAACAAAATATCATATTTCATTTACAGGTAGAGTCTATTGAGCCTTCTATCTTTTCAAACTCAAGAGGTGAGATTGTCTCGCTATGATTTCCATTCTTCTCCCCCACTTTGGATGTACGTGGAGATGCGCACATGTTTACAGTAATCACTCGACGTAAAGTGGTTGTAAACCCTGTTACACTACTTGTACCTACAGGTAAGCCTATAATAAGGCTTACTTGTAGGTACTGTAAATATCTTCTAACCCTGCACAGTTTACGAGATATTTAACATATACACTTGTGCCAATGTCATTGGCGCGTGCGCACTGAATTAAAAACCGGCTCGATCGTGCCGTTTCTAAAGGGCCTGTGCCGTGATGTCATCGCGGCTCCGGCCAATCACAGCGAAATAACTCTGGGAGACAATTATCTGAGGAAACTAAATATGTCCATATTATGGCTGTGCTATTATTACTTTGGAAGTTATGAAACATGCTGAAATTTCATACATATTCCACTGTTTTAAGCTTTATGTGCATTCAGGTATTTACGACTGATGTCTGCTGGCTCTCTGAATGGAGAGGGTAATAGTTTTACGACAGGCCTGAACATCCTGCCAGGCCTAGATGAGCTGTTTTTACTGAACTAGCCTTGTTCTGCTTTCTCTGTTGAGATAGCTTTAAAAAATTTCAAAGTAAAGGTTATGAATTCCTAACATGAGGGAGGAGGGAGTTCAGATTTTTCTGTAATGTTACACGGTTAGCCAAGCTGTCATGGCTGCCCTAAGGTTCCAAACAACATGGCAACTAGCTACAGAGTTTCATATCCAGTACGTGATAACATTACACATACTAGCTCATTATGCCTTTGTCTTGTAGGGAGATAGAGATATATCTCTATATCTATCATATACATACATATACAACCACTTTAAAGCAGAAATAAAGACAGAGATATTCACCTTTCCAACAGTCCCTCCAGCGCTGGCATCTCCTGTGTGCTGGTTTTCGTGCCTCTTACTTGGAATTTTTATGGCCAAAGCTTTTTTGGCCATACTTCTCTTTTGGGTCACAGGGGTGCTCTTACTTTAAGGTGACCAGATTTTTAAAATGAAATCGGGGGACATATTTTTTTTATTGGCAAATGGTAAACCATTTTATAAGCATATTTTTCTCAAATCATATATGCAGTGTATGTGGTATGTGTTTATGGAATGATTGTATGATATATACGTTATTTTTCACATTTCGTCCAAGAGTTAAAAAAAAAAAAAAAAAAAAAAAAAAAAAGATACTTAGAATTTTTGGGGATATGACTACCAAATGTTAAGAAGATAAGATAGAGAAAAAACTTTTCTATGCATATTTTGTATTTTATTCTTACCAAAGAATCTTGGTTCAACAATAACAATATAAATTAACAATTCAGAACAGTAAAAGACTGCATGGTAACAACACTGTACCCATATGTAATTTTTTTCATACAAATAGAGCTTTCTTTTGGTGGTATTTATTTGCCACTGGGTTTTTTATTTTTTGCAAAACAAACAAAAAAAGCCTGAAAATGTTGAAAAAAAAAAGTTTTAGTTTCTGTTATAAAATTTTGTAAATAAATAATTTTCTTCTTCACTAATGTGCGCTGATGAGGCTGCACTGATGGGCACTGATATGCGGCAATGATTGGCACTGATAGGTGGCATTATGTGGCACTGATAGGTGGAAATGATGGGCACTGATAGGTGGCAAAGATAGGCACCAGTGATATGCAGCAATGATGGGCACTGATATGTGGCAATGATAGGTGGCACTGAAAGGCATTATTGATAAGGAGGGGGGGGCACTGCTCATTTAATGGTTGATCACCAAGCATTAGATCAGCAGTCAGTACCCCCTCTTAGAGACCCCCCATTAGCTCACAGTCCCCTTATATCAGTGCCCACACCCACTTCCTTAGAGACCTCCAGAGATCAGAGGAACCCCCCCTTATATCAGCGCCCCCTGCCCTGTTTAAACACAATCATTCAGATTGTCTTACCAGCGGGACCCGGGAGCTACTGCAACCAATGAGGGAAGTGTGAGAGCTGAGCTGGGGGGGGGGTGGAGGTGGAGCCGCTCTAGGGCTATTTACCTCCCACTATGCAGTATGAACAGCAGAAAAGACATGTCATTGGTTTCTAGGACAGCAACCAATGACTGCAAAGGAGATCATCGAGGCAGTGGTGGCGGGGGGGGGGGGGGGGGGTGAGAGAGGCACAGCCGACAGGAATCTCATTGAGTGGAGTGCAGTGTCGGAACTTGGTCTTACACTAGCTCCATCCCCAGGACATATTTACTGGGTCACAGGTGGACCGAGACCCAGGCACACTTGTCTAAACCTGAACTGTCCGGGGCAATACCTGACAGGTGGCAACCCTAACCAGGGACAAAATCGGGCACAGACTTGGTCCGGGGACAGTGTCCTCAGTCCGGGGACTGTCCCCGGTGACCGAGGACTTCTGGTCAGCCTATCTTACTTGCATGCCGCTGAGAGCCTAAGCCAGCTGCTCCCTCCCCAGCCCAGTGCTCCAGTGAGCACTAGAAAGCTCCGGCACTAATGCTGCAGCAGGGAGGTGAGTATGTGTGTTTGTTATTTTCAATTCCCACACATCTCCTTTAGTCTTCCATCAGCTAGATGTGTAATGTCCTTATGAAAAAGTACTTGAGAAATGTGCAAAATGTGTCAAGGTCTCTTCTTTGATGAATATTTACCTGTGCGTGTCTGTGCATTTCTACAACTTATAGTCATGCAAGAGAATTAGTTGGTTTTATTACACTGAAACTAATACTGAAACAAGGACACATATCTTCAAGACAATGTTAGTTATTTTTAGTCTAATGAGATTTATGAAATCTCATTGAAAATTGTAGTCACATGGCTGAAAATATGTAACAAAAAAGGAGAGGGCGCAACCAATTCAGTGTAGAGGTTCACTATATTGCCAAAAGTATTGAGACGCCTGCCTTTACACGCGCATGAACTTAATGTCATCCCAGTCTGTAGGGTTCAGTACTGAGTTGACCCACCCTTGGCCACTATAACAGCTTCAACTCTTCTGGGAAGGCTGTCCACAAGGTTTAGGAGTGTGTCTATGGGAAAGTTTGACCATTCTTCCAGAAGCGCATTTGTGAGGTCAGGCACTGATATTGGAGGAGAAGGCCTGGCTCGCAGTCTCTGCTCTAATTTATCCCAAAGGTGTTCTATCAGGTTGAGTTCAGGACTCTGTGCAGGCCAGTCAAGTTCCTCCACCCCAAACCCACTCATCCATGTCTTTATGGATCTTGCTTTGTGCACTGGTGCACAGTCATTTTGGAATAGGAAAGGGCCATCCTCAAACTGTTCCCACAAAGTTGGGAGCAGGATATTGTCAAAAATGTCTTGGTATGCTGACACCTTAAGGAGTTCCCTTTAAGGGGCCAAGCCCAACCCCTGAAAAATAACCCCACACCATAATCCCCCACCAAATTATTTGGACCAGTGCAAAAAGCAAGGTCCATCAGAAGAGTTCCCCACTTCTGATGTGTGGGCAGGCCTGAGAAAGGGGCCTGACTTATCATCCTCAGCAGTCATGATTTTACACAGTTACACAGTCATTGGTGAAGTCCTCATCTTTACATGGTCATTGATGAGGAGTCCTGGATCAGAGGAGAGACTGTGGGGGAATAGTATCAAATCGATGTGGCCCAAGGACACAGGATTTGCAAGCTGGGCTAGCTGGGAACAGTAGTCCACCGTTCAGCACATGCTTTTAAACTTCTAGGCCTCCGGGGAGAGGTACTGCAGGGCTCTGGCCTAGTAGCAGCAACCAATCAGTTTGCATTAGAGACTATTCAGAGTGGGTTCTTTTGCATACAGAAAAGAACCTATAAATATGGCAAAGTGTTTGATCTGCGGGCATCCCATATACCCCTTTCTCCAACCAAGTTATACCCCCCAATAAACAAAAACAAGCAAATAACTGTTCATTGTCTCGGATGTGATATATGGAGGTCGGGCAGCAGGGTGATATGATGGATGTTTGTTACTAGTGGAAACTACACCGCTACATTAGAAAAAGAAAAACCTTTCCAGACCAGGATCTGTCACAAAGGGACCAATTTCCTCCCAGGGGTCAGGTTGGGGTTCCAATGGTCTGCCGAGAATTTGTGGTTTATCCCCAGGAAGGGGCTCCTATGTTCTGTTCAGAATTTGAGTTCACTCCAGAGGGATCGGGGGAGATTCCAATTGCCTGCACCCAATTCACAGATGTCCCTGGGGAGTCAGGGACGGGTTCCTATGGTCTGGCCAGAATTTGGGATCACCTCAGGGAGATTTTCCTATTGTCTGCACAGAATTCAGGGGTCACCTCTGGAGGGTCAGGGAGGAATTCCTATGGTCTGCCTAGGATTTGGGGTCACCCACCTTTCCGGAAGATCATTTTGCGGTTAGAAGTCAGAGAGCAGACGGTGTGATTCGGGTCACTCATTTCATTCTCTGCATTGTTCTTCATCTCGGAAAATGAGGTTTTCTTGCAGATTTCGTGGATTTCATTGTCATTAATGTTTATTCCCAGATAAGAGCTGATTGCCCTCACCGATTTAAAGGGATTCTGAGAGGAAGGATAAAACATGTTAAGGGTGGAGTAACACAGGCTCCAGTGCTTGTTTGCAACCATTTATATGACTGCTATCTGTTGTACTGACTTCTGACTGGCTACTAGCGGTCACTCTGGATGATATTGTTAAAAGTACAATTCACATTTTGTCTTACCGGATACAGACAAAGTTGTATCTAGTTTGAAAATCATCCAATCAGGCAGTGCCAATCACACACAGATATATGTTGTAGAATATTGATACTAATCAAGAGATAATTGGACAAACCTTTTTCATGGATTCATAGTAGAGGAAGAGAGTCCCCATCTCATTCTGGTGTTCCTCCCAGCTCAGGATGTGGTCGAACCAGGATCCGTATACAACTGTGACACACACAGGAAGATCAGTTACACGTGGAGAGAAAGATGAAGGCAACTGTAGATTCATTTTATAGCAGATCATCTTATTGTACTAAGACTTGCCAAAAAACTAATCGTCACCAGTGACAGTGATTATCTGCTTATGGACATGCTGCAACCAGACAGGCCAACCAACTAGTCTGTCAAGACATTGTCAAATGACTGATCGTAGACCGCACCATTAGGCCTTCGAGATTGGACAACACACACTTTAGAAGAATGTTTCCAGAAGCATTTGCAGCTTAGGGCACATTCGCACATGTGAGAGTTTTACCTCCAGTGTGTGTCCCCTCCTGCCTCAGCATGTCATAGTTTATTAGAACCGAACAACGTAAAATAGAAAAAAAAAAACAAAAAAAAACTTAGCTACCATGATGCGATAGGAGCTCCTTCTACTGTACACTGTAGTCAGAAGGATGTAGTTGGCACATAGTTTGTTAGAGTGTTGGGCACTGAAGCTACTCAGCCTTTACCAGGAGAACAACAAGAATTATGTCTTTTGTCTGTTGATTACTGCCTGATGAAAGTGATCACCACCTGACTGTACACATTAATGGTCTGGGTAAGTGCACAATTAAAGTGTATGTAAACCCAAACAAACTTCTCTTTTTCGTCTGTTATTAAAAAAAAACACTTTCAATTGTAATTTTATTTGCTCAATAGGTGCATAAAAATATCTGTCGGTCCTGCTAGATATTTTGTGATTTGATACATTCCTATGCTGCACTCTTCTTATCAGTGATATAATTCCCAGGTATCTTCTGTGGACTACAGAACATATCCCATGTACACTGTATTACCAAAAGTATTGTGCCACCTGCCTTTACACGCACATGAACTTTAATTCCATCCCAGTCTTATGGCCTGTACACACGGTCGGATTTTCCGACGGAAAATGTGCGATCGGAGCGTGTTATCGGAAGTTCCGACCGTGTGTGGGCTCCATCTGGCTTTTTCCATCGGATTTTCCGACACACAAAGTTTGAGAGCAGGCTATAAAATTTTCCGACAACAAAATCCATTGTCGGAATTTCCGATCGTGTGTACACAAATCCGACGCACAAAGTGCCACGCATGCTCAGAATAAATAAAGAGATGAAAGCTATTGGCTACTTCCCCGTTTATAGTCCCGACGTACGTATTTTACGTCACCGTGTTCAGAATAATCTGATTTTCCGACAACTTTGTGTGACTGTGTGTATGCAAGACAAATTTGAGCCAACATCCGTCGGAACAAATTCATGGATTTTGATGTCGGAATGTCCAAACAATGTCCGACCGTGTGTACGGGGCATAAGTTCGTAGGGTTCAATATGGAGTTGACCCACCCTTTGCAGCTATAACAGCTTCAACTCTTCTGGGAAGGCTGTCCACAAGGTTTAGGAGTGTGTCTATGGGAATGTTTGACCATTCTTCCAGAAGCGCATTTGTGAGGTCAGGCACTGATGTTGGACGAGAAGGCCTGGCTCACAGTCTCCACTCTAATTCATCCCAAAGGTGTTCTATCAGTTTGAGGTCAGGACTCTGTGCAGGCCAGTCAAGTTCCTCCACCCCAAACTCACTCATCCATGCCTTTATGGACCTTGCTTTGTGCACTGGTGCGCAGTCATGTTGGAACAGGAAGGGGCCATCCCTAAACAGTTTCCACAAAGTTGGGATCATGAAATTGTCCAAAATGTCTTGCAATGCTGATGCCTTAAGAGTTCCTTTCACTGGATCTAAGGGGCCAAGCCCAACCCCTAAAAAACAATCCACACCATAATCCCCCCTCCACCAAATGATTTGGACCAGTGCACAAAGCAAGGTCCATAAAACAGTGGCGTTGTTTGGTGGGTTCGGGCTGCACCCGGGTGACACCCGCCAGAGGGGTGGACACCCGTAGGTAGCTGCACGCACTGTTAACACCGCCGGCTGCCCTGATCTGCGCCTCAGGTCTTGCGCAGTGTCCCTCAGTGCAGCAGACTGAAGCCGCCTTCCCCTCCTCTCTGTTTACATCCACACAAGAAGAGGAGGAGCCTGAGGGACACACACGGCTGTGAGTATCTGTCCGCGCTGTTCTGAGGTCTGTAAACTTTATGTATATGTGGGTGGACATGTGCAGGGGATGTCTATACTACTGGGGGTCTGCACTGAAGGGGGATTCTATACTAATGGGGGCTCTGCACTAAGGGGGGATTCTATACTAATGGGGGTTGGCACTGAGGGGGGGATTTTTTACTGATGAGGGTCTGCACTGAGGGGGGTTCTATACTAATGGGGGTTGGCACTGAGAGGGGGGATTCTATACTAATGGGGGGGTCTGCACTGAGGGGGGATTTTATACTGATGGGGGTCTGCACTGAGGGGGGATTCTATACTAATGGGGGGTCTGCACTGAAGGGGGTTCTATACTAATGGGGGTTGGCACTGAGGGGGGATTTTATACTGCTGGGGAGTCTGCACTGAGGGGGGATTCTATACTAATGGGGGGTCTGCACTGAGGGGGGATTCTATACTAATGGGGGGGTCTGCACTGAGGGGGGATTCTATACTAATGGGGGGTCTGCACTGAGGGGGGATTCTATACTAATGGGGGGTCTGCACTGAGGGGGGATTCAATACTAATGGGGGCTCTGCACTGAGGGGGGATTCTATACTAATAGAGGTTGGCACTGAGGGGGGATTTTATACTGATGGGGGGTCTGCACTGAGGGGGGATTCTATACTAATGGGGGTCTGCACTGAAGGGGGTTCTATACTAATGGGGGTTGGCACTGAGGGGGGATTTTATACTGCTGGGGGGTCTGCACTGAGGGGGGATTCTATACTAATGGGGGGTCTGCACTGAGGGGGGATTCTATACTAATGGGGGGTCTGCACTGAGGGGGGTTCAATACTAATGGGGGCTCTGCACTGAGGGGGGATTCTATACTAATGGGGGCTCTGCACTGAGGGGGGATTCTATACTAATAGGGGTTGGCACTGAGGGGGGATTTTATACTGATGGGGGTCTGCACTGAGGGGGGATCTGCACTGAGGGGGGTTCTATACTAATGGGGATTGGCACTGAGGGGGGATTTTATACTGATGGGGGTCTGCACTGAGGGGAGATTCTATACTAATGGGGGGGGTCTGCACTGAGAGGGGGATTCCATACTGATGGCGGTCAGCACTGAGGGGGGGGTGTCTGTACTGATGGGGGGGTCTGCACTGAGGTGGGAGGTTGATACTGATGGAGGGGGGTCTGCAGACTCTGCAATAAGGGAGGGGAGTCTGTACTGAGGGAGGGGGTCAGTACTTAGTGGGGGGTCTATACTGAGAAAAGGGGGTCTGCACTGAGCGGGGGTCTGTACTGAGGGAGGGGAGTCTGTACTTAGTGGGGGGGTCTATATTGATGGAAGGGGGTCTGTACTGAGGGAGGGGGGCTATATTGATGGGGTGGGGTCTGTAGTTAGTGGAGGGGGGTCTGTACTGCGGTAGTTGGTGGAGGAAGGGGCTACACCAATTTTTTCGGCACCGGGTGACACCAACTCTAGTGACGCCACTGCCATAAAAGACATGGATGAGCAAGTTTAGGGTGGAGGAACTTGACTGGCCTGTGCAACCCAATAGAACACCTTTGGGATAAATTAGATTGGAGACTTTGAGCCAGGCCTTCTCGTCCAACATCAGTGCCTGACCTCACAAATGCACTTCTGAAGAATGGTCAAACATTCTCATAGACACACTCCTAAACCTTGTGGACAGCCTTCCCAGAAGAATTGAAGCAGTTATAGCTACAATGGGTGGGCCAACTCAATATTGAACAATACATGCTGAGAATGGAATGCCATTAATGTTCATGTGTGTTTAAGGGCAGGTGTCCCAATACGTTTGGTAATATAGTGTATGTTTAGAGATGAGGAGAGGGGGAAGGTGTTCTGAAGTCCTGCTCTACTCCTCCATAGATACAGTACAGTAAGTAAGCGTTGCCACCTTAGGACAGGAAGTGTTACCGACAGGATCACCAAGTGAAAATAAAGGGAAACAATGCCCAAAAAAGAAAACGAATGCAGCCACCACAACTAATGACTGGAAGCTGCAATATAATACATTTTCAGATTCATGATATACTTGTTAACATGTGCAGCTGCGTGCAGGAGAGAGCACACATTCCTAAAAGTCATTCAAGGTTAGTGGAGCTGAAGGCTGGGTATATACGTTTAGATTTTATTGTTCAATTGTCGGGCTGAATGAAAAAATAATGAACGGATTTCCCCATCCACGCTAGTGAAGTGGATAGAGGAATCCCTCTCCCGCCGGGGACTGCTGGTCTTGATTATTACTCTCCAATTTTAATTATTGTCTCTCCCATTTTAAATATTACCCACCAATACCGATCATTACCTTCCAGTACTAATTATTCCCTCTCCAATATCATTATGATCTCTCAAATGTTGAGTATTACCCTACAATACCAATGATTACCTCCCCAATATTAATTATTACCTCTCCCATATTGATTATTATCTCTCCAATAGTTATCAATACTGCTTCCATATTGATTATTACCTCTCCAATACTGTTTATTATCATTCAATATTGAATATTACCTCTCTAATACTAATTATTATCTCCGCCATCTAGATCTGCGGAAATGAGGCGCAGCGACGGTTAAAGTCAGGGCCACGTTACTATCAGTGTCCTTCAGACAGTCTCAGCACCCAAATCTTATATAACAGGGAACAAACACTGCTGTCCTAGGAGCATTAAATACCATCTGTTATCTTTATAGTGCTCTGCTTTCAGAATCATAAAGTTCCAAGGGAAATCAGAGACACCGATAGGCAATTCAAATCTGATTTATAGCACAACAATTTATTGGCAGCCTCTCCCAACCACACCGTAACTCCAGGATACCTGAGGGTGGAATTCCCAGACGGGAAGTCACAGAGCCCGTTATCGGTTCTATCTTCTAATTAATGGGGATAGGGGTGCTATATTACCCATGGCCACCGCTAAGGTCATGGAGCCCTTGATATTGCTTCTGAGCAGGGCCCTCCTATTCCTTCTGTATAGAACTGTATTGTAAAGTCACCCTTTTATTGTAAAGCACTGCGTAAACTGTTGGCGCTATATAAATCCTGTATAATAATAATAATAATAATATTAACTCCCCCCTCTAATTATTGGGGGTAGTGGACTGGTAGTGTGCCCAATGTGGCCTCCACTTTCACCCTGCAAAAAACAGCTGTGACCCTGAGAAATGCTGCTCTCCCACAAAAACATCATTGTGTTTATCACTCAGAGCACATAAGGGGGCTGATTTACTAAAGAATCAAAGCATGTACTCTACAAAGTGGATGCAGCTTAATGAATAAGGTAAATCTGTCTTCACCCAAAGACATAGGGGTTGATTTACTAAAGGGAAAAAGACTGTGCACTTTGCAAAGTGCAGTTGCCTTCTTCAAGAGCAGTTGCTCCAGAGCAAATGGTAAATGAGCAGAAGCTCTATTGACTTCTATCATCCAATCATGTGCAAGCAAAAATGCAGTCTCTTTAATTTCCCTTGCACAGGATTGGGTACTCTTAGCAAAGTGAAGCTTTACCTCATTTACTAAGCTCTGGAGCAATTGCACTTGCAGAGGGCAACTGCCCTCTGCAAAGTGCACAGTTTTTTTGCCTTTAGTAAATCAACCCCATAAAGTTGAGGAAAATCTCTCAAAAAATGACACATACCAAATAAATATAAGCCTTACAGGGGGTTTAACCCTTTCATAGACTATTCAAAAGAAAGCCATAAATATGTCTCTAGGTATACTTTAAGGGAAAATGTTCAATTATATGATCATTTATTTTCTGCTATCTTCCATGAAATCTAGTCAAGATCGTGAGGTCATTGTACCTGCCACAATCATTAAAGAGATAAGTAAACGTACTTCAATATATTTATATATATATATATATATATATATATATATATATATATTATAGCTAGAACAGAAATAGCCATTTTCGGTCACCTTGTCCATGCAGGAACATATCGAAGTAGGTGCTCCACATGTCAATAGTGGGCAGGTTGGGGTTGTCTCTGTAGTAATGGAATAAGGAGACGGCCGTGTCTTTGGGGTTACGGATGATGTAGATGGCCTGGAATGTGAAGTCACAGTCTTATTATCAGGGACATTTACATAACAACACATAATTAACAATATACTACCCAATTAATCCTGAACATAAAAAATATATTATTCCTTAGATATTATGTGACATCTAAGGCTCCTTTCACAATTGTGAGATGACAAAGTCACGCAACTTACTTGTGTTTTTACAGTGCGACTTTTGTTGTGACTTTAAATTCTCTGGACCAAAGTCGCATAAAAAGTCAGACCAAAGTAGTGCAGGAACCTTTGCCGAAGTAGCTGCAACTTCAGTAGTATCAGAAGAAACGACTCTCAGACATTCATTAAGTTTCACATGTCGGATCCCAAATCGTAGAAGTGTGAAAGGAGCCTTAGTGGTACAGCGGTCACTAGAACCTTCACTGAAATTCTGAAAATTGTCAGGGGCTTTTGATACAAAATTACTTCTAGAAATTTGTGATTCTTTAACAGAAACTCAACAAAATAATTGAGCAGTTTCTATTTATTGTGTCAGATAATACTAAACAGCTTATGAGGATGGACATCTCTGGTGTCACCAGAATAGATTGTAAGGTCCTATGGACAGGGCTCCACATGCATCATCTTCTGTATGTAGATATCGCTCTGTATACCTTCCTTCCTGGTTCTTGATTGGCCAGCAGAGATGACGTGACTCCCACGCATACGCAAGGGAGTCATTCATACTGGCACACTGTACATTTAATAGAAGATTATGAACAGGCCCTGTATGGATGAGGCCATACCATGGCAAAAATCCATAATGAGCACAGGGATGTTTAGCCAAAACACAAACTTTATACGGTACTCCAAAGAAGAGACCAAACGCTAAAACGGTCCTTGGCTTTATACATACCCTCCTTTCTTGAGAACAAGTACGCAATTCCTCTTTCCCTTCCGGGGCTAATGAATACAAGGCATTCTCTGATTGGACTAGGTGAAGAGCAGGGGCAGCGACGATCGCCACATCATCCAATTAGAAAACATCTTGTAATAATTGAAAGAAATACAAAGTGTTCTGTGAACTGTGGCAATGGTGAATGAGCAACTCCTTGTGATCAGTGGGGCAGCCACTCGGGACAGAGGACCTGAAGGATTGCAACAATCACTGTAGTAGCGCCAGTTACTACAGTAATTGTCAACTTCCACAGAGGTTCCTCAGGTATGACATTCGCATGCTTACACCACACTGTCATACTAAAGCAAAGAAAATATGCAATAAAGATTATATCTTGATTTCAGCTTAAAGGACATGTTTAAAGCTGAAGTTTAAATACTAAATTAAAAAAACTAACAAAACAAAACCCAATAATAAGAGGACGGTACCTCATTTTAATTAAAGGAAGGGATTTAATTTAAGGGAAATTAAATTTCCCTTGTGCCTGGCTGTCATAGTTGACATCCTCTGTCCTGTGTCTAGAGCCCAGGGACCTTATCAAGAGTGCCAACTATGCCCGCCTTTCCATTCATAGAAGCTGTACTGTAAGATCCATAAATAAATAGAGGATGAGCAGATAAATGAAAGGTCTCCATTAATATAACACTTTTCATTCTTGAAAGCTATAGTACAGCTCCTATGCATGGAGGAGGGGGCAGAAAAGAGCAAATAGAGTTGGCACTCTAGATGAGTATCCGTGACAAGTGCCTCAGTTTTAACTCCCGCAGCACTGGAAGATTACGGCTGCAGGGTATGGGGGGTGTGGGCTAGAAGATTTCAGCTATGATAGCTGGCACCAGCACAAGCAACACTTTGGATTAAATATAAGTACTGTCCCTTGTGCTCATTTTTATAACCTTAAGTTTTACCTGAACTTAGGCTTTAAAGATATGAGTATGAAAATAATATTTTGAGGCATGTTACCCATGAATGACATAATGGATGTTTTCAAACTCCTCTGAAATTTTCATCTTTATAAATCTTTGCCTCTATATAAGCAACTAGACATTAAGGCTGGGTTCACACTGTGTGCGGACACAGCTCACAGCAGGGGTCCGGTGCGTGTGTCCCTGTTCTCCATTTCAGGGACGAATCAGGCCTGAATTTTTGCCTGAAATCGGTCCTAAAACAGAGCCAAAAACGCACAGGACCCCTGTGCAATGCACTCCGTGACCACCCCAGAGAAGTGTAAACCGACTCCATTGAGAACCGGTCACAGTCTCCTGTCATGCGAATTGGATGCAAGCAATCCGCATCCAATTCACATGAGGTGTGAAGCCAGCCTAAAGCTTTCACTGCAGTGGAGCTGCTGCCGATCTTATGTGCATCTACATATAATACCCTGCATGTCTCACCTTGCACTTCTTGGTCTTAAAGTCTTGGGGCAGCATGTCGTAGCCGAGGTGTGTTGGGATTATCCTCTTGGTGGTGATGCTGTTTAGTTCTTCCAGTTTGGAGATGTCTCCGAATTCGATGGGCGAGGTGAGGGTGACCTTCGAAGTGTAGAGGTGCTTCATGATCTCAGCAAGCCAGTGAGTACCTAGGTGACCAATAGTTAATAATAATTATCATCTACTATGGGGTTGATTTATGAAAACCGGAGAGTGCAAAATCTGGTGCAGCTCTGCATAGAAATTAGGGCTGTTACTGATTAAAATTTTCGTGTTCGATGAATCGTTTTTTTTTAAGTTGATTAATCGACTAATTTCGATTAATTATAACGCACATACAGATCCAGCTACTTTTAGCTGATTTAGCACCGTTGTTATGGCAACAGCCAAAGCCGGACATAGCGGGGCATGGCTAGGACATCACACGTCATAAACTCAGCCTCACCGTGCCCATAATCTAAGCCTTACCATGCCCATAATCGCAGCCTCACTGTGCCCATAATCGCAGCCTTACTGTGCCCATAATGCAGTCTCACTGTGCCCATAATCTCAGACTTACCTTGCCCATAATCGCAGCCTCATCATTCACATAATGCAGTCTCACTGTGCCCATAATTGCAGCCTCACTGTGCCCATAATGCTGTCTCACTGTGCCCATGATCTCAGCCTCCCCATGCCTATAATCGCAGCTTCACCGTGCCCATAATGCTGTCTCACTGTGCCCATAATGCTGTCTCACCGTGCCCATAATCGCAGCCTCACTGTGCCCATAATGCTGTCTCACAATGCCCATAATCGCAGCCTCGCCGTGCCTATAATGGCAGCCTCATCGTGCTCATAATGCAGTCTCACTGTGCCCATAATATTGTCTCACTGTGCCCATAATCGCAGCCTTGCCGTGCCTATAATCGCAGCCTCACCGTGCCCATAATGCTGTCTCACCGTGCCCATAATGCTGTCTCACTGTGCCCATAATGCAGTCTCACCGTGCCCATAATGCAGTCTCACCGTGCCCATAATGCAGTCTCACCGTGCCCATAATGCAGTCTCATCGTGCCCATAATGCAGTCTCACCGTTCCCATAATCGCAGCCTCACTGGCATCTCCCGCTGTGTGTCTCGGAGCTAAGTGTGAAAACTTTGGCCGCGCTGTGAGAAAAGTCCCGCCCTCCTCCTAGATCAGCTCGTGTGATAGACAGAACACTGCGTCTATCACACGAGCTGATCTAGGAGGAGGGCGGGACTTTTCTCACAGCGCGGCCAAAGTTTTCACACTCAGCGCAGAGACACACAGCGAGAGATGCCCGCAGACTGTGTATGGAATATGGTGGAGGAGGAGGGAGCAGAGTGCTGCAGCCACAGCTTGGTTCAAAGCAGCCCCAGGGCAGGCAGCCTACCGATCAAAAACATTTTGATCGATCAAAAAAATGAACGATTAATCAAGGAATTAATCATTAATTTTCGCAGCCCTAATAGAAATCAGTCAACTTCCAGGGTTTTTTTTAAAAGCTTGATTGAACAAGCTGAAGTTAGAAGCTAATTGGCTACCATGCATGGCTGCATCAGATTTTAAGTCAATCTCTATGTGTAAAGTAGTACCAGTTTGAAGGAAACCCCACAACCTTTGGAAAATGCAGATCCCCTGGCCATTATGCAGAATTTCAACTTTTTCCGAGCTGGAATACAGATCAGGAGTTAGGCTCCATTCACACTAGCGCGTTTTTTGATGCATTTTGCATTTTGCAGAAATGCACGGGAATTTTTTAACATGGGTTCCTATGGAACATGTTCACATCAATGCCTTTTTGTTTCTCTGCATTTTTGGAAAGGGTCGGGGACTTTTTTTCATGCAAAAAGCAGCGTTTTGCATGTAATGGATTTCAATGGACAAGCATCAAAAACGCAAGTGCACCGTTTTTGCAGCGTTTTTGATGCATTTTTGATGCGTTTTTGCCGTTTTTTGTTTTTTTTATTTTTTTTATTTTTTTTACATTTTTTTTAGACTGTAAAAAAAAACTGTAAAAAAAAAAAAAAAAAAAAAAAAAAACGCAAAACGCAAATCGCGGCAAAAACGCCGCAAAAACGCCGCAAAAACGCTGCTCAAAAACGTGGCAAGCATGAAAAAAAAACCTCCAAAAACGCTCAAAAGCAACATGCATAGGTGTGAATCCAGCCTAAGGCTGGATTCACACCTATGCATTTTTAGTGCTTTTTGCATTTTGCAGATTTGCACTACAGAACGTGTTCCATAGGAAACCATGTTAAATGGACTGTAGTGCAAATAAGCAAAATGCAAAAAGCACTAAAAATGCATAGGTGTGAATCAGGCCTAAGGATCAGGAGGATCGGAAGAGTTTACGGTACAGCTGGAGGTGCTGAAGCTCTTCTTATCTTATACACTTCCATGACTCTTTTAGATAACACATTGAAGGTGATTTTGTATTTAATAAAACCAAATTGTGTTTTTTTTTCAGTATCATTTTAACCATACCCATAGGTGTGCGCAGCCTATTGCATTAGGGTGTGCACCCCAAAGCTCCAACACATATATGCATTTGACATATTAACCGGCCTCTTCCCCACTCTCCATCCTGAAACAATGGGAGAAAGGGGGAGCCAGGGAGCACACAGGGGGACCCGGGCAACAGAAGAAAGAGGAACAGGGACAGGAGGGATGGCGGGGGTGGCATATATTGGTACAGATCCCCTTTATTTTCCTCCTGTGGCAGCTGAATGTTGAGAGGGAGAGGAGGAGAAGCCTACTTTCAGCTGCTGCAGGAGGAAAATACAGATTGATTCCACTAAACTCCACCCCCGCCGCCTCTCCTGTCCAGGTTCTGAGGGTCAACAAGGAAAGATTGCGGTTTACCTGTCACCTGCCGGTCATTGGCGGGTTGTCAACCACAGGATTAGGGTGTGCCTAGGCACACCTGGCACACCCCTTGCGCACGCCTATGACCATACCAATATATATTTTTTGAAATGCAGAACTCTGGCCAGAACAGTTTGTTCTTTTTTAGATGGAGTCTGAACCTCTGTTAGATTTCAAACTCAGGGTGGCACCTATGCTGTAAGCTAACCTTCTCTTACCCCCAGTGTCCCTTCTCAGTATTTGTCAATATAGAGTTTAATATAGAATCCTGAGAGAGGAAAAAGGTCTCACAGCAATGTTTTGGTTGTCACCAGAACAGGAACTGAGGGGAAACCTCACATTTAGGACCTATCATAGCTTTATCTCTCTCCTACTACATCTTAAAAAAAAAAGAAGTTTTGTCTGGAGTCTCTCTTTAACTTTAAAAAACGTAAATTATTTTATGGCTTTGTTAAAAATACACAGTCTATCCTGAGAGGGGAACAGGTCTCACAGCAATGTTCTGGGTGTCACCAGCACAGAAACTGAGGGGAAACCTCACCTTTAGGACCTATCACAGCTTTATCCCTCCCCTACTACATCTAAAAAAAAAAAAAAAAAAAGAAAAACAAAAGTTGTCTGAAGTTTCTCTTAAACTTTTTTAAAAAAAAGTAATTTTTTTTATGGTTCTGCTAAAAATATACAGTCTATGTATATATATATATATATAGATAGATAGATAGATAGATAGATAGATAGATATATCTATATATATAGATATATATATATCTATATATATAGATAGATAGATATATATATAGCTATATCTATATATATATAGATATAGCTATATATATATCTCTAAAATATATCAGTTCAGCTTAGTTATAACTGGTTTCTGTGAAATTTCACAAAACAGATGGCGCTGATCGCCACAACATCAGGAACATTATGCAGACATGTTTCCAAATATTTCTAAAATAATACAAATATTTTTCAAATAATAAAAAAAAGTTTGAGAACAGCATGGGGTACCGGATTTGGGATAGGAGATGAGAAGGAGGTCATCCTCGTGGGCCTGGAACGAGCCCAGACATTTCAGGAGTTCGGCTGAGGATCGTGTAGTGAAGGGGATTCCATTAAAAATGTGGATAAGGTCGCTGTGAGTGGACATGGTGGAGGACTGGAGCTGCGGCTGGTTGTGAGATGCTCTGCTGAGATGCAACAGCACCCAGAATGGCTTGGGGTTAATATACAGGCAGCCAGAGGCGGTCGCTGGACTGCGGCCAATTATTTGATTACAAACACAACTTATCAGAGAGTTTTATGATCATTTATGGCCGGATAATTGGTATTTATTGAAAGGTTCCTAATCAAATATGGCCTATAATAAACATTACAGATATAAATGACTCGTTGGACAAATCCATAAATGTATCGATACAGCAAACCTGCTGACCCTATAAGGTCCTCTTATCAACCAAATGTGACATATTTGTTCCCATATCTCAGCATAGCAGATTCTGCTAAGGTCTTTTGATAACAAATACAGAAATAATTTTAGTCCTAATAAAAAAAAATGTTTATCCCAGACCGAAGCGCAGCATTGCAAAATGAATCAGATAATGATGATTGTCGATTCAGCTGTGTCACTGTGACACAAGCACAACCAACTGCTGTTATATAATGTTCTATGTCCACATTGGAAACAGTATAGAGGATCTTAGGCATGTTATTTTACAGGAGTGACATCACTAGTAGCCAGATATGTTTTATTATGTAAGTGACAGCACCACTCTTCAGATATAAGTTATATTATACAGAAGAACACATCACAGCTCTCTGGATATAAGGTATTGTATATATACAGCCTAAGTAAGTAATACTAACAAGGAAAAGCTGATATAACTTTTTTCAAGTAATTGGGTTAATTGGCAACAGGTCAGCAACATGATTGGGCACTAGGGTCGTTGGTTCAAATCTCAACTACGGCACTACCTGCATGGAGTTTGCATGTTCTCCTTGTGCCCACATGGGTTTCCTCCAGGTACTCTGGTTTAATCCCACACTTCAAGGACATGCTGGTAGGTTAATTGGCTCCTGTCTAAAGTGGCTCTAGTATATGTATGTATGTATGAATGTGAGTTAGGAACCTTAGATTGTAAGCTCCTTGAGGGCAGGGACTGATGCGAATGTACAGGGTTGCTGATAGGGCGTACTACCAGGCCTCCTATAGGGGGCCCAGGCCCTATCACTCTAATAGGGGGGCCCGGCCAGCAGCTTTAAGTGTTGTTTATTCTTCCCTGGTTCCCCATGAGTCCCAGTTGTTCTAATACATATTCCCTGGGCCCCATCAGTTCATTAAGAGGGGCCCAGGAGGCTGCAACACAGAGGGACTTTTTTTTAGATCTGCACACAGGTGAAATAATACAATCCGGCGCCGCATTTGCGATAACAAAATTAAAGTTCTGGCCCAAAGCCTCAGTCTGTCAGGACTGGGCTCAGCCATTCCTTCTCTGAGCTGGCTGCTCAGCTGTCAGCTAATTGCCAGCTCCTATCTCTCTCCACAGTTACTCAGCTGTTGTTGATATCCTGCTCGTCAGTCTTGCCTACTTATGCCGTCCAGTTCAGAGGAGCTATGTCTTCACCTTGGTCAACATCACAAGAAACATCTCCTGCGTTCCTGTTTAAAGACTGGTTTTGCTGACATCTCTTCTGGCTCCGGATCCTGCTTGCTGTTCCACAACTTTGGTCCCTGACTTCTGGCTTGGCTGACTATCCATTCCGATTACTGATCTTTGGCTTTTGTTTTGACTACGTTTGTTCTTTTTACTTTTATTATTAAACAATTGTGATTTAACTGTACTTCTGTCTCGGTCTGATTTCATGGTTTCTGACACAGTCCCTGGGTGGAGTGATACCACTGAGGAAGTTGCCAAACTCCTTTCCAGGACCCACCCCACTACCTGTCCCCTGGACCTTGCCCCCTCACAATTACTGCAACCACATTCCTGCTCTATCCTAAACTCTCTAACCCACATCTTCAGCCTCTCCTCCAGAAACTTTCCCACCCCGCTCAAACATGCACTGGTTACCCCCATACCTAAAAAAACCCTCACTGGACCCCACCTGTTGTAATAATTTAAGACCCATCTCCCTGCTCCTGTTTGCCTCCAAGCTTCTTGAACGTCTTATCTACAACCGCATGAGCTCCTACCTCATTGACAACAACCTTCTTGATCCCCTACAGTCCAGCTTCCACCCACAACATTCTACTGAAACTGAAAACCAATGGTCAGTACTCCATACTCATACTCTTGGACTTTTCTGCTGCCTTCGACACAGTTGACCACCCCATTTCCTCAACAAACTCCACTCCCTCGGCCTCTGTGATTCTGCTCTTTCCTGGTTCTCCTCCTACCTATCTCAGCACACTTTCAGTGTCACATACAACACCATCTTCTCCGCTCCTCTTCCTCTTTCTGTTGGGGAACCCCAAGGCTCCATCCTTGGGCCCTTCCTATTCTCTATCTATACCTCTTCCCTGGGCCAGTTGATAACCTCCCATGGCTTCCAATACCACCTCTATGCTGACGACACCCAGATCTATCCCTTGAGTCTTCAACACTGCCCCGCAATCTCCTCACGTATCACAAACTTAAGATCTGCACACACTATAAGAAAATTGGGCGAGAATTTTCATCCAAAGAACTTACGTACGATTTTCATATAGTGTGTACACAACTTTCTACAGATAATTACGACCTTCTGAACGCAAATTTGCGAAGGTACAAGCTCCAAAACTTTTCTCGTATGGTAACAGAACGAACAATTTTCACTTAATGTGTACTGTTTTCATACAATTTTTCGTACAAGAAAAATCAGAAACGAAAAACTGCGCATGATCAGAGACAATAAACAACAACAAAAAAAGCCTTTGTTGTATGAGAATTTTAGTACGAATTTTCTTTCATCGGTTTGCTGTGAAACAACGAGGAAAATCGGACGATTGTTCGCCCGGTTTTCTTATAGTGTGTACCCTACATTACTGAGCGACATATCAGTATGCATGTCACACCACTTCCTCAAACTTAATCTTTCTAAAACTGAGCTTGTAATATTTCCTCCTCCCCAATCCCCTCCACATGACTTTACCATTGAGATTAATGACACGACCATTAGTCCCTCCACACTCCCGAAGGTGCTGGGTAGGGATGAGACGAACACCCCCCTGTTCGGTTCGCACCAGAACATGCGAACAGGCAAAAAATTTGTTCGAACACGCGAACACCGTTAAAGTCTATGGAACACGATCATGAATAATCAAGAGTGCTAATTTTAAAGGCTTATATGCAAGTTATTGTCAAAAAAGTGTTTGGGGACCTGGGTCCTGCCCCAGGGGACATGGATCAATGCAAAAAAAAGTTTTAAAAACGGACGTTTTTTCGGGAGCAGTGATTTTAATAATGCTTAAAGTGAAACAATAAAAGTGTAATATCCCTTTAAATTTCGTACCTGGGGGGTGTCTATAGTATGCCTGTAAAGGGGCGCATGTTTCCTGTGTTTAGAACAGTCTGGCAGTAAAATGACATTTCAAAGGAAAAAAAGTAATTTAAAACTACTTGCGGCTATTAATGCATTGCCGATCCGACAATACACATAGAAGTTCATTGATAAAAACGGCATGGGAATTCCCCACAGAGGAACCCCGAACCAAAATGTAAAAAAAAAATATGCCCTTCAGGTCTGGTATGGATATTAAGGGGAACCCCGGCCACAATTTTAAAAAAACATGGCATGGGGTCCCCCTCAAAATCTATACCAGACCCTTCAGATCTGGCATGGATTTTAAGGGGAACCCCGCGCCAAAATAAAAAAAAAGAAACGGCGTGGGGTCCCCCCAAAAATCCATACCAGACCCTTATCTGAGCACGCAACCTGGCAGGCCGCACTAAAAGAGGGGGGGACGAGAGAGCGCCCCCCCTCCTGAACTGTACCAGGCCACATGCCCTCAACATTGGGAGGGTGCTTTGGGGTAGCCCCCAAAACACCTTGTCCCCATGTTGATGAGGACAAGGGCCTCATCCCCACAACCCTGGCCAGTGGTTGTGGGGGTCTGCGGGCGGGGGGCTTATCGGAATCTGGAAACCCCCTTTGAAATGGTAACGGGTACATTGTACTCGTACCATTTCACAAAAAAAGTGTCAAAATGTTAAAAAAACCACAAGGGTGGGGGGCTTATCGGAATCTGGAAGCCCCCTTTAACAAGGGGACCCCCAGATGCCGGCTCTCCCCCTGTGTGAAATGGTAAGGGGGTGCAAAAGTACCCCTACCATTTCACTAAAAAACTGTCAAAAATGTTAAAAATGACAAGAGACAGTTTTTGACAATTCCTTTATTTAAATGCTTCTTCTTTCTTCTTTCTTCTATCTTCCTCCGGTTTCTTCCTCCATCTTCTTCTTCTTCTGGTTCTTCCTCCGGTGTTCTCGTCCGGCATCTCCTCCGCGGCGTCGGCGTCTTCTTCCCTTCTTCTCCTCGGGCCGCTCCGCATCCATGATGGCATGGAGGGAGGCTCTCGCTCTTCTCTTCATCTTCTTCTCTTCATCTTCTTTTCTTCATCTTCTTCTCTTCATCTTCTTCTCTAGGCCGCTCCGCATCCATGGTGGCATGGAGGGAGGCTCCCGCTGTGTGACGCTTCTCCTCTTCTGACGGTTCTTAAATAACGGGGAGGAGGAGGAGAGGAGAAGCGTCACACAGTGGGAGCCTTCCTCCATGCCACCATGGATGCGGAGCGGCCCGGAGAAGAAGATGAAGAGAAGATGAAGAGAAGAAGATGAAGAGAAGAGCGGGAGCCTCCCTCCATGCCATCATGGATGCGGAGAGGCCCGAGGAGAAGAAGGGAAGAAGATGCCAACGCCGCGGAGGAGATGCTGGACGAGAACACCGGAGGAAGAACCAGAAGAGCCAGAATAAAAAGAAGATGGAAGAAGAAACCGAAGGAAGATAGAAGATAGAAGAAAGAAGAAAGAAGAAGCATTTAAATAAAGGAATTGTCAAAAACTGTCTCTTGTCATTTTTATCATTTTTGACAGTGTTTTAGTGAAATGGTAGGGGTACTTTAACAAGGGGATCCCCTTGTTAAAGGGGGCTTCCAGATTCCGATAAGCCCCCCGCCCGCAGACCCCCACAACCACCGGCCAGGGTTGTGGGGATGAGGCCCTTATCCTCATCAACATGGGGACAAGGTGTTTTGGGGGGCTACCCCAAAGCACCCTCCCAATGTTGAGGGCATGTGGCCTGGTACGGTTCAGGAGGGGGGGTGCTCTCTCGTCCCCCCCTCTTTTCCTGCGGCCTGCCAGGTTGCGTGCTCGGATAAGGGTCTGGTATGGATTTTTGGGGGGACTCCACGCCGTTTTTTTTTTTAATTTTGGCGTGGGGTTCCCCTTAAAATCCATGCCAGACCTGAAGGGTCTGGTATAGATTTTGAGGGGGACCCCACGCCATTTTTTTTTTACATTTTAGCCGGAGTTCCCCTTAATATCCATACCAGACCTGAAGGGCCTGGTATGGAATTTAGGGGGAACCCCCCCCACGTCATTTTTTTTTTACATTTTGGTTCGGGGTTCCTCTGTGGGGAATTCCCATGCCATTTTTATCAATGAACTTCTATGTGTATTGTCGGACCGGCAATGCATTAATAGCCGCGAGTAGTTTTAAATGACTTTTTTTCCTTTGAAATGTCATTTTGCTGTCAGACTGTTCTAAACACAGGAAACATGCGCCCCTTTACAGGCATACTATAGACACCCCCCAGGTACGAAATTTAAAGGGATATTACACTTTTATTGTTTCACTTTCTTTAAGCATTATTAAAATCACTGCTCCAGAAAAAACGGCCGTTTTTAAAACTTTTTTTTTCATTGATCCATGTCCCCTGGGGCAGGACCCAGGTCCCCAAACACTTTTTATGACAATACCATGAATATAAGCCTTTAAAATTAGCACTTTTGATTTCTCCCATAGACTTTTAAAGGGTATTCCGCGGTATTCGAATTTTCCCGCGAACACCCCAAATTGTTCGCTGTCCGGCGAACTTGCGAACAGCCGATGTTCGAGTCGAACATGAGTTTGACTCGAACTCGAGGCTCATCCCTCGTGCTGGGTATAATCCAATACTCTGACCACCCCTATAGCCCCCACATCCAATCACTGGCACATACTTAACCTCCGCAACATTTCCAGAATTCGCCCCTTCCTGACTAATGACACAAAACAACTTATTCACTCCTTGATTATTTCCTGACTTGACTACTGCAACTCTCTCCTCACTGGCCCACTTTTAAACAGGCTATCCCTCCTTCAGTCTATTATGAATGCTGCTGCTAAACTAATACACCTCACTAACTGCTCTGTGACTACTGCTCCTCTCTGCCAATCCCTTCACTAACTTCCCCTACCCCATCGTATAAAATTAAAAATAACCATAACATACAAGGCCATCCACAACATAGCCCCCAGCTACATCACCAACCTTATCTGCAGATATTGCCCAAATCGTCTTCTCTGCTTCTCCCAAGACCACCTACTCTCTAGCTCCCTTGTTACCTCCTCCCATGCTCGCCTCCAGGACTTCTCCAGAGCCTCTCCCATTCTCTGGAAACTCCCTGCCCCAGTATGTCCAGCATGCCCCACCTCCATCTAAGAGCTGTTCCTGAGTCACCTCCATCAGATCATCCTCCACAGCTATTATCTTTTGTACCACCTCCCTCTCCCTGTAGATTGTAACTAGCTCAGTGAGCAGGGCCCTCCTATTCCTTCTGTATTGAACTGTATTGTAATTATACTGTCCCCCCTCTACATTGTAAAGCGATGCGTAAACTGTTGGCATTATATAAATCCCTTATTATTATAATAATATTAATAATAACAATCCAGACGAAGGCCTTGCATATTTCAGCAGGGCAAGCTAAACTCCATACTGCATCTATGACAACAGCATGGCTTCACAGTAGAAGAGTCCAGGGGCTCAACTGTCCTGCCTGCAGTCCAGACCTTTCACCAATTTAAAATATTTGGCACATCTTGAAATGAAAAATATAACCCAGGACTGTTGAGCTGTTAGAATGCTATATCAGGAAAGATTGGGACATCATTCCTCTCCAAAAACTGCAGCAACTGCTCTCCTCAGTTCCCAGACGTTTAAAGAGTGATATTAACCACATGCCAACCGGGCCATAGCCGAAAGACGGCTACAGCGCGGTCGGCTTATCCTGGGAGGGCGTCCATGGACGTCCTCCCAGAATACTGCTCTCGCTCGCCCCCTGGGGCGCGCACCCGAGAACCTCCGTGACCGCCGAGTCCTCTGCATCACGGATCACGGTGAACAGCCGCTAATCGCGGCCGTTTACCATGTGATCACTCCGTCAAATGACGGAGCGGTCACATGTAAACAAACCGGCGTCATGTCTTGACGCCGGTTCCTCCCTCCCCTCTCTGTACCGATTGGTACAGAGGGGGAGGAGCTGGGGAGGGATTGGATGGTAGCAGCGTTGTGGGCTGCATCTGTAGTGCCCACAACGCTGCTCTGTGACAAATACAGTCACATCCAGCCACCCATCCATCCATGCTCAGCCATCTCTCCATACTATAATACTCTGCAATACCCCACAATACTCTGCAATACTCTGCAATACCCCACAATATTCTGCAATACTCTGCAATACCCCACAATACTCTGCAATACCCCGCAATACTCTGCAATACCCCGCAACACTCTGCAATACTCTGCACTACTCCGCAACACTCTGCACTACTCTGCAACACTCTGCACTACTCCGCAACACTCTGCATTACTCTGCAACACTCTGCACTACTCTGCAACACTCTGCACTACTCCGCAACACTCTGCAATACTCTGCAATACTCCACAACACTCTGCAATACTCTGCAATACTCTGCAACACTCTGCAATATTCTGCGATACTCCGCCACACTCTGCAATACATTGCACTACTCCACAACACTCTGCAATACTCTGCAATGCTCTGCACTACTCTGCAATACTCCGCAACACTCTGCAATACTCTGCACTACTCCGCAACACTCTGCAATACTCTGCACTACTCCGCAACACTCTGCAATACTCTGCACTACTCCGCAATACTCTGCAATACTCTGCAACACTCTGCAACACTCTGCAATACTTTGCAATACTCCGCAACACTCTGCAATACTGTGCACTACTCCGCAACACTCTGCAATACTCGCACTACTCCGCAACACTCTGCAATACTCTGCACTACTCCGCAACACCCCGCATAACCCCACAATACTCTGCAATACCCTGCAATACCCCGCAATACTCTGCAATACTCTGCAATACCCCGCAATACCCTGCACTACTCTGCAACGCCCCGCAATACTCTGCACTACTCCACAATACTCTGCAATACTCTGCAATACCCCGCAATACCCCGCAATACCCTGCACTACTCCGCAACACCCCGCAATACTCTGCACTACTCCGCAACCTCTGCAATACTCTGCACTACTCCGCAATACTCTGCAATACTCTGCAACACTCAAACTAAAATAAATAAAGTAAAATGAACAATAAAAAGAAAAACATTTTTTTTAAAGCGCCTCTATCCGTGTGCTCGCATGCAGAAGTGAATGCACGTGTAAGTCCCGCCCACATATGAAAACGGTGTTCAAACCATACATGTGAGGTATCGGTGTGAATGTTAGAGCGAGAGCAATAATTTTGGCCCTAAACCTCCTCTGTAACTCAAAACATGTAACCAGTAAAAAATTTTAAAGCGTCGCCTATGGGGATTTTTAAGTAGCGAAGTTTGGCGCCATTCCACGAGCGTGTGCAATTTTGAAGGGTGACATGTTAGGTATCTATTTACTCGGTGTAACTTCATCTTTCACATTATGCAAAAACATTGGGCCAACTTTACTGTTTTGTTTTTTTTAAAGCACAAAACTGTTTTTTTTCCCAAAAAAAAAGCTTTCAAAAAATTGCTGCGCAAATACCGTGCGAGATAAAAAGTTGCAACAACCGCCATATTCTCCAGGGTCTTTGCAAAAAAAAAAATATATATAATGTTTTGGGGTTCTATGTAATTTTCTAGCAAATAAATGATGATTTTTACATGTAGGAGAGAAATGTCAGAATTGGCCTGGGTGCTCCAGAACGCCTGGAGGTGCTCCTCTGCATGTTGGGCCTCAAAATGTGGCCACGCTGTGTAAAAGTCTCACACATGTGGTATCGCCATACTCAGGAATAATAGCAGAATGTGTTTTGGGGTGTAATTTGTGGTATACATATGCAGTGTGTGAGAAATAACCTGCTAATATGACATTTTTGTGGAAAGAAAAAAAAAAATCTTGATTTTTGCAAAGAATTGTGGGAAAAAATGACAACTTCATAAAACTCACCATGCCTCTTACTAAATACTTTGGAATGTCTTCTTTCCAAAAAGGGGTCATTTGGGGGGTATTTGTACTTTTCTGGCATGTTAGGGTCTCAAGAATATAGATAGGCCGTCAGTAATTCAGGTGTGATCAATTTTCAGATATTGGCACCATAGCTTTTAGACTCTATAACTTTCACAAAGACCAAATAATATACACCGACCTGTACTTATTTTTACCAAAGATATGTAGCGGTATAAATTGTGGCCAAAATGTATGAAGAAAAATTACTAATTTGCTAAATTTTATAACAGAAACAAAGAAAATTTAATTTTTTTACCGAATTTTCAGTCTTTTTTCTTTTATAGCGCAAAAAATAAAAAACCCAACGGTGATTAAATACCACCAAAAGAAAGCTCTATTTGTGTGAAAAAAAGGACAAAAATTTCATATGGGTACAGTGTTGCATGACTGAGTAATTGTCATTGAAAATGTGAGAGCACCAAAAGCTGAAAATTGGTCTGGTTAGGAAGGGGGTTTAAGTGCCCAGTGGTCAAGTGGTTAAAAGAAGAGGGGATACTACATCGTGGTAAAAATGGCCCACGCGCCCATGTGTGAATGCAGCCTTATGCCCTGTACACACGGTTGGACTTTGTTCGGACATTCCGACAACAAAATCCATGGATTTTTTCCGACGGATGTTGGCTCAAACTGGTCTTGCATACACACAGTCACACAAAGTTGTCGGAAAATCCGATCGTTTTAAACGCGGTGACATAAAACACGTACGTCGGGACTATAAACGGGGCAGTGGCCAATAGCTTTCATCTCTTTATTTATTCTGAGCATGCGTGGCACTTTGTCCGTCGGATTTGTGTACACAGGATCGGAATTTCCGACAACGGATTTTGTTGTCAGAAAATTTTATCTCCTGCTCTCCAACTTTGTGTGTCAGAAAATCCGATGGAAAATGTCCGATGGAGCCCACACACGGTCGGAATATCCGACAACACGCTCCGATCGGACATTTTCCATCAGAAAATCCGACCGTGTGTACGGGGCATTAGTGATATCATACTGTGACATCACCACTCTGTAGGAAACTGAAGTTACTCAAATGAATCAGATAACGAAATGAGTGTTGATTCAGCTGTGTCACGCTGACTGAAACACAACTGGCTGATGTCATAAAATGTTCTATTAATTTTATCGTCACCCGAAGATTGGAAAGAGTTCACTCATTTCTGCTCTCTGCATATCAAGTGTATTAAACAGCAGTGACATCATCACTCTCCAGATATGTTATATTATAAAAGAGTGACATCACCGCTCTCCAGATGCAGCAAGTCTCAACATACCCATAGTAGTGACCAGGCAAATGACCGGTGTTGCTAATGCCAATTATATTGGATAAAAATGATTTGTCGTTCTGTCAGCAGAGAAGGCTTTGATCCTAAGCAGGAACACGGATCTCTGCCTTCCCCTAGTCAAGCACCTCTACCATGGGGAATAAGCACAACCTAGGCATACATTTAACCCTTTGATCGCCCCTGATGTTAACCCCATTCCCTGCCAGTGTCATTAGTACAGTGACAGTGCATATTTTTTAGCACTGATCGCTATATTAGTATCATTCGTCCCCAAAAAGTGTCAAAAGTGTCAGTTAGGTGTCTGATTTGTCTGTCAAAATATCACAGTCCCGCTATAAATCACTGATCACCGCAATTACTAGTAAAAATAAATAAATAAAAATATCCCATAGTTTGTAGTAGCTATAACTTTTGCGCAAACCAATCAATATATGCTTATTGGGATTTTTTTTTTTTTTTACCAAAAATATGTAGCATATTACATATTGGCCTAAATTGGTGAAGAAATTAGATTAGATTAGAATGTTTTTTTTTTTAAATTTTTTATTGGATGTGTTTTATAGCAGAAAGTAAAAAATATTGCTTTTTTTTCAAAATTGTCGGTCTTTTTTTGTTTATAGCGCAAAGATTTTTATTTTGGTACAGTGTTGCACGACCGTACAATTGTCAGTTAAAGTAACACAGTGCTGTATAGCAAAAAATGGCCTAGTCATGAAGGGGGGGTAAATCTTTCAGAGCTTAAGTGGTTAATGTTTATAATTTTAGCCTCTTATAGAGCCATGAGTATGCAAATATCGGATGGGTACATATTTGTGTACCAAAATGTAAACAAACCTGCGCCGGTAACTGCGCTCTCCCGATGCAGTTACCGGTGTCTTGCCGAGAAAGTTCCCCCGGCAGATAAGGACCCCCCTGTACTGCGCAGGCGCAGCGCTTGCGCAGTACGAACGACTAGGAGCTGCCAAAAATAGCCGAAGCTGAAAAACTTCAATCAGCTGTACACGGCGCCTGCGCCCTGGGTCCAGGTTCAAGCCCCACCATCCAAGTGGACCTAGAGGGAGAATAAAAAAGTGCCGAGCGAAGCAAGGCCGTGCCCGAAGCGTGGGGAACGAAGCGAGCCTGCGAGGGGCCCTCTTACAGACGCTGTGTACAGCTGATTTCTGGTCTATTCAGCTATTTCCGCTGGCTCCTACTGCGCAAGCGTTGCACCTGTGCAGTAGAGGGGGGTCCTTATCCGCCGAGGGGAACTTTCTCGGCAGAACACCAGCACCTAATGAAAATGATCATGTGACTGCCTTGCTTGGCTCTCATCGTGGTCACATGATCGGAAAGCTCCTGATCACAAGTAGCGATCACAAGCTTTCTGATCATGTTACCGCTGTGACAGCCAATCAGGGCAGTCACATGATTATAAACACCACCCCGCCTCTTGGCATCAGAAACCCCTTAAAGGTCCTGAAGGTGCCAGAGTTAAGCGGTTAATTTATAAAAAGATTTCATAATTTTGGGGTTTGTATGCAGAAAATATTTGGTTTATAAATTAACTCCCAGGGATCATTTACTCTGTTGGCTCACAGATCTGCATATATTTCTCCATAGACTAGATGACCTTATAACAAGCGGTGGGTTATAACACTATCAGTACATTGTCGGCTATCAAAAACTATTTCCGGATGCCAAGTTCCTTTTCTAGTGACTAGTTCTTACACATGAAACATTTCCTTATAGTTTTTATTTATTATTAGTCACTTTCCATCAATCTGTGTCCTGGGGTGACCTGGCACACCGCTCGCCATCCTTCAGAGCCTAATATTGTGTTTTGCTAAAGCAGATGTAAAGCAAACTAAGATCTCATTTTAAATTGAACTTCAAGAAAAGCAAATGTAACACACCCCACGTAGGAGCTGCAAATGAGCAGGGATCCCCCACTCCTGCACAACCAGGCACACTGAAACTTCACAGGCACTCAAAGTCAGAAAACGGTCCGTAGCTTTGTTTTTGTTGTTTATTAGGTGGTTAACAACTTGAATAGGGTTAGGATAGCAAACTTCAGGGATAACTTCCTATATACATGTAGCACCCTGGTGTTTAGGCAGGGTTGCTATTGCTAACAAATTTAGTTTGCCAGGTAGTAACTGTCCTGGTCAGTGTTGCCAACCACCCCGAAGTGAAGTTTACTGGCAGAATGCCAACATTTACAAACGGCACCAATTTTTTTACTGGCGAAAAATTGTGAAATTTATTGACAGATCCACATTCTTTACTGACACTGCAAAAAAGTACTTAAAATTACACTTTTTAGTGCTAAACAGTGCAAATCAATATTTGAACTATAAACACATAGCTAGTGCTATTAGCAATGTGTTTAAGTTAAACAAAAGTCACATATTTCTCCATCAACATGAAGCTCAGATTACTATAACCCAGCCAGCACAGAGTCCCCCCTTACATCAGAGTCTGCAGGATTCCCCCTTACAGTGCAAGGAAATGCTTCAGATCATGGTGTAAGGGGGAACTCTAATATGGGGGTGGGGTTTGGTGAAAAGAGACCACCTTCCGCAGAGTGAATACACTAAGGTAAGGGGGTGGGGTTACTAATATGGGGGGAACCTTTATATCAGTGCCCCCTTACATTATTGTATTTACTCCCCTCATTACATCAGTGACCCCCCTCAGACTGGCCTGGCGGCGCTGTCACTAACCTCCTCTCAGGTGCACCGTGCAGGGCTCAGTCATACGGCTCCAGCTTGGCAGATCTGGTTTTATTCTATAGTCTCCTATCCACCTTCCACACTTGTCTGTCTCTTCCCGTAACCCCCATCCCGGCGGCGCTCTCACTCTTGACTCCTTTCTAGGATCCCCCTCAGAGACTGCAGACATGGTAAAAGACAAGAGATGGTCAGAGGCTGCAGACATGATACAGGAGGTGGACAGAGACTGCGGACATACTACAGGAGGTGGACAGAGGCTGCGGACATACTACAGGAGGTGGACAGAGGCTGCAGACATACTACAGGAGGTGGTCAGAGGCTGCGGACACACTACAGGAGGTGGACAGAGGCTACGGACATACTACAGGAGGTGGACAGTGGATTTGGACATACTACAGGAGGTGGACATAGGCTGCGGACATACAGGAGGTGGACAGAGGCTGCGGACATACTACAGGAGGTGGACAGAGGCTGCGGACATACTACAAGAGGTGGACAGAGGCTGCGGACATACTACAAGAGGTGGACAGAGGCTGCGGACATACTACAGGAGGTGGACAGAGGCTGCGGACATACTACAGGAGGTGGACAGAGGCTGCGGACATACTACAGGAGGTGGACAGAGGCTGCGGACATAGTACAGGAGGTGGACAGAGGCTGCGGACATACTACAGGAGGTGGACAGAGGCTGCGGACATACTACAGGAGGTAGACAGAGGCTGCCGAGATAATACAGGAGGTGGACAGAGGCTGCGGACATGATAGTGTCCTCCTCACCCCCTACCCAGTAGCCTCCTTCTCTGTCTAACATCATATTACTTCTCCACATCAGCAGTGTGCTGTGTCCTCCTCCTGTGCCCCTTTCACCACTCCACAGGTCAGGGCAGCACAGTGTGGAGAAGTGAAAGGGGCACAGGAGGAGGACACAGCACACTGATGATGTGGAGAAGAAATATGATGGTGGACAGAGCACATCAGTCTCTGTACCCTACATGCCACGGCTTCACTCTCCTGGCTCCCAGTAATGTCCTCTTCTCACTCTGTCCTCTTTTTGCTATATCCCCCCACAGTTTCACTCTTCTCCTTCTCCTCCTCATCCCTGCTTGGCTCCTCTGCCTACGGCGAGTGCACTGCACGAAATGCCGGCCGCCGTGGTCGATCATCTATTCAAAAGTGGAACCGGGCGGCGCCATTATGTTACTGCGCATGCACCACCCGGACGAGGCACCCGGAAGAGTGCGTACGAGCTTTCCTGAGCCCGGCCGGCCGGCTTCGGAATAGCGCATGCGCAGTTGCAGGGTCAGCTCACGGCCATATTTTTTACGGGCACCGATGCCTGTAACGGACTTTAACAGGCAGCCAAAAAAGGAGTTAAATTTACGGGCTGCCCCTAAATCTACGGGTGGTTGGCAACACTGGTCATGGTTAATTGTTAGTAGATCCACTGATTCCTCTCTAATTCTGGAATTGCTGCACCTTTTCTCTTCTGTCACTAGGTGGCACTGTAGCTGGTGACATTAGATTGACAAGGGCTTCGCAAGGTCAGATTATGAATGCATGGGCATCTCAGCCAATTGGCAGGGGTTTCTTTAGTCCCTTGGCCTGCTGAGAGAGCCTATTTATTTGGGTGGAGTCAGGTGATCGGGGTTCTGTGCCACCTGGGCTGCTGTCTGGGTGGACGTGTGTTTTGTCACCCTGAGCTGCTAGGCTGGAAGCCTGAGGCCTATCTCAGGGACACCTGGCTGCTTGGCTGCCTGAGGCCTATCCAGGACCAGGAGAAGCAGTGTGGCTTGGGACTGCAGGATTGGAATCCAGCAGAGTTGTGAAGGTTCAGCCGGATGGGGAACTAGTTGTGGTCGGAGGTAAAAGGGAAGCAGTCGCCACTAAGGGACCATCCATCTTGTTACCGGAGACCACTGCGAGTAAGCTTGAGCGAGCACCAGAGCAGTCTTTTCACCAGCCGGGGAAGGTAAAGAAGTGGGAAAGCTTCAGCGAGTGCCAAGCCAGGGACCCAGCAGGTTAGCGGGGGTAACGCTTGAGGACTGTACAGCGGGGAGCCCAGTGTGTGAAGATCTACAGTGGGATACTGTGAGATAAGAGAAGAACTATTCTGTGTTACCAAAAGTTATGTGCAAATACCTTTAGTGACTGTTACAAGTTTAGTTGCCATACCTATACAGATGTGGCATTTAGCTGGAGGCCTTTCCCTGTATAGCTGTCTACCTATAGAGTCTTGGAGTCTGTCAGTTATGATTGCATCTACTCAAGGGTGTCCTGGCCCTAACCTGCTCTCCCACAGTTCCTGTTAAGAGACAATAAATCTCTTGTTCTCATTCAAAAATCGATTGGCGCCCATAATTTCATCTTGCACTACACCCACCATGCCTGGTGACTCACTCTACAAGGAAGGATGTCAGCTCTCCCTAACTCTTGATGTCTCTATTAGGCTTCTAGAGGCCCGGGACCTTGCTACATACAGCTATATAGAATCTCCTCTTCACTTTCTCTCCTGCACACACTTGACTTCTCTCTGGTCCAGTTTCTGCTCATTCACTCTTGAGGAATCTGGCAGACTCCTTGCCATATCAGTAACATCCCATTACAGGCAGGAACTCACAATCCCTTAAGTGTAGCACATATGGAGTGACACAGCAAGTAACTTTCCCTTCTGCTTTCTTTGTGGTCATTGATCCCAGCACCACCTCTTCAGGCAACACAAACCCACCTGGCTGCAGCTGCCTCTTTCACCAGCCCTCCTGGTTGTCTCTCTCTACACCAGTCTGCCCAACTGTTTCCTCAGCAGCCCATCTGGCTGACTCTCTGGAGATTTCTCAAGGAAAGGATAGAAGAGTTAAGCATAACTTCAAGGGAGACTGGCTACATGTGGTAGTTTCCCCCATTTGTTAGTCCCCACTAGGGATGAGCCGAACACCCCCTGGTTCGGTTCGCAGCAGAACATGCGAACAGGCAAAAAATGAGTTTGAACACGGGAACACTGTTAAAGTCTATGGGACACGAACGTGAAAAATCAAAAGTGCTCATTTTAAGGGTTAATATGCAAGTTATTTTCATAAAAAGTGTTTGGGGTCCTGGGTCCTGCCCCACGGGACATGTATCAATGCAAAAAAAAGTATTAAAAACGGATGTTTTTTCGGCATGGGGTCCCCCCAAAAATCCATACCAGACCCAAAACTGGTATGAATATTAAGGGGAACCCCGAACCAAAATTTAAAAAAAAAATTGCGTGGGGGGTCCCCCCAAATTCCATACAAGGCCCTTAGGGTCTGGTATGGATATTAAGGGGAACCCTGTGCCAATTTTTATTTTTTTTAAATACCAGACCTGGATTTTAAGGGGAACCCCATGCCAAATTTAAAAAAAAAATGGCGTGGGGGTCCCCCCAAAAATCCATACCAGACCCTTATCTGAGCACGCAACCTGGCAGGCCACAGGAAAAGAGGGGGGGGCGAGAGAACTCCCCCCACTCTTGAACCGTACCAGGCCACGTGCCCTCAACATGGGGGGGGTGCTTTTAGGTAGCCCCCCAAAGCACCTTGTTGATGGGGACAAGGGCCTCATCCCCACAACCCTTGCCCAGTGGTTGTGGGGGTCTGCGGGCGGGGGGCTTATCGGAATCTGGAAACCCCCTTTGAAATGGTAACGGGTACATTGTAATGTACCATGTACCATGTACATTGAAATGTACCATTTCACAAAAAAAGTGTCAAAATGTTAAAAAAACCACAAGACACAAGTCCTTTAATAAAAAAAATAAAAATGTCCCAGAAGTCCATTCATCTTCTCTCGCTCTGCCGACGGACCAAAAAAAAATAAAAAAGATTTGCCTCCACGGGAGGCACCCGCCTTATGACGCTTCAGCACGATTACAGTTCTTTTATAACTGAGGGCGGGCCACGCGGTGACGTACCCAGTTGACCCCGCCCCCCTCTGATGCACGGGGACTTCCCAACGGCTTCCCCGTGGTGTCAGAGGGGGGCGGGGTGCTCTCTTGTCCCCCCTCTTTTCCTGCGGCCTGCTAGGTTGCGTGCTCGGATAAGGGTCTGGTATGGATTTTTGGGGGGACCCCTACGCCATTTAAAAAAAAAAAAGTGTTAATATCCATACCAGACCTGAAGGGCCTGGTATGTAATTTGGGGGGACCCCCACGCAATTTAAAAAAACATTTGTTCAGGGTTCCCCTTAATAGTCATACCAGGCCCTGGGTCTGGTATGGATTTTTGGGGGGACCCCCGTGCTGTTTTTTTCAATGACTTTTATCTGTATTGCCGAGACCCGACAATTCATTATAGCCGCTAGTAGTTTTAAATGACTTTTTTTTCTTTAGAAATGTCATTTTGTGCAGAGACTGTTCTACGGGAAAAATGCGCCATTTTACAGGCATACTATAGACACACCCAGGTACGAAATTTTAAGGAATATTTCACTTTTATTGTTTCACTTTAAGCATTATTAAAATCACTGCTCTCAAAAAAATGGCAGTTTTTAAAACTTTTTTTTTTGATACATGTCCTCTGGAGCAGGACACGGGTCCCTAAACACTTTTTATGACAATACCATGCATATAAGCCTTTAAAATTAGCACTTTTGATTTCTCCCATAGACTTTTAAAGGGTGTTTTGCGGCTTTCGAAATTGCCGCGAACACCCCAAATTGTTCGCTATTTGGTGAACAGGCTAACACCCGATGTTCGAGTTGAAATTACGTTCGACTCGAACATCGGGCTCATCCCTAGTATCCACAATGTTGAAATACTCACTCTGTTCTCTCTTGCTCCCGTGCCTCCACAGGAAGACCTCCTCCCATGTGTTTTTGGCAGAATCCTTCCAGCACCCAAGCCCCAGCCCAAGGCAGGACCCCCCCCCACCAGACTAGGGGGTACCCTTCAGGGCCACCGACAGTCTCCTCAGCACTGTATCTCCATCTTCCACCCAACTGCCTCTGCTGGCATGGCTCATGGCTATTTATAGGGTAGTCTCTGCCCCCTGCCAGCCCACTTCTGGGGATTGGCTGAGGCCTCACAAAAATTCATGGCAGCCCATTCTAGTCCCAGCCCTCTAGTTCTAGGTTCTCCAACCTTCTGGAGTAGGCACCAGAGAGAACTACCAAGATCAGAGGCGGCTCTAGACTTTGTGAGGCCTTAGGCGAAACTTACATGTGAGGCCCCAAAAAATTCAAGCAATAAAAATGGCTGCAAAAAGATGGACAGATCTAGCACATAGTTCATCAGCACCACTTCCAGGGCACCCTACTCACCCATCAGACATATGCAGCCAATAAAACATCTGGGGCCCAGCAAGGTGGCAACCCATCTAAGAATTTCCTGTGTCTTGGGAGAATGGGGAGGGGATGTTCCTGAGTCATTCCACATCCACAGAGGAAGTAGAGTGGGGGGATCTCAGCACAGCGCAGGGGGAGAGAGAGAGGGGGAGGGGGAGAGAGAGAGGGGGAGGGAAAGAGAGAGAGAGAGAGAGAGAGAGAAAGAGGGTAAGAGAGAAGGAGGGGGAGAGAGAGAAAAAGGGGGCAAGAGAAGGGGAGCAAGAGATTGTGAACGATAGGGGAGAGTGAGAGGGGAGGAGGGAGAAAGAGGGGGAGAGAGAAAGAGGGGGAGAAAGAAAGAGGTGGGGAGAGAGGGAGGGGGAGGGAGAGAGGGGGAGGGAGAGAGAGGGGGAGCAAGACATTGAGAGAGAGGGGGAGGGAGAAAGAGAGGGGGAGAGGGGGGGAGAGAGAGGGGGGAGAGGGGGGAGAGAGAGAAGGTGAGCGAGAGGGGGTTGAGAGAGAGGGGTAGAGAAAGGGTGCGCAAAAGGGGGAGAGAGAGGTGGAGAGAGAGAGAGGGGGGGAGAGAGAGAGAGGGGGGAGAGAGAGAGAGAGAGGGGGGGAGAGAGAGAGAGAGAGGGGGGAGAGAGAGGGGGAGGGAGAGAGGGGGGAGAGAGAGAGGGAGAGAGAGAGGGAGAGAGAGAGGGAGAGAGAGGGGGAGGAGAGAGATTGAGGGGGGAGAGAGAGAGAGGGGGGAGAGGGGAGGAGAGGGAGAGGGAGAGAGAGAGAGAGAGAGAGAGAGAGAGAGAGAGAAAGGGAGAGAGAGATAGAGAGAGAGAGGGGGGGGAGAGGGGTAGAGAGAGGGGGGGAGAGAGAGGGGGAGGGGGGAGAGAGGGAGAGGGGGAGAGAGGGGAGAGAGAGGGGAGAGAGTTAGAGGGGGGGGAGAGCCAGAGAGGAGTGTGGTGAGAGAGGGAGAGGGGGAGGGAGAGAGAAAGGGGGGGAGAGGGTGTAAGAGAGAGAGAGAGGGGGAGAGGGGGGTAAGAGAGAGAGAGAAAGAGGGGGTAAGAGAAAAAGGGGGGAAGGAGAGAGAGAGAGAGGGAGTGAGGGGAGTGACAGGGGGTAAAAGAGAGAGAGAGGGGAGGTTAGAAAGAGGGGGGTGAGGGAAAGGGGATGAGAGAGATCTCTAGCCCTGTCCCTGTCTGCAGCCCCTCCTGTGCCCCATGTTCCAGTCTGTGAAGGCACTGGGGGGGCAAAGAGCAGGGAGGAACTGGAGAGTGCTGGGGGCGGAGAGTGCTGGAGGGTGGGGGGCGGAGAGTGCTGGGGGGTGGGGGGCAGAGAGTGCTGGGGGGTGGGGGCCGGAGAGTGCTGGGGAGTGGGGGCCGGAGAGTGCTGGGGGGTGGGGGCCGGAGAGTGCTGGAGGGTGGAGGCGGAGAGTGGTGGGGGGTGGGGGTGGAGAGTGCTGGAGGGTGGGGGGCGGAGAGTGCTGGAGGGTGGGGGGCGGAGAGTGCTGGGGGGTGGAGGCGGAGAGTGCTGGGAAAGGTAGAGAGCACTGGAGGGGTGGGGGCTGGAGAGCGCTGAGGGGGAGCTTGAGAGGGGGAAGAAAGAATTGGAGTGGAGAGCAGGGGGGTGCTGACGAAATGGGGGGGAGCCAGGGAGGACAAGGATGGGCTGGAGAGCAGGAGGGGCTGAGCCAGGGAGTGCACGGTGGGGCTGGAGAGCACGGGGATGCAGAAAAAGTTAGATAGGAGGAGCGGTTGCAGCCGCTGAATGATCACTTCTCCCCCTCTCTTTCCTGCAGACATTCAGCGGCTGCATGGAGTAATATGGAAAAATCAATTCCACTATGTGCAGTCTCCCCACCGCTCCTCCTATTCAGACACACAAGGAGGCTGCACGGACACTCACCTTCTCTCCGGTCAGCCAGGCAGCATAAGAGCTCCTTCCTCCTCACAATCATGGGGCACTGCAGCTCAGCTGGATAGCTTCAGCGACCCCCCCCCCCGGCCCCGACTGCAGAACCAAATAGGAGGCAGGTGCAGAGAGGTCGGGTGAGCTGCACAGGTAGAAGGAGCAGCTCGGCTGCAGGTCCCACATGGACATGCCGCCCGCATGCCTTGGAGCCGGGTGCTATCATCCAGCCGCTGCTGCCACCTAGAGGCCTCTACTGTCCCGCTCCCCGCACTTGCTACCACCAGACAGGATGAGACCTTGACAGCATCAGTGATTGATCACAGGCAGATTAGCCGACCGCGAGGCCCCTCTGACTGCGGGGCCTTAGGCGATCGCCTAGTTTGCCTAATTAGAGAGCCGCCTCTGACCAAGATAAGTCATCCAGCCTTGAACAATTATAGACTCACAAGTGTACAGCATGAGTCAGGATATGGTTTGCCTACTCTTACTTCTAGCACACTGCTTAGAGGGTGCTACATAAATATTGTCTAAATAAAGAGGCATGTGTATCCTTTCTTGAATCATGGTGTACTTTGTGGATTTCCAGATCTCTGCAGTGATCCAATGTGAAATTTTGCCTCTGTGCAGGAGCTTCCTGTAATAAAAAACGGTCACTGTTGCTCTCTCCTTGTGCAGGGTGACTGGCCTCGTATCTGCCCCCTTCTGTACTTTTCTGCAGGCAGCCTGTACTGGTTGGGGCATTCTGGCTCCTCCCATAGCGCTGCTCTCTGCACAGGCTAATTACAGCACAGCAGATGCAGCTCTAGGCTTAGGCATAATCTAGACATAAGGCCCCACTTTTGCCCATAAAGAAAAGCCCGGAGCAAAGCAAATGAAATGACATAGGCGGAGGGCTTACATGACTGGGGAAACAGGGTAATAGTATCAGGAGAGGGAGTGTATCAGGTTGGGGCTGGGGGGAGGGGTTGGAGAGGAGATAAAAGGGAGGCCCCTCCCTATGAGTCATCACAGTTTTGGGAAAAGTTCAGCAGAAGCATGTCAGAGGTGGAGCAGCTCTTGGCCCAGCTCAGGGAGGAAGCAGCGTTTCAGGGTCTCCTGTTGGATGCAGGACACTTTGGGGCTTATTCTAACACGAACAGCAGCAGGTGACATTACAGGGGGGAGGTAGGGCAATCGGGCGTGTAGGCCCAGGCCGCTGGAGCGATTTTCTCACCGGACTGTCACTCTAGGCCACAGCGTCAGTCAGGGGGTACCCTGTCAGGGACTCCCGACGGGACCCCCGGCCTAGTGGGCAGCAGCGCGGGATGGGGGGAGTCCTGTGCGGTCTCCCCTCCAGCACAGGAGGTCACCAGGAGGACAGTCTGGGGGCTCCGGGGCGGCATTGCGGCCTACTAGGCAGTGGAAACAGGAGGGCACGGGCCCCGCCCCTAGCGCTACGTCAGTCGGCCTGAGGCCTACCATTGAGGAACAAAGCAAAAGGGGTTCCCGGGCTTTCTTATGCACCGCCAAGGGACCTTAGGAGGAGCAGTGGGGGACAGCCGGGGAGGACTTCCAGGCAAGCGGAGGCCAGCAGGACTGAGGCCCCACACACTGGTCCTGGTAAGGCCGTCCAGAAGCCGGTGAGCGGGTACGCAATGCGGGGGGTTCGGAGGTCAGCGGAACCATCGGCAGCTGGTGCTGTTATGCCTGGCGGGCTCTCATCAGAAGAGGAAGAGGGGTCTGGACAGAGGTCGGCAGGAGAACTGGGAGTCGGAAGAAGAGGCTGCTCCCCCCTCCAGCAGTGCAGTGCAACGTCGTTGGAAAGCAGATGGTCGGCTGATGGGGCAACTCCTGTGCAGCCCAGTAAGTCCCCTTTACACTTATATCATGAGGGATTGTCTGTTAGCATAGGGCAAGAGGGCAGGACAGATGGGTCCGGCGGGAAGGACGGCAGTGGCTGAGGCAGCTGGGGGGGCTGCGGGGTTACTGGGTTTTCTTGATGGGACATAGGAATTGATGAAAAAGTTGGGGCATGCGGATAGAGCCCCCGCTGGGCCGGTGTCAGCCTGGGTCCCACCAGCAAGAGTAGTCGGCCAAGCCATTTTGCTGGGGGGTGCGGTAGCTCCGGTAGTTCCGGCCTTGACAACATGCCCGTCACAGGTAACACAGGTGCAGTTACGCAGGGGACAACCAAGGTGGTGGTGGCGGGGGAAGCTGCGGGCAGACAGGAAGTCATCAGACTAGCTGGTTCTGCAAAATGCGAGGTCTATGTTTACTATGAGGGGCCATTGGGTGCACACTTGAAGCCTGAAGTATGAGAAAAGATGTGGTAGGGTGAGTATGCGGATATTTTTTCCCTGCTGCAGTTAGCAAAAATTTAACCTGGATAGGGTTAAACCGGATCATTCAAAGGAGGACGGAGAGAAGAGGGGATACCGGTTGATCCCGACGACATTTGCCAACTGGCTGCAGGAGTTTTACCATCAGTGCAAGGGTGAGTGGGGAAAAAGAACCCCGAATACTGTTCGGCACTCTTTTGTTACTAGAATTTGATAGGGGAGGCGGATAGAGCTTACGGGGGCACGGAGTGGCTGAGGTATGTTGAGCATTTTCGTCAGTGGAGAGTTATCCGGCCGGCGTTGAGATGGGACCATAAGGACATCAGCCTGTGACTGTGCTTGAGGACGGCTGCGTGGGCTCCGCACCAGTTAATTTTCAGGGGAGGCCGGTGGACTTTCGGCTCAGGGACAGGCGGCCGGCAACAAAAAAGGGGTATGCTGGCAGTACAATGCTAGGACCTGCACGTTCAGAGGGATGTGCCGGTACAAGCACTAGTGTTCAGGGGTAGATGGTCTCATCAGTCGTCCAGAGGTTGCAAGCAAGGAATAGGTCGTGCTGGAGAGGCTGGACACAAGAGGGAGGACCGCAGTGATGGTGAAAAGGATGTGGCCGTTTTCTCGGTAGGTATCCGGATTGGAAAGTGGCTCAGTTGCGGGATTCAGGTTTCACAGCTGGCGTTAGGATTCCATGTATTTTAGAAGTGATTCCACGGTGTCTTGCACTTTGTGATCGGCCATGCGACAGCCAGATGTAGTTTCTGAGGAACTTAGTAGGGAAGTCGCATGGAGGGCCCCTTTCCGTCTGCACTGTTTCGCTGATTTGGTAGTTTCCTCTTTGGAGTAGTGCCAAAGTAGGAGCCCAACAAATTTAGGTTGATTCACCACTTTCTTTTCCAAAAGGGGGTCGGTTAATGATGCCATTGACCAGGAGACATGTTCGGTGAGTAGTACATCGTTCGCTGCTGCGGTGGGTTGGGTGCGTCATTACGGCAAGGGGGCATTGATGGCGAAGGTGGAGGTGGAATCAGTTTTTCGGCTACCCCCAGTTCACCCGGATAGCTTCCGGTTGCTGGGGGTGTCATTGGAATGAGTAATTTTGCGTCGTCCAATGCCCACCGATGTGTTGCTATGTATTCCTGTGCACTATTTGAGCAATTTAGCTCAGTTGTGGGAGGGGTGGTAAGGGATGTGTCGGACGGGAATTCGATCATCCATTACCTGGACGATTTCATTTGCATGGTACCAGCTTCTTCCAGAATCTGCGCGGGGCTCCTGGCTACGTGGGAACACAGAGCGGACCGGTTTGGAATTCCGGTGGCACCTGAGAAGACAGGGGGGCCTAGCACGGTCATCACGTTCCGGGGCGTTGTCTTGGACTCTGGTGCAATGGAACGCAGGTTGTCGGTAGATAAGCTGGCGAATTTAAAAGGGGATATTGCAGGTGTGATTGGTTTAAGCGTGGTCATCACGTTCCTGGGTGTTGTCTTGGACTCGGGTGCAATGGAACGCAGGTTGTCGGTAGATAAGCTGGCGAATTTAAAAGGGGAAATTGCAGGTGTGATTAGTTTACGCAAAGTCAGCTGCGAGTACTGCAATCGTTTGGGGGTAAGCGAAATTTGGCATGTCACATTCGGCCAATGGGGGCGGGTTTTTCTATCATTGGTTTTTGGCAAGTACAGCCGGGATCAGGTCTCCCACGAGCGTTGTGCGCTTGGTTAAAGCGCACAGGGAGAACTTGAGGGTATGGCATGCCTTTTTTGTTTGGGAATCCTTTCATGGACAGGCTCTATGGATTTTAGGGCCCGTTAGCAATTTTGACATGGAAATTATTACAGATACTGTTGGCTCTATGGGTTTTGGGGTTTTTTATTCCAGGGTCAGTGGAGTGCTGGACCATGGCCGTGGTCATGGCTTGAAGCGGGAGTTAAGAAGAATTTAGTGTTGCTGGAATTGTTTCCGGTGGGGCTGGCGGTGAAATTGTGGGGTGCTTCGTTCAGGGATCTGAAGGGGATGGAAGGAAGGGCTGGCGTTCGTTCAAAAGGCTGGTGAAGGGTCAGCTGGCCTGGCAGTTCGTTTACTGGTGTTGTATTTCAGGTGAGGCATAGGGAAGAGGGGGTGTCCACTCCTGCTGTGAATATGAAGTTAGCTGGTTTAGCTTTCCTATTCAAATTGCAAGGTCAACCTGATTTCACACAAGATTTTGGGGTGAGACGGGCGATTAAGAGTTACCGGCGATCGGTGGCCCGCAGGGATGCCAGGAGACCAGTAACCTTTGTCATGATGCGGGGTATGGTAGCATATTTGGGGGAGTGTGTTGATCTGAATACCAGGCCATCTTGTTCAAGGTGGCCCTTTTTGTTAGCGTTCTTTGGGGTGTTTCGGATAGAGGAGTTGGTCAGTCCTTAAAAAGGTTCATGGGGGAATTGGGGGTCACGAGGTTATATGTGGAGATGATGGGTTGGCTTTATTTTTGCGTAGATCGAAGACCGATCAAATGGGTAAAAGGGAGGTCAGTACAGGTGCTCCAGTGCCAGGATCACTGCTGTGTAGATGGATCTACTGTATCGCGCTTTCATATTGTTGATGATTTTTGTAAGAAAATGTTTACGGGCATTGGGGTGGGTAGAGAAGGAGTTTTCCTCTCATTCATTTTGGATAGGGGCTGCTACGGAGGCAGCCAGAAGTGGACTGGATGTGGATTCGGTAAAAGCGTATTGGGTGGTGGGAATCAAGGAGGTCCCAGACAGCAGTTCGGCCTCAACTTGTGGTTGGGTTGTGAAGTATTAGGGTGGGGAGGAGTTTGATGTTAGGCCCTGCGTGGTATGGAATACTATTTGGTCATGGTGTTGGGTTTGCTCTCTTATAATTTCAGAATCGGTGGCAGGAATGGTCTGGATAATGGGTCATTCCTAGGTGTTCTGGGGGGCCAGGAGGGGTGAGGTTGGGTAAGAAGGCAGGCATATGGGTTTTTATAGACGGTAGGCTGTATTCGTGGTTGGGAGTCCCTGGGATGTTATGGGGTAGGATTGTTACTGAAGTGTATCGGTATGCAAAAAAGGGACAGGCTGCCCGACGTTTTTGCACGTGGGCGGCAACGGTTTGGGGGTTAGGTCCATGTTGGACATTACGCGGGACATCAAATTCGATGTGTGGCGGTTATTGAGGGACTTTCCTGGCATGGTCATTGTTTTGGTCAGACATGGTGGCTCGTACAACATGGCGGATGGCCAGGTCGGTGGATAGGGCTAGTAGGGCCAGGAGAAAGATTAATAGGGATGTGAGCAAGTTCATGGTTAGGCAGGGGGGATTGGCTATTAGGCACGTGGAATTGGAGTTTGAGAAATGGAGATACCTGAGGGCAGATGGGGTGTATTTGCATGAGGTGGGTATTGACATGTGGGTGTTCGGATTACAAGAGGGTATTTAGAGAGCACTTTGGGTGTGGAGGGGCACCCATAGGTAAGGTGTTTCCTTTGGGTGCTGTGGCGGGTGTTGGTCTTTGCAGGGGAAGGAAGATATTTCAGAAGGAAGAGTTCAGGAACTATCGTTGCTATGGGTCCTGATGGTGGTTTCCAGCTAATGGAGATTAGCTGGAAAGTGTTAATGGGGGCACTGCGGTTAGTGGTTGTCTCTGAGCCAGCATGTCGGCTTGAGGCCTATTAATACACTTGGAGAGGTACCGCAGTGCAGTATTGTTTTTCCACAGATGGTTATGAAGTTCCTGCAAAGACCAACGCTAGGAGATTGATGGGTTGATTAGCAGATGTTTCAATGTTTTATGTTAATTTGAATATATATATTTGTTTAAATAAATTAGGCTGCTACGGCCTTGTTAACTCCAACCTTGGTGTGGTCTCAATTAATAAGGTAAGGTTAAGAGGTTGGGGTATATAAGTGGTGGTAGAGTTACCTCTGTTATACAACAGTCAAGAAAAGCCCGGAGCAAAGCAAATGAAATGACATAGGCGGAGGGCTTACATGACTGGGGAAACAGGGTAATAGTATCAGGAGAGGGAGTGTATCAGGTTGGGGCTGGGGGGAGGGGTTGGAGAGGAGATAAAAGGGAGGCCCCTCCCTATGAGTCATCACAGTTTTGGGAAAAGTTCCCGCCCACCCTCCCTTTGGCTTCATTGTTTTTGGCTGTTTTGTATTTCTTGCTTTTCATTTCGGACAGGTTCGTTGAATCCTGCAATGTCGTGGCAGTGGCGGGTGTTGGTCTTTGCAGGGGAAGGAAGATATTTCAGAAGGAAGAGTTCAGGAACTATCGTTGCTATGGGTCCTGATGGTGGTTTCCAGCTAATGGAGATTAGCTGGAAAGTGTTAATGGGGGCACTGCGGTTAGTGGTTGTCTCTGAGCCAGCATGTCGGCTTGAGGCCTATTAATACACTTGGAGAGGTACCGCAGTGCAGTATTGTTTTTCCACAGATGGTTATGAAGTTCCTGCAAAGACCAACGCTAGGAGATTGATGGGTTGATTAGCAGATGTTTCAATGTTTTATGTTAATTTGAATATATATATTTGTTTAAATAAATTAGGCTGCTACGACCTTGTTAACTCCAACCTTGGTGTGGTCTCAATTAATAAGGTAAGGTTAAGAGGTTGGGGTATATAAGTGGTGGTAGAGTTACCTCTGTTATACAACAGTCATGGGAAAAATAATTAAAGTAATAAATATACAAAGAATACAATGCTGTTATTCCCTCAAAAATGGTAGCTACTAGCACCACAAATGACAAATATTTGTGGAAAGAAATATATAAAACATGTTCTGCGCTTCTATACAATAGCATAAATGATAATTATAGACCGGGGTCAGCAGCCTCTACTGGTAGATCGCGGCCAGGTGACTGGTAGATCGTGGTCTGGGCTTGCTGACCTGCTATTCCAGAGCATCAAACAGAGTGCAATGCAGAGGCACTACTTGTAGAGTTTGAGCTGTAGTAGAGATCATGACTGTTGCATTACAGATGTGATTTTCCCAATTACCTGAACCCCAACCTCTTAACCTTATTCTAAACAATTAAGACCAGACCAAAGGTTGGAGTTATAAAAGGCCGTAGCAGCCTACTTTATTAACAAATATATATCTTCAAATAAAATAAAGAACATACCAAAAAAACATTTGTTATTCAAAATTCCTCATCTATCTAGCATTGGTCTTTGCAGGAGATTCATAAACATCTGTAACATAACCATATTGCACTGCGGCCCTTCTCTTAATGTAATAATAGGCCTCAAGCTGACAAGCTGGCTCAGAGACAACCAAATGACCGCAGTGCCCCCATTAACACTTCCCGTCTAACCTCCGTTAACCGGAAACCACAATCAGGACCCATATCAACAAGAGTTCCCGAAATCCTCCTTGTGCCATATCTTCCTTCCCCTGCAAAGACCAAAACGCCCACCACTGCCACGACATCCAACTTCCATGAACCTGTCATGAAAAAGAGAAAGAACACACAACCAACCTACCTAGTTCACTTTAACCAATTTAGGGAGGGTGGGCGGGAACTTTCCCCCACGCTTGTGATGACTCATCGGGGAGGGGACATTATTTAACACCTCTATGACCCCTCCCCCTCGGCACCAAGCATTCCACCCCTTCCATCCCCCTGTAAACCCTGTCATGTCAGCCCTACGCCTATGTCTTTCTTATATTGCTCCGGGCTTTTCTTGACTGTTGTATAACAGATGTGATTTTCATAATTACCTGAACCCCAACCTCTTAACCTTATTCTAAACAATTAAGACCAGACCAAAGGTTGGAGTTATAAAAGGCCGTAGCAGCCTACTTTATTAACAAATATATATCTTCAAATAAAATAAAGAACATACCAAAAAAACATCTGTTATTCAAAATTCCTCATCTATCTAGCGTTGGTCTTTGCAGGAAATTTATAAACATCTGTAACATAACCATATTGCACTGCGGCCCTTCTCTTAATGTAATAATAGGCCTCAAGCCGACATGCTGGCTCAGAGACAACCAAATGACCGCAGTGCCCCCATTAATACTTCCCGTCTAACCTCCGTTAGCCGGAAACCACAATCAGGACCCATATCAACAAGAGTTCCCAAAATCCTCCTTGTGCCATATCTTCCTTCCCCTGCAAAGACCAAAACACCCGCCACAGCACCCAAAGGTAACACCCTTACCCTTGGGTGCCCCTCCACACCCGAAGAGCTCTCTGGATACCGTCTTGCAAGCCCAATGCCCACAGATCAATACCCACATCTTTTAAATGAACACCATCTCTCCTCAGGTACCTCCAAGTCTCAAACTCTAACTCCATATGCCTAATGGCCAAACCCCCATTCCTGACCATGAACTTACTTATTTCCCTGTTAATCTTCCTCCGTGCCCTATTTACACCGTCCACTGACCTGGCCATCCTCCATGTTGTCCGAGCCACCATGTCCGACCAGACAATGACCATCTTCGGAAAATCCTGCATTAATCGCCAAACATCAAATTTGATATCCCGCGAGACGTCTACCATAGATCTCACCCCCAAATCATTGCCCCCTAATGCAAAACTAAGACATCTGGCTCCCTGTCCCTATGCGCATAGCGGTGAATCTCAGAATACAACCTACCCCACAACATGCCCGGGACTCCAAACCACTTGATGCAGGCCTCCTGCCTAGTAAAACCCAACTGCCTACCTTCTCAGATCTCATATCTCCCCTCCTGGCCCCCCAGCACACAAAGGAATGGCCCATTATCCAGACCAGCCCTGTCTCCAAACCTGTAATTAGAAGATAACAAAACAATACCATGACCTCCAATATACTGTAACCTATACATTCAAACGGAAAATTTTTTCCAATTCAATCATTTTACAAACCCACCACTAGGTGGGGCCTAACATATATCTGGAACCTACGCGATTCCCACCACCCAATGCGTTTTACCACCGCTGCATCCATCACATTTCTAGCCATCTCTGTCGCAGCCCCTATCCGAAAAGAATGAGACGAAAATTCCTTTTCCACCAAACCCAAGGCCCTTAAACATTTTTTAAATACAGCCACAAATTGATAACGCGATAAAGGGACCCTATCCAAATGCACCAAAAAGGACCCCCCTACCTGCGGACGGACACCCATAAACCCCCTAACTGCCTCCACCGGGCACAATGACGAGCCCGGCACCGGAAAAACATGCACCAACCTCCCTTTTCCCGTTTGATTAGTCTTACCTTCACCTTCACACCTCACCTCTTGATTCCCAATCCCCCCGGATACTTTCTTGGACGGACTAACCAACTCCGCTATCCGAAATGCCCTGAAAAATGCTAGCAAAAATGCCGCCTTGAACATGGTAAACTCATAGTCAGAAGAACAAACCCCCCCAACTGCGTTATCATGCCCATTAAAATCTCAAAAGTTATCGGTCTCCTGGCGTCCGTACGAACCACCGATCGCTGATAACCTTTAAGCGCCTGCCTTACCCAAAAATCCTTGGTGAAGTCAGGTTGGCTTTGCAATTTAACCACTTGCCGACCTGGCCATAGCCGAAAGACGGCAGCAGCGCGGTCGGCTAGTTCTGGGTGGACGTCCATGGACGTCATCCCAGAATCCTGCTCTCGCGCGCCCCCTGGGGCGCGCACCCGAGAACTTCCGTGACCGTCGGGTCCAGAGGACCCGGCACATCACGGTTCACGGTAAACGGCCGCTGATCATGGCCGTTTACCATGTGATCGCTCCGTCAAATGACGGAGTGATCACATGTCAACAAACCGGCATCATGTCATGACGCCGGTTCCTCCCTCCCCTCTCTGTACCGATCGGTACAGTGCAAGGGGAGAGGGGGAGGGATCGGATGGCAGCACCGCTGTGGGCTGCATGTGTAGTGCCCACAGCGGTGCTCAGTGACAAATACAGTCACATCCATTCATCCCTCTATGCTCAGCCATCCCTGCAATATACCCTACACTACTCTGCAATATACCCTGCAATACTCTGCAATATACTCTGCAATATACCCAGCAATACTCTGCAATATACCCAGCAATACTCTGCAATATACCCAGCAATACTCTGCAATATACCCTGCACTACTCTGCAATATACCCTGCACTACTCTGCAATATACCCTGCAATAATCTGCAATATATCCTGCAATGCTCTGCAATATACCCTGCACTACTCTGCAATATACCCTGCAATACTCTGCAATATATCCTGCAATACTCTGCAATATGCTCTGCAATATACCCTGCAATATACCCTGCAATATACCCGGCAATACTCTGCAATATACCCGGCAATACTCTGCAATACTCTGCAATATACCCTGCAATACTATGCAATATACCCTGCAATACTATGCAATATACCCTGCAATATACCCTGCAATACTCTGCAATATACCCTGCAATACTCTGCAATATACTCTGCAATACTCTGCAATATACCCTGCACTACTCTGCAATACCCCGCAATACCCCGCAATACTCTGCAATATACCCACAATACTCTGCAATACTCCACAATACCCCGCAATTTTTAACCAGTTCCCGCCCGCCGTCATATGACATCCTTGACTTTGAGCGGGGATATCTGAATGATGCCTGCAGCTACAGGTATCATTCAGATATCAGCTTTTTCAGACGGCGATTTCCTACACCAGTGATGACGAACCTTGGCACCCCAGATGTTTGGAACTACATTTCCCATGATGCTCATGCACTCTGCAGTGTAGGTGAGCATCATGGGAAATGTAGTTCCAAAACATCTGGGGTGCCAAGGTTCGCTATCACTGTCCTAAACCATAAGAATGATCATAGTGGCTGTTCCACTGCTTGATCGTTCTTATGGGAGGCGAGAGGGGACGCCCCCCCCCCCTTCCCGCCACCCTCCGGTGCTTCTACCGACTCACCGCTACGATCGAAGCCAGGATCGTTTTTTTAATTTTTTTTATTTCAGGCTTCCCAGCCTAGAGGTGAGATGTGGGGTCTTATTGACCCCATATCTCCCTGTAAAGAGGACCTGTCATGCCATATTCCTATTACAAGGATGTTTACATTCCTTATAATAGAAATAAAAGTGATCAAAAATTTTTTTGGGGGGAAAAAAGTGTCAAACTAAAATAAATAAAGTAAAATGAACAATAAAAAAAAAAAAAAAAAAATTTTAAAGCACCCCTGTCCGTGTGCTTCCATGCAGAAGCGAACACATACGTAAGTCCCACCCACATATGAAAACGGTGTTCAAACCACACACGTGAGGTATCACTGCGAACGTTGGAGCGAGAGCAATAATTTTGGCCCTAGACCTCCTCTGTAACTCAAAACATGTAACCAGTAAAACATTTTGAAGCGTCACCTATGGATATTTTTAAGTAGCGAAGTTTGGCACCATTCCACGAGCGTGTGCCATTTTAAAGGGTGACATGTTAGGTATCTATTTACTTGGCGTAACTTCATCTTTCACATTATGCAAAAACATTGGGCTAATTTTACTGTTTTGTTTTTTTTTAAAGCACAAAATTGTTTTTTTTCCCAAAAAAAGCGTTCGAAAAATTGCTGCGCAAATACCGTGCGAGATAAAAAGTTGCAACAACCGCCATTGTATTCTCTAGGGTCTTTGCTAAAAAATATATATATATAATGTTTTGGGGTTCTATGTAATTTTCTAGCAAATAAGTGATTCTTTTTACATGTAGGAGAGAAATGTCAAAATTGGCCTGGGTGCTCCAGAACGCCTGGAGGTGCTCCCTGCATGTTGGCTCTCTGTATGTGGCCACGCTGTGTAAAAGTCTCACACATGTGTTATCGCCGTACTCGGGAGTAATAGCAGAATGTGTTTTGGGGTTTAATTTGTTGTATGTATATGCTGTGTGTGAGAAATAACCTTCTAATATGACAATTTTGTGAAAAAAAAAAAAATAAAAAAAAAAAAATCTTGATTTTGCAAAGAATTGTGGGAAAAGATGACAATTTCAAAAAAACTCACCATGCATCTTTTCAAATACCTTGGAATGTCTTCTTTCCAAAAGGGGGTCATTTGGGGGGTATTTGTACTTTTCTGGCATGTTAGGGTCTCAAGAAATTAGATAGGCCGTCAGTACTTCAGGTGTGATCAATTTTCAGATATTGGCACCATAGCTTTTGGACTCTCTAACATTCACAAAGACCAAATAATATACACCAAGTTGTACTTATTTTTACCAAAGATATGTAGCAGTATAAATTTTGGCCAAAATTTACGAAGAAAAATTACTAATTTGCAAAATTTTATAACAGAAACAAAGAAAAATTCATTTTTTTACCAAATTTTCAGTCTTTTTTCTTTTATAGCGCAAAAAATAAAAAACCCAACAGTGATTATATACCACCAGAAGAAAGCTCTATTTGTGTGAAAAAAAGGGCAAAAATTTCATATGGGTACAGTGTTGTATGACTGAGTAATTGTCATTCAAAATGTGAGAGCACCGAAAGCTGAAAATTGGTCTGGTTAGGAAGGGGGTTTAAGTGCCCAGTGGTCAAGTGGTTAAACAGGAATGCTAAACCCGCCAACTTCTTATGCAATGCCGATGCAGACACTCCCTCCTCCATCAACCTTGCAATATAATACAAAACCAGGAGACCCATTGTACCACCAACCGACTCTTCCCCCACCTCTTGCACAAATGCCAGCCACTCCCGCCATACTTTTGAGTACGCTGCCCACGTCGCCTCACTTACCGATTTTCTGATCCATCCAGCGACGACGCCAACGATATCCCCCACAACCAATCGGGACAAGGCACCCCCTGCTGCTCCGCATCCTGCACCAACTGTCGGAACCTGTCCCACTGGAAGCGAGACAACGCATCAGCGATAACATTCTCGACACCCGGGAGGTGTACTGCATGAATGAAGGCATTCAGTTGCAAACAGCGCAAAACTAAGTGTTGCAGTAACCTAATAACTGGCGGAGAAGATGCAGTAATCCTATTGATCACCTGCATCACACCCAAATTGTCCCCATGAAAGCGCACCTTCCGGTCCTTAAACGCCGCTCCCCACAATTCTACTGCTAGCACCACCGGAAACAGTTCCAGCAGCACTAAGTTCGTTGTAAAACCTGCTTCAATCCATGCCTGTGGCCATGGACCTGCGCTCCACTGCCCCTGAAAGAATGCCCCATAACCCATGGAACCGGCCGCATCCGTAAACAATTCAATGTCAAAATTACTGACCGGTCCTGACATCCATAGCGCCCGTCCATTAAAGGACTCTAAGAAGGTATGCCATACCCTCAAGTCTGCCATATGCTTCTGTCCCAATCGTACGTAGTGTCTGGGGGACTTAATGCCAGCTGTACTTGCCGCAAGCCTGCGGCAGAATACCCTCCCCATTGGCAAAATTCGACACGCAAAATTCAGCTTACCCAATAGCGATTGCAGCCCCCGAAGCTGAACTTTGCGCAATCCAATCATACCTGCAATTTCCTTTTTGAGATCCGCCAACTTATCCTCTAGTAACCTGCATTCCATAGCCACCGAGTCCAGGACAATGCCCAGGAAGACGATGACCGTACTAGGTCCCTCAGTCTTCTCGGGTGCCAATTGAATGCCAAACCTATCTGCGATGTGTTCCAATGTTGCCAGAAGCACCGCGCAGATTCTGGAAGAAGCTGGTCCTATGCAAAGAAAATCATCCAAATAATGAATGACCAAATTCATGCCTGACACATTCCGCACCACCCATTCAACGAAAGAGCTGAATTGCTCAAATAACGCACAAGATATGGAGCAGCCCATCGGCAAGCATTGGTCAACGTAAAATTGGTCATTCCAATGGCATCCCAGCAACTGGAAACTATCCGGGTGAACCGGCAATAGCCGAAAAGCGGACTCCACGTCCGCTTTAGCCATCAATGCTCCCTTGCCGTAACGCCGCACCCACTCCACCGCAGCATCAAACAATGTGTAAGACACCGAGCAAGCTGCTGGATCAATTGCGTCATTAACCGATCCTCCTTTTGGAAAAGACAGGTGATGAATGAGCCTGAACTTGTTATGCTCCTTCTTGGGCACCACTTCCAACGGGGATACAACCAAATCAGCAAAAGGAGGTGATGTAAATGGGCCCCCCATTCTCCCCAAAGCAACCTCCTTCTGTAGTTTCTCAGAAACCACCTCCGGATGTTGTATGGCCGACCTAAAATTGGGGGGAACAGGGGGAATGATCCCCAAAGTACACGGAATCCTAAAACCCACCGTAAACCCTGACTCTAACAACTGTGCCGCCTCCCTATCTGGATACCTACCGAGAAACAGACGCATTCTGTCCACCATCACTGGTGTCCTCCCTATTGTTTCCAGCCTCCCCAGCGCGACCTTTGCCCTGTTTAAAACATCTGGACGCCGGATGAGACCCTCCACATCCGGAACACTCGTGTTTGTATCGGCATGTAGCTCCAAATTTACAGGTCCCTGTGTTGTACTGCCAACAAACCCCTTTTTTGTTTCCGGCCATTTGTCCCTGGGCCAAAGGTCCACCGGCCCTCCCCTGAAAAAAAATTGGTTAGGCGCCCTCGCTGTTGTCATCAGGCGCATCCACAAGCTGATGTCCTTATGGTCCCATCTCAGCTCCGGCCCTACCGCTCTCCGTTGACGAAACTGCTCATCATACCGCAGCCATCCTGTACCACCGTAGACTCTATATGCCTCCCCTATCGCGTCCTGGTAACAGAAGAACACCGAACAATGTTCAGGGCTCTTCTACCCTATGACACTAGCCATGATTGCAAACACTTGCAACCAGTTACTGAACATCCTGGGGAACAACCGGTACCTCCTTTTTTCTTCGTCCTCCTTTTTTGAATCATCCGGTTTAACCCTATCCAGGTTAAACTTCTCTAACGGTAGCAAGGAAAAAATTTTGACGTACTCACCTTTCCACAGTTTTTTATGCACCTCCTGTTTCAGGTGAGCTCCCAACAGTCCTTCATAACAAACATAAACTTCACATTTTGCAGCATCACCCAACCTGATGATGTCCTGCCTCAGCCCCTTTTGCCGTCCCCTGCGGGGAACTACTCGCCGTTGTCACCTCAGCAGGCACCGGGACTGCAATCGCAGCCGCCGGCACCACTGAGCTCCCCCCAGCTGCACTGGCTTCAACAGCACCCCCAACCAGCGACACCCATGCCGACGTTGGCCCAGCAGCGCCTCTTTCTGTATTTTCAAACTTTTGTACCAATTCTTTTTTATCCCCGCCAAAAAGCCCAATAAACCAGCCGCCCCACTAGATGTGGGCACACTCCCCGCATTTTTTTCAATCCCAACTAAACTACCATCCACCCCATCAGAACCAGACACTCCCACATTAGGTATGGATAAAGGCAACTTACCTGGCTGCACAGGTATGGACCCATCAGCCAACCATCTGTTCTCCTCCAACCGCACACTCTCATCAAGTGGACCCGTCTCCTCTTCCGACCCGGACTGTTCTCCTGGGGACCGCAGCTCCATTACCGCCTCCTCCTCAGATGAAAGCCCACCAGGCGAAACCGCCCTGGTTTCCGCTAGAGCTGCCGACATCCATCCGTGCCTCCGTGCTGCATGGCCTGTTGCCGATTTTTGGACGGCCTTGCGAGGACCAGTGTAGACCTCCTCAGTCCCGCTGGTCTCCGCTCTCCCGGGCGCCAATCCAGAAAGCCGTCCACAATCGATCCTCCCCCGGTCCCCTGTCGCTGAGTTAGAAGGCCCGGGAACTGCCGCCATTGCCCTCTGTGCTGTGTGTCCTGCCTCCTGAGACTTTCTCCTGGGAGCGGGGGCGGGGCCCGTGCTCACGCTTTCCATTCTTCTCATAGGCCGCGCTGCCGCCATCAGGCACTGGTGCTGTGCCCTCCCAGATCCCTCCTGCAGTCCCGGACTCGACCCTGGGCTCTCCCTGGCCACTACAGCCACTCGTTTTGCCGCTGGACCCGCCAGGGTCCCATTATCGCTGCCCCCTGCCCTCCGCTGCTGTCCTGCCTGACGGTCCGGGGAGAACCGCTCCGGCGGTCTGTACCTCCATCCCCGCGTACCTGACACTGGCTCAGGGCGTTGTAAAACAGACCCCAATGTGTCCTGAAGCCATGACGCCCCCCGCCTCTTCCCGCAGCTGGGCCAGAATACGCTCTACATCAGCCATGCTGTGCTCTCTGCAACTTCCCCCCATGCTTGTGATGACTCATCGGGGCGGGGACATTATTTAACACATCTATGACCCCTCCCCCTCGGAACCAAGCATTCCACCCCCCTCCATCTCCCTGTTAACCCTGTCATGTCAGCCCTATGCCTATGTCTTTCTTACATTGCTCCGGGCTTTTCTAGAGCTGCATAAGCCTCTGTAGTGCTGGCTCCTGTCCCATGCGGAGTGATACCAACTGCACTCCACCACTTATCCTGGCTAGCGGTCTCCAGGGTGTTGCCAACAGCAGGAAAGAAGAGATCTTCAGGTTAGTGTGAAGCAATACCCTGGGCATAATAGTATAGGGCTGCTTTCACACGGATGTACTGCGGTTTACACACAGCACGGGTGCAGTGCAGTGTACCTGCAGCTTTCCTGTGGGCTCTGCACTTAGCAATTGACTTCTATTACATCCTTCTATTTTACCATCCCCAAACTTTACGTGTGAATGAGCCCTAAGGGTGACGATGTCGAATGCAACAAAGGGCTTATTCACAAGTGCAGCAAGCACTGCTGCTCCTCTGAAAAGCGATCCGAGTGTGTGTTGACAGGTGGTGAGGAGGCGATATGTTGCTTCTTCCCTACCTGATTTAAACCCATGATTGCCATGCAATGCATGTGATTGCGACACAGTAGCACATCAAATAGAGGTTTTCATCAGGTGTGAGGAGGCAACACTGTGCCCAGTGATCTTTGACTTCTCCTGTGTTGTTCAGGTATATCTCCATCTCTTTAAGGTTGCTTACCCCTGTTATAGATCCTTACATAATAAGGATATAGAAATATTAAACTTATAACTCATCACCATAAATTAAAGTGCACTGTGCAAATTGTGCCAAAAGTGACAAAGAAAACATTTGTTTTTGCAATGTGAGCATCTTAAATCATAAATCACATATTGACATATGATTAATGCAACAAAGTGACATGTGCGAGATTAAAAGTGCAAAAAATGAATAGGGAAATGGCAGTCTTCTCAAAGAGTGCAAAGTCCCAATGTCCAATTATAGTAAATTCCAGGTAGGTCGGGGCAATTGACCAAGGGTTACTTGGAAAGATCGCCACTGTGAAGGGTATTCACCACCATAGGGGATTAAAAATGCTTACCAGAGCATATGGACCCAGCAGAGCTGGATCAAACAGGGCAGTATGGAATAACTAATGCGGGAATGTTTTTCGATAACAACTTCCAAAAGAAACATTCTAAAATGGTAATCTCCAGGGGCAACAACTCCACCACTATGGTCAGATCACTTCTCACTAGGTTGCTCATCAGCGGTCACCCATCCAAGAAGACATAAAATGTCTCCACATAGTGTAAAACTGTAAGATTGAACATTTATTTAAAATTCCAAACACTTACATTCAATCAGTAGTAAAGCGCTTTAGGGTAAATCCAAATAGTAGGGCATATATGGTACGCAATGGCCCGTACAGGACTCTACCCAACGCTTTTCATCTAAATAGACATCATCTTGGGTGATTTCCTGATGATGCCTCTATAGGCGAAATGCATAGAGATCTGGTTACTGTCTATTGCCGTGGATAACTACTGATGTCATATCCAGATTTTGGTGGAACGCACGCCGGGTTGTATCAGCTAATGGCGGAGCGAACGATCCTCGGGAATCAGTTCCAGATTGCCAGTGGCATTGTGCAGGCTTATCGAGCTGGTGCCGCCCGGGGCACATTTTAATGAAAGCAGAACAATTGTTGTCTGTTTTTATATATTTTTTATTGAGCCTAGGTTCACACTGAATGCGGGTTTGAATTCATACGAGTTTAGCTGAACTCGCACGATTTCAAACCGGCATTTCAGTCTGACTTCGGAGGCGATTTGAGAGACATCTGTGCGGGTATATGCACAGATGTCTATTGAAATCGCTCCAAAGTTATCAAAAGTAGTGCGGTAACTACTTTTGGGAATCAGTGTGGCACTGCAAAGTCAGCGTTGCACCAAATCGGACAGTGCCTTTGCCAGCAACAGATTCCAATTTGGCATGCGATTTGACATGTCAAATCGGCCTGGTGTGTACGAGAGCTAAACGATGTTGCACGGTCACCTTGTTATCTGTTTATTTTATGATAACTGGTGCCATTCGCTTGATGGGAGTATGTCAGCATTGGAGAAGTGGTATGATCGCTGAAAAGTTTTTCGAATACTACATCTTTTAAACTGGTTAAAGGCGTGATTGGTCCTAGTGACTTTGGGGCTTTGGTGAGTGCATTTAATTTATTACATGTGGTGGAACACTTGTTATATTTGAAGAGCACGATTCCAGTTTTTTTTTACACAGCACGTTGGATGGTCATAAAGACTGACATCACTTTAGAGTGGACTTAATTGTCATTTTTTGTTATTTTTTTATTTTTATTTTATTATTATTAGTAGTATTTTTTTAATTTTTTTTTGGGTTCACAGGATCTGAATGTCAATTATCTCCCCAATAATATATATATATTTTTTCTACATTTATGGAACTTATTTTCACTAAACATGCATTTGGAAGGAGATTTGTTTGATCTATGAACTTTTGAATGTAATATTATTATTTGTACAATTCAGGATTTCAGTTTTGTGGTTGCTTGGATTGCCTGCCGCCTGACATCACCTACTCTGCTCTGAATGCTGGGGCCTCGGCAAGGCCCCAGCATTCAGAGCAGAGGAGGATTTAACTTCTTCCTCCTCCGCGCCTAGTGAATTTTGGCTCCACCCACCTCCTCCACCCATCTTCTCCAGCGTGGCTGGATGTGCCTCTTGGAGCCTGAGGGAAAGAAGATTAGAGCATGTCTGAAGAGTCGATCTGCACCTGCCTGAGGTGAGACGGATGAATTAAAACATCTGTATGTCATTAGGGAGCATGAGCTGGCAGCAGATGACACCCACAGAGGGATGGGAGGAGGAGGTCACAAGGATGGATCTCAGGGATTCATACTGGGACTTGTAGTCCCTCACTTTTGGGGATGTGACCCTCCAAAAGTGAAGGACTACAGGTCCCAGCCTGAACCCCTAAGAGCTGAGGATTTATCACATCCCATCCCCCCCAACTAGTGAAGGACTACAAGTCCCACTGTCCCAGCATGAACCCCTCAGAGCTGAAGAAGTGTCCCCCGGCCCCCCCCAGCTAGTGAAAGACTACAGGTCACACAGCATGAACCCGTAAGATCTAAGAGGTCACATACTTAGTCTCAGGGGTTCATGATGGGACTTGTAGTCCTTAACTTTTGGGGGGATTACATTCTTAAATCTCAGGGTCTCATGTTGGGACTTGTCCTCCACTAGTTAGGGGTGGGGTGTCACATCCTCAGCTCTGAGGGGTTCATGCTGGGACTTGTAGTCTGTCACTTTTGGGAGATGTGACCCTCCCAGAAGTGAAGGACTGCAAGTCTCAGCATGAACCCCTCAGAGCTGAGGATGTGTCACCCACCCCCACCCCCACCCCCAACTAACGAAGGACAACAAGTCTAAATCAGCGTATATTGATTGGTTTTCACAAAAGTTATAGCGTTATAGCGTATGGGATATTTATTTTTTTCTAGTAGTGGCGGCGATCAGCGACTTATAGCGGGACTTGTCATAGAAAAATTTGGGGGAGGAGTTTGTAAGATGACCATGCCCATGTGGGAATTGGCCTTCCAAAGTAATTTTCAATCTTTTTAAATCTGCAGCTTTCATTAAAATTATGCCTGCTGATTTTACCATAAAGGCCCTTATTCGGCCACTTCCAAAAAAGCTTTGTCCCTGCCTCCCATTCGTGCTCCTGCATTCCAGATAGTGGCAGTGGTGAACCATGTCTGCTTAATGTGTGTTAGCAAAGCCACCTACAGTAGTCTATGGGGATGCATATGGCAGGGTGACAACAAAGAAGCATGATTGGGAGACAGGGTTACAGTGTTGTCACCTCATGATAGAAAATGCAAAATTACTTTTAGAATGACATACTAAAAAAACTTTAAATTTACTGTTCGTTTTGTGAATTTTTATTTACATTTTTGGAAGTTTATAAAGTTCTGCTTTACATTATATTGAATTATTTGCAAGAAAATATTACAGGGTGCAATTTACTCAATGTACAAAATATTAAAATAGTTTTTTTTCAAGTAGAGCATACCAAAGGAATGAGCAGTGCCCAACCCCACACCCTCATCTGGATCTGCAGTAGGTGGGTCACTTATGTTTATATCTAAAATCTTATATCTGGAGAGTAGCAATGTCACTCCTGTATAATATAACTTATATCTGGAGGTGATGTCACTCCTGTATAACATAACTTATATCTGGAGATGATGTCACTCCTGTATAACATAACTTATATCTGGAGGTGATGTCACTCCTGTATAATATAACTTATATTTGGAGGTGATGTCACTCCTGTATAATTACTTATGTAGTGCACCCCACGTAGGAGACCCGGGGGAATAGGGATCCCCCACCCTGCACAGCCAGGCAACACCAAATCTTCACAGGCTCCCAGAGGCAGAAAACAGTCCAGTGCTTGTTTTTGTATTTTTATTGAGGGGATTAAACTTGGATAGGAAATAAGGTTATTATGGGGTGACCACTTGACTTTGTAGACCTCTTCAGGGACAACTCTCCTATATACAGTCTCTATATACACTCCTCTTCTTCCTCCAACACTTCACTTGCTTGCAGAAAAAAAGAACAAACACTCAGCTGGACACTTTTAGTTAATCTAACAAAAGAGGCAATGGTCAGATCTTGTAGCAAAAGCCATTTACAGGCAGGGCCCCTGGGCCCCTTGGGTTGTGTAGTAAATACAGTGTCCAACTTGCTACCCTGTGACTACTGATCCCAGCACCACCTTTTCAGGCACTGCCAGCCTGCCTGGCTGCAACTGCCCCTTTCACTAGCCCACCTGGCTACTTCTCCACAGTCCTCCCCGACTGCACCACAGTCCTACCAGACTGCACACTCACCAGGCATCTGGCTGACTTCTCCCTGGAGATCTCCTGGACGTGCTGACTCTCTCCCGTTGTCCTCACACCTGCTCCCGTGCATCCTGGACATGACTCCTCTGTGTGTTGCAAGAGGATCCCTCCAGCACCCGAGCCCTAGGCCCGAGGTCACCCCCCCAAAACTAGGGGGTTACCCTCAAGGGCCACCGACAGCCTCCTCAGCACTCCTTCTCTATCTTCCACCTAAATGACCCCTGCTGGCATGACCCCAGAGTATTTGAGAGGTGCCTTTCCCCTGCCAGCCCACTTGCTGGGGATTGGCTAGAGCCAACCTCAATACTCCAAGCAGCTCCTCCTAGCCTCCCACCAATTCTTCTGGAAGCTTCTTCAAGGTTTCCACAAATAGGGTGAGGTACCAGAGGTGCTGCTTGATGAGTCATCCAGCCTCCCTGAGTCACTCAACCCTGACCCAGATTCAACACAGGCTTGGCTGCCAGCCAAGCCAAATTTACCTACAATAGCAGAAAAAAAAACTACTTACACTAGCACACTAAGCTAGAGGGTGCTAAACTTATACCTTGACAATGGTGATGCCCTCCTGTATATTAGAAATTATACCTAGAGAGCAACAATGGCATTAATGTATATTTACTTATACCTGGACAATTGTGATGTCCCTTCTTTATAATAAAACTTATATCTAGAAAGCATTGATGTCACTCCTGTATAATTACCTCTATCTGGAGAGTTGCGATGTTACTCCTGTATTATATAACATTTATATAGGAGTCATGAGTGCTGATGTCACAACTCCATCTCTGCATGATATCAGTTGTCAGTCTAAACCAGTTAATAATTCTCTCTGATAAGATAGAATACAGGTTATTAATGCTATTCTCTGTGTACATTGTGCTGTTTATAGGTATATAGCGGTGTGTTGCCACTAGTAACTAAACATCCACCATATCACCCTGCTGCCAGACCTCCATATATCACCTTTGAGACAATGAACAATCATTTGTTTTGTTTTTGTTTATTGGGGGTATAACTTGGTTGGGGGAAAAGGGTATATGGGATGCCCATAGATCAAATTACTTTGCCATCATATTAATAATTTAGAACTTCGATTGAGCCTTGAAGAAATTATGCACATGTATAACATCTACAGTCTCTTCCCTGCATCACAATGCATATTATTGCTCCTCCTCTGCGGAACTCCTGCAGACTATTGCTTCCAGGATTCCTTCCCTCCTGCACAAACTTATTCTGTAGCACCAGTTCCTTGTCACATCCTCTTCTTATATGCAAAAGAACCCACTCTGAAAAGTCTCTAATGCTTACTAGGCCACATGCCTGCAGTACCTCTCCCCGGAGGCCTAGTAGTTTAATAGCATGTGCTGAACAGTGGACCACTGTTCCCAGCTAGCCCAGCTTGCAAATCCTGCGCCCTTGGGCCGCATCGTTTTGACATTATTCCCCACAGTCTCTCTTCTGCTCCAGGACTCCTCATCAATGACCGTGTAAAGATGAGGACTTCATCCATGACCGTGTAAGGATGAAGTTCCCTCGCAGACTCCCTGGCATGTCTCCACATCCAGCACTCCACTGTGGTACACTCACCGACCTTTCTCTGCCTGAGTCCATGGTGAAGAACTTAACCAGGCCGTACGTTCCGACAGCTTCTCCTGCCCCTCTGCTCCAGGAACTCCTCAACAATGACTGTGTAATGATGAGGACTTCACCCATGACCATGTAAGGGTGAAGCTCCCTCACAGCTCTCCCGGGCCTCCTCCCGCGATCGGCGCACCCCCCCCCAGATGGGGGTGTCCTTCTGCTGCTGTCTAGTACTCCATTCTTCACTTCTCCTGGCCGACAACTCCCCCCAATGGCCTGTTACCTCAGCTTATATGGGAGGCCTGTCCCCTGCCAATTCCAGTTGCGGATTGGTCAGGGCTCCTCACATGAGCTGCCTGCCACTCTGGTTCCAGGCCCTGCCCCTATTCCAGAACATTCTCACTGGAAGCAGGGGAGGCGCCTCAGAACTAAAGTACAGGTGGTCACACCCACTGATACACTAACCACTCCCTGCCCCCAGGACAAAAACAAACAGGCCTAGCTTGCAGCATGGACCAGTTTGCCATGGCATTACAAACGCTCCTGAGTCGCACGGCTCACCTGGAATCCGCCACTGTGGCTGCTCCAGTACAACCTGAGTTGCAGGCCGTCCCTGCTGCTGCGCCAGTCTCTGTGCAGGCACCCGCCTTGAGTATTACCTCTACAAGAGGTATGTCTGGTTCCGCCCCGCTTTCCCAGCGATTTGGGAGTGATCCAGTTCAGTGCAGGGGGTTTCTCAACCAAGCTGAGATATACTGTGAGATGCTGCCCCAGGCGTTTCCCACGGACAGAAGCAAAGTTAGGTTTGTGATATCTTTCCTTTCTGGGAGGGCCTTGGCCCAGGCTAACCCTCTATGGAAGACGCAAAAACCTGTTGTCTTGAGTTACCCTGAGTTTGTGGCCTCCCTTAAAAGGGTATTTGACGTTCCCGCACCCTCCGCTTCTGCTGCCAAGTGCCTCATGTCCATCAAACAGAGTACGAGAACTGTTGCTGACTACGCCATTGAGTTCCGTACTCTGGCAGCAGAGGTTCCTTGGAACAATGAGGCCCTCGTGGCTGCTTTTTCTCATGGTCTCTCGGATTCCATCAAGGATGAGATAGCAGCCCGAGATATACCCAATGAACTGGAGAGCTTGACCTCGTTTGCCATACTCATTGACTCCAGACTCAGAGAAAGACTTTCTTTTAAGGAGCGCTTGCGGAAGCCACCTGTACATTTGCATCTAGAGCTTTGCAGTCCCACCCATGCCTACTGGTACCGAGTCGGTCAGTGAAGATGAACCCATGCACTTGGGCTTCACGCGTCTCTCTGCGGATGAGAGAGCCTTTAGGAGGAGGGAGAGATTGTGCCTTTATTGTGACCAGGCAGGTCAATTTTTGAAGTCTTGTCTTACCCATCCTGGGGACACCCGAACCTTGAAGTCCTGTCATGGACAGACCTTAGGTGGTGTTGTGTGGTCCCCAGTTATCCAGAAGGATAAGCCCCTGGTTTCAGTCACCCTTTCTTGGGCTAAGTCATCTATCAACATAGAGGCTCTAATCAACTCTGGGGCTGCAGGCCTGTTTATTGATGCTTCCTTTGTATCAAAGCACTCGATTCCACTGCAGCTGCTTGACACTCCACTTACCATTGAGGCTCTTGACGGGAGACCTCTACAGCTTGCCCATGTGACTTATGAGACGGTTCCGTTGTCCATGGCCGTAGGGGCTCTTCACCATGAGATAATCCAATTCCAAGTGATTTTCTCTCCTAAGTTTCTGCTGGTTATTGGTTATCCTTGGTTACAGAGGCACAACCCCTCTTTTGATTGGCTCCGTGCTGAGGTTCTCTCCTGGTCACCACAATGCAGTGAAACATGCTTCTGGAAGGTAGCCAAGGTCCTGTGTACCTCTTCACTCTCCTCCCTGCCAGAGGTGTACTGTGATTTTAGCAATGTCTTTGACAAAAGTCAAGCCGGTAGTTTGCCTCCACACCGGCCGTATGATTGCGCAATTGACCTTCAACCTGGTGCCACTCCCCCTCATGGCCGGGTTTACCCTTTGTCGGTCTTGGAGGATAAAGCCATGGAGGAGTATGTTGCAGACGCACATTATAGGGGTTTCATCCGCAAATCCTCGTCTCCTGCTGGTGCTGGTTTCTTCTTTGTGAAGAAGAGGAGCGGTGAACTGAGACCTTGTATTAATTATAGGGGTCTCAATCGTTTCACGATTAAGAATGCCTACCCGATCCCGTTGATTACAGAGTTATTTGACCGCCTCAAGGGAGCAACGATTTTCACTAAGCTTGATCTGAGAGGGGCTTACAATCTCGTGGGGATTAAGGAGGGCGACGAGTGGAAAACTGCATAATGCATTTTGGCCTTTGTAACGCCCCAGCAGTTTTCCAGGAATTTAATTAAGAGAGAACAATCTCTATTAAAAACTGGAGTGTGTGAGTTCCATCAGGAACAGGTTAAATTCCACTGCTGGTTTTTCAATGGACCCAGAGAAACTTTCGGCAGTCCTACAGTGGCCTCGACCCGGGTTACGTCCTTTGCAGTGTTTCCTGGATTTTGCCAACTATTAGTTTATTCATAACTTCTCGTCTCTGGTCAAGCCCCTGACTGATATGACCAGAAAGATGGTAACCCACAGAGTTGGTCTCTGGAGTCGATTAAGGCCTTTGAAAGTCTCAAGGCTGCCTTTGTTTCTGCTCCTGTGTTGGCACATCCTGATCCTACGTTACCTTTTATCCTTGAGGTTGATGCTTCCGAGACTGGTGTTGGCGCCCTTCTGTCTCAACGTCCTACCTCTGAGAGTGCTATGCATCCTTGTGGCTACTTTTCCAAGAAATTGTCACCTGCCGAGTGCAATTATGATATTGGTGACAGAGAGCTGTTGGCAATCATTTTAGCCCTGAAAGAATGGAGACATCTCCTGGAAGGTACCACTGTGCCGGTTCTCATTTTTACTGACCATAAGAATCTCACATTCTTGTCTGAAGCTAAACGCCTCTCTCCCAGAAGGGCGCGATGGGCTCTTTTTTTGTCAAGTTTCAATTACATTGTCTCATTCTTACCCGGTACTAAGAATGGAAGGGCTGACTCCTTGTCACAACAATTTTCCTCCACTTCCAAGTTGGAGTCGGTTCCGGTTCCTATGATTCCTCCTGATCGTATTCTGGCTACGGTTCGCACCAGTCTTACTTCTCCTTTGGGTGACAAAATTCTTGCTGCTCAGGTCGATGCTCCTCCTGAGAAACCTTGTGACCGCTGCTTTGTCCCAGAGTGTGTCCGTACTGCCATGCTCCAGACTTACCATTCTCCCAAGGCAGCTGGCCACCCTGGTAAGAATCAACTCGTTTGGGCCATTTCCCAACAATTCTGGTGGCCTAGTCTACAGGCTGATGTAACTTTCTCCATAGCTGCCTGTTCCGTGTGTGCTCAGAGTAAGACTCCACGACACCTACAACCCATACCCAATGGAGAGAGGCCCTGGACCCACCTGTCTATGGATTTCATTGTGGAGTTGCCCAACTCCCAAGGCAACACAGTTATCCTTGTGGTGGTTGATGTGTCATTGTATTCCACTTAAGAAGTTGCCCACTTCTAAGGAACTGGCTTCCATTTTTGCTCGGGAGATCTTTCGCTTACATGGGCTACCCAAGGTGATTGTCTCGGACAGGGGTAGTAAGTTTGTGTCCCAGTTCTGGCGAGCCTTTTGTGCACAGCTGGGAATTCAGCTTGCTTTCTCCTCTGCGTATCACCCGCAGTCTATTGGGGCCACAGAATGAGCCAATCAGTCCTTGGAGCAATTCCTACGTTGCTATATTTCTGACCATCACAACAACTGGTCAGACCTATTACCATGGGCAGAGTTTGCTCACAACAGTGCCTTGAATTCTGCTTCCCGATTGTCTCTATTTATGGGGAATTATGGTTTCCAACCTTCCATGTTGCCTGACTCGTTTCCTCCGCAGAGTATTTCTGCACTAGAGGAGTATCTCCGTGGTCTTCGTTCCACTTGGGCACAAGTCCAGGAGGCTTTGCATCATGCTAATGATAGGTACAGACTCCATGCTGACTGCAGACGCCTGTCTGCGCCTTCCTACCAGGTTGGGGACAGGGTCTGGCTGTCATCTCGCAACCTCCGACTTCGTGTTCCCTCACTGAAGTTCGCACCTCCATTTATTGAGCCTTTCCGTATCCTTCATAGGATTAACCCAGTGGCTTACGCGTTGGACCTTCTTCCTAGTATGCACATCTCAAATGTATTTCATGTCTCCTTATTGAAACCGTTGGCCTGAAACCGCTTTACTACCTCGGTGCCATGTTCTCACCCTATACAGGTTGAGAACCATGAGGAGTATGAGGTACAATCCATTGTTGACTCCTGTAGGTTCCATGGGCACATACAGTGCCTGGTGCATTGGAAGGGGTACGGTCCGGAGGAACGCTCCTGGGTCTCATCCTCGGATGTACATGCTCCTGCCCTCCTCCGTGATTTCCATAGACGTTTTCCCCTCAAGCCCAGTGATCCTCCGAAGGGGGAGGGGTCATTGAGGAGGGGGGTACTGTCGGGGCTGGCTCAGCCCTTCCTTCTCTGAACTGGCTGCTCAGCTGTCGGCTAATTGCCAGCTCTCTCCACAGTTAACCAGCCGTTGTGGATCTGCTCATCAGTCCCGCCTACTTAAAGATCTCCAGCTCACTTCATTCCTGCCTTCGCCTTGGTCACATCACAAGAAACCATCTCCTGCGTTCCTGTTTAAAGACTGGCTTTGCCGACATCCCTTCTGGCTCCTTATCCTGCTTGCTGTTCCTCTACTTGGATCCCTGACTTCTGGCCTGCCTGATTACCCCATCTGGTTACTGAACTCTGGCTTGGCTGATTACCCAATCTGGTTACTGAACTCTGACTTGGCTGACTACCCGATCCGGTTACTGGACTCTGGCTATGCTTTGACTACGCTTACTCTATTTACCTTTTTATTTTTATTAATAAACAAGTGTGATTTTACTGTACTTCTGTTTCGGTCTGGTTCATGGTTTCTGACAATGGGGCCCCCCAGCTAAACTAGTAATAAACAGAGACAACAGACAACATATAATCACTACACGTGCAGATGGCCTCGACCTCCTCCGAGCATGGAACCTCCTTCCACCCCCTGACGACCACGATCAGCGAAGAAGAAATGATACTCAGCCCAAACACCCTGATGACATCTCAGACCGTTGATAATCCACTGAAGAACGACACAACCCTCACTCTGGAGAAAGCCTCAGTTCACACATGAATCAATAGGACTTCTCTGTTCCTAGTTCTTACTCCCCTACAGAATGACTCTAAGGAAGCCATCCCTAAAGGGCTGTTAGTTATCCCCACTCACCCGTAGAGTAGCGGCCGCTACTCAGTAATCCAATGGATTACCTACATAGTTTAACGTTTACTACGATTGGAAAAATGTTTTCTTTTTGTTCTTTCGTTAGCACAACAACGGCACAAGTTTCTCCTTTTTTACTCTGTTCATTCCTTGCTAACTGGATCTCACCACCCACATAGAAAAGATCACCTGTACATGTACCTTGCATTAACTTTTTCTGTTCTCAGATGACGCAATTCCATTGAACTGATGCCCACACACTCTGGAGAATGTCTGGTACCTGCATTGCATACAAGAGGACCCCAGTATCTCATGGCTCAAGATGATAATTCGCACATCTACTACCCAAGGGTCCGGTAATCTACTAAGCTTTATAACTATAACCCTATGACATGACCATGTCACTTGTTTCACCGATATATAATCCTAATATGTACTATTAATAATATCTCCTATACTATTGTAAATCTATATGTGCCTAACGTTGGCCAACTAAAGTTCTTAAACTCTCTTTACAGGAAAGTAGAGAAGATTCGAAAGGGCTCACTTCTACTTGTAGGTGATTTCAACACCATAGTAGACCAAAATATGGACGTCTCAAAACCAAGTTCTCATGTTAGACAAACCTTACAAGACTTCCTTAAAAAGAACCTTCTATATGATCCATGGAGGTGTATGCATGCCACTGAAAGAGATTTCACCTACTTTTCGGCTCCCCACAGATCATATTCAAGGATTGATTTCTTTCTCACTGACCTGAACCTACTACATAGAGTCTTTAAATTGGAAATTAGGTCTATAACTTGGTCAGATCACGCTCCCATCAAATTAATTTTGACACAAGACCACAGAGTCCTTACGACTCGTCTCTGGCACAACAATGCATTTCTATTTAATAATCAAGCATGTAGGGAAAGACTGAATGTGCAATTAGAGGAATTTTTCCAACACAATTTAACCCCCGAGTCAAACATGTCTAATGTATGGTGTACTCATAAGGCTTATAGCAGGGGGCTATTGATACAGCTGGCATCTAGAGAACGGAAATGCAGGTTGCACAAAAAACTCATGACCCAAGCTCTCTCACCGACCTAACAACGCGTAGACATGAACTGAGACTTCTTATGCTCTCAGATCACGAGAAACAGACACATAGACTCAAAAACAAGTACTACTCACAAGGTAGTAAGGCTGGCAAGCTTTCAGCTAATCAACTTAAAGCACGATGCACAAAAAATTCAATAGCATATCTGTTGAAACCAGGAACTAACTCTAAGATATTCCATCCAAGGGATATACCAACCTCTTTTCGAGAATACTATCAAGCGTTATATAATCTCCAGACTGACCCAGACACTATACAATCCAAAGATGACGCAATTCAAAAATATCTGTCCGATCTTCAGCTCCCAACCATAGATGAAGACACACTCTCACAATTGAACTCCCCTATGACCGAAGCAGAAATTTCTAGGGTCATTAAATCCCTACCTAATAATAAGTCCCCAGAAGCAGATGCCCTATCCTCAGAATACTACAAAACCTTCCAGGCCACTCTCACCCCACACTTGCAAACACTATTCAATGAAGCTGCAACCTCTGGTTCATTCCCTGAGGAAATGCTTACAGCCATCATTGTTACTTTGCCCAAACCAGGGAAGGAGCCAACTCGTCCGCAAAACTTCTGCCCAATTTCGCTTTTAAATACGGATCTTAAGATCTCTTCCAAAATTATAGCTAATAGACTGGCGGAAATTACGCCCTCCCTAATAAACATGGACCAAGTAGGCTTTGTTAAAGGCTGCCAAGCCTCAGACGGTACTAGGAAAATGATTGACCTTCTCACAATATTAGAATCCAAAAAGGAACAGGCGGCCTTCTTAACACTAGATGCTGAGAAGGCCTTCGATCGGGTCCACTGGGGGTACCTCAAAGCCACTCTCAGTAAGTTTGGAATTTAAGGCACCATATCAAGGGTAATCTCAGCACTATACTCCTGCCCCTCAGCCCAAGTATATACGTCCAGTACATTGTCAGATCCATTTTAGATCACAAATGGAACTAGACAAGGATGCCCTTTGTCCCCCATAATCTTCACCCTCATAATGGAACCATTTGCTGAAACTATCCAACAAATTCACAGATTAAAGGTATCAATACTGCAGTATATGCCCACAAAATTGGACTTTTTGCGGATGATGTCTTACTTACTCTAACTAATGTGGCTCCTTCCCTGAGTACGGTACGGTACTACTAAAAATGTCCCTCGAACTCAACCTAAAGGGACCACAACCTAAATAGTAGGGAAATATATCTCTTCTCCATAAGCCATCCCTGGTGTCCTGTACATCCATCAAAAGCAAAGTTGGCAAGCTTATGTGGTTATAATTATTGAGTTAAATAGCTGTTTATTGTAAAATAAATCAAGAACATTTACCTTTTATTAAGATCACTGACTTCTACTGCTATGACTTTAAGGTTATTTATTTTTTCTTTTAATTGAATAGCCCAGTTATTTTCCTTCCAAAAACTGAAGAAGAAGGAGAGGGGAGAAGGGGAGAAGTCACCCTCTTGCAGTAGTTTCAGTACTGTCTGGAAAACTGACAAGAAATCATGCAACCGACGTCAGAGTGAAGCCTTGTTTTACACTAGCACCTTGGGGGGAGGGGGGGGGACAAAATCAGGCAAGGGAGCCGTGTTTTTACTGCCCCCCAACCACCACCCCTAAGCTGCGAAGGCAGCCTTGTGGGGCTATACAGATGCTGTGGCTGAGATGCTTTGCATCATGGCATGGCAAACATTATCTCCCTGGTCGCTTTCGGTGGAAAGTGCGGCCCACCGAATGTGACCCATTTAAGTAATTGGGGCCACGCCACAACTATCCCATAACCGCATGCAATGGACGTGATTGCAGGGCAGTGGTGCAGATTTTTATGGGTTAAAGAAAGCTCTGAGGAAGTAGGCAGCATAACACCTCACTGCCTGTCAAACACCTGAAAATTGCAGATCGCTCTCCAGGGGGCTACAGCATGTGTAAATGAACCCTGAAGGTGTTGAGGCCAGAGGATAAGCATGACAGCCAGACAACTTGTACTTTAAGAAGCTCAGCTCTCAGAGTCATAGAAGATAATCTATGTTGCAAGTCTGGGAGTGGTGTGCAGAGAGGGTTTTACACTATATGAGCCTTTATTGTTTTTTTGGGGATTCACCACAAGTTTCCTTTTGATCCATCTGCGGACCATCTCCATTGAGGCTGAGGAGCCCCCTGTGTGCCATACAGACCCTGGGCTGGGGTAACAGCCATCTGCTCAGTGTGGTCCCCTGTAATAAGGGACCACCGTGTTCTGGTAAGCGGCAGTATTTACTGTGATGGAGGCACTTTTCACCTGCTATCTTTTTGGGATCACCAGTGTTGTACCTCTACAGAAGAGTCACCCGCACATTTATATAGACTTTTGTTATATATTTGAATGCACGTTATGATTCACAATTTTGTATGATCACTTTCACCACTCATGGATTTTTGTTGATTCAGTCACATGATTTGTTCTTATAGAGCCTATACTCTATTTAAGTGACAGTATTAATTTATTTATATGTCAGCATTTATTCATTATTTATTTCACATTTATTTATTTAGCATTTATTGATATTCAATTTCTATTGGCACTTTATATATTTTATTCACTTCAATTAGGTTTTCACTCATTGTAGTATACTCTTTGTGTACACTTGTGAAGATATTGAATATTTACCTCATATTACTATATAGTTAGCACAGCTTCTTTTTTTGTCGTATCTTTATTTTGTGTTGTATAACATTTTGAGCCGCTGCTTTAAGGTTTTAGCTAAATAGCGCAGTTTTTATTTTATCATGCTGCAAGTCTGGCTCGCTGTGTAATTTTTAGATGTTTCTGTGGGTTTGTTGTGACATGTTGATAAAGAAGATGTCATCCTCATCCGCAGATCATGATGGGCTCCATACTGCTCGTCTGTCTGCTCTGTGATATAAATAGAGGTGAACTGTTCTAGATACAGCGCCGAGCCTGGAATAGATACTCATTGCTTATTTTTAGCCTCAGTGAAGGGAAATTATCTGCAAATTCAAAGGGGACAAATGTTCAGTTATTCAGACGCAGGGACCTGAAGGACTGTGTACTTTGTGCTGTGACCTGACTGTTGTACATCATTTGAGTGAGAAAATCGTGTCGCAGTGCACTGTGTTTACAGAAAAAGGTCCATAGCTCTCAACTGTCCTGCATTTACTGTTCTGCATCTTGGTGGTCCTCTGTCCTGCTAATGCTGTATCCTGGGCCATGTCCCAAGATCACAACAACAACCTTATTTGAGTTACACCACATGTCTGGGTCTGGGCAGTACCAATCTGCAAAGTGGGCACACTGGGCTGTCCCCACCTATTAAGATACGGGTTCTGGACAGGTCCAACCCGTAAAGTGGGAGTGATACGGGGCACACCCGCCCAGAAAATGGGTGAAGGAAATGCAGGCCCTGCATGGGGTTATATGAGAGGTGTCAAACTCAATTTCATTGTGGGCCATATCAGCATTATGGTTGTCCTCAAAGGACCAGTTATATCTGTAAGGCTAGATGTCCAGAGCACCCCACTCCCCCTTACATCAGATGGCAAGCACCCCCACCATCAAAAGTCAAGAGTCCCCCACCCTCCCTTACATCACAGTGCACCACCTTACCTTGTGCTGCTGCTGAAAAGAAGCTGGGGGCAGAAATGGGAAGCAGAAAGTGCAGGGTCTGGAGGAGGACCAGAGAAGAGCTGGGGTCAGCTGCCATAGTCTGTTGAATGTTGAGACTAGGAGTAGCAGAGATGAGGGAGTGCTGCGGCTGCACAGAGAGGCGCAGGATCTGGTGGAGGAGTTCTGTCCTCCTCTCTGCTGCCGACTGGAGAAACCCTCAGAGTCTCACTACTGAGAAGTAGCAGAGACGAGCCTCTTTGCATCTGTGGGGAGAAGTGCAGGATCTGATGGGGGAGAGCTGTCCTCCTCTCTGCTGCTGACTGCTGGGACAAGGTGGGGGGGGTAGCTGAGGGGGGGTGCCACAGCTGCAGGAGAGGTGTGAGGGCCACATGAAATGGCCTGGAGGGCCAGATTCAGCTTCTGGGCCTTGTGTTTGACACATGTACAATATTCCAGGATCTGCAACCATAATATTGATGAGAATGTGGCTTGTGCCCAATTTCCGTGCCCAGTGTTAGCAGTCAGTGGTAATAAATGGGCTGACTTAAAGCAACACATATAAACATAAACATGTAACTTAACAGCTTAGAGAAATGTGAATGGTCCCTTATTGTATAAAACACTATTACAAGCACTTGGAGTACAGCAATAAATATACAGTGCCTTGCAAAAGTATTCACCCCCCTTGGCTTTTTACCTATTTTGTTACATTACAGCCTTTAGTTAAATGTTTTTTTTTCATCTGAATTATATGTGATGGATCAGAACACAATAGTCTAAGTTGGTGAAGTAAAATTAGAAAAATATATACATTAAACTATTTTTTAGAAATAAAAAACGGATAATTGGCATGTGCGTATGTATTCACCCACTTTGTTATGAAGCCCATAAAAAGCTCTGTGCAACCAATTACCTTCAGAAGTCACATCATTTGTGAAATGATGTCCACCTGTGTGCAATCTAAGTGTCACATGATCTGTCATTACATATACACACCTTTCTGAAAGGCCCCAGAGGCTGCAACACCTAAGCAAGAGGCACCACTAACCAAACACTTCCATGAAAAGCAAGGAACTCTCCAAACAATAATGCTGCGTACACACGACCGGTTTTGCCGTCGGAATAAACTCCGAAGGTTTCTCCGACGGAACTCCGACACAATTCTATTCAAGCAGTCTTGCCTACACACGGTCAACCCAAAGTCCGACCGTCCAGAACGCGGTGACGTACAACACTAATAATGGGACTAGAAAAAGAAAGTTCAATAGCCAGTAGCCAATAGCTTCCATCTCGTACTTGCTTCACAGCATGCATCATTTTTGGTCCTTCGGAACAGCATACAGACGAGCGGTTTTCCCGATAGGAATTGGAAATATTTAGAACATCTATTTCTAGGTCTGTCAGAATTTCCAAAAAAAAAGTCAGATGAGGCACACACGATCAGAATAAACAATGAAAAGCTTCCATCGGACTTTTTCTGTCGGACATTCCGCTTGTGTGTATGCGGCTTTAGGGACAATGTTGTTGAGAAGCACAAGTCAGGGTTAGGTTATAAAAAAATATCCAAATCTTTGATGATCTCTAGGAGCACAAACAAATCTATCATAACCAAATGGAAAGAACATGGCACAACAACAAACCTGCCAAGAGATGGCCGCACGCCAAAACTCACGGACCAGGCAAGGAGGGCATTAATCAGAGAGGCAGCACAGAGACCTAAGGTAACCCTGGAGGAGCTGCAGAGTTCCACAGCAGAGACTGGAGTATCTGTACATAGGACGACCATAAGCCGTACGCTCCATAGAGTTGGGCTTTATGGCAGAGTGGCCAGAAGAAAGCCATTACTTTCAGCAAAAAACAAAATGGCACGTTTTGAGTTTGCGAAAAGGCATGTGGGAGACTTCCAAAATGTATGGAGGAAGAAGCTCTGGTCTGATGAGACTAAAATTAAACTTTTTGGCCATCAAACAAAACGCTGTGTCTGGCACAAACCCAACACATCACATCACCCATTGGCTGCCACGCAGTCACCGAATTAAATTCAAGATACTAACTATAACTTACAAAGCCATCCACAACCTGACCCCCAGCTACATCTCTAACCTAGTCTCAAAATACCAACCTAATCGTTTTCTTCGCTCCTCCCAAGACCTCCTGCTCTCAAACTCCCTTGTCACCTCATCCCAGGCTCGCTTTCAGGACTTCTCCAGAGCCTCTCCCATCCTCTGGAATGCTCTACCCCAATCCGTCCAATTTTCTCCTACTTTATACACTTTCAGACGATCCCTGAAAACTCATCTCTTTAGAGAAGCCTATCTGGCCCCCACCTAACAACTGTTCATTTATCTTCTCAATCAGCACATCACCCACAATTATTACCTCTTGTATCTCTTGACCTACCCTCTTAGTTTTTAAGCTCTGATTCCTACTGTATTAAAGTGTATTGTATTTGTACTGTCTACCCTCAAGTTGTAAAGCGCTACGTAAACTGTTGGCGCTATATAAATCCTGTAAAATAATAATAATAATAATAACCAAAGAACACCATCCCCACAGGGAAACATGGTGGTGGTGGCAGCATCATGCTGTGGGGATGTTTTTCAGCAGTCGGGAAGTCGGGACTGAGAAACTGGTCAGAGTTGAGGGAAAGTTGGATGGTGCTAAACACAGGGTTATTCTTGAGCAAAACCTGTACCACTCTGTGTGTGATTTGAGGCTAGGAAGGAGGTTCACCTTCCAGCAGGACAATGACCCCAAACACACTGCTAAAGCAACCCTTGAGTGGCTTAAGGGGAAACATGTAAATGTGTTGGAATGAACTAGTCAAAGCCCAGACCTCAATCCAATCGAAAATCTGTGGTCAGACTTAAGCCTCGTATACACGAACAGATTGTTGGCCAACAAAACCGTGGATTTTTGTCTGAAGGGCGTTGGCCCAAACTTGTCTTGCATACACACGGCACACAATTTGTACTGTCTACCCTCAAGTTGTAAAGCGCTACGTAAACTGTTGGCGCTATATAAATCCTGTAAAATAATAATAATAATAATAACCAAAGAACACCATCCCCACAAGGAAACATGGTGGTGGTGGCAGCATCATGCTGTGGGGATGTTTTTCAGCAGTCGGGAAGTCGGGACTGAGAAACTGGTCAGAGTTGAGGGAAAGTTGGATGGTGCTAAACACAGGGTTATTCTTGAGCAAAACCTGTACCACTCTGTGTGTGATTTGAGGCTAGGAAGGAGGTTCACCTTCCAGCAGGACAATGACCCCAAACACACTGCTAAAGCAACCCTTGAGTGGCTTAAGGGGAAACATGTAAATGTGTTGGAATGAACTAGTCAAAGCCCAGACCTCAATCCAATCGAAAATCTGTGGTCAGACTTAAGCCTCGTATACACGAACAGATTGTTGGCCAACAAAACCGTGGATTTTTGTCTGAAGGGCGTTGGCCCAAACTTGTCTTGCATACACACGGCACACAATTGTTGGCCAACAATTACGAACGTAGTGACGTACTACATGGTTTTTCTGCTCTTTGGCACCAGCCTTTAAGCACCCTCTGCTAATTTTGTGTTAGTAGAACTTTGGTGAGTGTTGATTCCCGCTTTTCTTTTTGCGCTTTTCATTTAGCGCTTTTCAGTTCGCACTTTTCATTTCGTGCTTTTCAGTTTGTTTCTGAAGGGCCGTTCGTCAACAAGACATGTTGCGGAATCGGAGGAGATAATGTGTTATTTATTATTGGCCTTGGACTTATTGCTTTGACATTATTTTTTTTGGTTGAATAAAGATTTGATTTGGTATATTTTCTATATTTTTGGATACATAGAATGCACTTTTTGGTTAAGTTCTGTTGGCAGATAGCATGTCTAATTTTATTTGTTTTCTTTTTTTAATGCACAATAAAAAAAAAGTGTTTAGAATAATACTTGGCTACGTGTTTTACTTCAAATGACAGTTTGGGAGTAGGCAGTTACATTTAAAAAAATGTAAATGTAAAATTAACAAGGGACACCAACATAGTTGTATGATCTTAAAAACTACGGGATAATGGTGTTGTGGTAACTTGCCCAAATAAAAAAAAAAAAGCATAATATTATTATTCTAGATATCACTAGAAAAAAAAGCCTTTGAAAATTTGTTTGCAATAACTCCATCAGTATCACCAACAAAGCAACTTCATTATTATCCCATTAAAGAAGAAGAGAATTGTGCGCTGCATTTCTAGATTTCATAATTTGCCACGTTACAAATGTTAATTTTCCATTACGAATGCTAGTTTACAAGACCGACCGTTTCTGGCTCGTCTTTGCTTCCGAGCATGCATGTTTGTACTTTGGACTTTTGTCCGACAGACTTGTGTACACATGCTCGGAAAATCTGACAACACACATTTGTCCGTGGAAAATTTTAAAACCTGCCATCAAACATTTGTCCGCGGAAAATCTGACAACAGTTGTCCGATGGAGCATACACACGGTCGGATTTTCCGCCAACAGCCTGTCATCACACATTTCCCGTCGGGAAATCCGTTCGTGTGTAAGAGGCTTAAAAGATTGCTGTTCACAAACGCAAACCATCCATCTTGAAGGAGATGGAGCAGTTTTGCAAGGAGGAATGGGCAAAAATCCCAGTGGTAAGATGTGGCAAGCTCATAGAGACTTATCCAAAGCGACTTGGAGCAGTGATAGCCGCAAAAGGTGGATCTACAAAGTATTGACTTTAGGGGTGTGAATAGTTATGCACATTGACTTTTTCTGTTATTTTGTCCTATTTGTTGTTTGCTTCACAATAAAAAAAAAAATCTTCAAAGTTGTGGGCATGTTCTGTAAATGAAATGATGCAAATCCTCAAATAACCCATGTTAATTCCAGGTTGTGAGGCAACAAAACATGAAAAATGCCAAGGGGGTGAATACTTTTGCAAGGCACTATAAATCAGCAATAAACAGAAACAATTAATCACCATATAATGACGTCTTCATTATATGCAGCTCCACCCTTAATCAATTATAAATTGCATTGCAAATAAAACTGTTATTGAGTCTTATTTGGTATTCAACAGTAAGAAAATCTTCCAACCTTACCCAGGAAAGTAATGACTCACCTGAGTTCTTTGGAACTCTACAGTGCCTTAAAAAAGTATTCATACCCCTTGAAACTTTCCACATTTTGTCATGTTAACCAAAAATGTAAATGTATTTTATCTGAAAAGTGTGGTGTGCATTTATATTCAATCCCCCTGAGTCAATACTTTGTAGAACTACCTTTCACTGCAATTACAGCTACAAGTCTTTTTGGGGATGTCTCTAGCAGCTTTGGGGTATCAGAGTAAAGGGGGCTGAATACAAATGCACACTACACTTTTCAGATAGTTTTTTTGTAAAACATGTGGAAAAACATTTATATTTTCCATCCACTTATTTATGTGCCACTTTGTGCTGGTCTATCACATAAAAAATCCCAAAAAAATACTTTTATGTTTTTGGTTGTGACATAAATGTGGAAAATGTCAATGGGGTATGAATACTTTTTCAAGGCACTGTATATATAGAAGGTTGGGTAAGTCCTTACTTCAATGGATGCAGGTTGAAGATTTTTTTTTCTAATAAGAAACTTGAGTTTCTTATTGATTTATGATTGAGTCCTATTTTTCACATCGATGAAAGATCATAACTTTTTGAATGGTTCTGTATCTATTTAATGTATCAATTTTGTTTAATTTGTGTATCTATTGATATAGCATCCTAAGTAAGGGATTATTCATAAGTGCGGCAGCCCCTGCCACCCTCTGAAAAGCGCTGCCCGATGAATCGCTTTTCAGAGGTGTTTGAAAGGATGTGAAGGGGTGATATGTCATATGGCCCCATACACCTAAATTGGTGGCATTTGGCAACAGTACTGCCCACTGAATGTGACATGCTGATTCATTTTCACCCCAGCATCAAATAAAAAATATCGCAGTTGTGGCATGTGTACAGCCCTGGGCAACTGAATACCCTCTTTAGGTGGGCAACCAGGGAGCAGTAAGACACATTTTTGGGACCATTGGCATTTTTACAGCAATCAATACTTTAAAATTGCATTGATTACTGTGAAAATGTCACTGGCAGTGAAGGGGTTAACCACTAGCGGCAGTGAAGGAGTTAAGTGTGTCCTAGTACATCTTCTAACTGAAGGGGGGAGTGGACTGTGTAGGGGATATGACAGATCATCTGTTCATACTCTGTATGAACAGACGATCTGTCTGTTCTCTCCTCAGAGAACCGGAAACTGTGTGTTTACACACACAGATCCCGGTTCTCGGTGTGCCCACAGCGATTGCGGGAATCCGGTGGTGATCGCGACTGCCGGGCACTCACACCGGCTCCGTGGGCTTGCAGGGAGCACGCATGTGCCCCCTAGTGGCCATCTATGGTACCGACGTACCATGACGGCGGTTCGCGCAGCTGAGCCATGTTGCCGCAGTATAACTGCGGCGGCTGGTTGACATGCGGTTAATGTATTCTGCGCATTTTATATACCTGTAAAAGCCTCCCTTTTGTGGACATCCAAATCCCTGAGGCTGCTGATGGGTGCTGTCATCCTGGATGAGATGTCAGTAGCTCAAGCAGACCCAGAACTCTCACTCTGTACTATTCCCCTTCGCTCCTCTCCCTGACAGCTACATAAAAGGTTATGTAGCTGTCAGAGAGAGCAGGGAAAGGGAATATAGGAAGATGAAGGGAGGAGTAGAGGAGCTGGGCCAGCATAGACAGTAATAAGACACTTCCAAAGAGTAAAGGGTTATGAAATGTAAGAAGGGAGGACTCAGCCCCTCACCTCATATCTTTGACCCACAGGTCTGCAAGTGCCTTTCCACCAACTAAAATATTTTCTCCAACTAAAGTAACACTATTTTAGTCGACTAAAATACGTCTAATGCCCCATACACACGGTCGGATTTTCCGACGGAAAATGTGTGATAGGACCTTGTTGTCGGAAATTCCGACCGTGTGTAGGCTCCATCACACATTTTCCATCGGATTTTCCGACACACAAAGTTTGAGAGCAGGATATAAAACTTTCCGACAACAAAATCCGTTGTCGGAAATTCCGATCGTGTGTACACAAATCCGACGGACAAAGTGCCACGCATGCTCAGAATAAATAAAGAGATGAAAGCTATTGGCCACTGCCCCGTTTATAGTCCCAATGTACGTGTTATACGTCACCGCGTTTAGAACGATCGGATTTTCCGACAACTTTGTGTGACCGTGTGTATGCAAGACAAGTTTGAGCCAACATCCGTCGGAAAAAATCCTAGGATTTTGTTGTCGGAATGTCCGAACAAAGTCCGACCGTGTGTACGGGGCATAAAACAATTCAGATGACTAAAATACGACTAAAATAGCATTTTAGTCATAAGACTAAAATACGACTAAAGCTAAAATGGCATTTTAGTCAAAAGACTATAACTAAAACAAAATCGAAAATTGACATCAAAATTAACACTATGCTGGCCATTTCTAAATCAGCAACACAATTCCATCCAGAGCCTATAATAATATCACATTAAAGTTTACACATGTATTGCACTACCGCATAAGGATAAGTAGGGGGCATCTACTAAGGTACTGAAAGAGAAAAAAATAAGAAAAGGGCTTTTCTTATATTTTTTCTTAATATTTAATGTTGATAATATATTCAGGTAATGTGTGCAATGACATTACAGCCAATAGAGTTTACAGGTTTTTTTTTTTTTTTTTTTTGTATTTTAAAGTTGTACTTCTGTTTGTCAAAAAGCAAGATTTTTGTTTGTTTATGAAATCTGGTTTTATTTATGACGACGATATACTGTATATCACAATGGCTAAATCTGTGTCTGTAGTGCATGTTAACATCTTATTCAATTTTTACTCCAGGAGTATGTAATGAGTTTGGAAATTGTAAAGAAATGTTGAAAACATGCATTACAATTTAACTAAATCCATTAGATTTTTGTTGACTAAAATGTACTGGAGATTTTAGTTGACTAAAATGTACTGGAGATTTTAGGTGACTAAAATATGACTAAAACGAAAACAATTCAGATGACTAAAATATGACTAAAACTAAAATAGCATTTTAGTCAAAAGTCTATGACTACAACTAAATAGAAATTTGCTGCCAAAATGAACACTGCTTTCCATATGGAAAATGAAATACTCCAGCGGTCAATCAGTGGCAGCGGAGATGATATCTTTACAATCGTTGGCAAGGAAGATCTCCCACGGTATGCAATAAAATAGGAGATAATCTAGTGCTCTCTGTAATCTTCAATTTTAATGAATAAAAAGCAGTAAAAAACATACAAATAAAGCACTTGGGCCAAATGCATGCATCAAGAGTTCAGGTTACAAGTAAAACCAATAAGATGGCCGCGGGTGCCTTCAGTATGTAACTCCTCCCCCGTACGTTACGTCTGTAGGCGGGACTTCATTAGCGAGTTCCCATGCTTGCCCTGAATATTCTCTCTTTTATTGCCCCTCCTGGAACAAATCTTATCTCCGCCACCTCCCAAATTCCCCCTCATCTTTTCTTCCACCACAAATTCCCCCTTCCCCTCTTTCAGCACAAATCCCCCCCAATCCGCCCTCCTAGCACAAATCCTTCCCCTCAGATCACTCTTCCTAACCAGTGTTAATTTTGGCACCATATTTCGATTTAGTTTTAGTCTTAGGACTAAAATGGCATCTTAGTTTTAGTCCCATTTTAGTCTTCTGCAATTGTTTTAGTTTAGTCGTATTTAGTCGACTAAATCTCCAGTACATTTTAGTCTACTAAAATGTCCTATGTTTTAGTCGACTAAAATCTCCAGTATATTTTAGTCGACTAAAACGAATTTTAGTCATCTAAAATCTAATGGGTGTAATTCAATTGTAATGCATTAGTTAACAATTCTCTACAATTTGCAAACTCAATATATACTGCTGAAGTGAAAAATCTAATATGTTATTTATTATTACATTGAGGTATGAACTAGTACTACAGACCAGTGTTAATTTTGAAGTCAAATTTCAATTCAGTTTTAGTCTTAGTCTTTTGACTAAAATGGCATTTTAGTTTTAGTCCCATTTTAGTCTTTTGACTAAAATGCCATTTTAATTTTAGTCGTATTTTAGTCATTTCAGTTGTTTTAGTTTTAATCGTATTTTAGTCGACTAAAATAATATTCATTTAGTCGACTAAAATGTTTTAGTCCTTTTAGTCGACGAAATGAACACTGTTCCTAACACAAATCCCCCCCACCCCTCAAATAAACCAACCTCCCAGCACAAGTCTCCTCTCCTAGCCCTGCCCCCCCCCCAATTTTTCCTCCCAGCACAAATCATCTCGGCCCATTCTCCTTCCTAGCACAAACCCCCTAAATCACCCTACCTAGCACACCCCAATTCAACCCCAGTACAAATCCCCTCCCCCCCACAAATTTCCCCACCTAGAACAAATCTTATCTCCGCTACCCGCCAAATTCCCCCTCCAGCACGAATATCCCCACATCTTTCCTTCCACCACGAGTCCCCAATTTCAGTCTTTCAACACAAATCCCCCCAATCCCCCCTCCAAGTACAAATCCTTACCCTCAAATCACCATTCCTAACACAAATCCCTCCTCCTCTCAAATAAACTCACCTCCCAGCACAAATGCCCCCCAATTCTCCCCACAGCACAAATCCTCTCCCCTCAATATTTTTCCTCCCAGCAAAAATCCTCTCACCTCATTCTCCTTCCTAGCACAACCCCCCCCCCTCCTTTCCAGCACAGATCCCTCCATATCACCCCTCCTAGCACATCCTCTACAAATTACCCCCAGCACAAATCCAGCACAAATTACCCCTCCTAGAACAAATCTTATCTCACCACCCCCCAAATTCCTCCTCCCAGCGTAAATCCTCTTCCCCAATCCCACCTCTTAGCACACATTTCCCCCTCTTCCAGCACATATCCACCCCCCCCAAAAAAAAAACCCCTCCTCCTATCAACTTATCCACCTCTCTCTCCCCCTCCTAGTACAAATACTCTCATCCCCAGCACAAATATATGTTACACTATCCCCCTTCCAGTTGTGTCCCCAGTACAATACCCCCCTCCCTCACACACAGACCTTGGATACAGCACGGCAGATGTCTGTGAGATGTTCTTTCCTCCCAGGCCCCTCCTCATCTTGACACCTCCCAGTTGAAGAGGAGCCTAGGGGAAGCTGCTTTGCACAGGGGTACAGGGGTATGGGATTACGGCCGTGGGGACCCACCCACATTCTTTGCTGGAAGGGGATGGAGTAAGTGACCCCTGCTCAGTCCTGATCTGACAGTCCCGATCGAGGAACTTGGCAGTGACAGGAGGGAGAACCTGGAGGGGAGAGAGAACACAACCCGAACCTCCTCCCAGCTCTCTCCTTCTCTCCAGCTCAATGCTGACAGTAGTAGTAATGCTGCTGTCAATACTTCTGTCAGTTTGTAGTTGTAGGAAGACTCCAGGTGGCGCCCCCCCACCTCACGTGATACCACAGCGCCCAGGGCAGCTTCCCTCCTGCCCACCCCCCTAGTCCCGGCCCTGTAAATGGCCATCATTACACTTTACGCAGCACAGCCTGTTCTGTGATTGGAAGTAGGATAATCTGCAAGCTGTAACTGAATTTAAATAATATTGCTACTAGCCCATGCTAGTCCTGTTACCAGTGGCGGCTGGTAAAAAAAATTTTATGGGGGGGGGGGGGGCGCAAACTTACCTGCAAACGGAGCCTCCAACCTGGGCTGTCACGGTTCTCCTGATACCCAGTGGCTTCCGTGTTCCAAATCTTCAGCCTCCTGATTGGCCAGGACGTGAAGTCGGAAGCCGGAAGTGACGCAATGGTGAATTTTGATTCGCTAAAAGCAAAAGTGGGAGGGTTCAGGGCACAGTGCTCTGCGCCCCAAGGACAACGTCAAGCAAGCCAATTAGAGCCTCAGACTCTAATCATATGCTTGTTAAAAATTGACAGGGCTAATAGACAGCTATTAGTCCGGCGCCCCGCACCGTTGAACGATTTCTTTTTAAATAAATGATATGACTAACATTTTTTACTTTAAGATGTTAGTGTGTTAGTCATATTATCATTTATTTAAAAAGAAATTATTCTATGAATTTTGAGGGGGCGGTGCTGAACTTTGGGGGGGCGGCGCCCCTGCACCCCTTATGGACCAGCCGCCACTGCCTATTACTCTTATATTGGGGGATCATGCATAAGCAACAATTCATTTTTGTTTCAGCAAGGAAGATTTGTGTTGAATTTTCAAGTGGTACACTACTCTACAGAGATGATCAAACGCAATAAAGGAGCTATAAACCTTGTTCAAGTGGTTTTGAGAATCAATGGCATTTTCATATGAGCTGCAATTTAGATTGGATTTAGGGTGGTGCTGAATATAATAAAGGCATCACTACATGATGAATAATTGATTCATTGTTATGTTTTTATTGCAGATTAATTTTTATTGATGTATACTGTATAAGAAAGTGCTGGCACTAATCTTTTTATATCGGGATAGAGAACACCATAAGGAGGTGAGCTACCTGAACAACATGGGTATCACGTATTGCAGAGCCTGATATGTTGAGGAAGGCCTCTCTTACACCTCTGACTTGGGGGCCCCTGATAGTATGAACAGGAGGAGCAGGAGTGCAGAATGGGACAAGCCTGTAATTCTTGCTAGCAGGGCAGGTGTCCACATCTGCCAGGGCTAGTCGCCAGTGGTCTTCAGTGAAGAAGGCAGGCTGGGTGGCAGCTGGTGAGCAGAAAACTGAAGCAGTTCAGTACTGGCAACAGCAGACAGGTGAGGCATATACTGGTAGCAGACAGTAGAAAAGCAGACACAGCTAGATGGCAGGCAAATCCTGGTGACAGCATGAAGAATATCAGAGTCAGGCAGGCTGGGTCACACACACTGGCAGTTTGGGTACAGGGGCACAGGCAAAAACATGGTCAAGGTACAAGCCAGGTCAGAAGCCGATCAGTGAAGCAGTAGCAAATGGAGCAGGCAAAAGCGGTGGTCAAGAGGCAAGCTGAGGTCAGTACAAGCAGAGTTCATGGAGTAGTTAAAATGAGCCGGGTCAGCAACAGGAGTCAGCAAACAGGATCACAGGTTCTCAGGACACACAGAAGGCTGAAGACAAAGCAGCACTAAACCTGAGCATTGGCTTGGTTTAAAAAGCCCATTTGGCGTCACTATCTGTCACGGGTGCGCGTGAGCATGCCAATGCACACGTGTACTAATGCGCGCATTGCTGCGTGCACATTTGCGTGCATGCACGTGTGCCCAATTCCTACGTCCATGAGAAAGTAAGTGGACTAGTCTATGAAGATTCACAGAATTCCCACCAGAGGCGCCATCTTGTCTACTGGCATGCCCATCCTGACAATGGAGGATGTCAAAGATTAGGTGCAGAGTGCTTTTTTAAGAAGAGAACCCAGCAAGACCCTCTCATAATGCAAGTAGGGTTGAAAGAATTCAGGAGTCAGTAGTATGAAAGGCAAAGTTGGGCGACAGCAGTTGCTCCAGATCTTAGAAAATGAGACGAAGCTTCACTTTGCAAAGAATACCCAATCACGTGCAAGGAAATAGAAAAGTAAAACAGTATTTTTGCTTGCACATGATTGGATGATGGAAGTCAGCCGAGATTCTGCTCATTTACTAAGCTCTACAGCAACTGCGCTTGCAGAGGGCAACTGCACTGTGCAAAGTGCACAGTCTATATCCCTTTAGTAAATCAACCCCATTGTTTTTTATTCTTCTCTCCCTCTATTGAGATACTGCTGTTTTTTTTTTTTTTTTTTTTTTTTTTAATCAAAAGGAAAGTTTATTGAGCATAAAATTCAATACAGGTTATTAACATCAAGATACAAGGTGCAGAATGCACCAATATTATGCATAGTGTCTAATACACAGAGTTTTCTGACACGTCATTATAGTTTTAATTCAAGTGTCGAACATTGTCATGCATATAAAGAATACATTTTCACTAGGGCATAGTGGGTCTAAACAAAAACAGTTTCCGCTAAGCAGACAAGAGTCAAAAAGCAGGAGAAGAAGCATTTGACACTAGTCGGTACATGTGGAGGATTAATTTATCCACCTATCCCATATCTTATGATATTTGCCCGGGCAGCCACAATGGGTATACAAAACCTTCTTGTAAGGGAGGGTGAGATTCACAGCCCTCTTCCATTGCTGTGTGGTAGGGGGGGTAGGCCGAAGCCACAATTGAGCTATCTGCATTCTGGCAATGAAGAGGGTTTCCTGCAAGAATATTGACAGGTATTTCTCCTCTTCTGGGACGGGGAGGAGGCCAAGCAGGCATTGGCGTGGGCATAATGTTAGAGGGGAGCCCATACAGTCATGAAGGAATTTGACTATTTGTGACTAGGGATGAGCTTCGTGTTCGAGTCGAACCCATGTTCGACTCGAACATCGGCTGTTCGATCGTTCGCCGAATTGCGAACGTTATGGGCCGTTCGCGCTAAATTCGTGTGGCGCGTCACGGCCCATAATTCACTGCGGCATCGCAGTGCATTGCTGGCTGATGATTGGCCAAGCATGCACTATGACTCGCATGCTTGGCCAATCACAGCGCTGTCAGTAGAGAGAGCTGTAATTGGCCAAAGCCAGGGTGGCTTTGGCCAATTATGGCTCAGGGGATTTAGTACACACCCCACACTATATAAGGCCGCCTGCACGGCGGCCCTGTGTAGTGTGTGTTCCGGTGTGCTGAGAGATAGAGAGAGAGAGAGACAGTGTCATTTGATTTGAGTTAGATAGATTAGGCAGAACAGTCAGTCAGTTAGCTGCACTTACAGTGTATTGTGTATATATATGCATCCCAGGTGTTGCATATATATATACACTGTATTCAGTTTAGCTAGATCCGTTCCTGTTATCTTCTATCTAGACTATTTACATTTAATGCAGTGCGTCCTGCTCACAGTGTTCAGCTAGATCCGTTCCTGCTATTTACATTTAGTGCAGTGCGTCCTGCTCACAGTGTTCAGCTAGATCCGTTCCTGTTATCTTCTAGACTATTTACATTTAGTGCAGTGCGTCCTGCTCACAGTGTTCAGCTAGATCCGTTCCTGCAATTTACATTTAGTGCAGTGCGTCCTGCTCACAGTGTTCAGCTAGATCCGTTCCTGCTATTTACATTTAGTGCAGTGCGTCCTGCTCACAGTGTTCAGCTAGATCCGTTCCTGCTATTTACATTTAGTGCAGTGCGTCCTGCTCACAGTGTTCAGCTAGATCCGTTCCTGCTATTTACATTTAGTGCAGTGCGTCCTGCTCACAGTGTTCAGCTAGATCCGTTCCTGTTATCTTCTAGACTATTTACATTTAGTGCAGTGCGTCCTGCTCACAGTGTTCAGCTAGATCCGTTCCTGCAATTTACATTTAGTGCAGTGCGTCCTGCTCACAGTGTTCAGCTAGATCCGTTCCTGCTATTTACATTTAGTGCAGTGCGTCCTGCTCACAGTGTTCAGCTAGATCCGTTCCTGCTATTTACATTTAGTGCAGTGCGTCCTGCTCACAGTGTTCAGCTAGATCCGTTCCTGCTATTTATATTTAGTGCAGTGCGTCCTGCTCACAGTGTTCAGCTAGATCCGTTCCTGCTATTTACATTTAGTGCAGTGCGTCCTGCGCACAGTGTTCAGCTAGAGCCGTTCCTGCTATTTACATTTAGTGCAGTGCGTCCTGCTCACAGTGTTCAGCTAGATCCGTTCCTGTTATCTTCTAGACTATTTACATTTAGTGCAGTGCGTCCTGCTCACAGTGTTCAGCTAGATCCGTTCCTGTTATCTTCTAGACTATTTACATTTAGTGCAGTGCGTCCTGCTCACAGTGTTCAGCTAGATCCGTTCCTGCTATTTACATTTAGTGCAGTGCGTCCTGCTCACAGTGTTCAGCTAGATCCGTTCCTGTTAAATTCCTACTGACCGGCAGGCTTGTCTGGTTACAGTATATAAAGCTACCTGAAGAAAATTACAGGTGTTCTATTTGATCCTATTAGTACCACGGTCAGGCAGCTAGACTATTTACATTTAGTACAGTGCGTCCTGCTCACAGTGTTCAGCTAGATCCGTTCCTGTTATCTTCCTACTGACAGGCAGGCTTGTCTGGTTACAGTATATAAAGCTACCTGAAGAAAATTACAGGTGTTCTATTTGATCCTATTAGTACCACGGTCAGGCAGCTAGACTATTTACATTTAGTACAGTGCGTCCTGCTCACAGTGTACAGCTAGATCCGTTCCTGTTATCTTCCTACTGACAGGCAGGCTTGTCTGGTTACAGTATATAAAGCTACCTGAAGAAAATTACAGGTGTTCTATTTGATCCTATTAGTACCACGGTCAGGCAGCTAGACTATTTACATTTAGTACAGTGCGTCCTGCTCACAGTGTACAGCTAGATCCGTTCCTGTTATCTTCCTACTGACAGGCAGGCTTGTCTGGTTACAGTATATAAAGCTACCTGAAGAAAATTACAGGTGTTCTATTTGATCCTATTAGTACCACGGTCAGGCAGCTAGACTATTTACATTTAGTACAGTGCGTCCTGCTCACAGTGTTCAGCTAGATCCGTTCCTGTTATCTTCCTACTGACAGGCAGGCTTGTCTGGTTACAGTATATAAAGCTACTTGAAGAAAATTACAGGTGTTCTATCCCAGCTTAGTGCAGCTACAGGCCATTAGTATGTCTGGAAGGCCAAGAAGGAGAGGCAGACAGTCACAAGCCAATAAGAGAGGGCAAGCAGGCTCTGTGTCTAGTGCTGGTCGTGGAGACGGTGCATCCTCATCAGCACGTGGCCATGGGACACGCTTGGCCTTTTTTTCGGCAGCTGGCCATGTTGAGCCGCAACATGCGGAAGACTTGGTCGAGTGGATGACCAAGCCGTCCTCATCCTCCTCATCCTCTCTCACCCATGCCCAGGGTGCTTTGTCTGGCAAAGCAGCGGCCTCTTCCCTCAGCTCAATGTCATCAGTGACTCCTTCCCTAGCTCCACCATGTCCTCATGAGGATTCCCTCGAACTGTTTGACCACAGTGTTGGGTACATGCTCCAGGAGGATGCCCAGCGTTTGGAAGGCTCTGATGACGATACTGAGCTCGATGAAGGCAGTAACATGAGCGCGGACAGAGGGGGTGCCCAAGAAGGACAGCAATCTGGCAGTCATGCTCCCCCTGCTGCAGCATACTGCCAGGTTTGCTCCAGTGATGAGGAGGGAGGGGATGATGAGGTCACTGACTCAACGTGGGTGCCTGATAGGAGAGAGGAGGAGGAGGAGGAGGAGGAGGAGGAGGAGGCGGCAGCACATCACCAACGAGGCAGGATGCCCTCCAGGGGCCAGCCTAAGGGCAGCACATTGACTGCATCACACCCCAAAGCTCCACATGTGCAGGGCGCTGCAGTCTCTGCGCGTTATTCAAAAAGTTCTTTGGTGTGGGCCTTTTTTGAGACGAGTGCATCAGATCGCACCGCTGCTATTTGCAACATATGTCTCAAGCGTATCTCGCGTGGCCAAAATATCTCCCGCTTGGGTACCACATGCTTGACCAGACATATGTTGACCTGCCATGCAGTTCGTTGGCAAGCGTATCTAAAAGACCCACACCAAAGAACAAAGAGGATCTCTCCTTGCTCCTCATCAGCTGAGATTTCCAACCCCACTAGACCTTCAGTCCTCTCTGAGACCTGCAGTGAGAGGAATGAAGGTGTAGAATTAGGTGTGTCACAGCCAAGTACTTGTGGGCAATCTGCTTTTGGTACACCGACGTCAGATTGTACCAGGCAAATTTCCCTGCCCCAGCTGCTGCACCGCCGAAAGAAGTTTGCTCCCAGCCATCCACATGCCCAGCGGTTGAATGCTAGCTTGGCAAAATTGCTAGCACTTCAACTGCTGCCTTTTCAGTTGGTAGACTCTGCCCCCTTCCGTGAGTTTGTGGAATGTGCGGTTCCTCAGTGGCAGGTACCCAAACGCCACTTTTTCTCACGGAAGGCGATTCCGGCTCTCTACCGGCATGTGGAAGGCAATGTCCATGCCTCGCTGGACAGGGCGGTCAGCGGTAAGGTGCATATTACCGCTGACTCATGGTCCAGCAGGCATGGACAGGGACGTTACCTAAGTTTCACGGCGCATTGGGTGACTCTGCTGGCAGCTGGGAAGGATGCAGGACAAGGTGCAGTAGTGTTGGAGGTTGTTCCGCCACCACGCCTCCAAAATGCTGATTGTGACACACCTCTCTCCTCCACCCCCTCCTCTTCTTCTTCCTCCATGGCCTCTTCCTCGGAACCAGCGGTGCTCCGTAGGCGTTCAAGGGGCTACGCAAGTACGCAGGCCAAAAGATGCCATGCGGTGCTTGAGCTGGTGTGCTTGGGGGACAGGAGCCACACTGGGGCAGAGGTTCTGTCAGCTCTGCAGGGGCAGGTTCAGAGGTGGTTGACGCCACGCCAACTTAAGGCAGGAATGGTGGTTTGCGACAATGGCACCAACCTCCTCTCTGCCCTCCGACAGGGACAAATGACCCATGTGCCCTGTTTGGCTCACGTCCTTAACTTGGTGGTGCAGCGGTTCTTGGGCAGGTACCCGGGCTTACAGGATGTCCTGAGGCAGGCCAGGAAAGTCTGTGTGCATTTCCGCCGGTCATATAATGCCAGTGCTCGGCTGACGGACCTCCAAAAGGAGTTTAACCTGCCCAAGAACCGCCTAATCTGTGACATGCCCACCAGGTGGAACTCAACGTTGGCCATGCTGCAGCGGCTGCACACGCAGCAGAGGGCCATAAATGAGTACCTGTGCGACTATGGCACCAGGACAGGGTCAGGGGAGCTTGGTTTTTTTTCCCCACGCCAGTGGGCCATGATCAGGGATGCATGCACTGTCCTGTCACCATTCGAGGAGGCCACGAGGATGGTGAGCAGTGACAGTGCATGCATCAGTGACACTGTCCCCCTTGTCCACCTGTTGGAGCACACGCTGCATGGAATAATGGACAGGGCACTTGAGGCAGAACAGAGGCAGGAAGAGGAGGACTTCCTTAGCTCTCAAGGCCCCCTTTATCCAGACAGTGTTCCTGCGTGCCCGCCGATCACACAGGAAGAGGACGAGGAGGAAGAGGAGGAGGAGGAAGATTGTGTCAGTATGGAGGTGGAGCCTGGCACTCAGCATCAGCAGCAGTCTTTAAGGGATCAGTCCCAAGAAACACATGGACTTGTACGTGGCTGGGAGGAGGTGGCTGCGGACCATGTCGTTCTTAGTGACCCAGAGGACTCCGGACCGAATGCCTCAGCAAACCTACGCTGCATGGCCTCCCTGATCCTGCAAAGCCTGCGTAAGGATCCTCGTATTCGTGGTATCAAGGAGAAGGACCAATACTGGCTGGCAACCCTCCTTGATCCACGTTACAAGGGTAAGGTTGCGGACCTTATCTTGCCATCGCAGAGGGAGCAGAGGATGAAACATCTTCGGGAGGCCTTGCAGAAAGGTCTGTGCAACGCGTTCCCAGAGACTGGGAGGTTACAAACTCCTGTTTCTGGACAACGTGTTGCTGAGGCTTCGGTCAGTCAAAGAAGGAGCGGTGGAGAAGGTGGCCGTCTGACCGATGCGTTCAGACAATTTTTTGGTCCGCAGCCCCAAGGTATGATCGGTTCCAGCAACCATCGCCAGCGTCTGTTTTACATGGTGCAGGAATACCTAGGGGCAAGATCAGACTTGGACACCTTTCCCACCGAAAATCCTCTGGGTTACTGGGTCTTGAGGATGGATCACTGGCCAGAGCTTGCACAGTATGCAATTGAGCTACTGGCCTGTCCTGCATCCAGCGTTCTTTCGGAACGCACATTCAGTGCTGCTGGAGGCGTGGTAACCGATCAAAGGGTGCGTCTGTCCACCGACTCGGTCGATCGGCTGACCTTCATAAAAATGAATGAGTCTTGGATCACCACCAGCTACCAAGCACCTGATGCTGATGTAACCGAATAATTTTTTTTGAAATCTCAGATCCCTTCAAAGACTGCCTATGCTGATGCTGAGTGACTATCCCTGAGTAATTATCCTCTTCCTCCTCAATCATCACGCTGATAGCTTGTAAGAACATTTTTGGTTCTGGGCGCCACCACCAGTGCCTAAGGCACAATTTTTCAGCCCCTGTTTAACAGGGGCGTGTAATTACAATTTTTGATGTAATACTTTGCAGCAGGGCTCGTTCCTGCATTCCAACTAGAGTGTCTGTGAGGGGTTGCAGTGTTGTGGCACCAGCACCAGTGCCTAAGGCCTAATTTTTCAGCTCCTGTTCAACAGGGGCATGTAATTACAATTCTTGATCTAATATTTCACAGCAGGGCCCTGTGAGGGCTTACAGTGTTGTGGCCACAGCAACACCTAAGGCCCAAATTTCTGCTGAGTATATAGGGCAGGACCCTACTTTCAAACATCTAACTTACAAACGACTCCTACTTGCAAACGGAAGGAGACAACAGGAAGTGAGATGAAATCTACCCCTAGGAAGGGAAATTCTCTCCTGTAAGAGTTAATATGGGAAAACAAGTTCTCCTTTCCACTGATGCTTTCCAATCCTTGTTCCACAAAAAAACCCAAATTTTCAAAAAACATTTTTCATTGGGACAAAAAAGTGAGGTGAAATCTTCTGAAGAGGAGGAAAGACAGCAAAACAAATGTCACAGGGGTGATAACCCTTCCCTATGTTTTCCAAAAAGCGTAGAAAAGATTTTTTGGCTGGAGCTAAACACGTTAAAAATGTTCAAAATTACAAACAGATTCTACTTAACAACAAACCTACAGTCCCTGTCTTGTTTGCACCGCCTGTATACTGCTGTTCAGAGTATATAGGGCCTGGTGGCCCCACACCTTTCCTTATTTTAATTTGGGTGCGGGGTTCCCCTTAATATCCATACAAGACCCAAAGGGACTGGTAATGGACTGGGGGGTACCCATGCCGTTTGTCTCACTGATTTTCATCCATATTGCCATGACCCGACATGACATTAAACCCGCAAGCAGTTTTAAATGAGATTTTTTCCTTTAAAAATGACATTTGGTGCAGGGACTGTTCTAAACATGGGAAACACGCGCCACTTTACAGGCATACTATAGACACCCCCCAGGTACGATATTTAAAGGAATATTTCACTTTTTTTTTTTTACTTTAAGCATCATTAAAATCACTGCTCCCGAAAAAACGGCCGTTTTTAAAAGTTTTTTTTGCATTGATACATGTCCCCTGGGGTAGGACCCGGGTCCCCAAACCCTTTTTAGGACAATACCATGCAAATTAGCCTTTAAAATGAGCACTTTTGATTTCGAACGTTCGAGTCCCATAGACGTCAATGGGGTTCTAACGTTCGTGCGAACTTTCGGTCCGTTCGCGGGTTCTGGTGCGAACCGAACCGGGGGGTGTTCGGCTCATCCCTATTTGTGACCAATAGCGCTGGATAGACGGGCAAGACCATATGAGATGGTAAAAAGTGCTAGGGGTGCCACCGCAGCGGGGACAGGCTTAGTCAGTGTCCGGCTTATACTTAAGGATTCGTGCAGGGATAAGGTATGACCTATGGAGGATGTAGAGGTGGGTGAGGCGGTCTGACAGTTTAGGAGATACTTTTGTGCAGGTCGCCAGTATTTCCCCCCATTGTTCATCGTCTATTTCGCCAGTGTCATTTTCCCATTTAGCTTTTAGATGTTGTGTATGAGTGGTGGCAGAGGGTGAGAGGAGATGATTGTAGAGATTAGAGATCAACTTTTTAGGGTCGTCGCCTAAGGCCATGTCTGCGAAGATTACTACTTCTGGGCTGGGGATGGAGTCATTAAACTGAGACTGGAGAGCGTGGCGGACTTGGAGGTAAAGGAAAAACATATGGTTAGGAAGAGCAAAGTCCTCCTTCAGGGTCTGGAATGTTTTAACTGCACCTCCAGAAATAATCTGGGAGAGGTAAATGACTTTATAAATTATCCATAGTTTATAGTCTGGAATAGTCAATAGTTCAGGGAGCTGAGGGTTATCCCAAAGTGGTGTGTGGGCGTGTATGGGGGGAGCCCCAATAGTGGTGAATGCACGCTGTCAAATTCTGCTGTGGTGTTTTAACATGTGACACCCACCCCCGGAGCGGGGCACACCCCTGTGTTTGCAGAAAAGTATCTGAAATGGGTGAGCCACCACATCTGACGCAGATGTGCATACCAATGCGGAGTAACAAAGTTTATCGTGCCTATTAAAATAATAAAAATGGGACAGCTGGGAAGCCATGTAGTAAAATGTGAGGTCGGGAGTGGCCGTTCCCCCCAGGTGAGTGGGACACTTCAATGTTTGCCATGATAATTTATGTCGAGAGGAGCCCCATATAAAGGTATTAAGTATGGATTCCAGGGATCTAAATACGTGGGTCGGGATGTATAGTGGAGCATGCCAGAATAGGTATAATAATTTAGGAAGGAGGATCATCTTCACCAAATTAATACGACCCATTACTCGGATGGGAAGCCTAGACCATATTTGTGTTTTGCTTTTAAGAAGAGCGTACATTGGTTCGATGTTGAGGCGTGTATAGTCCGCTAGGGAGCGTGAGCATTGTATGCCTAGGTATTTAATCTGGTTGGTCCTTACCAGCGGAAGAGCCTCTTGGGCGTTTGTTGGAACGGAAACATCTATGGGGAGTATTTGGGATTTGGACCAATTTATCTGCAGCCCCGAGAAGGTCCCGAACTGTTGAATAAGGTGTAGTGCTGCTGCTAGAGAGGGACCTGCGTCTGTTAGATAGAGACGCATGTCGTCTGCATATAGACTGATTACCTCCGTCAGCTGCCCCATACGGAGACCCCTGATATCAGGGTGCGTCCTGATGGCGATGGCTAATGGCTCAACAGCCAGCGCATACAGCAGAGGAGATATGGGGCAGCCCTGACGTGTTCCTCTAGACAGTGGAAATGGGGTGGACGTTTTACCGTTAACTTGGATCCGGGCAGTGGGGGCCTGGTAGAGGAGCTGGAGCCATCTGATGAATCTGGGCCCAAAGCCAAATCTGTGGAGACACTCCCACAAATAGCCCCACTCCACAAAGTCAAATGCCTTAGCGGCGTCCAGGCTAACCACCACCCTGGAGCCAATGTCATCGTGTGTAGCTTGAAGGTTTGTAAATAGTCTTCTCAGGTTGAATGCTGTGTTCTTATTGGGCATAAAGCCTGTTTGGTCGGCATGAATGAGGCTAAGTATGACTTTATTGAGTCTCAGGGCAAGGATTTTGGCAAGGATTTTTACATCTAGCTGGAGGAGAGATATCGGGCGGTAAGATTCGGGGTGGAGAGGATCTTTACCCAGTTTTGGGATAAGAACGATCAAGGCCTCAATCATAGTGCGCGAGAGTGTACCTGATTCATAAATATGTGAATATAGAGATTCTAGTCTGGGTATGAGGAATTCTTGAAACTGAGAATAAAATTCCAACGGAAGACCATCAGAACCTGGGGCCTTTGACGCCGGTAAGCTCGCTATTGCCTCCTTGATGCACTCCTCAGTAATGGGTGCCTCAAGAAGCTCCACCTGGGAGGTCGTGAGGGAGGGGAAGTCAATGTTTTGCAGTAGAAGGTGTAACTCACCTGGGGGGCGATCAGCTCTAGAGGTGTACAGGTCAGCATAAAACCTTTTGAATTCATGAGCAACTTGGTCAGAGTCTGTGAGTACGGCTCCATCTTGTGAATGAAGCCGAACCACAACTGGGGGAGTGTGATCTAGATGAGCCATGTAGGCGAGAAGTCTCCCTGCCCGCTCTCCATGTTCGAATACCCTTTGTTTGCTAAAAAAAGATACCCTTTTTTGCTTTCTCATAGTGTAGATGGTCTGTGAGTCTGGACTGCAAGTGAAGTTGAGCTGAATTCAAAGGTGTGGGGTCCGCAAGGAAAACCCGCTCGAGGGGGCTTAGGTGTTCCTCAGCCTGTTGAAGGACAATTTTAGAGGAGGCCTTATGTCTATTAATGTGTGCGGAGAGGGTCAAGCGGGCATGAGACTTGAACGCCTCCCACACCGCCCCGGTCGAGGCCGAACCCTGATTTGACTGGAAATAATGAGACCACTCACGCTGTATGAACTCAGTATCCGTGAGGACAGTGAACAAGAATGGGTTCAGTCTCCACTGTCGAGACGGCGGGGCGGAAGGCAATGGCAGAGTGATCCAGTAAGGTGAATGGTCCGAAAGGACCCTCACACTGAAACCTACTGCGAGGAGCTCTGGGATCAAGGTAGGAGTGAGCATAATCATGTCTATGCGGGACATTGCAGATAGCGAGGGTGTGAAGCAGGAATATGCAGATGTAGTGGGGTGTTTAAGTCGCCAAGTGTCAGTCAAGGCAAATTCTGAGAGGAATCTGCCAAACCTAGTCAGGGCTGGTCTGTTCGGTAGCGTATTGGATGAGTGAAGCCTGTCCAGGAGGGGGTCAATCACCATATTGAAGTCACCCAACCATATAGCCGGAACTGTTGGATGCTCAGACATGAAGGCCAATCCTTCTTTGAGGGTAGCAAACTGGAATGGCGGGGGTATATAGAAGGCCAGCAAGAGAATCTCGAGCCCCCCCACCATGGCATGTAAGAAGAGGAACCTTCCCTGCTGGTCCGACCTTAAACTATGAAGCTGGAATTGGACCGTTTTGGCGATAAGAATAGCTATACCTCTTGAATTGTTGGTGAATGGGGCCTGATATGTCCAGCCCACCCAAGGTTTTTTAAGCGCCAACTGCATTTGCCCCGTTACATGAGTCTCCACAAGCACAGAATGTCTGCACGCATGCGCTTGAGGTGGGACAACGCAGCCAGGTGCTTGGACCTATCCCGCAATCCCCTCACGTTCCACGTAACAATTTTTAGGGAGGCCATCTCAGTGTTAAGAGTAAGTGTATACTCAATCGGACCAGCATGAAAGGACCCACAATCACAGACATCACATAGCAGACCAATACAAACAATGATGTAAATTGAGGCACAGAGCCCACTTCATATATCATGTTGGAGCCCTGTAGACAGGCCGATCGAGGCCGCAGAATGACCACAGCCAGCCTGCAGGAAGCCATGCAGATAAACACCCTGAACAGTCCAGACAATATCGAGCAGTGTATAAGCTGTATTACATGACACGTTAAACAATGCATAAATGAGCAGAGAAAAATAAAAAAATAAACGAACAAAACAGTTAAAACCAAAACTTTGCCAGCTCTGAACCAGCGCGGCAAGACAAACTTGTGGCAACCCTCCACGGCCGTGGGGGCTGCTGCTGGCCAGGGAAACATTGCTTTTTGCAGCTGTGAGGGGGGACTCAATCTGCTCAATGAGGGAGAGATAGTGCAGCAGGGTAAAGGAGGAAGAGGATCGGGTGTCCCCCCAGGTGCCGCTGAGGACGAACAAAAGTTAACAGAAGAGCACAGCGGTGTAAACAGTTAGGCATCCGGGCGTGCGGAGGGGGTGTGAAAAACTATCTGAGCCCGGCTGGATAGGTGTCTCATCTGTGGGGCCAAATAGCTTTGCAGAGCAGCCAAGATGGCGTTACAAGGGTAGCGTATTAGACGAAGGAAGAGAGGCAGGCAATATACAGGGACATCCGTTAGGGTGGCGTAAGCCAGGGTATGAGAAGGGGGAAAAACGTGGGTAGCATAACTCACTGTTCATGAGGTGTGCATCCTCAGTATGGGGTTGAAGGTCCCGTCTGAGTACAGGTCGACAAAGCAGGAGTACGTGGCGCAGTTGACGATGGCGCTGGGCCAGCCGCAGCCTGGTTTTCCAGCCATGGAATGACCGCCGAAGGATCCTCAAAGAAGTGAGCCTTGCCATCACGGATCACTTGGAGTCACGCTGGAAACAGCATAGCATAGGTTAGGTGGTGATTGCGCAGTTGCCACTTGGCCTCTGAGAATTGCGCCCTCTTCTTCTGAACCTCTGCAGAGAAGTCAGGGAATACTGCGATGTGAGCTTCTCCGAATGGTATGTTTCCTTTTTCACGGGTGAGGCGTAAGATAGTGTCTCTGTCCCGGTAGTTCAGTAGCTTTGCAATGAAGGTTCGTGGAGGAGCTCCGGGGGGCGGGAGCCACGCTGCCAGCCGGTGCGCGCGCTCCACCACAAATGTGGAGGAGAAGGCCTCCCTACCGAAATTGGTGATTAGGAGGTTCTCTAGGGATGTGGGGGGATCCGAGCCCTCTGACCTCTCCGGAAGCCCCACAAATCGGAGGTTGCAGCGGCGTAGTCTGTTTTCCATATCGACCTGTTTACTTAGGACAGTGTTGAGCTGATATTGAAGCCTCTCCGTGGTGACCTGTAGTGGCAGTATTTCGTCTTCCACCTGCCCAATCCTACGTTCTGCTTCGGATACCCTCTCTCTCAGCTTATGAATGTCCTGGCGGATTAGGGAAATATCAACTTTGACTTCCTCAATCTTAGATGTGAGGGTCGTTTGGCAGAGGGAAACTGCGTCGAGGATTCGGGCTGTGTCTCCAGACTGCGGAGTCTCTTCCCCTGCGGCTGAGGTGGCGCCATCTTCGCTCGCTGGGTCCCGCTCCTCGTGGCGGTACTTATCCAGTTTTCCAAGCATCCCTGTGGCTCGCTTAGGTGGCGACATGGTCCCGGGAGTAGTCACAGGTAGCCAGAGCAGGTTGTACCAGTTTTAGGGGTGATTTGGCCCCAAAGGATAAAGTTAGAGGATAAGTTTAGCCGGAGCTCTCACACCATGCTCCTTACTCCATGCAGCTTCAGGCCACCCCCCGAGATACTGCTGTTTTGCTGCACCATTCTCTTCTGGCAAGCAGGGGGAGAGCTAAAGCCAAGCAATCCTATAAAGTTCTATGCAGAGCACTGAGCATGCTGGGAATTGTAGTTTGATACGGCAGCCATATAATGGTTACACTAGATTGGAGAGATTGTTTTTTATTAAACTGCCCAGAAAAGTTCTTCCTTTAAGCACCAACGGAGTTTGAGGGAGAGCACCTCTGTATATTTGCCTGCCAGTTGGAGACCATACCAGGGGAGATCTGAACCTAAGACTGGGAATTAGGACAACCAGAGGCAGTGCAGCACCTCCCACATAGGAGCACCTGCACTGCTGCAGCAAAGATACGGGGGTGTCCAGTCTCCCTCTGCTTCCTACCGCTGATCACCGGAGGCTTTTAGAGGAGGGACCGAGGGGGCCCCCCTTCTACACTGAGAGGTCACTGCAGCATCCAGGGGACTGGTAAAAGGGCTATTTGCCCATTGCTGATACTGCTAGCAGGGACTGTGCTACTGTGAGCAGGATACCAAGTATACCCAATCCATACTGCACTTTGTACTGCACTTATTTCAAATCTAGCCTTCAGCTATACCAATCCTATACCACATCATACCCAACCTTTACTGCATCTGAACTACATCTAAACTACATCTACCTTACACCTGTGCTGAGACAGTACCATACTTATAATGCATGCAGGTTAACTGGGACTGTAGTTAAGTGCAAAGACGCTCTTTAAGGACCTCAACAATAGCCGGCAGAAGAACATTTCAAAAGACTGCCCCTCCAGACATAATAATTCTGCAAGCCCCCTTTATTCCCCTGCCCCCTCTGCTACCATTCTCTCTCTTTTTTTTTTTGAACAGTGCATACCAGTCTGTTTAGGACTAGCATTGCTGCCATAAATGTGCTCTGGCAGTATAGTTCCAGCATTCAGTAGATTAAACTTTACTACTGTTCACTGTTGCACTTGAGCTGGCCGTTTATACTACTGTTTATGCTGATCTGGATGCAAATTTGTCATCTTATGCCTAGTCCCTAACTTTGTATGTTAAATTGTGTTATTACCATTGTTAATCCATTTTATGCTTGCCTAGTTACCAACCATATTGAGTGACAATATATTAAGTTTGCCTTTACTACCTGGTTTGGTGCCCATTTTTCTTGATGTAGCACTAGTATTGTATCTCACTAGAGGGAAATTACTTTTGGTGATTTCCTGTGATATTGTATGTTTGTACACTCAACTTGGTAAACCAGAGGGGCTGAGGATCTGGAAAAGGTTGAAGCAAAGAACAGAGGACCCATCCTACCCAGCGCCTTCTACGGGGGTAGAGCTACATAGGCAACACAGAGTTCAGAGGTCAGTAGCAAATAACACAGAATACAGGGGGTCAATTGTATGTAACGTAGAGTGCAGAGGTCAGGAGTAGGAGTGTGTCTATGGGAATGTTTGACCATCCTTCCCGAAGCGCTTTTGTGAGGTCAGGCACTAATTTTGGAGAAAAGGCCTGGCTCGCAGTCTCTGCTCTACTTCATCCCAAAGGTGTTCTATCGGGTTGAAGTCAGGACTCTGTGCAGGCCAGTCAAGTTCCTCCCCCCCCAAACTCACTCATCCATGTCTTTATGAACCTTGCTTTGTGCACTGGTGCGCAGTCATGTTGGACTAGTAAGGGCCAACCCCAAATTGTTCCCACAAAGTTGGGATCATGAAATTGTCCACAATGTCTTGTATGCTGATGGCTTAAGAGTTCCCTTCACTGGAACTAAGGGGCCAAGCCCAACCCCTGGAAAACAACCACCCACCATAATCCCCCCTCCACAAAATGATTTGGACCAGTGCACACCCATTTAAAGCAGTTGTAAACCGCTGGTGGTTAAATAAAAAAATCCTGCAAGACAATGTCATAATGTGCTAGTATACATTGCATGCTAGCACATTATGAGAGACTTACCTTAGAATGAAGCATTCCAGTGCCGCGATGCCAGCGCTGAGACGGCTGACAACTTCATCCAGTTGTCCTTCCGGGTTCACGGCCTCTGGCTACATGAGTGGCCGGGGGTGTGATGATGTCACTCCCGCACATGCTCGTGGGAGCAGCCGTTTCCAGCACGGGCTCTGAAGGTCTAGCACTGTAAGCCTGACCTTCAAAACGCATGCGCCGATGATGTCATCAGTTGCAAGCACTCTGAATATCTCCTGTCTGTGCAAGTTTAGGAGATATTCACAGTACCTACAGGTAAGCCTTAGTATAGGCTTCTTGTAGATACAAGTGGTGTAATAGAGTTTACAACCACTTTAAGTGAATGAGACAACGTTGCAATCATTTCACAACCTCATGCAAAGCATGTAGTTGCAGCGCAGTGGTGTGGGCTTTTATGGGTTAAAGCAGGCTGTGAGGAGGGAGGCAAAATAACTCCTCCTGTCAAGCACCCTCCCAAAACTGCAGATCACTCTTCAGGGGGCTACCAGATATGTAAATGAACCCTGAAGGTGTTGAGGGCAGAGGATAAGAATGACAGACAGGCAACGTGTACTTTCAAAAGCTTAGCTACAGTATGTATTTGTCTCACTGGAAGTTTCTGTTAGAAATCAGAGAGGCTTCCATCTGCCTTCAGAGTCGTAGAAATTAATCTTTGCCACAGATCAGCCTCACTGTGTAATTTTTAGATGTTTCTGTCGGTTTGTTGTGACATGTTGATAAAGAAGATGTCATCCTTATCCGCACATCATGATGGGCTCCATAGTGCTTGCCTGTCTCCTCTGTAATATAAATAGAGGTGAAGTGTTCTAGATACAGCGCTGATCTGGAATAGATACTCATTGCTTATATTAAGGCCTCGGTGGAGGGAAATGATCTACAAATTCAGAGGGGACAAATGTTCAGTTATTCATCCGCAGGGACCTGAAGGATTGTGTACTCTGTGTTGTGACCCGACTGTTGTACATCATCTGAGTGAGAAAGTCGTGTCGCAGTGCACTGTGTTTACAGAAATAGGTCCACACATTCCAACTGTCCTGCATTTACTGGGACAGTTGTGCATCTTGGTCCTCTGTCTTGCCAATGCTGCTCCTGGGCCATGTCCCAAGATCACAACAACCTTATTTGAGTTACTGCACATGTGGGGATCAGGCCTTTAAGTGGACTGTCCCACAACTGTAAAATCTGAGCATTAGCATTATTAGCTAGCTTCCTATATTTCTGGAGCAATCAAGACTGTTCCCTTGCACCTTGGAATCTCCTAGGATTACTCATGTTACAACAAGAGTGTTCCCTGTGGTTTACTGCAGTTTCAAACCTAAAAACTGAATTAAAACCCAATCAGGGATACTGGACCATCCTCATAATTTCCTTGAACAGGTGAAGGTGGACTAACCCTGTAAAGCTTCACTTTAATAAAACAAAAAAAAATCTTGCAAACATGGCAACAGCATTCATTGTATAGAACGTATTTCATGGTCCCAAATGATATAAAACAGAAGCAGGCAGACTTCTGGGAAAATTGGTGAGCCAATCACACAAGCAGGAAATTTATGTTTCTGCGGAGTGGTCAGTACAGACTCTGTGTACAGAAAACTCCAGGCAGCCATATTGGAAAATTACAGTGGCTGCATATTGAAAAGGAAAGACTGCTGACTGAGAGACATTCGGGAGAGACCAGAGAAGGAGGAAAGTTGTTATGTAACCGGTTCACTGAGAGACTGGCTGGGGTATAAGCCTAAAAGTGGAATTGATCTCCTTAAAAAAGAGATCTGGGCAGCTGGTAAGAGGCAGTGATTTTCCAGGTGGAAGGACTTTCCTATCTTACATCACTTTTTCCTATGGTGTTTTTCAGTTTGAAGTCACTATCTTATATGAAGGAAAGACTTTTCTATAATGTGACCATAGAGTGATCAACAATAATACCAGCTCAGACATCTTTGGAGAACAACAACCTCTTTATATATTCTCATATGGTTTTATGATGTGATCATTTGCACAACTTTTCTTAGATGAATACTGCAAAGCAAATTGTTTTTTTTTTAGACATTTGAATCCTTTCATTTAGGACATCGCAGTACCTGTAGTGAATTAATACCTTGTATTTGGTCTCATATAGCGCAGTTTCTTCTTTCTGACATTTTACTTATTGTGTGTATCTCACATTCTAAGGCCTCATGCACACGAGATGCTGTTAAACTCGCGTTTAGAGGCAGTTGGACACTTTATTCAACTGCCCCTGAACCCATTCAATGTTATCCTATGTGTCCATGTACACAGTCTTGTTTTTTGGCATTTTTAGGCAGTTGCGTTTAACCTCGGTTTTCCAGAATAAAAAAAAATGGGTTCAGACGCAAAAGTTTTCCATGTTTCAGACGCCAAACGCCGCTAAACGCCGGTACCGCGTTTAGCCGCGTTTGCGTTTATAAGTGTTTTTTACAACCCGACTTTGGTCACAAAATGTAATTCTCTGCTGCAGAAAAGTGCTTGACATTTTGTGACCTGAATTTGGGGCCCCATATCTCAGGGCCACGTAGAGCTAGGAACCCCAAATTTGGTGTGCTAACACAGTTGGACTAACACTATAACATATCCAAAAGACATTCTCTGCTGCAGAAGTGCTTGACATTTTGCGACCCTACTTTGGAGCCCCATATCTTGGGGCCACTTGGTGCTAGGAACCCCAAATTTGGATATGTTGTAGTGCTAGATACGAGATATGGGGCCCCAAAGTTGGGTCACAAAATGTCATTCTCTGCTCTGCAGACGCTTCTAGACGTAAACGCGGCTAAACACGGCATGCAAACGCGGCAAAATGGCCGTTTCTAAACGCTGGTTTCAGCTATTAAAAACATGTTCAGCAGAGTTTGCACAGGCGTCTCGTGTGCATGAGGCCTAAACTGCAGCAAGACCACATTTGTTGTATCTTCTAGAACAGACAGGGATTGCAATCTTGTCTCTTCTGGAAGTATCATTTAGACAGCGCTGTATTTTTTGTTTTGATATATGCACAGCCATTAATGTCTAAACCACTGGCAACAAAAGTGAGTATACCCCTAAGTGAAAATGTCCAAATTGGGCTCAATTAGCCATTTTCCCTCCCCGGTGTCATGTGACTCGTTAGTGTTACAAGGGCTCAGGTGTGAATGGGGAGCAAGTGTGTTAAATTTGGTGTTTTCGCTCTCACTCTCTCATACTGGTCACTGGAAGCTTAACATGGCACCTCATGGCAAAGAACACTCTGAGGATCTGAAAAAAGAATTGTTGCTCTACATAAAGATGGCCTAGGCTATAAGAAGATTGCCAAGACCCTGAAACTAAGCTGCAGCACGATGGCCAAGACCATACAGCGGTTTAACAGGACAGGTTCCACTCAATACAGGCTTCGCTATGGTCGACCAAAGCAGTTGAGCGCACATGCTCAGCGTCATATCCAGAGCTTGTCTTTGGGAAATAGATGTATGAGTGCTGCCAGCATTGCTGCAGAGGTTGAAGGGGTGGGGAGTCAGCTTGTCAGTGCTCAAACCATACGCCGCACACTGCATCAAATTGGTCTGTGAGGCTGTCGTCCCAGAAGGAAGCCTCTTCTAAAGATGATGCACAAGAAAGACAAGCAGACTAAGGACATGGATTACTGGAACCATGTCCAGTGGTCTGATGAGACCAAGATAAACGTATTCAGTTCAGATGGCGTCAAGCATGTGTGGCGGTAACCAGGTGAGGAGTACAAAGACAAGTGTGTCTTGCCTACAGTCAAGCATGGTGGTGGGAGTGTCATGGTCTGGGACTGCATGAGTGCTGCTGGCACTGGGGAGCTACAGTTCATTGAGGGAACCATGAATGCCAACATGTACTGTGACATACTAAAGCAGAGCATGATCCCTTCCCTTCGGAGACTGGGCTGCAGGGCAGCATTCCAACATGATAACGACCCCAAACACACCTCCAAGACTACCACTGCCTTGCTAAAAAATCTGAGGGTAAAAGTGATGGACTGGCCAAGCACGTATCTATTAGGGATGAGCTTTATGTTCGGGTCGAACATGAGTTCGACTCGAACATCGTCGAAAAACTAACATTATGGGGCGTTTGAGGCAAATTTGAGCGCCACGTAATGCCCCATAATGCAGTGCAAGATCGCAGTGCATTGCTGTATGATGACTGGCCAAAGCATGCAGGTCATCCCAGCGCCCTCAGCTAAGAGAGCCATAATTGACCAAAGGCAGGGTGCCTTTGGCCAATTATGGCTCAGGGGGACTAAGTCCACGCTCCACACTATATAAGGGTGCCTGCACGTCGGCCCTGTGTAGTGTGTTGTTGGCGTGGACGGAGAGAGAGTGTGAGCAGGCAGGCAGACAGGTTATTCAGTTAGCTGAAGTATATTTAATATATATATCTCTATATATATCGCTCTTTCTCTCTCTCTCTCTCTCTCTCTCTCTCTCTATAGAGTCTCGTCAGTCTCGTATATATAAATATAAATATATATATATATATATATATATATATACATACACTGCATCCAGTGTAGCCAAGCCTATATCTGACTGCAGGCCATTCCTGGTGTACTTTTTCTAATATACTTTTAATATACTTTTCAGGCGGGCAGGTTATTCACTTAGCTGCAGTGTATTGAATATATATATATATATATATATATATATATATATATATATATAATATATATACAGTCATTCTCATATATATATATATATATATATATATATATATATATATATGTATATATATATATATATATACACTGCATCCAGTTTAGCCAAGCCTATATATGACTGCAGGCCATTCCTGGTGTACTTTTTATCATATACTTCAGGCGGTGTACACAGTACCATGCACCCATAGCGCAGTTGCTACTACTTTTCTGGTGGTGTACACAGTACACAATACAGTGCACCCATAGTTGCTATTAGACTTCTGGTGGTGTACACAGTACCGTGCACCCATAATGCAGTTGCTTCTACTTTTCTGGTGGTGTACACAGTACACAATACAGTGCACCCATAGTTGTTATTACACTTCTGTTGGTGTACACAGTACCATGCACCCATAGTGCAGTTGCTACTACTTTTTCTGGCGGTGTACTCACTACACAATACAGTGCACCCATAGTTGTTATTACACTTCTGGTGGTGTACACAGTACCGTGCACCCATAGTGCAGTTGCTACTACTTTTCTGGTGGTGTACACAGTACACAATACTGTGCACCCATAGTTGTTATTACACTTTTGTTGGTGTACACAGTACCATGTACCCATAGTGCAGTTGCTACTACTTTTCTGGCGGTGTACACAGTACACACTACAGTGCACCCATAGTTGTTATTACACTTCTGGTGGTGTACACAGTACCGTGCATCCATAGTGCATTTGCTACTACTTTTATGGTGATGTACACAATACAGTGCACCCATGGTTGTTATTACACTTCTGTTGGTGTACACAGTACTGTGCACCCATAGTGTAGTTTCTACTACTTTTCTGGCGGTGTACACAGTACACAATACAGTGCACCCATAGTTGCTTTTTTAGACTTCTGGTGGTGTACACAGTACCGTGCACCCATAGTGCAGTTGCTACTACTTTTCTGGTGGTGTACACACTACACAATACTGTGTAGTGTGGTTTTGCTAAACAAAATTTACAGCATGTCCGGAAGGCCACCAAGGAGAGGCAGACGCTCACAGGCCACTAAAAGAGGGCAAGCAGGCTCTGTGTCAGTCAACAGTGCTGGTCATGCACACGGTGTATCCTCAGCACCTGGCCACGGGGCACGCTTGTCCTTTTTTTCTGCAGCTGGCTGTGTTATTGAGCCACAACATCCAAAAGAGTTGGTGGAATGGATAACAAAGCTGTCCTCATCCTCTGTCACCCAGGTTCAGAGTATTTTTCCTGCCAATGCAGCTGCCAAAGCAGCCTATTCCATCGGCTCCATGTCAACAGTCACTCCTTCCCTAGCCCCACCATCATGCACGGAGGAGTCCCCCGAACTATTCGACCACAGTGTCGGGTACATGCTGCAGGAGGATGCGCAGTGATTTGAAGGCTCCGATGATGGTACCCAGGTTGAGGAAGGGAGTAACGTGAGCCTAGAGAGAGGGGATGCCCAAGAAGGACAAGAAACTGGCAGTCAAGTTCCCCCAGCTGCAGCATACTGCCAAGTTTGCTCCAGTGACGAGGAGGGAGTGTATGATGAGGTCACTGACTCTACTTGGGTGCCTGATAGAAGAGAGGAGGAGGAGGCACATCTCCAATGAGGCAGGATGCCCTCCAGGGGGCAGCTTAACGGCAGCCACCCTATTGCATCACACCGCAGAGCACTCAGGTGCAGGGCGCTGCTGACTCCCCACATATTTTGAAAAGTTCTTTGGTGTGGGCCTTTTTTGACACATGTGCAGCAGATCGCACCATTGCTGTTTGCAACATATGTCTGAAGCGTATCAAGCGTGGCCAAAACAGCAGCCGCTTGGGCACCACATGCTTGACCAGACATATGACGACCTCCCATGCAGTCCATTGGCAACAGCACTTAAAAGACCCACTTCAAAGAACAAGGCGGACCTCTCCTTGCTGCTCATTAGCTGGGATCTCCAATTCCACTATACCTCCATTCTTCTCAGAAACCTGCACTGAGAGAAATGAAGGTATAGAAATAGGTGTCCCAAGTACTTGCGGGCCAATCTGCTAGCGGTACACCAACATCCAATTGTAGCAGGCAAATTTCCCTACACCAGTTGTTAAACCGTCAAAAGAAATTCGGTCCCAGCCATCCACATGCTCAGCGTCTGAATGCTAGCTTGGCCAAATTGCTAGCACTGCAACTGCTGCCTTTTCAGCTGGTAGACTCTGCCCCCTTTTGTGAATTTGTGGAATGTGCGGTACCTCAGTGGCAGGTTCCCAAACGCCATTTCTTTTCACGGAAGGCCATTCTGGCTCTCTACCAGCATGTGGAAGGCAGTGTCTTGCCTCGTTGGACCTTTCTTTCACGGCACGCTGGGTAACTCTGCTGGCAGCTGGGAAGTATGCAGGACAGGGTTCAGTATTGTTGGAGCTTGTTTCACCACCACGCCTCCAAAACGCTAGTGGTGATTCTGCCACAGCTCTCTCCTCCACCCCCTCCTCTTCTTCATCTATGGCCTCTTCCTCTGCAGATTTGTCCTCTGAACCAGCAGTGCTCTGTAGGCGTTCAAGGGGCTACGCAAGCACTCAGGCAAAAAGATGCCATGCGGTGCTTGAATTGGTCTGCTTAGGGGACAGGAGCCACACCGGGGCAGAGATTCTGTCAGCTCTGCAGGGGCAGGCTCAGAGGTTATTGACGCCACACCAACCTCCTCTCTGCCCTCCGACAGGGACACTTGACCCATGTTCCCTGTTTGTCTCACGTCCTGAATTTGGTGGTGCAGCGGTTCTTGAGCAGGTACCCGGGCTTACAGGATCTCCTGAGGTAGGCCAGGAAAGTCTGTGGTCATTTCCGCAGGTCATATAATGCCAGTGCTCGGCTGGCTGACCTTCAAAGGGAATGCAACCTGCCCAAAAACCTGTCTCATTTGTGACATGCCCACCAGGTGGAACGCAACGTTGGCTATGCTGCAGCGGCTGCACACGCAGCAGAGGGCCATCAATGAGTACCTGTGTGAGTATGGCACCAGGACAGGGTCAGGGGAGCTTGGCTTTTTTTTGCCACGCCAGTGGCTACTGATCAAGGATGCATGCACTGTCCTGTCACCATTTGAGGTGGCCACAAGGATGGTAAGCAGTTACAGTGCATGCATCAGTGATACTGTCCCTCTTGTCTTCCTGTTGGAGCACACACTTCGTGGAATAATGGACAGGGCACTTGAGGCAGAACAGCGGGAGAAAGAGGAGGACTCCCTTACCTCTCAAGGCCCCTTTTATCCAGATAGTATTCCTGCGGGCCCGCCGATCACACAGGAAGAAGAGGAGGAGGAGGATTGTGTCAGCATGGAGGTGGAGGATAACACTCAGCAGCAGTCTTCAAGGGATCGTTTTCAGTCCCCAGAAACCCATGGAGTTGTACGTGGCTGGGAGGAGGCGTTGCGGATCATGTGATCCTTAGTGACCCAGAGGATCGAATGCCTCTGCAAACTTACACTGCATGGCCTCCCTGATCCTGCAAAGCCTGCAAAAGGACCCTAGGATTCGTGGTATCAAGGAGAGGGATCATTACTGGCTGGCAACCCTTCTTGATCCACGCTACAAGGGTAAGGTTGCAGAGCTTATCCAGCCTTCGCAGAGGGAGCAGAGGATGAAACATCTTCAGGAAGCCTTGCAGAAAGTTTTGTGCAATGCGTTTCCAGAGCCTGGGAAGTTACAATTTCCTGATGCTGGACAACGTGTTGCTGAGGCTTCGTTCAGCTACAGAAAGAGCGGTGGAGAAGGTGGCCGGCTGACCAATGCCTTCAGACAATTCTTCAGTCCTCAGCGCCAAGGTCTGATCGGTTCCAGCAACCATCGACAGCATCTGAATTACATGGTGCAGAAATATCTAGGGGCAAGATCAGACTTGTAGACCTTTCCAACAGAACATCCACTGGGTTACTGGGTCTTGAGGACGGACCACTGGCCAGAGCTTGCTCAATATGCAATTGAGCTACTGGCCTGTCCTGCATCCAGCGTTCTTTCTGAACGCACATTCAGTGCTGCTGGAGGCTTTGTAACTGACCACAGAGTGCTCCTGTCCACAGACTCTGTTGATCGGCTTACATTCATAAAAATTAATCAGTCTTGGATCACCAGCTACCAAGCACCTGATGCTGTTGTAACCGATTGATTTTTCTATGGATGTGGGATCCCTTGAAGACTGCCTATGAGTGACTATCCTATTATGCTGAGTGACTATCCTATTCCTCCTCAATCTTCACGATGATAGCTTCTAAGAATATTTTTGTTTCAGGGCACCACCACCACTGCCTAAGGCCCAATTTTTTTGCCCCTGTTTAACAGGGGCACCTAATTACAATTTTTGATCTAATATTTCACAGCAGGGCTCGTTCCTGCGCTCAGAAAGAGAATCTGTGAAGGGTTACAGTGTTGTGGCACCACCATCACTGCCTAAGGCCCAAATTTTCTGCCCCTGTTAAACAGGGGCGTGTAATTACAATTTTTGATCTAATATTTCACAGCAGGGCTGTTCCTGCGCCCACCAAGAGTAACCGTGAGGGCTTACAGTGTTTTGGCACCACCACCACCACCAAAGGCCCAATTTTTCTGCCCCTGTTTAACAGGGGCATTTAATTACAATTCTTGATATAATATTTCACAACAGGGCCCGTTCCAGCGCCCACCAAGAGTAATGCCCCGTACACACGGTCGGACTTTGTTCGTACATTCCGACAACAAAATCCTAGGATTTTTTCCGACGGATGTTGGCTCAAACTTGTTTTGCCTACACACGGTCGCACAAAGTTGTCGGAATTTCCGATCGCCAACAACGCGGTGACGTACACCACGTACGACGAGACTAGAAAAGGCCGGTTGCTAATCTCGTGTTAGTAAAAGTTTGGTGAGAGACGATTCGCGCTTTTTCAGACTCGTGGCTTTCAGATCGTTTTCTGCCGTTCAGTTTGTGCTTGTGGGTTTGTATCTGCTCTTCAGTGCGTGCAGTCAGTTCGTATCGGAGTTTTCTGTGCAATCTTGCTCGCTCGTTGCTGTTTTTCAGGTCGCTCTTCACAGGCCTTGCTGTTCTTCAGTGCGTTCTGTTACTTCGTTCTGAGCAGCTGACCGTTTTCTAGCCATGTTTCGTATGCGTACTCCTCGTAGAGTTCGTGCTGTGCGGGGGCTTGGTGTTGGGGTCCTGATCTTGACACAAGTCCAGTCCATGAACAGGGTGGGGAGGAGTTCATGGACCAAGAATTGGTTGCTTCAGCGTGACCAGTTCTCTCATATGCCTTTGCTCCGTGAGATCCGTGAGAATAATCCTGATGATTTCAGGAACTTTCTCAGGATGACGGACCCCGTGTTTCACCGTTTGTTGGCTTCGCTGACCCCTTATATTAGCAGGCAGGATACCTGCATGAGGCAAGCAATCACTCCGGAGCAGAGGTTGGTCGCTACCCTGTGGTATTTGGCCACAGGGAGAAGCCTGCAGGACCTCAAGTTCTCGACAGGCATCTCCCCCCCAGCCTCTTCTTTGTGGACATTTACTGCTTGTGTTTGTTTGAGCTGACCCTGACAGAAATGTGTGGAGTCCAGAAAATGTCGTGATTGTGTAACCTTATACAAAGCACTGTTGGCTGTTATTTACTAAATGCAAAGACACTTTTCACTACAAGTGCACTTGCAACTGCACTGAAACTGCACTTGTAGTGCAAAGAGGATTTGCCCTTAGGAAATAACCCCCATTTTCTCATAAAACAACAATTACATCACCCCAAAAGTGTTGTAGCGTTGAGACAATAATCCACACATTCTTGATGAGCAATCTTTTTAATACCTGCACAATCACATGTGCATTTACCAAAGGTTTTTCTGACAAACCAACATGTTTGTTGTATAATAATTTTTGTGGTGGCATTATCCAAAATCAAAATGTGCATTTTATAGAAAACAGGCCTGTGTAAAACCCACAAGAAAGACACAAATCTTGATCTTACAAAGTTCACATTTGGTAGAACTTGAAGGCAATATCAGACATGAGTATTTAGGAACTGTGTTTGATATTGCGTTCAGATGGGGGGAAATCACCCCTGGAAAAGCCAAATTTGGAAGATGCACACAAATTTCACAATGTCAACATGTGTGACCTGCCATCACGGGGGATCAAGGGACGTGTTTTGGGGGAGAAAGCCCTTCCTCACCGCTACTTTATTATTGAGGAAGGGGTTGCACCCCCAAAACGCGTCCATTGATCTCACGTGATGGCAGATAGCACATGTTGACACACTGTGTGCATCCTCCAAATTTGGCTTTGGGGAAAAAATCACAAAAACATTTCGCACATTGTAGCAGACAAAAGAAGAAAGTGATTTGGAGGGGCTTTAAACTCGCCCCAAAACATCAATGATGTTTTTATATTTTGGAATAACATCATTGATGTTTTGCTTGATGATTTCCAATTGTAAATTACACCCCATGATCTCCCCGATCACGATCTGGGCACTTTCTGATGTGAAAGGATCTTCATCCACAACCTCACGATCACCTAAAAAGAGAGGATAAATAAATTAGGTCTAAAAAATATGCCGCCATCCATCTCTTATCTGAGCCTGTGGTTGCAGACACTCACCTGTTGTGGTGACTAGTTCCACCACGTCTTCTTCCTCCTGCTCATCTTGTGTTGGGTGGATTTCCCCTTCTTCCAGAGGGGGGGGGTCTCTGGTCTCCTCGGATGAGGGGTGTCCTCCGAGTCTTTTCTCCCTTATGTAAAACAAAAATGGTATAATTAGCACACAGATATTTGATGGCAGAACTATAAAGATGAAACATTGCTTGGAAGTGGGGTACAATGATCTATTTTGGCAGAGTTCCAAGATGTAGCATTTTTAGTGTCCTTTGTCAATCTGCGATACTTTACCTGTTTAGTACAAGCTTCACAGATGTATCCCCCCCTATAGTATACACTGGAGCACCTGTGTGGCCCTCCTAATAAAAATGGTGTTCTGGGGTCCCACACTAGTGCTCCAGTGTCCAGATGTGAAAACAGCTGCTCAGTGTCCTCTCCTTACACAGAATCTAGTTTGCATTTCATTCTAGTAACAAAGCCATCTACACAACCCAATTCTTTGAAGACAAGTATAGGGCCTCAAAATGGTGGCCAAATGCATATGGCCTAAACAATGGTATTTTATAGTCCGAAATAAAAATGTGTGATCCGAACGAATAATGTGCCCATGAACATGAAAGTTGCCATTTTAAACTGTACAACAGTTCCTAAAAGCACATGGAGCAGCACGAACGTAATAAACACAAGAACAATAGGAACACAGCACAACTACTTACTTTTTTGCAGCACTCTCCGGATCTTTCTGTACTGCTCATGTTCTCGTAATTTCAGGTCCGACCACCGCTTCCTGAGCTGATCTTTCGATCGTCGTACCCTGAATTTCCGGTGCAGACTCCTGACCACTTTCGCCATGATCTTGGCCTTTCGGACATTGGGGTTGGGGTAAGGCCCATACTTTCCATCATAGTCGGCCTTCTTCAGGATGTCCACCATCTCCAACATCTCCCCAAAGGACATATTTGAGTCCTTTAATCTCCTTCTGGATTGGGACGTTTCAGGCTCCGGCCTTTCCTCCTCCTCCTCCTCGTTGCTGTACTTAGCACGATCCTGCTGTCTATCCGCCATGTGCTCTTCCTCCACTGCGCCGAACGAAAAGGGGCGGGGAATAGAATAGAAAGAACGTCAGGGGCGGGCGGAGTTATACGCATGCGCAGTGTGTATAAATCGTAACGCGCGCGTCTTACGTACGATCTGTGAGCGGAGGAATGAGCATCGGAGACGCCGATCGTGCTAACGAAGGTAGGATCTAAACTTGGGCCTATACTGCTTCGAAATTGAAGCCTATATTGTAACAAGATTAGGAGAGTTTGGCCTGACATTAGGGTTTGTCTTGTGTTGTGTCTTGCAGAGAAAATGGATGGGTTCAACGACCACAATTTCCTGCCCCTGTTCATAGACAAGTACCGGGAGCTGCCCTGTCTGTGGCAGGTGAGACACCCCCACTATAATCACAAACAAAAGAGTCAGGCAGTGCTGGAGAAACTGCTGGAGTTGGTGACGCCGGTGGTCCCCACAGCAACCATCCCTTATTTAAAAGCTAAAATTGGTGGCCTGAGGAGCACATATCTTAGGGAGCGCAAGAAGGTCACAGATTCCCAGAGGTCCGGAGCTGCAGCAGATGACGTTTATGTCCCCAGGCTGTGGTACTACGAGAGACTGCGATTTCTGTCAGACCACACTGAAGTCAGGGAATCCCTCTCTACTCTTCCTTCCACTCTTCCTTCCATCCCAGCTGAGGCTTCTGATGTCCAACCTGGGCCTTCCAGCCAGGAAGAAGTGGAGGAGCCCAGCTGGAGTCAGGTATAGCATTCTTCTACAGATTTCTGGGCAATAAAGAAATGATGTTTACTATAGATGTTATTATTGATCATTAATTGCTGATTAAAAAAAGTGTTTTACATATCAATAGACAGTAGTGGGCACCCAAAATTGGGACAAGAATGAAAAATGCTGGGCTCAGAAGGATAGTCTGTTATATTTGTTAACATTCAATTTGCAGCAGTCAGGAGGTGAAAATTGTGTGTGATTGATGTAAAAAAAAACTAAAACTATGTCCCTTTTTCATACACAGGAAGACCTCAGCCAGGAGGAGGCTGTGGAATGTGGCAGTCAGGAGGAGGCGGGGATTAGTGTCAGCCAGGAGGAGGCGGGGATTAGTGGCAGCCAGGAGGAGGCGGGGCTAAGTGTCAGCCAAGAGAAGCCTGGGACAAGTCGCAGCCTGACTGAGTCTCAGGTTCCTCCCCTCCACCTGCCATACAAAAGGGCCAGGAAGGCCACTCCCAGTCCTGTGCAGGATTCAGCATACAGGCTGATCCAGGAGGCTTCTGCGTCCCTCAGAGCCTTCCCCAGTCCTGAAGAGGCCTTTGCCTGCATGGCTGCCACCAAATTGCAGGGCATGCAGGAGGGCCAACGCAAGATCTCTGAGGACCTGATTTATAAAGTCCTACGTAAGGGGGAGAGTGGGGAACTGACACACAAGACGGATGTCATTGAGATCGACGATGCTCCTCCTCCTCCTGCTGCCACAACTCCACCACCACAGCCAAAGGCTGGAAGGAAGCGTGGAAGGAAGACCAAAGAGTGATGACCCTGGGTTCAGTCTGGTCTGACAAAAGCTGCAGTCTCTCGTATGACCACAGCCTGGGGACACAGATGTCATCTGCTGCTTTCCGGATCTCTGGGACTTCTGGACCAGACTGCCCTCCCTTAGATATGGACTCCTCAGGCCACCAATTTTGCTTTTAAATAATTGATGTCTGCCCTGGGGGTCCAAGGCTTCGCCCACTTCTGCAGTTTCTCCAGCGTTGCCTCCCTCTTTGTTTATAGTTGTGACCCCTTAATAAAATATTTTTAGGTAAATTCTACTCTCCTGTGTGTGTTTTCATCCAAAAAGGACAGTTTGTTGGTGAGGATTCAGGTACATTTCTAACATAAAATGTGAAATTAACAAGAGACAACAACAACAAACAATCTCCTACAAATTAAATAGAACAACATATCAATGGTGTTGTGGGAACTTGTCCCAAAAAACACACAAACATTTTCGGGAGTACAAATCAAAATCACCAAAAAAAAAATTAAAAAAGAGAAACACAAAAAAAGATTCTACATTAAAGTCAAAAAAATAAAAAAAATATGTTGTCAGATGTGAGAAATCAAAATATATTGAGGGAATCCTGATAAATAGCAACGAAAGAAGTTTGTGAGAAGTGTGTGTGAATATGAGCAGCAAAACTACTTAATTCTTGTCACATTATAAAGAAGAAGAGAGTGCGCTGTATTAAACCATTTTGAACATTGCAGCGTGACGAAAGTGCTGTATCCATTACGAACGCTAAGTTTACCAGAACGAGCTGTCCCGTGTCGGAATTTCTTCTGAGCATGCGTGGCACTTTGTGCGTCGGAACAGGCCACACACGGTCGGAATTGACGCAATCGGATTTTGTTGTCGGAAAATTTTATCTCCTGCTGTCCAACTTTGTATGTCGGAAAATCCGATGGAAAATGTCCGATGGAGCCCACACACGGTCGGAATTTCCGACAACACGCTCCGATCGGACAATGTTCATCGGAAAATCCGACCGTGTGTACGGGGCATTACTGTGAGGGCTTACAGTGTTCTGGTACCACCAACACCTAAGGCCCAATTTTCCGCAGAGTATATAGGCCAAGTCGTATAGTATATACAGGCGGTCCCCTATTTTTAAATATCCAACTTACAAATGACTATATGTATTTGTATTTGTGTGACTCCTACTTACAAACGGAGGGAGACAAGGGAAATTCTCTCCTGTAAGAGTTAATATGGGAAAAGGTGTCTCCACTGATGCTTTATCACCAATCCTTGTTTCCCTAATAACCCCAAATTTTTAAAATCCAATTGTCATTGGGACAGAAAGTGAGGTGAAATCTTCTGAACAGGGGCACAGACAGTAAAACAAATGTTACAGGGGTGATAACCCTTCCCTATGTTATCCAAAAAGCTTAAAAATAGATGTTTTGGCTGGAGCTACACCTAAAAAATGTACCTGTTCCAAATTACAAACAGATTCAACTTACAAACAGATTCAACTTAAGAACAAACCTACAGTCCCTATCTTGTTTGTAACCCGGGGACTGCTTGTATACTGCTGTTCAGAGTATAAAGGGCCTGGGGTTCCCCTTAATATCCATACCAGACCCAAAGGGCCTGGTAATGGGCTGGGGGGGGACCCATGCCGTTTTTCTCAATGATTTTAATCTATATTGCCAGGACCCGACAATATATTACAGCCGCAAGCAGTTTTAAATGACTTTTATTACTTTAGAAATGTCATTTTGCTGCAGGGACTGTTCTAAACATGGGAAAAATGCGCCACTTTACAGGCATACTATAGTCACCCTCCCAGGCACAATATTTAACCGCTTGCCACCCGCCGGCTGTCATATGACGGTCAGGCGGCGCGGCTCTCGTTCTGGCCTTCCCAGCCCACCAGGGGGCGCGCGCGCCGCCGGCGGCAATCGCGCGCGCCCACGGTGTCACTGGGCACCCAATGCGCGTGGCCAACCGCGATTGCCCGGTAACAGGGCAGGACCGTGGATCTGTGTGTGTAAACACACAGATCCACGTCCTGTCAGAGGAGAGGAGACCGATGTGTGTTCTCAGTATAGAGCAACACCGATCGGTCTCCTCCCCTTGTGAGTCCCCTCCCCCTTCAGTTAGAAACACTCCCTAACAACATGATTAACCCCTCGATCACCCCCTAGTGTTAACCCCTTCCCTGCCAGTCACATTTATACAGTAATCAGTGCATTTTTATAGCACGGATCGCTGTATGAATGTGAATGGTCCCAAAATAGTGTCAAAAGTGTCCGAAGTGTCCGCATTCACGATAAAAATCGCAGATCGCCGCCGTTACTAGTAAAAAAAGAAAAATAACAATAAAAATGCTATAAATCTATCCCCTATTTTGTAGACGCTGTAACTTTTGCGCAAACCAATCAATATACGTTTATTGCGATTTTTTTATTTTTTTATTTTTTTACCAAAAATATGTAGAAGAATACGTATCGGCCTAAACTGAGGAAAACATTTGTTTAAAAAAAAAAAAATTGGATATTTATTATAGCAAAAAGTAAAAAATAATGCTTTTTTTTCAAACTTGTCACTCTTCTTTTGTTTATAGCGCAAAAAATAAAAACCGCAGAGGTGATCAAATACCACCAAAAGAAAGCTCTATTTGTGGGGAAAAAATAATAAAAATTTCATTTGGGTACAGTGTTGCATGACCACGCAATTGTCATTCAAAATGTGACAGCGCTGAAAGCTGAAAAATGGCTTGGGCAGGAAGGGGGTGAAATTGCACTGTATTGAGATGGTTAAAGGAATATTTTACTTTTATTGTTTCACTTTAAGCATTATTAAAATCACTGCTCCCGAAAAAACAGCCGTTTTTAAAACTTTTTTTTGCTTTGATACATGTCCCCTGGGGCAGGACCCTGGGTCCTCAAACACTTTTTTATGACAATAACTTGCATATTAGCTTTTAAAGTTAGCACTTTTGATTTTTCACGTTCGGGTCTCATAGACTTTAATGGTGTTCATGTGTTTGCACAAAATTTTGTCAGTTCGCATGTTCTGCCGCAAACCGAACTGGGGGGTGTTCGGCTCATCCCTAGTCTCTATACCTAAACCCTATTGACCATCTGTGGGGCACCCTCAAACTAAAGGTGGAGGAGTGCAAGGTCTCTAACTTCCACCAGCTCTGTGATGTTGTCATGGAGGAGTGGAAGAGAACAACAGTGGTAACTTGTGAAGCTCTGGTGAACTCCATGAGCTCCATGAGGGTTAAGGCAGTGCTGGAAAATAATGGTGGCCACACAAAATATTGCCATTTGGGCCCAATTTGGACATTTTTACTTAGGGGTGTACTCACTTTTGTTGCCAGCGGTTTAGACATTAATGGCTGTGTTTTGAGTTATTTTGAGGGGACAGCAAAATTACATTGTTATACAAGCTGTACTCTCACTACTTTACATTGTAACAAAGTGTAATTTCTTCAGTGTTGTCACATGAAAAGATATAATAAAATATTTACAAAAATGTGAGGGGTGCACTCACTTTTGTGAGATACTGTATTTGGGAATGCGGGTCTGGGCAATACCAATCTGCAAAGTGGGCGTAATGGGCTGTCCTCCCATATTTAGATGAGGATCTGGGCAGGACAAACCAGATAATGGGCTGATTAGATTAGATTAATCATACGCAGGATGACACAAATATGGATAAAATATACAACAAATAATATATAACCTATGAAGTAAAATTAACGTATCCCAAACACTGTGCAAGTGCTCAATTACTATATATATACTGTCCAAGATAAAGTGCAAGTGTTCAGTGTATTTGTACACAATCCTCAATGGTGTTTTGAAAGAAACAGTAATGGTAGTCCATAATAGCAGTGAAGATATAGGTGAAAAATTGTGTCTTCATGCAGTGTGCACTCTCCCCCACCAGGTGTACCCTCGCCTTAAGGGCTTTAAAATTAAGCCTATAGTTAGTGGCAACAGCTTAGACGATCATCCTGTATATTCCTCATCCATACAGTGGCTGATTAACCTAAAACAAAGATCCCATATTCCTTCCACCTCCTGGTAAATACGCTGATCAACAAAGCAACAACTTCCTCCTGGTCTTTCAGTAACCACCTCATATGCATACAAGGAATAACAGGCGTGCAATAGTGTAATTCTGTTTTAAAAAGAATTTAATATCAATTTAAGCTCATATATTTACACTCACATTTTAATATAATAAAAAACGCATTCAAAGTGTGCTGATGTGTTGGGGTGGGGGTGGGGGGGGATCGTCACCTGTATTCCGGATCTGCAGCCCCAGTGTACAGCCTTTCCCCTGTCCTGTATCTCCACAGCACTTCCTACTACCTTCTGTGTCAGCCAGTCAAGCTCCTCCTACCGGTTTTGTCACACCTCGTGACTTCCAGAGGAGCAACTGTCATCTCTGTCCCATAGATGGCTCCTCCTCTGACCCGCTGTTGACTCACCAGCAGTCTCATTCACTTTAATGGGACAGCTGGTGTAGTGGCAGTGACACAACAAGGTGAGGCAGCAGGTGAGTGGATGCCCGCTAACTGGCACTGCCATGATGGATCTGAAATGACAGGTGCTCTTTAAATGTAAGGACTTATTTTTGCTGGTAGCTAGAATATTTAATATTTGCAAACAAAATTAAGGTTTCCTATTTAGAATAACAGGCTGTCAGGTTAGTAAAACAACGATATCAGAACCGATTTTAGGTTAATCACACATAGTTGGAGAACTACTCAAATTCTTTTATTCAATTAAAACAATAACATTATATTACCTGCTTTACCAATAGGTAGAGGAACTTCATTAAAATATTCCCAAACTGGGTCTCTTTTACGGCCTGCTGCCATTTTGCTGCTCAAGGGAGGAATAAAGCAATTCAAGCTATGTGCAGAAAGAGCACAAGATTTATAAGCTGCTTAGAAGTTTTCACTATCATTTTTACTGCTTGCCCTTCCTCCTCACGTACTGCTTAATTTTTATCATGGCATCTCGTGCACAGCATGTGTACAGCCCTAAGCAGCTGAATGGCATCTTCAGGTGGGCAGCGGGGGGGGGGGGGGGGGGGGGTTAAGACCATGGCTAAACAGTCTGCTTTTACCATGCCTTGGCTGTCCATGTATACAAGCCCTTAGGAATAGGATGGTATAATATACCACCATATTTCCTTCAGGTAATGCAAACACAAGCTGTACATATTTACTGTATATGGCCATATAAAAATTTTAAGAGACCAGAAAATGAATTTCAACAAATAACTTCCCATAAGATTATATGTGCATTTAATGTATTTTCTGCATGTAATTTATCTGTAAAAGCCTCTCTTGTGTGGACATGCAAAAGCCCTGAAACTGCTGATGGGTGCTGTCATCTTGGACAGCTATATAATAGGTTATATAAGCGGATAAAGGGAGAGGTGGGGGAGCTGGGCCAGCACAAAAAGTAATAATATATATATATATATATTTACTTAGTGCGCCATAAAAAAAAAACAAATTCAACAAATAGAACAAAAACGCATAGCTGTAGCTAACACAAAATGTGTTCCCACACCAGAATAAGTAATATTGAAAAAGTGTTGCACTGCTTAAGACAACATAGATATGTGTAATAAACACTCAAACAATAGGATGAAAGTGTTACACTACTCAAAACAACTTAAAAACGTATATATAATCACCTAACATAAAAAACAACGACACGTGTGGTTACAGTTGATAGTAAAAAACCATAAACTGTGATGTTAATCTCTGGAAGTGGAGCACTGCTACGGTATATATGATATATGATATATATATATATATATATATATATATATATATATATATATAGCGATTGCCATCACAGTTTATGTTTTTATCTTATCACATGTAATCACATATGGAGAGTTTTTATTTTATTTTAAGTGATTATATATATATTTTTATGTTTGTAGTGTAACAATTTCATCATATTGTTTATGAGTGTTTATTACACATATCTACTGTAAGTTGTCTTGAGCAGCACAACACTTTAAAAAAATTACAAACAATAATAAGACACTCCCAAAGAGTTAAAGGGCTATGACATGTAAGAAAGGAGGACTCTGTACTAGGAAATCAGCTCTTCCTGAAGTAGTCACGTTTTCTAGCAAGTTGAAAGGCACATTGCAAATGAATACAAATCAGTTATGGAAAGAAAAGAAAATGCTGTAAGTAAGCATTTAAAAATATATATATATATATCTATATATCTATATCTATATCTATATATAGATATAGATATAGATATAGATATAGATATATATATCCATATCTATATCTATATCTGTCTGTCTGTCTGTCTGTCTGTCTATCTATATATATATCTATATCTATATATACAGTGGGGATGGAAAGTATTCAGACCCCCTTAAATTTTTCACTCTTTGTTATATTGCAGCCATTTGCTAAAATCATTAAAGTTCATTTTTTTTCCTCATTAATGTACACACAGAGCACCCGATATTGACAGAAAAACACAGAATTGTTGACAATAAAAAAGAAAAACTGAAATACCACATGGTCCTAAGTATTCAGACCTTTTGCTGTGACACTCATATATTTACCTCAGATGCTGTCCATTTCTTCTTATCATCCTTGAGATGGTTCTACACCTTCATTTGAGTCCAGCTGTGTTTGATTATAGTGATTGGACTTGATTAGGAAAGCCACACACCTGTCTATATAAGACCTTACAGCTCACAGTGCATGTCAGAGCAAATGAGAATCATGAGGTCAAAGGAACTGCCTGAAGAGCTCAGAGACAGAATTGTAGCAAGGCACAGATCTGGCCAAGGTTACAAAAAAAATTTCTGCTGCACTTAAGGTTCCTAAGAGCACAGTAGCCTCCATAATCCTTAAATGGAAGACGTTTGAGAAGACCAGAACCCTTCCTAGAGCTAGCCGTCCGGCCAAACTGAGCTATCGGGGGAGAAGAGCCTTGGTAAGAGAGGTAAAGAAGAACCCAAAGATCACTGTGGCTGAGCTCCAGAGATGCAGTCGGGAGATGGGAGAAAGTGTTAGGAAGTCAACCATCACTGCAGCCCCCCACCAGTCGGGGCTTTATGGTAGAGTGGCCCAACGGAAGCCTCTCCTCAGTGCAAGACATATGAAAGCCTGCATGGAGTTTACTAAAGATCACCTGAAGGACTCCAAGATGGTGAGAAATAAGATTCTCTGGTCTGATGAGACCAAGATAGAACTTTTTGGCCTTAATTCTAAGCGGTATTTGTGGAGAAAAACAGGCACTGCTCATCAATACCTGTCCAATACAGTCCCAACAGTGAAGCATGGTGGTGGCAGCATCATGCTATGGAGGTGTTTTTCAGCTGCAGAGACAGGAAGACTGGTTGCAATCAAGGGAAAGATGAATGCGGCCAAGTACAGGGATATCCTGGACAAAAACCTTCTCCAGAGTGCTCAGGACCTCAGACTGAAACCGAAGGTTTACCTTCCAACAAGACAATGACCCTAAGCACACAGCTAAAATAATGAAGGAGTGGCTTCACAACAACTCCGTGACTGTTCTTGAATGGCCCAGCTAGAACCCTGACTTAAACCCAATTGATGTCTGGAGAGACCTAAAAAGGGCTGTCCACCAACGTTTACCATCCAACCTGACAGAACTGGAGAGGATCTGCAAGGAGGAATGCCAGAGGACCCCCAAATCCAGGTGTGAAAAACTTGTATCTTTCCCAAAAAGACTCATGGCTGTATTAGATCAAAAGGGTGCTTCTACTAAATACTGAGCAAAGGGTCTGAATACTTAGGACCATGTGATATTTCAGTTTTTCTTTTTTAATTTCTTTCTTTCTGTCAATATGGGGTGCTGTGTGTACATTAATGAGGAAAAAAATGAACTTAAATGATTTTAGCAAATGGCTGCAATATAACAAAGAGTGAAAAATCTAAGGGGGGTCTGAATACTTTCAGTCCCCACTGTATATATATATATATATATATATATATATATATATATATATATAATATAAATTTTTTTTTTTTTTTTTTCTGTGGTTGTACCTCTGTACCTCCAACTTTTAAGTGATGTGAGGAGGAAACAGTAGTAACCTAGTCTTGACAAAGGAGGCGCTATCCCTGAAATGTGTTTCTTTGGTTACTACTGATGTCATCCCTTTATGACAGTGGTTCTCAACTCCAGTCCTCAGGACCCACCAACAGGCCAGATTATAAGTATTACCTTGGGGGAGATGCAGACTAGAATACTGCAATCACTGAGCAGCAAATGATATCACCTGTGATGTATTTCAGTTATCTTGCAAACCTGGCCTGTTAGTGGGTCCTGAGGACCGGAGTTGAGAACCACTGCTTTATGAGCTGTCTTCCTGCAGAGATGCTGCTTGTCTGACACCATTTCACGTCTGAGACCAATGTAGAGCACCAACATGACACTCCATGCAGCACAGATGTGTTTGGGAGAGTCAGTAGGGTAACCCGCAAGCTGTTACCTTGACTGAGTTTTGCAGTGTGCTGTGGGAACTATAGTTGATCCCAACATTTGAATGATTTTCAGTGGGTTTTTTTAGCGGTGTAGATTCCCAAAAGTCTTCTGAGAGAAAAGGACCAAAGACAGCTCCAAATATTGTTTCTGCCTTATTTTGGCATCTGCTGTCCCCTGAACGGCCTTAGCTTTATTGCCAGTCCCACCAGGTCCTCCCTTCTATCTTAGCATCCCTGGCAGAATTTTGAAAGGTTCAGAGTGTTTTTGGCCTAATCATCTCCCCAGGAAGAGTTGCCAGAAGCTTCCCAAATCATTCTGCACCATTTTTACATCATTACGGCTCTGTAATACATACTTTTTTGGAGTTTTTAGAATTTTTTATTTTTTTTGTCCATTTTTATATCCAACTGCACTTCCAGTTGAAAAAAAAAAAAAAATCTGAATTTGGCTTGTTCGCAAGTTCTGTAAAAAAATAAAAAAATAAAAAAGAAAAGGTCAACTTCGCCCACTGGGCAATCCTGCATGTCAGAATTGAAACAATATTGCTAGCAGTCCATGCTTGTCCTCTTCCTCTGCTACTGTGGGATAATGTTAAGGAAAAATTGTTTTGTTTCAGCAAAGAACATTTGTGTTGAATTATACGAGTTATAAACCTTGTTCTAGTGGTGATGAGGATTAATAGCAGTTTCATCTTAATTGCAATTTGGATTGGACTCAGGGTGGAGCTGAATGTATTGAAGGTATCACTACTATATGATGATTAATTGATTCATTGTTCTGTTTATATTGCTGACTCATATTTATTGATGCATATAAAAAAGTGCTAGCACTAATCTTTTGCATGCCAAGGTAGACAACCCGGGGAGATGATCTACCTGAACAACATGGGAGATACCAAAGATCATGTGCAGCATGCCTTTTTAAGGAGCTAACCTAGCAAGGCCCTATAATGTAAGGAAGGTTGAAAGAGTTCAGGGGTCATTAGTAAGTAAGGCAAAGTTCAGGTGTTATTAGTATATAACGCATGGTTCAGAGGTCAGTATTAAGTAACACAGAGTGCAGGGGTCAGTAGTATGTTATGTAGAGTGCAGAGGTCAGGGGTAACTCAAAGGTCATTAGTATGTAACCTAGAGTGAAAAGGTCAGATGTAATTAATGCAGAGTTCTGATGTCAGTAGCATAATGCAGAGCGTGGTGGTCAGGAGAAATTATTGTGGATTGCCAGGGTCAGTAGGACTTATTGAACAGTTCAAAGGTCAAGAGAAATTAACACACAGTAGTCAGTAACAGAGTTCAGGGGTCATTAGTAAATAATGCAGCATTCTGAGGTCAGTAGTATGTAACGCAGAGTGCAGGGGTCAGGAGTAAATAACACATCATGCAAAGGTCAGGAGTAAAAACAAAATTGCCTTGGGGTAGCCAAACCAAACCTCAGATACAAAAAAATCTTAACAAACAATAAACAAACAAATGTTACCGCCCCCACAGCTGTCATGTGTTCCCACACCACAAAAAAGTAAACACAATTTAAAGTGCAGTGCAACAACATAAACAACTTAAATGACATGTGCAATGAAACAAAAAAAAATTACACTATAAATAAAACAAACATCATAAAGTGAAGTCCATATATTAATGACTCCTTGCTATTCATATCTAATATCTCATATCAAATCTTTCAAATGTGATCCACAATCTATTGCAGTGGCCACCACCTGTCACTTCAGACTCTTACCTTACAGTTTAACCCACACTCAGGTAAGGCCATAAGTGCTTTCCCAGCCACACAAGCCAGGAAGAAAAAACAAACAAACTCTCATGGTGTAGTAAATAAATACCTAATTTAATAAACCCAAAAGATTAAAACTTCTCACAAAACAAGTGCACTGAAAAATCCAGTGCACAAGGTAAATCTCCTTTTTAAATATTAAAAACAGATTGGATACCATGTGTAAAGATGGCCGCTCCTGGACTTCCGGTCGTGATGACGTTATTAAACCTTGCCTCCTGACATGTTTCGTCATGTAACCTTGTAACTTCCTCATTGGAAAAAGCCTTTTTCCTGTGAGGAAGTCACAAGGTCATGGGACAACACATGTCAGGAAGCGGAGTTTAATGATGTTATCACGACCAGAAGTCCAGGAGCGGCTACCTTCACATGTGGTATCCATAGAAATTTATCCTTACAGTGCAGTTCCACTCAAAAGTGGAACTTCCGCTCATTTGTCTCCTCTCCCCCTCCGGTGCCACAATTGGCACCTTTCGGGGTGGACAGGATACCTCTCTTTGACAGGTATCCTGTTCCCACTTCTGGGAGTCCGTGCCGCAGCCCATGACTTCACCGTGGGGCTCCCTCCCCCTCCCTTCCCCCCTCCCTTCTCCTCCCCCTGTCGCCATGCCAGTAGGAGAGTAGAGTGGGGTCTCGCGCATGCGCAGTAGGGTTCCCAGCGTGAAGCCGTAAGGCTACACTGTTGGGTTCCTTTACCTGCAATGGCGGTGGCAGCATCCAACAGCTAATGGAAACATCAGCTGCAGTGCCAACATCGATGGACTCCAGGACAGGTAAGTGTCCTATTATTAAAAGCCAGCAGCTGCAGAATGTGTAGCTGCTGGCTTTTCTTTTTTTTTTTTTTTTTTTGGGGCAGACCTCCGCTTTAAAGGGGCCATCTGTTTTTAATATTTAGCCTGTTGATGCCAATGGGATGCACAGGTGGGCCTTGGAGCCGAACAGCCTCATAATTGCATGCAACATTGCAAAACCAGCTGTGCCGAAAGCAAGTGCACTGTGCGCTCCTGGCACAGTAATGGGCGGCTAACAGATCTGATCAAGTCACCACTGTGACCGCTAATCACGGTGGTCACATGATCATAGGCCCCACCTCCCTGCACCTGAAAAACCCTTATAGGGCTGGGAGGCGCTGGCGCCAAAGGGTAAAAAAGGCGATTCATCTTGTGCAGTGGATTTTTTGGGCTTATTAAATGATGAGGTGTTTATTTACTACACCAGAAGAGTTTTTTGTTTTTTCTTCCTGGCTTGATGTGCTTTATATCTTGAATCTGACCATGAATGGATGGGCTATCTGCGGCTTCTGAAGGATTGCTGCAGATTTTTAACCCAGTGTGGCTGGAAAAATGCTTATAACCCCTGAGTGTGGGTCAAAACTGTGAGGTAAGAGGCTGAAGTGACAGGTGATGGGCACTGCGGTGGGGAACAGACTGCAATATATTGTGGATCACATATGAAAGATGTATATGAATAGCAAGAAGTCAGAAACATGAAATACATTTGATGAAAAACTTTTTGAGATTAATATATGGACTTCACTTTATGATTATTGTTTCATTGAACATTTCATGTAAGTTGTTTATTTTGTTGCACTGCACTTTTTTTCTAAAGGTCTGTACTATTTTTACTAAAGGTCAGGAGTAACTACAACACACATCTCCTCCCATAAGCAAGAATCCTCACCTTCTAGTAAATACATCTATCCCCCTCCCTCAATAAAGTTCTCTCACCAGGCCTCAGATGCAGCGGCGCTCGGTAGAGGAGGTGGGGGGAGTCCTCCATGTCTTTCCTCAGGTGTGTCATATGACATGTCCGAGTCAGTGATAATCTGGGGACTTCCTTTACATTGCAGTGCTCTTCTGACATCTGAGAGATGGCACGGCGGGGTCACAAGCTGGCGACATGTCAAGAGCTGGCAGCATAGTGAGATCAGGAGCTGGCGACATGGTGGGGTCATTCGAAATCTACCAGTCACATACCAGGGATTGACAGGTAGATCATGATTGATGGGTTGTCATCCCCGATTTATATAAGATCCCATTCATAATTTTCACAGCCATAGTGGTGCATTAACATTCGCAGCTCATTTATTATAAGTCAATCTGGCATACTCTATGTAGGATTGTTGGTGAGTGCCTGATTGGCATCCTGGGCAGACCACACATGCAACGATGGGGCCATGGTGTATGTTGGTGCTCTGTGTTCGCTATTTCTCTATTCTGTACATTTCTGTGTTGGCAGAGGGAAGTCAAGGTAACATGCAAACAATACGCACATTGTATATGGTTAGAACATTCTCAGAATTGGTTTATGGTGCAGATAAAGCTTATCTCTACTTTCACTGAATCAATGCTATAATCTGCACGTGAATGCTTCCAGGTATCAGCTGTCATTAGTGTGTCACTTCATTCAACTCAGCAAATGCCTTTCTGGGATATACAGTATATGAACTGGATGACTGTGGAACCCCTTTTTATGTTGGAGATCTATAGGTGAGGTGAAGGAGGGAGCCTCACCCATCCTTAGAGACCTGGCCACTCTCATAACATCGTCTCCAGAGCTCCACACAGCTGCCCAGGCTATGTTCAGTTGGCTCTTTGGATGGGGGCAGTGAGTGCTTGACAATCCACCCCATCCCTCTGCCAACATGGATGGGTTGGGTATTCACCCCGGGTTAAAAAGACCAACCCAAGAGGTCCCTCACATCCTCCCTCAAGAATACAATTCTCTCTAGTGCTTCATTCACACTAATGTGTTTTTTTTTATGCATTTTGCAGAAATCCAGGGAAATTTTTTAACATGGGTTCTTTTGGAACATGTTCACATCGATGCATTTTTGTGCCTCTGCATTTTTGGAAAGGGTCAGGGACTTTTTTCCCTCAAAATGCAGCGTTTTGCATGTCATAGACTTCAATGGACCCGCATCCAAAACGCAAGTACCACGATTTTGCCACGATTTGCGTTTTGTGTGGTTTTTTTTTTTTTTAGCTGTACATTCACTGTATATAACTGCTTGCTAAGGAGGGGGCCGGGAAGCCGCTTGCCGTGTCCTTAACAACCGATGAGTCATCAGCTGTCAGCGGGCTGCCCCGCTGAATGTAAAAAAAAGAATTGCCGGCAAGAAAAAAAATTGTGGAAAAAAAGGGCGTGGGAAAACCCCCCAGGTCCATACCAGGCCCTTGGGTCTAGTATGGATGTGGAGGGACCCCCCCACCACCACTGAAACATTTTTTTTAAATGGCGTGCCCCCCCCCGAAATCCATACCAGACCCTTATCCGAGCATGCAGCCGCCATACCAGGCCGCATGCCCTCAACATGGGGGGGTGCTTTGGGGCAGGGGGGCTCTGCACCCCCCCACCCCAAATTACCTTCCCCACATGTTGATGGGAACAAGGGCTTCTTCCCAACAACCCTTGCCCGGTGGTTGTTGGGGTCTGCGGGTGGGGGGCTTATCGGAATTTGGAAGCCCCCTTTAACAGGGGGGCCCCCAGATCCCAGCCTTCCCCCCCCATGTGAATGAGTATGGAGTACATTGTACCAGTGGAGTCGCTATGGGGGTGCGGGGGGGTGGACCACACCCGGGTGACACCTGCCAGAGGGGTGACACCAGGAAGCAGTTCTAGTGGGTGCCGTCGATGCACCCCCCCAATGGTAAAGCGATGACAGTGGGATATTTGGCAGAGAACTCGGCAGAGAACTGAGCAACGCTGTGACAGGGGGGAGGCGCGCTGCGGGCTGTCCATGTATCTCCCCCACTCACCCCCCACCTTTTCAGCCGAACAGGAGAAGACAGAGCGTCTCTAATCTGGTTTGCGGCAATGTCGCCCAGATTCCTGCCTGCACTGCTTCCCTCCCCATTGTCCACAGCAGTGGGCCAATCAGAAGACACTGGGGGAGCATTATGGGAGATGTAGTCCTGGAAGATTGACAGTGTTCTGCTGAACACTCCAATTAAGCAGCCACAGTGTTTTCTACAGTCAGCAGGCTACAGCCCCCAGCATGCATGCACTCTGCTGGGGGGAGGAGAGAGCCTGGAACCCGAGAAAAAGCCAAGAAAATGAGTGCTACAGGAAAAGAGAAAAAAGAGAGGACTGTGCTGGGGGGAAGCCAGAGAGGGAGCCACTCTGTACCCACACCACTGTACCCGCACCACCAGAGAAGGAGCCACGCTCTGTACCCACACCACTGTACTCGCACCACTGTACCCGCACCACTAGTGAGGGAGCCACGCTCTCTACCCACACCACTGTACCCGCACCACCAGAGAGGGAGCCACACTGTACCCACACCACCAGAGATGGAACCACACTGTACCCGCACCACCAGAGAGGGAGCCACGCTGTTCCCGTACCACCAGAGGAAAAAATACTAAGCCGCTGCCAGGGTAGAGATGTGCTACACTACTGACCATAGCAACCCAGTGAGCGAACATCCAGCCAGAGGGATCACTGCTGGGGTTTCGCTGGGACTGGTAAGAGGGCCTGTTGGCCATTATCCATTACTGTTCCTAGGGACTGAGCCATTAGGAAGTGTCTAACCTGCTATCCTGTAGGCCTTATTGACCGTCATTACGAGCTCCAAAGCTGGGCCTCTGGCCCAAAAATAGGGGGTGGGGGGTGACACCAATTTTTACTGCACCAGGTGACACCAACCCTAGTGACGCCACTGCATTGTACCCCTACCCATTCACCACAAAAAAAATACAGTAGACAGTTTTTGACAAGTCTTTTATTAAAACTATCTTCTTCCCCGCTTCTTCCCCCGGTCTTCCTCCACCTTCTCCCGCATCTTCCTCCTCCGGGCTTCTCCTTTTCCCGTTTCTTCTTCCGCTCGTCTTCTTTTTCCTGTCTTCTTTGTCCGGTATTCTTCTTTCACTGCCGCCGCTCCCGCCGCCGACCCTCCTCCGATGCTGCGTCCTGCTGATCTGTTGACGCCGATGTCAAGCAAAGAAGACAGGAGAAAGAAGACAGGAGAAAGAAGAAGAGCGGAAGAAGAAGCAGGAGAAGCCTGGAGGAGGAAGATGCGGGAAAAGATGGAGGAAGACCGTAGGAAGAAGCGGGAAGGAAGATATTTTTAATAAAAGGCTTGTCAAAAACTGTCTACTGTATTTTTTCACACTACACTACACTACTTTTTTGGTGAATGGGTCGGGGTACAATTTACCCATACTCATTCACATGGGGAGGGAGGCCAGGATCTGGGGGCCCCCTTAAAGGGGGCTTCCAGATTCCAATAAGCCCCCGCCCTCAGACCCCGACAACCACCGGTAAGGGTTTTCGGGAAGAGGTCTTTGTCCCCATCAACATGGGGGCAAGGTGCTTTGGGGTGGGGGGCTCTATGCCCCCCACCCCAAAGCACTCACCCCCCCATGTTGAGGGCATGCGGCCTGGTATGGTGCAGGAGCGGGGGGCTCGCTCGTCCCCTCCCTTTCTTGACCTTTCCTGACCCGCCGGGCTGTATGCTCGGATAAGGGTTTGTTATAGATTTTGGGGGGGGGGCCCACGCCATTAAAAAAAAAAAATTGGCGTGGGGGGGGGTATTCCCCTCCAAATCCATACTAGACCCAAGGGCCTGGTATGGACCCAACGCTGTGGTTTTTTTTTTTACAATTTTTTTCTAGCCGGCAATTTTATTTTTTTTACATTCAGCGGGGAAGCCCGCTGACAGCTACCAGCTATATACAGTGTACAAAAAAAAAATGCAAGTCGCAGCAAAATCGCAGTAAAAATGTGTCCAAAGTGTCCAAAAACATGAAAAGCACTGCAGAAATGCTCAAAAGCAACATGGATAGATGTGAATCGAGCCTGAGACCTTCTCAGGGCCCTGAACCATATTTTCCCCTTTGTGGGTGGCTACACTTAGGAGCTTCCTTATGTCCAGGGCCAGGCCAATAGGAGAAACTCCCACCTCAGGTTTTGTGATAGTAAAGGGGGTGTCGAAGTTGTGCTGCTAGTCTCTTCTGCCACTGTCTTGCTCCTGATATACAGAGCGAAGCGGACCGGCTATAAAATATGACAAGGGAGCTCCACTGTTAAAGCCACCTCTGAGTGTAATCTGCTTGGCTGTGTGACAGTTGCAGCCTTCATTCATGAATTCACCTTGTGTTTAAATTGTCAAAAAAAATCTTGTAGCACAAATATATTAATTAACCCTCCATTTTTTAAGATCGTATTTTAATCAAAATTTTAAGGGTCCATGCACACTGGCTTAAAAAAACAAACGCTGCTCCTAGAGGAGTTTAGCATTTTACCTGTAGAAGCAACTAATGTTATCCTATGTGTCCATGCACATCAGGTCATCTGGGGCATGTTTTAAGCTCAGCATTTAGAGGCAGAAAAAAAGCCCTTCCAGGTTGCATTTTTGAGTGCAGATTTCTGGCAGAGAAAAATGCTAAACGCTCCTTGTGAGCACTTGTGCTTTTTCTAACCCAGTGTGCCTTAGACTTCATGTACACTGCAGCTTCTAAACTTGAGTTTAGGACCTTTTGGCGTTTTTTTGCCAAAGCTCCTAAACTCGACTCCATAAAAGCCTATGTGTCCATGTACACATGGGCTTTTAGCAGTGTTAAGGAGCTGCTGCAGTTAAGGGAGGTGCACCATCCCTCTCCCGAACCTCGGAAGAACCGTGTTTAAGATAGGAATGTTTTGACTGTGATTTTGACGCGTTTTGCATTTTCCCACGGTCAAGTGTACATGAAGCCTAAAGCTGAACTCCAGCCTTCCCTTTAATCTGGCACAGCTGTACAGGCTCTTCCCCTGCACTAAACATACTTACTCTGATTTCACTGCAAACTGTGAGCTTCTCATAATGCAAGTCAGATAGAGCTCATCTCATTTCCTGGGGGACATTTAGCATCACCTAGCTCTTTCCTCCCCAGCCTGACTGTCCCTGGCTCTCCTTTTTCATTCATTGGATTTCAGATATTTCATTATTGGAGGCTCAGCATCACATGTTGGCATTACCTAGGGTGGTCCGTTTGCAAATGCAACATGCTTAGTATTTCCCAGTGACTTAACTAGTACTTCTAAAGAGGAAGCAAAGCTCATTCTGCAATGCTTCAAGTTACTCAGGTTCACATTTCATTGGATTGTGTTCATTCAGCCTTGCGGACAGTCAATCTACAAAGCGCTAATGCTGTGGCTTAGCCATGGCAGTAAATCTATGTGGGTCTTTCTATATGGGTGCATTATCAAGATTGCAACTGATATACTTTAAAGCCATTTTCAGCCCTTTTAACAGGAACAATATCATCATCATCTGCTGAAAATACCAGGGTTGGAATGAGCTGAACCAAAGCAAAAAAAGCAAAAAAATTTACATGGGGCAAGGTGCAGTAAATTTAAAAATGTTCAAAAGGCAACATTTAAAATTATTAATTTTTTTTTTAAACAAACCTGACCATGAATTGTCACACTAAGAAGGATTGGGGTCTGCTGTGTATTCTGGGGGCATCCCCGTTACATTATTTACAAAATAAAAGAAGGCTGCAAAGAGAAGAGTGAATTAACATTTATATTCCATATATTACTTTTGCTATAGACATGCCCCCTACCCTCCCCAAAATCAATATCAGACCCTTTGGATGTGGTATGGATTTGAAGGGGGAACTCCATGCAAAAAAATGACATGGGGTCCTTTCCCCAGTCTATACCAGACCCATATGCCAGGTATATTATACAGCAGTGACATCACCCCTCTCCGCATAGAAGTTACAGTATATTATACAGGAGTGACTTCACTGCTCTCCAAACATAAGATATATAGTAGTGACATCACCTATTATACAGGAGTAACATCACTGCTCGCCAGATATAAGTTATCATATATTATTATATTATTATATATTATATTATATATTGCAGAATTACCCCTATTGGGCTCAGTTTAATATTTCACTAATATTCTTATTACTTTAGCAATATATTTAGCTAAAATATTTGCTTTAAAACTGTATCAGAAACATTTTATGGAGTCCCAGCTTGTTTTTCATGTCTCATTTGGCACAATGTGATAATATAACATTCCATTGTCCCAGTAGAGGTGCAGACAGGTCCTCTTTGTATGCTCTTTCTCATACACTGAGGTTGTCAGTAGAGGGCGACACTTTCCTGTTCAATGTTCACATCTGATGGAGAAGCTGCATTGCAGGTATAAGAGATCAAAACATGAAGAGCGGATTAAAGTTTATATAACTCAGAGCTGGGAACAGGATGTTCATTGTGAAATGCTGATCTGTATCATCTAATTACAGAACCTCAGAGGGAGCCCTCCAAATGTCCCTCTAAATATTACAGTATGGGGGGGACCATGAGTCAGAGGACTGCCAATACCTGGAGCACTTCCATTACAAATAGGGATGAGCCGAACACCCCCCCGGCTCGGTTCACGGCAGAACATGCGAACAGACCGAAAGTTTGCGTGAACATTCGAACACCGTTAAAGTCTATGGGACCCGAACGTGAAAAATCAAAAGTGCGAATTTTAAAGGCTAATATGCAAGTTATTTCCTAAAAAGTGTTTGGGGACCCGGGTCCTGCCCCAGGGGACATGTATCAATGCAAAAAAAAATTTTAAAAACTACAATTTTTTCGGGAACAGTGATTTTAATAATGCCTAAAGTGAAAAAATAAAAGTGAAATAATACTTTAAATATCGTACCTGGGTGGTGTCTATAGTATGCCTGTAAAGTGGCGCGTTTTTCCCGTGTTTAGAACAGTCCCTGCACAAAATGACATTTCTAAAGGAATAAAAGTCATTTAAAACTGCTTGCGGCTGTAATGTAAAGTCGGGCAATATGGATGAAAATTATTGAGAAAAACGGCATGGGTACCCCCCCCCCCCCCAGCCCATTACCAGGCCCTTTGGGTCTTGTATGGATATTAAGGGGAACCCCGCACCCAAATTAAAAAAAGAAAAGGCGTGGGGCCCCCAGGTCCTATATACTCTGAACAGCAGTATACAGACGGTCCAAACAAGACAGGGACTGTAGGTTTGTTCTTAAGTTGAATCTGTTTGTAATTTAGAACAGGTATATTTTGTAAGTGTAGCTCCAGCCAAAAAATAAATTTTTAAGCTTTTTTGATAACATAGGGAAGAGTTATCATCACCCCTGTAACATTTTGCTGTCTGTTCCCCTGTTCAGAAGATTTCACCTCACTTTCTGTCCCAATGACAACTGGATTTTGAAAAATTGGGTTTATTAGGGAAACAAGTATTGGTGCTAAAGCATTAGTGGAGAAACCTTTTTCCCATATTAACTCTTACAGGAGAGAATTTCCCTTCCTATGGGTAGATTTCCTCTCACTTCCTGTTGTCTCTAGGAGTCGTTTGTAAGTCGGATGTTTGAAAGTAGGGGACCGCCTGTATATACTATACGGCCTGCCCTATACACTCTACAGGGGCAGAAAAATTGGGCCTTTGGTAGTAGTGTGGTGGTGGTGCCACAATACTGTAAGCCCTCACAGTTACTCTTGGTGGGTGCAGGAACGGGCCCTGCTGTGAAATATTAGATGAAAAATTGTAATTACACGCCCCTGTTAAACAGAGGCAGAAAAATTGGGTCTTAGGCAGTGGTGGAGGTGCCACAACACTGTAACCCCTCACAAATTCTGTTGTTGAGCACAGGAATGAGCCCTGCTGTGAAATATTAGAGCAAATATTGTAATTACATGCCCCTGTTAAACAGGGGCAAAAAAATTGGGCCTTAGGCGGTGGTGGTGGTGGCACAACACTGTAAAGCCTCACAGATACTCTTGTTGAGCGCAGGAAGGGGCCCTGCTGGGAAATATTACAGCAAATATTGTAATTACATGCCCCTGTTAAACAGGGCAGAAAAATTGGGCCTTAGGCACTGGTGGTGGTGCCACAACACTGCAACCCCTCACAGATACTCTAGTTGAGCGCAGGAACGATCTAGTTGCCAGACAGTAATGATCCCTGTCCTTGATACCACGAATCCGAGAGTCCTTTCACAGGCTTTGCAGGATCAGGGAGACCATGCAGCGAAGGTTTGCTGAGGCATTCGATCCGGAGTCCTCTGGGTCACTAAGGAGGACATGATCCACAGCCACCTGCTCCCACATACGTACAAGTCCATGGGTTTCTGGGGACTGAAAACGATCCCTTGAAGACTGCTGCTGATGCTGAGTGCTAGGCTCCACCTCCATGCAGACGCAATCCTCATCCTCCTCCTCCTCTTCCTGTGTGATCGGCGGGCCCACAGGAATACTGTTTGGATAAAGGGGGCCTTGAGAGGTAAGGAAGTCCCTCTTCCCCCCCTTCCTCCCTCTGTTCTGCATCAAGTGCCCTGTCCATTATTCCATGAAGCGTGTGCTCCAACGGGAAGACAAGAGGGGCAGTATCACTGATGCATGCACTGGCACTGCTCACCATCCTCGTGGCCTCCTCAAATGGTGACAGGACAGTGCATGCATCCTTGATCAGTAGCCACTGGCGTGGCGAAAAAAAGTCAATCTCCCCTGACCCTGTTCTGGTGCCATACTCACACAGGTACTCATTGATGGCCCTCTGATGCGTGTGCAGCCGCTGCAGCATTGTCAATGTTAAGTTCCACCTGGTGGGCATGTCACAAATGAGGCGGTTCTTGGGCAGGTTGCATTCCTTTTAAAGGTCAGCCAGCCGAGCACTGGCATTATATGACCGACGGAAATGCCCACAGACTTTCCTGGCCTGCCTCAGGAGATCCTGTAAGCCCGGGTACCTGCACAAGAACCGCTGCAGCACCAAATTAAGGACGTGACCCAAACAGGGAACATGGGTCAAGTGTCCCTGTCGGAAGGCAGAGAGGAGGTTGGTGCCATTGTTGCAAACCACCATTCTTGGCTGACACTGGCATGGTGTTAACCACCTCTGAGTCTACCCCTGCAGAGCTGACAGAATCTCTGCCCCAGTGTGGCTCCTGTCCCCTAAGCAGACCAACTCAAACACCGCATGGCATCTTTTTGCCTGAGTGCTTGTGTAGCCCCTTGAATGCCTACAGAGCACCGCTGGTTCCGAGGACAAATCTGCAGAGGAAGAGGCCATAGAGGAAGAATAAGAGGAGGGGGTGGAGGAGAGAGGTGTGGCAGAATCACCACTACTAGCATTTTAGAGGCGTGGTGGCGGAACAAGCTCCAACAATACTGCACCCTGTCCTGCATTCTTCCCAGCTGCCAGCAGAGTTACACAGTGTGCCGTGAAAGAAAGGTAACGTCCCTGTCCATGCCTGCTGGACCATGAGTCAGCGGTAATATGCACCTTACCGCTGACTGCCCTGTCCAACGAGGCCAAGACATTGCCTTCCACATGCCGGTAGAGAGCCGGAATGGCCTTCCGTGAAAAGAAATGGTGTTTGGGAACCTGCCACTGAGGTACCGCACATTCCACAAGTTCACGAAAGGGGGCAGAGTTTACCAGCTGAAAAGGTAGCAGTTGGAGTGCTAGCAATTTAGCCAAGTTAGCATTCAGCCGCTAAGCATGTGGATGGCTGGGACCAAATTTCTTTTGACGGTTTAGCAACTGGGGTAGGGAAATGTGCCTGCTACAATCGGATGTTGATGTAGCGATAGCAGATTGCCCGCAAGTACTTGGCACACCTAATTCTACACCTTCATTCCTCTCCGTGCAGGTTTCCAAAAGGACTGAAGGTATAGTGGGGTTGGAGATCCCAGCTGATGAGGAGCAAGGAGAGGTCTGCCTTGTTCTTTGGTGTGGGTCTCTTAAGTACTGTTGCCAACGGACTGCACGGGAGGTCGACATATATCTGGTCAAGCATGTGGTGCCCAAGCGGCTGCTGTTTTGACCACACTTGATACACTTCAGACATATGTCCCCCCCCTTTCTCCCCCTTTTTCCTTTTCCAACCCCCCTTTCCCTTCTCTTCTTCTTTTACCCCCTTCCTTTTCCCCCCTCTCTTCCCCCTCCTTTCTTTTTTCCCTCCCCCCCTTTTCCTTCTTTCTTCCTTCCCCCCCTTCCCCTATAGTCCTCCCTTTTTCCCTCCCCAATCCCCCCACCCCCTTTCCTTCTCCCCCCCCACCCCTTTCCCTCCTCTTTTCTCTCCCCTCCTTTTCCCTTCTCCCTCCCCCTTTTCACCCTCCTTTCCCTTCCCCTCCCTTCCATTGTCTTTTCCCTCTCCATTCCACATTAACCCTTTCCGTATACGGCAGCTACAGATTTCACGGCCCCCATCTGGGCCCACCCAGACTTAATTTCCTCAGTACAGAGCAAAGTCCGTTCTCCTACACCTGGCTTGATTCTCCCAGTAGGTAACTATCCACCAGATGGCAGCCAAACAAATCAGCTTTGGACAACCGCCAATGCTCTTTTTCTATAAATATATTTCTTTGTGTGAATAATTATTTTTTAAGTATTTGTTGGATCGGTGCCCCATTGTGCTGAATTGGGGACCCCTAAAGTTGTACTTGAGTGTACCCACATCCCTAAGTGGATATACGCGCATATGACCTCCTATAACATAGAGGTCCACCTGATCCGGTAAGCGCATCTGTTTGTCTGTGGTGGAGGATATTGTCACCAATACACTACTGGAGAATTGATTTCCCTTTCCGTCACAACTGAACTTGCCTTTCTCCTTTTGGACGTCTGAGTCCTCATATTGTGGAATGGACTTTTTCCCTTATATTACTGCGCTGCACTAACTGCCTGAAATTATATTTGAAAACATACACCAGGAATGGCCTGCAGTCAGATATAGGCTTGGCTAGACTGGAATGCAGTGGATATATATATGTAGGAGACTGTATATATATTTTATGCACTGCAGCTCACTGAATCACCTTCCTGTACACCAGGAATGGCCTACAGTGAGATATAGCTGAACTGTATTATGCAGTGTATATATATATATATATATATATATATATATATATATATATATACGAGACTGACTGTGTGTGTGTGTATATATATATATATATATATATATATATATATATATATATATATATATACATATACCGTATTTTTCGGCATATAACACGCGCCCCAAGTTTAGGAGGGAATTATAAGGAAAAAAATGTTTTCAGGAAAAAAACTTACATTTAAATGTCCATCAATGCAGCCTTGCACAGCGTCCATCTGCATGCTTGTCCAGTGTCATTTGCAGCCTTGCAGTCATTTGCAGCCTTGCAGTCAGCAGCCTTGGTGTCATTTGCAGCCTTATCAGTGTCCATTTGCAGCCTTGCAGCTTTGTCAGTGCTGATCTGCAGCTTTCTGTGTCCATTTGCAGCCTTGCTCAGGCTGCAGTTAAACTGCAGTGACTTTTCATTGTCACTGCAGTTTGAAAATGGCGCCACCGGCGCCGAAATACACAGAGCCGGTCCTCGGCTCTTCTCGGCGGCTCTCGTTCACTTTCGGCTCCACTCGTAGTCCCGCCCTGGATGGGCGTGACTGTGAGCGGAGCTATCCGAACCTAGCTGAGTACACTCGGCTAGGTTCGGGCGGCGCTCGAGTGAAGCCGAAAGTGGCCGAGAAGAGCCGAGGACTGGCTCTGTGTATTTCGGCGCCGGCAGCACCATTTTCAAATCGCGGTCAGCGATTTTGAAGCTCAGTCAGCGGGGGATCGCAGGGGATCGGCGTGTAACACGCACCCGCAATTTTCCCCTGATTTTAAGGGGAAAAAAGTGCGTGTTGTACGCCGATAAATACGGTATATATTAAATACACTGAAGCTAACTGAATCACCTGCCTGCCTGAAGTATATTAAAAACAGTACTCCAGGAATGGACTGCAGTCAGATCTAGCTAAACTGGATACAGTGGATACATATACAGTATCTCACAAAAGTGAGTATACCCCTCACATTTTTGTAAATATTTTATTATGCCTTTTCATGTGACAACGCTGAAGAAATGACACTTTGCTACAATGTAAAGTAGTGAGTGTACAGCTTGTATAACAATGTAAATTTGCTGTCCCCTCAAAATAACTCAACACACAGCCGATAATGTCTAAACCACTGGCAGCAAAACAGAGTAGATCCCTAAAAATGTCAGAATTGGGCCCAATTAGCCATTTTCCCTCCCCGGTGTGATGTGACCCGTTAGTGTTACAAGGTCTCAGGTGTGAATGGGGAGCAGGTGTGTTAATTTTGGTGTTTTCGCTCCCACTCTCTCATACTGGTCACTGGAAGTTCAAAATAGCACCTCATGGCAAAAAAAGAATTGTTGCTCTACATAAAGATGGCCTAGGCTATAAGAAGATTACCAAGACCCTGAAAGTGAGCTGCAGCGTGGTGACCAAGAGCATACAGTGATTTAACAGGACAGGTTCCACTCAGAACAGGCCTTGTCATGGTCGACCAAAGAAGCTGAATGCATGTGCTCAGCGTCATATCCAGAGGTTGTCTTTGGGAAATAGATGTAGGAGTGCTGCCAGCATTGCTGCAGAGGTTGAAGGGGTGGGGGGTCAGCCTGTCAGTGCTCAGACCATACCCCACACACTGCATCAAATCGCTTTGCATGTTGTCTCAGAAGGAAGCCTCTTCTAAAGATGATGCAAAAAAAAGCTTGCAAACAGTTTTCTGAAGACAAGCAGGCTAAGGACATGGATTGCTGGAACCATGTCCTGTGGTCTGATGAAACCAAGATACATTTATTTGGTTCAGATGATGTCAAGCGTGTGTGGTGGCAACTAGGTGAGGAGTACAAAGACAAGTGTGTCTTGCCTACAGTCATGCACAGTGGTAGGAGTGTCATGGTCTGGGGCTGCATGAGTGCTGCCGTCGCTGGGGAACTACAGTTCACTGAGGGATCCATGAATGCCAACATGTAGTGTGACATACTGAATCGGAGCGTGATCCCCTCCCTTCCAAGACTGGGCCACAAGGCAGTATTCCACCATGATAACAACTCCAATCACACCTCCAAGATGATCACTGCCTTGCTAAAGCAGCTGAGGGTAAAGGAAATGGACTAGCCAAACATGTCTCCAGACCTAAATCTTATTGAGCATCTGTGGGGTATCCTCAAATAGAAGGTGGAGGAGCGCAAGGTCTCTAACATCCACCAGCTCCGTGATGTCGTCATGGAGGAGTGGAAGATGACTCCAGTGGCAATCTGCGAAGCTCTGGTGAACTCCATGCCCAAGAGGATTAAGGCAGTGCTGGAAAATAATGGTGGCCACACAAAATATTGACACTTTGGGCCCAATTTGGACATGCTCACTTACAGGGGTGTACTCACTTTTGCTGCTAGCAGTTTAGACATTAATCACTGTGTGTTGCGTTATTTTGAGGGGACATGAAATATACACTGTTATACATGGTGTACACTCACTACATTACTTTGTAGAAAAGTGTAATTTCTTCAGTGTTGTTACATGAAAAGATATAATAAAATATTTGCAAAAATGTGAGGGGTGTACATACTTTTGTGAGATACTGTATATACAAGCCTGGATGTATATATATATATATATATATATATATATATATATACTAAATATACTGCAGCTGAATCGCCTGCCTGCTCAATCTAAATGAAATAACACTCTCTCTTGGGCAACGCCAGCAACACACTACACATGGCCGACGTGCAGGCGGCTTTATATAGTGTGGGGCGTTGACTTAACCCTCTGAGCCATAATTGGCCAAAGGCACCCTGCCTTTGACAAATTATGGCTCTCTTTGCTGATGGCGCTGTGATTGGCCAAAGCATGCGGGTGATAGTGCATGCTTGGCCAATCATCAGACAGCAATGCACTGCTATGTCGCAGCGCATTATGGGGCATGACGCGCCGCTCGAATTTTTCGCAAACGCCCCATAATGTTCGTATTTCGATAAACAGCCAATGTTCGAGTCGAACTCATGTTTGGCCCGAACATAAAGCTCATCTGTAATCACAAGTCACAAATCTCTACCATCAAGCAGGAACATCCCAACATTGCTTCATCCCATCTATACATACTGATACAGTCTGCAGCTTATTCCATCACTGACCTCTCTAGAGATCTGCAGAACATTGCTCCATCCCATCTACTCCCTGACAGATACATATTGGTATATTTTGCAGATTATTCCATCACTGACCCCTCTAGAGATCTGGAGAACATTGCTCCATCCCATCCATTCCCTAACAGATACAACTTAAAATATTCTGCAGATTATTCCATCACTGACTAGGTTCACAGAGAAACATGCTGCTCTTTAACAGACATGCAGGGGTACCATTAATTCTTATTGGCACCCCACACTTTGGCAAAACACAATGCAGTTCCATGTGGTGTGATTTTAAAGAAAGGGTCCAGCACTTTTTTACCAATGTTTCTGCAGGTAGGGCAATCTATTGAAATGAATGGGGTACATGCAGAACACAGTTTGGAGTGGTGAGAACAACACCTAAAGATCTGCAGAACATCCCTCTGTCCCATCTACCTCCTAAGAGACACATATTGATATATTCTGCCGATTAATCCATCACTGACCTCTATAGAGATCTGCAGAACAGTGTCAGCAATTGAAGATGAATGGCCATGATCCCCTCCCACCTCCAACACAAATCAACCAACACAAGTCAGGAAATCCGATTGTGTTGACCTTCTAATTACATAATGGGATAATGTCATGAATCAATTTCAGTCAGCTGAGTGAATCCATTGACAGAACAAATGCAAGAAAATCTCCCTATTTAAAAAGAGAATAAGGTGCCCTGGTACCTCTGACAGGTCCTCTTTGCCTTAAAGCTCCCTAAATGGCACCCATGCTGAGCAAGCGACCTCCCATGTGCACATAGAGCACTCGGCATGTGACTTGAAAGCTAGTGGAGATCACTGTAGTGGTGATGCTGTCTACAGTAATTTCCAACTTCCAGCTAGAAAATTATCAAAAAGTTAATTTATTTCAGTAATTTAATTAACCACTTGACCACTGGGCACTTAAACCCCCTTCCTAACCAGACCAATTTTCAGCTTTCGGTGCTCTCACATTTTGAATGACAATTACTCAGTCATGCAACACTGTACCTATATGAATTTTTTTTCTTTTTTCACACTAATAGAGATTTCTTTTGGTGGTATTTAATCACCGCTGGGTTTTTTATTTTTTGTGCTATAAAAGAAAAAAGACCGAAAATCCTGTAAAAAATGCATTTTTCTTCGTTTCTGTTATAAAATTTTGCAAATTAGTAATTTTTTTTCATAAATTGTAGCCAAATTTTATACTGCTACATATCTTTGGTAAAAATAACCCAAATTGGTGTATATTATTTGGTCTTTGTGAAAGTTATAGAGTCCACAAGCTATGGTGCCAATCTCTGAAAATTGATCAGACCTGATGTACTGACAGCCTTTTCTTGAGACCCTAACAAGCCCGGAAAGTACAAATCCCCCCCCCCATGACCCCTTTTTTGGAAAGTAGACATTTCAAGGTATTTAGTAAGAGGCATGGTGAGTTTTTTGAAGTTGTAATTTTTCCCACAATTCTTTGCAAAATCAAAATTTTTTTTTCTTTTTTTTTTTTTTCACAAAATTGTTATATTAGGAGGCTATTTCTCACGCACAGCATATGCACAGCACAAATTACACCCCAAAACACTTTGGGGTAATTCTACTACTCCTTCTGAGTATGGCGATACCACATGTGTGAGACTTTTACACAGCGTGGCCACATACAGAGGCTCAACATGCAGGGGGCACCATCAGGCGTTCTTGGAGCATAAATTACACATATAATTTCTTGACTACCTCTTACATTTTTTAATTGTCCTGGAGCACCAGGACAATGGAAACGCCCCAAAAATTACCACATTTTGGAACGAAAACAACCCAATCTATAATCTATGAGGCATAATGAGTCTTTTGAACATGCCATTTTTTTCTACAAGTTTTTGGAAAATGTGGAAAGAAAATGAAAATGCATTTTTTTTTTTTACACAAAGTTGTCCATTTATACAGTATTTCTAACACATAGCATGTACATACCAAAAACTACACCCCAAAATAGATTCTCCTACTCCTCCTGAGTATGGCGATACCACATGTGGGAGACTTTTACAGAGCCTGGCCACATACAGAGACCCAACATGCAGGGAGCACTATCAGGTGTTCTAGGGGCATAAGTTTCAAATTGAATTTGACTACCTATTATACTTTTGTGAGGCACTGTAGTGGCATGGATGTAGCATGGATGAGCATGAATGGGGATGGATGAGCCGTGGATGGCTGAGTATTGATGGGATGACTGAGCATGATTGAGTATGGCTGAGTACGGCCGGGTACTGCTGGGTACGACTGAGTACGGCTGGGTACGGCTGAGTACGTCTGGGCACGGCTGAGTACGGCTGGGTATGGCTGAGTATGGCTGGGATGGCTGGGTACTGCTGGGTATGGCTGGGTATGACTGGGTATGGCTGAGTATGGCTGAGTATTGCTAAGTATGACTGGGTATGGATGGGGGTGGATGGGATGGCTGAGCATGAATGGATGGATGAGTATTGCTGAGTATGGATGGATGGCTGAGCATGGATGAGTATTGCTGATTAGGGATGGATGGATGAGTATTGCTGAGCATGGATGGATGGATGAGTATTGCTGAGTATGGATGGATGGATGAGTATTGCTGAGTATGGATGGATGGATTAGTATTACTGAGTATGGATGGATGGATGAGTATTGCTGATTAGGGATGGATGGTTGAGCATGGATGAGTATTGCTGATTGGGGATGGATGGCTGAGCATGGATGGATGGATGAGGCTGGAATTGTCACATATCAGCGCTGTGGGCACTACAGATCCAGCCCACAGTGCTGCTGCACCTGATCTCTCCCCTCTCCGCTCACACTGTACCGATCGGTACAGAGAGGGGAGAGAGGAACCGGATATGACACCGGTTTGTTTACAAGTGATCGCTCTGTCATTTGACGGAGCGATCACGTGGTAAACGGCCACTGTCATGGTCACGGATATTCCCGGGGGCGCGCGGGAGCGCGATTCTGGGAGGACGTCGATGTAAGGCCTCCCAGAATTCGGCTATGGCGCGGTCGTTAAGTGGTTAAAAAAGTGAAACTCAAATATTATACAGATTCATTACACACAGTGTGATATATTTCAATCATTTATTTCTCTTGATTTTGATGATTATGGCTTACAGCTAGTGAAAACCCAAATTTTGTATCTCAGAAAATTAGAGTATTATATAAGACCAATTAAAAAAAAAAACATTTTTATTACAGAAATGTTGGCTTACTGAAAAGTATGTCAATGTACAGTATAGTATGCACTCAATACTTGGTCAGGGCTCCTTTTGTATGAATTACTGCATACATGCGACGTGGCATGGAGGCGATAAGCCTGTGGCACTGCTGAGGTGTTATGGAAGCCCAGGTTTCTTTGATAGCAGCCTTCAGCTCATCTGCATTGTTGGGTCTGGTGTCTCTCATCTTCCTCTTGACAATACCCCACAGATTCTCTATGGGGTTTAGGTCAGACAAGTTTGCTGGCCAATCAAGCACAGTGATACCATGATCATTAAACAAGGTATTGGTACTTTTGGCAGTGTGGGCAGGTGCCACTGTCAAGTCCTGCTGGAAAATTAAATCAGCATCTCCATGAAGCTGGTCAGCAGAGGGAAGCATGAAGTGCTCTAGAATTTCCTGGTAGAGGGCTGCACTGACTATGGACTTGATAAAACACAGTGGACCAACACCAGTAGATGACATGGCTCCACAAATCATCACTGACTGTGGAAACTTTACACTGGACCTCATGCAAATTGGATTCTGTGCCTCTCCACTCTTCCTCCAGACTCTGGGACCTTGATTTCCAAATGAAATGCAAAATCTACTTTCATCTGAAAAGAGGACTTTGGACCACTGAGCATTAGTCCAGTCCAGTCCTTTTTCTCCTTAGCCCAGGTAAGCCGCTTCTAACGTCGTCTCTGATTCAGAAGTGGCTTGACACAAGGGATGCGACAGTTGTAGCCCATGTCCTCGATTCATCTGTGTGGTGGCTCTTTAAGCACTGACACCAGCCGTAGTCCACTCCTTGTGAATCTCCCCCAAATTCTTGAATGCCCTTTGCTTCACAATCCTCTCAAGGCTGTGGTTATCCCTGTTGCTTGTGCATCTTTTTCAACCATACTTTTTCCTTGCACTCAGCTGTCTATTAATATGCTTGGATACACCCTTGTGAACAGCCAGCTTCTTTAGCAATACCCTGCTTGCGGAGGATGTCAATGACTGTATTCTGGACAACTGTCAAGTCAGCAGTCTTCCCTAAGGCCTGATTCACACCTATGCATTTTTAGTGCTTTTTGCATTTTGCAGATTTGCACTACAGAACGTGTTCCATTGGAAACCATGTTAAATGGACTGTAGTGCAAATCTGCAAAATGAAAAAAAGCACTAAAAATGCATAGGTGTGAATCAGGCCTAAGATTGTGTAACCTACTGAAACAGACTGAGATAGGGTTGCCACCCATACGGGATTGACCGGGACAGTACAGGTTTGGCAACTTGTACCCAGGTCTCTGTCCTCTGGAAACTCGGACACAACATATATCCAGCGCCTCTGTGTCCCTCTGTCTTCTCTCCCGCCGGGCGCCTGCCACCCCCCCCCCTTCTTCCTGCATGATCTGCTTTGAAGTCATTGGCAGCTGGGACCAGTGTCCTAGCAACCAATGACGCTTTTGCCGATGCTCACAGTGGAGTTTTCCTAGCCCGGTCCACTTCAGCTCCGCCCCCTAATTCCGGTTCCCGCTCTGCATGCAGAGCAAAGCAGCAGCCCCCCTCCGGTGCCAGCTGTGCTAGAACAGCACGAAGTAGGCCGCCATGGTGTTTAGGCAGTGCGACCTACCTCTTCTAATGTGAGCCGTGCCACCTCAGCTGCCAGCCCACTGTAAGAGCATTCAGCACATGTCCCCCAGCACTTTTAGGCTTATGAAATCTGTCTTGTTTTTGTGAACTTACTGAGAATAAAAAGGCAGAAGCTGGAGTTTAGTAATTAATCTTTTTCACACTGTAATACTTTCCAAGGTAAACCTGTTATTTTTTTATTCCTGTTAACGACATATGCAAATGTTTGTAATACAGGTGTATGAGAATGAGGAAACAGTGAGGAAGCTAATGTGTAGAAAAAGATGCTATAAATGTCTTCATTTTACACCACAAACTTTTCTGGGATAAAACAGTTTTTTTAGTGATTGCAAGGCAGGCGTTTATGAAAAACAATGACAATAATGTGCACTACTCTCATTTGGAAGTAAAAATGTACTTCTGTTTTCATTATGACTCATTATAAGTCATTATAATATTTTATCCTTTGGAGGGAGATGGGAATGTATACACCTGTGAGGTTGTTGGGTAAGTCTGTGTGCCCACTGGGAAGATAATGGGAAGTCTTTACAGTGGGGACACAGACCGCAATAAACAGGGTACTGTACATCTCGCGCTGGCTGCAATAGGAATTCCCCTCTGGAGGCATGCCAGGCCCTTAGGTCTGGTATGGATTTTAAGGGGAACCCCCTACGCCGAAAAAACTGCGTGGGGTCCCCCCCAAAATCCATACCAGACCCTTATCCGAGCACCTTGTCCCCATGTTGATGAGGACAAGGGCCTCTTCCCGACAACCCTGGCCGTTGGTTGTCGGGGTCTGCGGGCGGGCGGCTTATCGGAATCCGGGAGCCCCCAGATCCCGGCCCCCTACCCTGTGTGAATGAGTAGGGGGTACATCATACCCCTACCCATTCACCTAGGGAAATAAAGTGTCAATAAAAAAAACACACTACACAGGTTTTAAAAGTAATTTATTAGGCAGCTCCAGGGGTCTTCTTCCGACTTCGGGGGTCTCTCCAGCCTCTTCTCCCTCTCTCTGGTGTCGTCTCCGCGCTCTCTGGTTCTTCTCCGGTGCCTTCTTCCGGGCTCCTCCGCTATCTTCTGCTCTTTTGCCGCTCTTTTTCTAGCGGAGGAGCCCAGACATCTGGATCACATCCCGGGCATGCTGGGACTGTGAGGTCATAAGGGGGCGTGGTCATGTCATCCTTTGACATGGACGCTCATCCCCACCCCCTTTCCTGACCGGCCGGGCTGCGTGCTTGGATAAGGGTCTGGTATGGATTTTGGGGGGGCCCCCATGCCGTTTTTTCGGGGTAGGGGGTTCCCCTTAAAATCCATACCAGATCTAAGGGCCTGGTATGCCCCTGGAGGGGAACCCATGCCAGTTTTTTATTTAAAATTTGGCGTGGAGTTCCCCCTCAAGATATACCAAACACAGTGCGTGGCATTGGCGGGGATCCAACTCGGATCCCCGCACCAGTGTGAACCCGGCTCACAAGGTGTCAATCTCGCCAATAAAAGTGGCGAGATTGACATAATATCAGACAACAATACAGAAGTTGACCAAAGGGTGGTGGTAAAGAGCTGAAAACCCACGTGATTTGGTGAAAGTTGGCTGGAAAAGTCCTGTCGTCTGTATGCAAGACAAGCTTCTGGCCAATGCCCTCTGTACAAAAATCCAAGGGAAAGTTTGTAGAAAGTCCTATCGTGTGTATGGGGCTTGACTTTCCCCACCCCCATGCTAGTACTAGCCCTCTCCCCAGCACATATCTGACCCCTGCATTCCATGCAGAACACTCACAATTCAGCCATGCCCATTTTTTGCTGCGGCTAGCTATGCGCCACATGACTACTCTCTTTCAGTCCACCAAAAGTGTCCCAGGTCTTTTACAATCTTATAGCGTATTCCCTCCCCCAAACAGATGCCGCCGCTAAAGTGTTCGGGTTTGGCTTAACCACTTCAGCCCCGGAAGGATTTACCCCCTTCCTGACCAGAGCGTTTTTTGCGATTCGGCACTGCGTCGCTTTAATTGACAATTGCGCGGTCGTGCGACGTGGCTCCGAAACAAAATTGACGTCCTTTTTTTCCCACAAATAGAGCTTTCTTTTGGTGGTATTTGATCATCTCTGCAATTTTTATTTTTTGCGCCATAAACAAAATAAGAGCGACATTTTTTTTCCTCAGTTTAGGCCGATACATATTCTTCTACATATTTTTGGTTAAAAAAAAATCTCAATAAGCGTTTATTGATTTGTTTGTGCAAAAATTATAGCGTTTACAAAATAGGGGATAGTTTTATGGCATTTTTATTAATAATTATTTTTTTACTAGTAATAGCGATTTTTATTGTGACTGCGACGTTATGGCGGACATGTCGGACATTTTTTACACATTTTTGGGACCATTGTCATTTATACAGCAATCAGTGCTATAAAAATGCACTGATTCCTGTATAAATGACACTGGCAGTGAAGGGGTTAACCACTAGGGGGCGGGGAGGGGTTAAGTATGTCCTAGGGGAGTGATTACTAACTGTCAGGGGGATGGGCTAGTGTGTGACGTCACTGATCTCTGCTCCGATGACAGGGAGCAGAGATCGAGTGACACTTGTCACTAGGCAGAACGGGGAGATGCTGTTTACAATGGCATCTCCCCGTTCGTCCTCTCCGTGAGGCGATCGCGGGTATGCCCGCGGCGATCGAGTCTGCGGGACCCGCGACCCGACTCACAGAGATCGCGGCAGGCGCACGCACACGCGGCAAATTCAAGGTAACGTACGGGTACGTTACTTTGCGCAGCCGTGCCATTCTGCCGACGTAAAAGTACAGGAGCCAGTCGGGAACCGGTTAAAGAAAGGATGGCAACCCTAGACTGAGAGACCATTTAAAGGCTCGGGAAACCTTTACAGATGTTTTGAGTTAATTAGCTGATTAGAGTGTGACGCCATGGGGTTGATATACTAAAACTGGAGCGTGCAAAATCTGGTGCAGTTCTGCATAGAAATCAACCAGCTTCCAGGTTTTATTGTCAAAGTTTAATTAAACAAGCTGAAGCTAGAAGCTGATTGGCTATCATGCAAAGCAGCACCAGATTTTGCACTCTCCAGTTTTAGTAAATCAACCCCCAGGAGTCTACAATATTGAACTTTTTCACAATATTCTCATTTTCTGAAATACTGAATTTTGGGTTTTTACTAGCTTTTGAGATGCACCTGTACATTGATTCAAACTGGACCAATGTAAATGTAGCGCTGGTAGATTTGCGATCTACCATATGTTAGGTAAATTTAGTAACTTGTCAGTTAAATAGGTTAAGTTTGCCTCTGTTCCAGCTTGGCTGACGTTGTGTGTGTTTCCAGACTGACCGGTGAGTGTCGCTGTCATTACTGGCCAGTGTTGGAAAGGCAACGTGTCGAAGCGTATGGATGCTCTTCTGTCCCGGAGACAATTCGGTGGAGGTGGTCCTCCGAGTTGCATTCTGGGCGAGGGTATTTATGGGACAGACGCCATATTAGGGGGTTCGTTTTACAGTCACCTGCTGGCCCTCCTGGCCGACAGGTATGCGTTAGAGAACCACCTCGTGGTCCTCCGTTCTGGAGGCCCACGCCGCTGTGGCGCAGGGGTGGGCTCAGAAGCTTGTCTGGGGCCTACCACAGCAGCTGAGTAATGGTCCTGAGCTGTCTATCCAGAAGGGAAGAATCTGGACAACGGAGGAGATCCCAAGGGAGGACCTGTCATGGAAGGATCACGCAGCGTGCTGGTCTCGAGAGGGGTCTGGTGACTTGGTTGGAGGACGTATCCTAAAAGTAACTATACAGCATAGTGTTGCCGGGTTGGCTTAAAGGTTCAAGCACTGTGACTGATGTTCATCGCATAAAATTGATACATCCTGTGGCAGAGGATCGTACAGGTTTATCCCAAATAAGTCTGTGGCAGAGACTTTTGTTCGTGCTACGTACTGGCTGCTAGGCAAGTGAGAGAAGCCTGTCCAGGCGAGCAAAGAGTGTGTCCCACCAAGGGAGCGCATTCTATTGTAATATCCAAATTCTACCAGGACATTTGTCAAGAATCCTATAAGAAGATATTTGAGTTTCTTCTGCAGTTTACCTTCTGCCTCTTTCCTGCTAATTCCTTAGTAAATCGTTTAATAAAGCATTGAAAACGTATTCAAGTGTTGGTGCGTGTATCGTCCAGGTAAACTCAACGGAACCCTAGACCCGGTGCCGGTAAAACAGAGGGAAGGAGAGTGAAGGTAACAAGCCCGCTTAAACCAGCAGCTCCACCGAGAGTTAGTGCTACATAAATATCTAAACATTACCTTAACTTTAGCTTTAGGATGCAGAGTTCAACTTCTGCCTCTTTAAAAGAGAAGTATGGGTTTCATTTTTTTTTAGATTTATACTTACCTAGGTAGATGCAGCATGGGTCCAATGCTGCATCTGTCCCCCGGTGCCTCTGCACTGAGAACCGAACAATCGAACACCGCCAATCAATCGGTTTTCACAGCTCCGTGAGCAGAGAGCTGTAGACGGTCAGTCACAGCTCTCTGCTCTTCTCCCTTCATGCTCATTGGAGAGCTGGGCTGTGGAGGGGGTGGAGCGGGCCGTCTCACTGCGAGGCTGAGACGGGTGTCAGTCCAGGCACCTGGCGGATCCAGACTTCCATTGTCAGGATGACGTGGTGCCTGGACTGATATCCGTGACATCAGCAGAGAGCGAACTTCAGTCCGCTCTCTGCTGAAAACGGGTCAAAGCAGTGCAAAACAAATTGCACTCCTGTGATCCATAGAAGAAGCCCAGCAAAACGAGCTTTGGCTGGACTTCTCCTTTAAAGAGCAATTCATTAGTTTGATAAAGTGATGGTTCTGTTGTTGTCCATGTCATCTCCATACACGTCATGTGTCAGTGCAACTCCTAGTCAGTGGAGCAAAACTGCACAAGGCTGTGATCCTCAGGATGTGCATTCAGTGCATGTACACGGGAGGTGCCATTCACTAGAGGGATGAGCTGAGGTTTGGAATCAAAATCAATAGATCTAGGCCAGTGATGGTGAACCTTGGCACCCTAGATGTTTTGAAACTACATTTCCCATGATGCTCATGCACTCTGCAGTGTAGTTGAGCATCATGGGAAATGTAGTTCCAAAAATATCTGGGATGCCAAGGTTCAACATCACTGATCTAGGCAAATGTCTGGCTGATGGAGTTTGAAGTCCACCAATTGGGTGAGCCGACAATATAGCAAAATCAATTTTGCCACAAAATTGCTCTTTTAACATTTAGCAAATCTAGTTTATAGTGTCACCATATTTTCAGCTTAGTCAAAATGTCACCAGGCCAATCATTTTCCCATCTCTCTTCCCATAAGATTTAATGTGTATTATCTGTAAAAGCCTCCCTTGTGTAGACTGCAGCTAGATGTGATATCTACAAACACAAGATGGCCTTCCAAGGAATGTTGCAAAGGTTGTCTATACAAGATGAAAACGACATTCAAATGCCCCAGCATACTCAGAACATTCCTTGAATGACACTGTAGTATTCCCCTTTGCTCCCTAACCTAGCTGTTAAATAAAAGGTTAAGTAGGAAGGTGAAGGAATGGGCAGTGTAGCTAGGCCAGCACAGTTAGTAATTAGAGACTGCCAGAAGAGGAGAGAGCTATAATGTACAATAAAGGAGAAGGCTGTGCTAGGTAATCGACTCTCCTAGAGTAAACAAATGTGATATCTAGTTCAGGGGCACATTGCAAGTTAATAAAAAAAAATCAGTATTAGAAAAAAAAATTTCTGCAAATAATTATTTAAAATACTTGATTTTCTGCTCTTCTATATGCAAGTTTTTTGGTTGGTGTCAGGGTGCCCTTATGGAAACCTTCCCATATTGCTTCAGTAAGTGTTTGTGCTTTCAATTTTTCTTTTTTTTTTTGTATGTTTTAGTGATATTTACTTACCTGATAGGCCAAAACCCGAGTCTTTTGCAGAGTGTAGAGTGGGAAGTTCAGTTTTCTAGTGCTCACATTATTCCCTGGTGATGTGGATGCTTCCCATTAGCTGATGAAGACTACCACTGACAGGGGCTTTTGCAACAGCAGCACAATGACATTGAAGCGAGGGGTGGCAACAAGACCAGTCATTGGTCCAGGAGTCCAGTGGTAGATCGGCAGTCTCCTCTCTGGTTAGAAATGCTCCCAAGGTGCATGTGACAGCCAACTCAGAATTGGTATGGACAGGTGGTGTAGGAGGAATTGGGAGAAAAGATTTGACTAGAGATGGACTTTAAAGCGGAGCTTCTGCTTTAAGGCCTCCTCCCCTCCTCTTCGCCAAATGGCACAATTTTTGGAGGGGGGAGCTGGTACCTGGTTTTGACAGGTACCTTCTACTTCCGCTGCTAGGCAACCTGAATGGGGGTTCTCCTCTCCCCCTCCCTCCCATCAGTCTTCTGGGACATGTCACAGGTCCCAGAAGACTGTGAGACTATTCACAATGCGCAGCACGGCTCACGCATGTGTAGCTGTGAAGCCACAAGCTGTCACAGCTGGATGCCCACAGTTGAGATGCTGGGGGCTGAAGACTGAGGGAAAGAATGGCTCGGGTGAGCACAACACTGGATCCTGGGACAGGTGAGTATCTGTTTTTTAAAAGTCAGCAGCTACAGTTTTTCTAGCTGCTGAATTTTAATAAACCCAAAATGACTGGAGCTCCTCTTTAAGTTTAGAGTTCCTCCAATGAATTTTGCTGAAATGGTGAAATTTCAGCTAAATGTTCAAATTTTCATCAAATTTTCGACAAAGTGAAAATCAAAAAGCAGCTCAGTTGATGGCTCCCACAACTGACATCTTCTCTAGAATTGATGGATCAGTTATAATAAAAATAATTATATATTTTACTAATGATTAAATTACAATATTAGGTGCTTTTAGGCTAATGCTATTTTCATAACAGGTTCACTTGGTAGAATGAATTAGCAGACAGATGTTATTGGAACGTGTTGTTGCTTTCCTTCCTTGGAATATTCCATTGTGCAGTCTGTTAAGTCAGTTGCCACCTATACTACAGCAAAGCATTTCAGAATCTGGGTCGCAGTCAAGCAAATAAAGTGTTTCCAAAAAAACAGATATTAATGTCTCTTGTAATTGTTAGTGTTGCTTTTGCAAATTCCTAAGTGAATGAGTATATTTTCAAAATGTTTATGTTTGAGAGCAATTACATAGCCACTGTACTATGGCAGGTACAACACAGCAAGGCTTAAAAGCCTCAGTTTTTTTACGAAGACTATAAGGTCCATGGTGCACTTATATCTCTCTACTTTCTAATCTTTACTTTTACTGTGTAACTTTTCACCTTTCACAATGAGCAGAGGCTGTTGGTTTCCTTATCAGAGACTAGAGATGAGCTTAGGGTTTAGGTTAATCATTGATTTGACCCAAATCTAGCCTTTGCACACTTCTACAAATGGGCAAAAAAAAAAATAAAAATGGCCAGATCTGATCAATTCTATCTGCCTGTCTAAATCCCAGACTGATCCAGAAGTAATTCATTTAGCGCTAGTATTGCTACGACCTCTAAAAGACAGATTTCAGTTTTTTTTCCAATTGTAAACAAGGTGTAAGGGATTTAAAAAAAATTTTTGCCCATGGGACTTTAGTGAGTTGCGCCAAATAAAGTTGATAACAAATTTCTTAAAAAGTACAAGATTTATTCCATATTACAATTAAAAAACAGACATATTGGACAATACATATGTCGTTATAAAATTAACAGAATGCAAATATGTTGACGTAGATTAGTTAGATACATACAATATTGCAAATACACTCAAATAAATGTACATTGGACTGAAATCTCGATGAGTTTCATGGAACAGCACCCACTTCCTCAGGAGACAGCCAAAATGAAAAAATTATTGTCTCTGTGAAAAGACCATGTCAGAAAGGAAAAAAAATAATAAGTCTATGTATGTATGTATATACAGTATCTCACAAAGGTGAGTACACCCCTCACATTTTTGTAAATATTTTATTATATCTTCTCATGTGACAACACTGAAGAAATGACACTTTGCTACAATGTAAAGTAGTGAGTGCACAGCTTGTATAACAGTTTAAATTTGCTGTCCCCTCAAAATAACTCAACACACAGCTATTAATGTCTAAACCACTGGCAACAAAAGTGAGTACACCCCTAAGTGAAAACGTCCAAATTGGGCCCAGTTACCCATTTTCCCTCCCCAATGTCATGTTGCTTGTTAGTGTTACAAGGCCTCAGGTGTGAATGGGGAGCAGGTGTGTTAAATTTGGTGTTATCGCTCTCACGCTCTCATACTGGTCACTGGAAGTTCAACGTGACCCCTCATGGGAAAGAACTCTCTGAGGATCTGAAAAAAAGAATTGTTGTTCTACATAAAGATGGCCTAGGCTATAAGAAGATTGCCAAGACCATGAAACTGAGCTGCAGCACGATGGCCAAGACTATACAGCGGTTTAACAGGACAGGTTCCACTCAGAATAGTCCTCGCCATGGTCGTCCAAAGGAGTTGAGTGCACATGCTCAGCGTCATATCCAGAGGTTGTCTTTGGGAAATAGACGTATGAGTTCTGCCAGCATTGCTGCAGAGGTTGAGAAGGTGGGGGGGTCAGCCTGTCAGTGCTCAGACCATAGGCCGCACACTGCATCAAATTGGTCTGCATGGCTATCGTCCCAGAAGGAAGCCTCTTCTAAAGATGATGCACAAGAAAGCCAAAGAAAGCAAAGAAAACAGTTTGCTGAAGACAAGCAGACTAAGGACATGGATTACTGGAACCATGTCCCGTGGTCTGATGAGACCAAGATAAACTTATTTGGTTCAGATTGTGTCAAGAGTGTGTGGTGGAAACCAGGTGAGGAGTACAAAGACAAGTGTGTCTTGCCTACAGTCAAGCATGGTGGTGGAAGTGTCATGGTCTGGGGCTGAATGAGTGCTGTCAGCACTGGGGAGCTACAGTTCATTGAGGGAACCATGAATGCCAACATGTACTGTGACATACTGAAGCAGAGCATGATTCCCTCCCCTCAGAGACTGGGCCGCAGGGCAGTATTCCAACATGATAACTACCCCAAACACACCTCCACAGACGATCGCTGCCTTGCTAAAGAACCTAAGGGTAAAGGTCATGGACTGCCTAAGCATGTATACAGACCTAAACCATATTGGGCATCTGTGGGGCATCCTCAAATGGAAGGTGGAGGAGCACAAGGTCTCTAACATCCACCAACTCTGGGATGTCGTCATGGAGGAGTGGAAGAGGACTCCAGTGGCAATCTGTGAATCTCTGGTGAACTCCATGCCCAAGAGGTTTAAGTCAATGCTGTAAAATAATGGTGGCCACACAAAATATTGACACTTTGGGCCCAATTTGGACATTTTCACTTTGGGGTGTACTCACTTTTGTTGTCAGCGGTTTAGACATTAATGGCTGTGTGTTGAGTTATTTTGAGGGGACAGCAAATTTACAGTTATACAAGCTGTACACTCACTACTTTAGCAAAGTGTCATTTCTTCAGTGTTGTCACATGAAAAGATATAATAAAATATTTACAAAAATGTGAGGGGTGTACTAATCTTTTCATGTTTCACCAGAGCGTCACAGGTTGCCACTGGAGTCCTCTTCCACTCCTCCATGACAACATCACGGAGCTGGTGGATGTTAGAGACCTTGTGCTCCTCCACCTTCCGTTTGAGGATGTCCCACAGATGCTCAATAGAGTTTGGGTCTGGAGACATGCTTGGCCAGTCCATCACTTTTACCCTCAGCTTTTTTAGCAAGGTAGTGGTCGTCTTGCAGGTGTGCGAAGGGAGGGAATCATGCTCGGCTTTAGTATGTCACAGTACATGTTGGCATTCATGGTTCCCTCAATGAAATGTAACTCCCCAGTGCAGCACTCATGCAGCCCCAGACCATGACACTTTCACCACCATGATTGACTGTAGGCAAGACACACTTGTCTTTGTACTCCTCACCTAGTTGCCACCACACACGCTTGACACCATCTGAACCAAATAAATTTATCTTGGTTTCATCAGATCACAAGACATGGTTCCAGTAATCCATGTCCTTAGTCTGATTGTCTTCAGCAAACTGTTTGCAGGCTTTCTTGTGCATCATCTTCAGAAGATGCTTCCTTCTGGAACGACGGCCATGCAGACCAATTTGATGCAGTGTTTGGCGTATGGTCTGAGCACTGACAGGCTGACCCCCCCTCCCCCCTTCAACCTCTGCAGCAATGCAGGCAGCACTCATACATCTATTTCCCAAAGACAACCTCTGGATATGACGCTGAGCACAAGCACTCAACTTCTTTGGTCAACCATGGCAAGGCCTGTTCTGAGTGGAACCTGTCCTGTTAAACCGCTGTATGGTCTTGGCCACCATGCTGCAGCTCAGTTTCAGGGTCTTGGCAATCTTCTTATAGCCTAGGCCATCTTTATGTAAAGCAACAATTCTTTTTTTCAGGTCCTCAGAGAGTTCTTTTCCATGAGGTGCCATGTTGAACTTCCAGTGACCAGTATGAGAGAGTGAGAGCGATAACACCGAATTTAACACACCTGCTCCCCATTCACACATGAGACCTTGTAACACTAATGCCCTGTACACGAGGTCGGATTTTCCGACGGAAAATGTGTGATAGGACCTTGTTGTCGGAAATTCCGACCGTGTGTAGGCTCCATCACACATTTTCCATCGGATTTTCCGACACACAAAGTTTGAGAGCAGGCTATAAAATTTTCCGACAACAAAATCTTTTGTTGGAATTTCCGATTGTGTATACACAAATCCGATGCACAAAGTGCCACGCATGCTCAGAATAAATAAAGAGATGAAAGCTATTGGCTACTGCCCTGTTTATAGTCCCGACGTACGTGTTTTACGTCACCGTGTTCAGAATGATCGGATTTTCCGACAACTTTGTGTGACCGTGTGTATGCAAGACAAGTTTGAGCCAACATCCGTCGGAAAAAATCCTAGGATTTTGTTGTCAGAATGTCCGATCAATGTCCGACCGTGTGTACAGGGCATAACGAGTCACATGACACTGGCAAAGGAAAGAAGCTAATTGGGCAAAATTTGGTCATTTTCACTTAGGGGTGTACTCAGTTTTGTTGCCAGCAGTTTAGACATTAATGGCTGTGTGTTGAGTTATTTTGAGGGGACAGCAAATTTACACTGTTATACAAGCTGTACACTCACTACTTTACATTGTAGCAAAGTATAATTTCTTCAGTGTTGTCACATGAAAAGAAAGAATTAAATATTTACAAAAATGTAAGGGGTGTACTCACGTTTGTGAGATACTGTATGTATTGTCCAATATGTCTGTTTTTTTTATTTTAATATGCAATAAATGTACTTTTTAAGAAATTTGTTATCAACTTTATTTGGCGAAACTCACTAAAGTCCCATGGGCAAAATTATTTTGAGGTTTTTACATGTTATAGGAGACTGAGTTCCGCCAACATCTTTGTACTTGTGGCCCTCCTTTTTTTGTATGTGCAAGCTGTCAGGGATCCCAGGTGATGTCACTGACCAATGGATAAGGTATTGACTTTGAGGGGGACCAAATGCCTTTTTCTTAAAGGGACAATACACATCCATACCAGACCATTATCTATACATGCAGCTTGGCTAGCCAGGAAAGGGAAAGGGGGGCATGCGACTTCCCCTTTCTTCTAAACCATACAAGGCCACATGCCCTCAATATTGGTAGGGTACCTTGGCAGCAAAGTCAACCACCCTCCTTGACAAGGCACCTTGTCTCCATGTTGATGCAGACAAAGGCTTCCCCTTAGACCCAGGCCCGGTGGGTGTGGTGGGGGATTCAGAATCTGAAAGCCCTCCTTCAGAATAGGGAAGCCCCAAATATCCCTCCCTGTTATGTGAATGAGTAGGGGGTGCATAGTACCCCTTGTTACTAATGCACAATAACAAAATAAATAGCTAATAAAAACAAAGACATCATAGAAAAAGTCCTTTATCAAAAACAAATAAATAAATAAACAATGTCTTCCAATGTAAATCCAACATCAATCACATCAGTGTAGATCCAGTGTCAATAATGATGAGTGAAGCCTGATGATCCACAGACATAAGGACCCACAGCACTCTCATCACTAAATGACAGATCCCTGGTTGCTCTGTTTTCTTTACCACAGCAACCATATTTGGTCAGTGATGGCACCCAGGATCCCCCAGCAGTTTTGTTTTCAGACAAAACGAAACAGGCTAGGGAACTGTCATTTAGCAGCAGCAGTTTTTTTTTTTTTTCTAAATGTCACTTTTGCAGGCGTTTTGAATGTCATATTGGTGCGTAATTTCCTGTGCAGGTTTAGTGCATCCCCTAAGAATGATAGTTAAAGGATTTGTATATTTTTAATGTTGACATTTTAAGACACGTTAAAAGACACGCTCCCTTTTGAACAGAATTTTTTCAATTTCTTTTTTGTAATTTTACATGACCCCACAGCAGGGCCCAGCTACGGATTTTGTAACAAAACTTTGCGAATTGACTTTAACCTTTTGCCGACCGCCCCACGTACATGTACTGCAGGGCGGTGGCTCCTACAGGTGAAATCAGGTACCTGCATGTTATCTCCACTTCCAGGTTTGCGGCACGCACGCCCGCCGCTGGCTGCCAGCTCCTGCTATGATTGGACACAGCGGGAGCCAATCACTGGGTCCAGCGGACCCCATGCCCAACGGGACCCACTGATCGTTCCCAACAGAGGCAGATCGGCGGTCTGCCTATGTAAACAAGGCAGGTCGCCATTCTGTAATAAGGAAAGGCAGTGATCTTGTGTTTCTGCTAAGCAAGAACACAGATCTCTGTCTTCCCACAATACAAGCACTCCCACACAGTTAGAAAGTACTCCCTAGGGACACATTTAACCCTTTGATTGCCCCTGATGTTAACCAGTTCCCTGTCATTAGTACAGTGACAGTGAATATTTTTTACTTGGAGGGTTTTTCCGACGGAATTACGCTCAAGCTTGCCTTGCATACACACGGCCACACAAAAGTTCTCTGAACTTTCAACCGTCAAGAACGCGGTGACGTACAACACTACGACGAGCCGAGAAAATTAAGTTCAATGCTTCCGAGCATGCGTTGAATTGTTTCCGAGCATGCATGACTTTTTGCGCGTCCGAATTGCATACAGACAAACGCATTTTCGGATAGGAACTTTTCCGGACTGAAAAATAGAGAACATGCTCTCAATCTTTTGCTGGCTGGAATTCCGCCAGCAAAAGACCCGATGGAGCATACACACTGTCGCATTTTCCGACAAAAAGCTCTCATCGGAGTTTTGCTAATGGCATTTCCGATCGTGTGTACGCGGCATTAGTGTCTGATTTGTCGGCCGCAATAATTTGCTGATCACTGCCATTACTAGTAAAAAAAATAAAAATAAATAAAAATTCCATAAAAATATGCCATAGTTTGTAGACGCTATAACTTTTGCGCAAACCAATCAATATATGCTTATTGGGATTTTTTTTTTACCAAAAACATTTAGCAGAATACATATTGGCCTAAACTGATGAAGAAATTATTTTTTTTTTACATTTTATTATTAGGTGTGTTTTATAGCAGAAATTTAAAAATATTGGGTTTTTTACCAAAATTGTCGGTCTTTTTTTGTTTATAGCGCAAAAAATAAAAACCACAGAGGTGATCAAATACCACCAAAAGAAAGCTCTATTTGTGGGAAAAAAAGGACATACATTTTATTTGAGTACAGCGTTGCACGACAGATAGACATAGACTTTGATAGGGTTCACCTCTATGTTTGGAGTTTGCAGATTTCCTGCTAGGTTCGGCAGGCGTTTAGCACACTGAACTTTGCTTGGTTTGTTCTTCACTATCAGTGACAAGCTGCAGCTGATAACGTTTTTGACGAGGTTGATGCAATTCGCACACTAATAACCCAGAAATGAAAGATTCCAACAGAGATTTACTAACCAGTGTTCTGCACCCTGGCCACAATGAAATGCGTGTTTTGTGTGGTGCAGCCACAGAGCTGCTTCCACCAGCATGTTTGCGGCCGTGCAGGAAAAAACTAATGCAGGTTTTATATGCTGCTCTAAAATTGTCTGACATCACCAAAAGCTATACAAATATAAAAAATGATGCAGGTTCCAGCTTATGTACTTGTTTTACAATCCCGCAGGGAGGATTAAACAATCAGTGGGTGGCAGATCCTGAAAATGAGGAAATATTTCACATTTATGGAACAGACAGTAATAGCGTGAAGAGGAAAGAAGACTGATTACCATATTGGACTAATCAATACGAGAAGGAGGGAGGGTCTATCAAGGAGGCTCCTGGATGTTGTCATAGTTAGTGACCATTTGAGAAACCCAGTCCCTTGAGATCCCTGTGGTGCTCACAACTCAGTGATGGAATATCAGTTCAAGGCTCTGACATAAACAGAGACAAGCTTAGATGGAAGCAATAAAACAAGGCAAGAAGACGGGAACATCAAAAAGCTGTACCCCAGGCAGGATAAATGGGCAGCTTAAATACATTCATTGGAACTGAAATGGCTCCTTCCCTCTTGTCAGCCCATGTGCATCACCAGAATCTGCCCATCCCTCTTCCAGTCTGAGTACTGCTGTACAGGAATTGACAGCACATGGATACTGAGACAAACTCAGATTTTTTCTTTTTTTACTAGCTATATTTAATTATTTAGATTTAATGATGATTTTGAATGCATACGCACCTGCCTCAATGTGAGTTTTTTCATCTGCCTGGAGTATAGCTGTAACCCATTCCTCCCACGCATGTACTCCCACACATGTAAAACCGTGTGCAGGAACTGCAGGGAAATGGCATGGTCAAAAAGACCCTGCAACTTCCCTGCGGCCGAATTTTTGAAAAGGTGCATGCACCTTTTTTTGTGGAAACGCGGGCACGGAGCCCATTCATTTGAAGTGTGAACTTAGCACCAAACCTTAAATTCAGGTTGATGGAGGGAAAGCCCAGCACACAAAGCTTCTGTATAGTTCCCCTTCATGAACGTGTCAGTGTGGATAAATGCTCCTGAAAGCAAAGAATTTTCTTATGTTCTGTTTAGAATATTTGTGAGAGATATGTAACAACATTTTTATAAACTATCATACTATTCTATTACACATGAGTAATCAGGAGGGAGTTTATTAAGACACAGGTGAAGGGGTCAGGCTGAAAAATTATACTCCTTCTCTCTCTGTAAAAGAGGAAAAATGTGTGTACAATATACGTATATGTAAAAGAGAAAGTGCGAGAGAAAGGATTAAAGGGTTTGTAAAGGTAAAAATTTTTTCACCTTAATGCATTATATGCATTAAGGTGAAAAAACTTTTGACAATACCGCGGCCCCCAGCCCCCCCGTTTTACTTACCTGACGCCTCGAATCTCCGCTGCTCGTTCTCGTCATCTCCATTGCAGCTCAGCCTGGTCGCTGATTGGCTGCAGTGGATGGATTGAAAGCAGCGCAGCCATTGGCTCGCGCTGCTGTCAATCACATCCGATGACGCGGCGCGCCGGGGGGCGGGGCCGAGTGATACAGCGAGCGGCTATAGCCGCCGGCTGTATCACGGGAGCGCGCCCGCAAGCACTCACCACCATGCGAGGGAGCTCGCATTAAGGTGGTTAATGCTTGCGGGGAGGAGCTGAAACAGCCGCCGAGGGACCCCAGAAGACCAGGTTCGGGGCCACTCTGTGCAGAACGAACTGCACAGTAAAGGTAAGTATAACATGTTTGTTATTTAAAAAAAAAAAAAATTTTACCTTTACAACCCCTTTAAAGTCTCAGTCCACCTTTTTCCAAATTTTGTAAATGCAGCAGTACTAATCTCCCGATCAATGTACATTTACTGATTTTTGCAGTGAAACCTGCAGAGCATTGTACTGCCATTAGTCACAGGCGCAATGCACAGGCTCTTGCAAGGTATTCCCCCAGCCTTAGGTACATACGTAGGTGCAGACCTGCTGTTATATGTCTTGAGTCTCCAAACTGTGGTCCACAGGCCGGATGCCTGCCATTTGCTTGCCTTTATGTGGCCCTTGGGGAACCATTCCTCCCACTGATATGAGTCACATTTTTCCTACTGACACCAACTATGAGGCACCATTCCTTTAACTGTTACCAACTGTGGGGCATACTTGCTCTCACTCCCATCATTCAACAGTAGGGCACTATTCCTTCCACTGACACCAACAATGGGCAGAATTTCTCCCAGTGACACCAATGATGGGGCACTATTCCTCCCAGTGATACAAAGGATGGGGCACTATTTCACCTGTTGACACCAATGATGGGGCACTATTTAACCCCGTTTTACACCACTGATGCCCTGACATTTTCTACTCCCACTGGCCATATTCTAACCCCCCCTAAATTCGAAAAGGACAATGAACTGGCCCTTTTTTTGGAAAGTTGGTGACAGATGGTGGCAGCTGGGGTTTTGGCAACAGGTGGATTGAGGTGGTGGTGAGGCAGGGTCCAAATATGGCTGAATTTAGAACAAGATGGAAGTTAAAAGAACAAAATAAGGGGCGTGGCCTGGAGAGCAATGGAGTAGGACACATGTAGTGAGAGCTCCACTTGCCACACTGCTGTACTTACCATCCTGCATCAATCCTGCTTACCTTTCAACATCTGCACACCTGCGGACCCCCCCTCTGTCCAGCGACATCCATAGAGCCTACCAGGTTGTCAGAGCGCCGCTCTGGGCCGCCATCCCGGAGCATCTTGCTTCACCCGGCGGTGGCTCTCACAGGTCTGCCTGCCCTCCCTGGATGCTTAGAGCCCGGCCTCTGCTTCACACAGCCACTGGATGACCTGGCGCCCCTAAAGCAGTGCCTCTTTCCCCTGTGGATGCCTGAGAGACAGTCTGTGAATTTGGCCTAGCTCCCGGACCGGCGGCCATCTAGGTACACCCTGCAACGGCCCTGGCAAGTATTCACAGGTGTTCCTGACTATTCTGAGTCCAGTTTTCTCCATCTGCAGCTGCTGGAGCTTGTAGCTGGCTGACCACTGCCTGCAGAACATACTGTGTTGCTCCTAAAGCACGGCGGAGAGGAAGACACTGAGGATCCGGCCTAGTAGACAGCGGCCATCTTGGTATACCCGGAGACCCTCCTGTCCACCTTTGCAATATGTCTCCGCCAAAAAAAACTTCAGAGGCTACTGATAAGCTTGCTAAATACCGCAGGCTTGGAGAAGACCAACAGACCAAAGATGGTGCTGGCACCTCCTCGGACATGGAACATTCCGAGGCGGTCACCAACAAAGTGCTTGATGCCATCGCCCTGTGCCAGAGCATGCTCACCACCAAAATTGAGGAGGTCAAAATTGATGTATCCCTTATCCGGCAGGATCTCTCTACGCTGAGAGACCGCGTTGCGGAGACGGAGACCTGTATTGGTAGAGCGGAGGATATCCTGCACCCCTTAAAACACACTACTGACGAGGTATGCCGTCAGCTACAACAGCTTAGTGCGAAGCAGGACGATATGGAAAATCGGGCAAGGACCAGGCGAGCTTTCTCAAAAACTTCCTGATATCCAACTTCGGCAGAGACGCATTCTCGGTGATGTTCGCGGTGGAGAGAGCCCATCGAATCCCTGCCCGTCCTCCTCCCCAAGGAGCCCCACCGCATACCCTAATAGCAAAATTCCTAAATTTCAGAGACCGAGACAAGATCCTCTGTCTAACTAGAGAAAAGGGAAATATCCCACATACCAACACGCATGTGGCCGTCTTCCCAGACTTTTCCAATGAGGTACTGCGACAGCGATCCAGGTTCCAAGATGTCAAGCGACGCCTCTGCGTTCTACACCTCAAATGCACTATGCTGTACCCTGCAAAGCTTCGCATGGAGTGTGATGGCCGCACCCATTTCTTTGAAGACCCCGAACTGGCATCCACTTGGATTGATCAGAGGGACCGTTCAGCCTGACCATACCATGCTGTCCATAAGGTGTGAGTACTTTTCTCTCCCCCCATCTGCTCCCCCCCTATACCCGCAATGCTGTACATTTTCATCCTAATGTTTCACCCCTCAGTGGGTGTATTGTTTGCGTATAACCCATGGTGGAGCGTGGGGAATAGACTGGAAATCCTTCCACGTACTACCCTGGTCCCCACAGTAGGCCTGTTGCCTCCGGGTGATCTCACGGACTTGTGGTCCCCGCTCTCCCCACGCTTGAGAAGGACCAGTGGAAGATAGTACACTGACCGTTGCTGAGACTTTCTCCTTTACTTTCTCCTTTACTCCTTTACTTTACTAACTGTCCTGATAGCAAGTGGGGCCCCCCTCCTACATACAATGGTACAATGGCGTTGTACCCTTGTGGCTCCTATACCCCATGCACTTCTCAGAGAAGAAGTCGCCCCCATAGGATGTTCGTGAACTTTCTCACCCCCCGTTTACCGGACTGTTTTTTTTTCCCCTTTTTTTTTCTTTTCATTATGGGTATCTATGCTTCCTTGCAACTAAGTCCCTGGCCTCCATTGGGTCCTACCCATTGGATGTCCCCAGTTGATACCTGGTTATGGGGTACTATGTCCATGCCAAGTTGGGGTGGCAGTGGACTGGGTGGGGGAAAACTGTTATGGGTATTTGTTCCTTTACACCAACGTATTTCCAAATGCCTGTTTATGCTTTAGGTACTATGCTATTGCCATACATACATTATCGATGTTGGATGTCACTGTGTTTTATGTTATCTGATGTGCTTATCTCTGCTCTGCTGGTCCTGGTACAACTGCGGTCTGTTATACATGCCTTATATCCGCCATGAGATCCTTGAAATTTCTTACGTGGAACGTCAGAGGCTTGCGCAATAAGAACAAACGTACAGCCGTCCTGACATTCCTCAAATCTCAGCATGCTGACATTATCACGCTAGTTGAAACTCATGTTACGGGCCACCTACAATCCTCTCTTAAAAAGCCTTTGGTAGGTTGGGCCTATCACGCTACCCACACCTCATATTCCAGAGGGGTGTCGATCCTGGTTGCAAAAAGGCTTCCCTTTGACCTAGTGTTGCTGCAAAGGACCAGCAGAGCAGATATGTGTTTATACATGCCACCATTAATGGATCCCTTATTCTGATACTAGCTTGCTATGTCCCTCCCCCATACAACTCGCTGTAATTAAGGAGGGTCTTGCTTTTATGACGCAATATCCCTCTATACTGGCAGTATGGATGGGGGACTTTAATATGACCCTCACCCCCGCTCTAGACCGAATGGGCACACCAGACCCTCCCCTTGACCCACCGACCCATACCAGACTATACCGCATACTGACTGATTTCGCTATTGTTGACACCTGGCGTCACAAGCATCCGCACACTAAAGCTTTCTCCTGCTTTTCAGCCAATCACAACACAATGTCATGTATCGATTTCATTTTACTTTCCAAGTCCCTGACACCTAAACTGGGAGATGTGGGATTCGCCCTGAGAATATTTTCAGATCACGCCCCATACTGGATCACGCTCCAGCTCCTGAAAGCCTCCCCTGCTCCATCTTGGCGGTTGAACCCATTTTGGCTGACGGCTCTGACGGACCAGCCACTTATGACTTGGTATGGGAGATGTTTAAAATACACGCCCGCTCCCTCCTTTCCATGCGTATTAACAGAGTTAAAAGGTCATTGAAAATTATTTTCCAACAGGCTACAGAGCATCTGCAGGTGTTGGAGGAGGCGTTCCATCGGGACCCCTCGCCCAGCACTGCTAATAATCTTAAAATTCAATCTCCTACTCTGAATTTCTAATCCCTAAACTTTATGACCTGTACAAATCCATATTTGATACGGGCATTTTACCCCCATCCATGAGAGAGGCCCAAATTGTGGTAATCTCTAAGCCTGGTAAGGACCCTAAATACCCGGTATCGTATAGACCTATTTCCCTGCTACAGGTCGACATAAAGATACTGGCCAAGATTTTAGCCTCCCGCCTTAACCAGGTCATTCTGTCACTGATTCACCCTGATCAGACTAGCTTCATGCCAGGGAAAAATACTATAATGAATATTCGCCGCCTATTCATGAACATTCAGGATCCCACGATGAAATCGGTTCGAGGGTCGTGGTGGCTCTGGATGCCGCCAAGGCCTTCAACTCTGTGGAGTGGAACTACCTATGCGAGTGCCTTTCTGGGTTTTGGATTTGGCCCCAACTTTATCCGTTGGGTTCAGCTCCTCTATCAATCTCCAAGGGCCAGAGTGTTTGTGAACGGCTGGCTCTCTGACCAATTCCCGCTAGAAAGGGGGACCCGACAAGGCTGTCCTCTTTCCCCTATGCTATACGCACTTGCTATAGAGCCATTGGCCATTATGATTCGTGCAGATACTAGCATCCATGGTCTCAAGATAGGGAATCTGGAAGAAAAGATTGGCATGTACGCCGATGATACGCTTTTGTATCTGGCGGACTCAGGTGACACCCTGATTGCAGCCCTCCATTCTATAGAACGTATCGGTACCCACTCGGGCCTGAGCATTAACTGGTCTAAGTCCCAGATCCTTCCGATTGACCATTTCCCCTCCCCGTTCACGTCCCCTCCTCTGACCCTTCCAAGGGTCTCCGTGATCAAGTACCTTGGTGTGCAGGTCACTAGATCACTCGCAGACTATACACTCTTAAATATTGAACCTTTGTATGCCCTGATCAAGACCAAAACTCAGATTTGGGCCAGACTGCCCCTAGTTGTTATGGGACGCATCAGTTTAGTTAAGATGATACTCCTCCCAAAGATACTCTATCTGGTGTGGCATGCCCCCCATACATGACACAAAAATTCTTCAAGACAATTGAATCTATTCTTAATTCATTTATATGGGGGCACAGTAGACACAAATTATCTTGGAAAACTTTAAAAAATCCGGTAACACTGGGAGGAGCTGCCCTTCCAGACTTTCAGGAGTATTACCTTACTTCCCAACTGTCCCATTTCTTTCATTTTGACAAAAGTGAATACCAGTCACTACTATGTGAGCACCCTGATGACCTAGCCCATAACCCGCTTCAATCAGTCCTTAGAACTCCCTTGACAAGACGTTCCCCCCACCACAACACAGACATGCTGACACACCACCGGAGGGTATGGCGGGTGGCACTACAAAAACTTGGAACCCCGCGGATCCATTCCCATACACCTCTCTGGTTTAACACACATGTACCTGAACTGTTGTCCATCCCAGACCCTGCGGTGTGGATATGCCATGGGATTTTGTACTTACATCAGGTCATGACCACTACGGGACTTAAAACATTCCAAACACTAAAGGACGAATATTCCCTCCCTAAGAGTCTTCTCTTTAGATATTTACAACTTCGCCACGCTATACAATCCCAGTTTACCGGCCTTTACCCTTCCCTGGCAGTTCCCTCTATAGTAGACACAGTCACTGGTACTGAGTCTGCCAAATTAATCTCCATTCTATACTCCGCTATCCGTCTCCCCAGTACCACGGCCTTGGCCTATGCTGCCAAGACAAGGTGGGAGGCAGACATCGGACGGATTGAGGATGAGGATTGGGATGAGATTTTGGAAGATGTGAAAAAGGTATCCCCTAAGTTATCAGACTGCCTCACGCATTTGTATATCATACATAGGACGTATCTGACCCCCAGAAGGTAGCGCGTTTTAAACCCATGTACAATCCAGGGTGCCGCCGATGCGACCACACCCCAGGCTCCTTCTACCACCTTATATGGTCCTGCCCAACTATCCAAACATACTGGATACAGGTGATCCGTTTCTTGCATGATCAGATGGGCTCTCCTGCTACACTAGACCCAAAGATGTGCCTACTTGGTCTGCTGCCGGGCTTAGATACAGACAAACCCCTCGGTACCTTTTTGCACGAGACGCTATTCTTGGCAAGGAAAGCGGTAGCCCGTATGTGGATGCAGGCCCTGCCCCCTACAATTCAATGCTGGAAGAAGGAGGTTAATGACACTCTTCCATATAAAAAACTGATTTACGTCCATAGAGGGTGTTCGCCCAAATATGAAAAGGTCTGGAGCAGATGGTTAGCAGACGGTGAAACGTGCACCTAATAGCCTCATCTCCTATTTCCCCCCTCCCCTTTTTGTATTCTCTCTTTCTTTTATATATGTTGTATATTGACTCCATTTCCATTGATGTGTTTTACTGTAGGCTATACAGACATTTCAATATATTCATGTATGTACTTTTGTCAAGGCTGTGTTGGTCTATATTGATTTATGTAGCATGCATACTTTTTTCAATAAAGTTGTTTTTTTCCAATTAAAAAAAAAAAAGAACAAAATAAATTATTCTAACAAGCGGGCTTTTTACTTGTAGCAGTTTAAGCAATATTTGAAAGATGCAAGTGTGACAGTCAAAAAGTCTCCAACACCTGTTTCTAAAAACAAACTCCCCCGCTAGCTTTGAACACAGGATTTATGGCACTGTTATACAGCTTGATAGCTGATGTGTTAAGCAGATACGATTAACTGCAAAGTTAAACTGCAAAGTGTGTAGGAAACTTTTAACAGTAATGTTACATGCTGTTCTAAGTGTTTTTGCAAAAGGAAATTGTTAAGAATTGTTTCCTTTGTAATGTATTGGTGACGCAACCGTTGAGGGCAGGGGTCATTGAATGGGAAGGGTTAAGACTGGGGAGGGCAGGGGTTGTTGGGTGAGCAGGGGGAAGAGAGGTGAGTGCAGAGTTCATTGGGTGGGCGAGGGGAAAAGTGGTGAGGGCTGTGGTTGGTAGCTGCTGTTCTGTATTGCTACTACCACACATGCGCAGGATCTCCCTGCTTTACTGTCATGTAAAAATATGGCATCGGTATCCCTCGCATGTGCGGTGGTAGCTTTTCTGCACTGTCACCACTGTGCGTGTGCAGGATATCAATGGCATGTTTTATTACATTACAATATGAAAGAGAGATTGTGTGCATGCGTGGTAGTGACAGTACAGAATGACCACAACTATTATGCACTGCTTGTTCCAAATAAATGAAAGTTTGGTGGAAAAGAAGAAGTTTGTGAGCTCAGGGAGGACACGGTAAGAAATACAATTGTATTGCCTGTATTCTTCTTCTAATAATTGGATTTTTGTATAGGTGTGCCACCTATAGATGAATGGAAACTGGCAGACCAAACAGAAAGGAAGTCCTGCCCTATATAACCCCTCCCTCCCATAAGGCTCCACAGTTTGTAGCAAGCAATGAACACCCAAAAAAGGGTGGAAGGTAAGTACGAAAATCCAATTTTCTTTTTCCTACATGAGACACAGAGCAGGTCATAATCATGACTACCTGGGATGTCCCAAAGCAATGCACATGCGGAGAGGGAGACAGAGAAGCCACCCTCAGGCCGAAGGAAACTACTATGCCACCCGCAAAGCACTGCGGCCAAAAGCTGTATCCTTGTCCACCTGGTAAAACCTTGTAAAAGTATGTAATGAAGACCAGATTGCAGCACTGCAAACCAGAGCCACTGACACATGATGACAGATAGCCCAAGAGCCCACCCCCCCCCCCCCCCCCCACACTCCTAGTAGAGTGAGCCTTTACTTGAAACCATAAAACCTCAAACCATAGGCTTGGGCAATACTGATGGATCCACTGTCAAATGGTTGACTTTGAAGCTGCCTGACCCCTACTAGGACCCTCAGTCCAATGCACTGCCTTTGTAACTCTCCAGCTTTTTACCACCCTGTACAATGGAGGTAATCATACCCGCAATTTTACCTTCTAGGCCCGCCAAAACAGAAGCCAATTCATCCTTAGTGACATAACCCGAGGTTGATGCTCCTGCAGTTGCTACAATGCCAGGTGGATCCAGTGTCTCTGATGCACCTGTCACCTCTGGTCTTTCGGGAAAGACAAACACAGCTGGACTGTGTCCTCAGGACCTTTCCTTCCCAGCTGTGCTCCCCCTTCCCTGCTTTCTGGAAGACAGCGAGCTGAACAATAATAGGTCTGTGCCTAGCCGGCTACCTTCCCAGCTAAGGGTTAACTTAGTACACACAATAGCCCAGGGGGTTACTCAGCTGCCAGTTTCCATCCCTCTGAGAGGCAATACCCACATACCCAGGCAAACCAGCACCTGCTTTGTGTCGCACATCAGAGAAGAATTTGGGGATTTTAAAGGTGCACAAATACAACAAAATGGAAAAAATATAAATTTATTTGAAAAATAGTAAAAGCAATATGAAGACATACATATGTCCAAAATGATCATACAATACATAAACAGGTGCAAACTGATTGAATCTCTACATGTTTTGCCATACCAATGGCTTCTTCAGGAGAATTATTATCAGGCACTGTACAAATGATCACTAAAGAGTCAAAAAATAGAAACATTTTTTTTTAGAGAAAAACAAAGAATATGACACATACAAAATATATAAATATACATTTTAAATTTCATTTCCTGGGTTGGCAAGAATCAAGAAACTTAGGTCCGGTAATTACCTGTGTATTCAATGAGTAAATTTTTAAAAGATTTTAAAGGCACCAGAGGCATACTAATAGTCCATCTATGGGGAAAGACAATGAATAATCAATATCAAGGACAAAAATCCATGAATCCAGAAAGTAAGGCAGAAAAGCCTACCTGAGGCTAGCAATGTTGATGACAAATTCCAAAAATTTAGATGATTCCCATTATTCCCTTCTCACATAAGTGAAGAAACCAAGAGGGGAATAGAGGGGAGAAATAAAGAGGGTTTTTTCCTTAGAGCTCTTCAGAGGCCACCTTTTAAACCAAGAACAAATAACCAAAACACAAATAAACCTACCGTCAATCTAGGATAAGAGCCAGCAAAACCTTACCTCCAAGGTAGCTTAATTACCTGCCATGAAAAGACCACCACAATATCTTCTCCCCCTCCTATGCTGGACCATAAAAGCTAACTGTGACTGGCATCCTTTCATATACTCCTCCACCCCCAATGGAGACAATTTGGCGCCAAAAGGGGGTGAGGATGCCTTGTTGCGCCAGTGCGCATGCCGAGGTTGCGCCAGAAATGACGTCAAAGCGTCAATGATGCACCGGAAATGACGTCAAAGCGTCAGGGACGCACCAGAAATTACGTAAAAAACTTCACGAACAAGAGCGTCAGAAACGCCAGACGTTATACACGTCAGGCATCAGAAACGTCGGACGTTAGAGATAGACAACCCCAACGTAGCCGCCCTAATGGCGTCAGACATCCCAAAAAAAAAGCGTGGAGCTGGCACCATGATGACACCAATGTCCAGAGGAAGGCATGATCAGGGGAAGCCTAAACTACCGCCCTCCACAACTGTGCCCAAGAGGATAAGGGCCACAGATTGTGATGGAGATCACGGAATGGACAACTGGCAAATGGCGCCATCTAGTGGAGTCCAAGGAAACGGACACCACAAAAAATGACACCCTGGGCGTCCATATGGTCACCTTATCCAGATCCAATCCCCAATAAATCAGTTTTACAGACAGATAACTGTATATTCAATTGTCTCAAAGTAGGAGAGACATCATATATTATTAATAGACAAAACAACTCATTGGCCCATTGTTGACTTTAATCAAATCCCATCCTACACAAAAGCAAATGACCTATACAAACATGAGGCGCAATCAGAAAAACTCGCCAGTCCAGGTTACAGGTTAATTACATACAAAATTTGAATTAAAAAATATTTTTACTATACAAATATGATTAGTGAGAAATTATTCTCATAGATAATGGCTAAATTTAACCACTTGCTGCCCGCCCGCCGTCATATGATGGCGGGACGGTGCAGCTGTTGTTCGATGTCTGCCGGGCACCCGCGATTGCCCGGTAACCGAGCAGGACCATGGATCTGTGTGTGTGTAAACACACAGATCCACGTCCTGTCAGATGGGAGGAGACCGATGGTGTGTTCCTTGTACAGAGGAACACCGATCGGTCTCCTCCCCTTGTGAATCCCCTCCCCCCCACAGTTAGAATCACTCCCTAGCAACACATTAACCCCTACAGCGCCCCCTCCTGGTTAACACCTTCATTGCCAGTCACATTTATACAGTAATTAATGCATTTTTATAGCACAAATCGCTGTATAAATGTGAATGGTCCTAAAAATGTGTCAAAATTGTCCGATGTGTCCGCCGCAATATCGCAGTCATGATAAAAATCACAGATCGCCGCCATTACTAGTAAAAAAAAAATAATAATAAAAAAGCTATAAATCTATCCCCTTATTTTGTAGACGCTATAACTTTTGCGCAAACCAATAAATATATGCTTATTGCAATATTTTTTACCAAAAATATGTAGAAGAATACGTATCGGCCTAAACTGAGGAAAAAATTTGTTTTAAAAAAAAAAATTTGGATACTTATTATAGCAAAAAGTAAAAAAATAATGTGTTTTTTTCAAACTTGTCACTCTTGTTTTGTTTATAGCGCAAGAAATAAAAACCACAGAGGTAATCAAATAAAACCAAAAGAAAGCTCTATTAGTGGGGGAAAAAACTTTTATCTAGCACTCATCTAACCACTTGCCCCCTGGATCCTGTTCCCTCGCAAATGCTATGCTCACCCTCTGACTCGATTCTACGCTCTCTAACTCACATTTTCAACCTCTCCCTCTCTTGTGGCATCTTCCCAAACTCTCTAAAACATGCGCTAGTCACCCCCATACTAAAAAAGCCCTCACTGGATCCCACCAATCTCAACTTACGTCCCATCTCCTTACTCTCCTTCTCCTCCAAACTTCTTGAAAGACTGGTCTACAACCGATTAAGTGACCATCTGACCATGAATAAACTTCTTGATCCCCTTCAGTCCGGTTTTCGCCCTCAACACTCCACGGAAACTGCTCTCCTTAAACTCTCAAATGACCTACTAATGGCTAAAGCCAACGGACACTATTCTGTACTACTTCTCCTGGATCTCTCTGCTGCCTTTGACACAGTGGACCACCCCCTCCTCCTCGAAAAACTCCACTCCTTTGGTCTCCGTGACTGTACTCTTCGCTGGTTCTCATCCTACCTATCCCACCGCTCCTTCAGTGTCACTTACAACTCTACTTCCTCCTCTCCTCTTCCTTTTTCCGTTGGGGTCCCCCAAGGTTCTGTTCTCGGACCTCTCCTTTTCTCAATCTACACCACCTCCTTGGGTCAGTTGATTGCCTCCCACGGCTTTAAATATCATCTCTACGCTGATGACACCCAAATCTATCTCTCCACCCCCCAGCTCTCTCCACCTGTCTCCTCACGCATTACCAACTTATTAGCAGACATATCAGCCTGGATGTCACATCACTTTCTCAAACTCAACCTATCCAAAACCGAGCTCATGATATTTCCTCCCTCAGGTGCCACTTCCCCTGATCTCCCTGTCAAGATCAACGGCTCAACTATCAACCCATCTCCCCACGCCAAGGTCCTAGGTGTAATCCTGGACTCTGAACTAACCATTCGACCCCACATTCTATCACTATCCAAAGCTTGCCGCCTCTGTCTTCGCAACATCTCCAAGATACGCCCCTTCCTAACCATCGACACCACAAAGCTTCTAATCCACTCCCTGGTCATCTCCCGCCTTGACTACTGCAACTCCCTCCTCATTGGTTTACCTCTAAATAGGCTATCCCCACTTCAGTCCATCATGAACGCTGCGGCCAGACTCATCCACCACACAAACCGCTCAGCGTCTGCTACACCCCTCTGCCAATCCCTCCATTGGCTGCCACTCAGTCACCGAATTAAATTCAAGATACTAACTATAACTTACAAAGCCATCCACAACTTGGCCCCTAGCTACATCTCTAACCTAGTCACAAAATACCAACCTAATCGTTCTCTTCGCTCCTCCCAAGACCTCCTGCTCTCGAACACCCTTGTCACCTCATCCCATGCTCGCCTTCAGGACTTCTCCAGAGCCTCCCCCATCCTCTGGAATGCTCTACCCCAATCCGTCCGTTTTTCTCCTACTTTATCCACTTTCAGACGATCCCTGAAAACTCATCTCTTCAAAGAAGCCTATCTGGCCCCCACCTAACAACTGTACATTTATCTTCTCAATCAGCACATCACCCACAGTTATTACCTCTTGTATCTCTTGACCTCCCCTCTTAGATTGTAAGCTCTAAGGAGCAGGGCCCTCTGATTCCTACTGTATCAAATTGTATTGCATTTGTACTGTCTACCCTCAAGTTGTAAAGCGCTACGTAAACTGTTGGCGCTATATAAATACTGTATAATAATAATAATAATAATAATAATTTGGGTACAGTGTAGTATGACCGCGCAATTGTTATTCAAAGTGCGACAGCGCTGAAAGCTGAAAATTGGCTTGGGCAGGAAAGGGGTGAAAATGCCCTGTATGGAAGTGGTTAATCTATAGAAAAGGCTTAAAGCTGATGGATGCATTCAAACCCGGATGGACAGTGGCAGCCAGGGAATTTATCCATTTGGTCTCATGTTGAAGGAGAATTTTGTCCACATCTCCTCCTCTTTCATGAGTAGGCACATACTCAAGTGCAAAGAATTTCATCTTTGATGCTTGGAAGGAATGGTAAAGTCCCATGTGCCTCCTGATTGGTGTCTCCATTTTCTAACAAGAGAGACATGGTCCCTTATTCGATGAAAAAAGGGCCTTTTGGTCTTTCCCACATAGAATTCTTTGCATTCACACTCCATGTAGTAAACCACACCTATCGACTGGCAATTAGCATAGAAATTTGGTTTATATGTATTGCCATTTGGGAGAGCTATCTCCACAGAGTTCATCAGAAATCTGCAGACGTCGCATCTCCCGCAAGGAGCTGTGCCCCTATGAGATTGCCTTACTGCTTTGGAGATCAAGTGACTATGGACCAATTGGTCCTTCAAAGATCTGGACCTCCTGTAAGTTATCTGGGGATATGGATTCACATATTTAGCTATCACCTCATCTGTGGCCAGAAGGTGCCAATATTTGTGACAAAACTTTTTTGTGTTCCCCCACATATAATATTATTGTTATTAGCCGCACCTTTTGATCCTCTTTTTTTGGATTTCTTAGAGTGAATCAAATTCTCTCTGTCTTTTAATTTTGCTCTAAAGTAGGCTTTCTTCAAACAAGATCGGCTATAGCCTCTGTATCATGAACCATGAATCAGACCGAGACAGAAATATAGTTAAATCACACTTGTTTAATAATAATAATAATAAGGTAAACATAGTCAAAACAAGCCAGAGTTCAGTAACCTGATCGGTTAGTCAGCCAAGCAAATGTCAGAGAGCCAGAGATAAACGTAGTAGTACAGCAAGCAGGATCAGGAATAGGGATGAGCTTCGAGTTTGAGTACTCGAACATCGGCCGTTCTACCATTCGCCGAATCACGAACATCATGGGCCGTTCGCACCAAATTCAAGTGGCGCGTCACGGCCCATAATTCACTGCGGCATCGCAGTGCATTGCTGGCTGATGATTAGCCAAGCATTCACTATGACCCGCATGCTTTGTCCAATCACAGCGTCGTCAGTGAAGAGAGCCATAATTGGCCACAGGCAGGGTGCCTGTGGCCAATTATGACTCAGGGGGTTAAGTACACGCCCCACACTATACACGTCGGCCATGTGTAGTGTGTTGGTGGCGTTTGTTAAAGAGAGAGACAGAGACTGTCATTTCATTTAGTTTCAGCAGGCAGGCAATTCCTTCCTGGTGTTTTGTTGCTAATATACTTCAGGCAGGCAGACGAGACCGTTAGATTGTATTGTGCAGTGTATTGTGTATATATATGCATCCCGGTTCAGACCCCCTTAAATTTTTCACTCTTTGTTATATTGCAGCAATTTGCTGAAATCATTTAAGTTCATTTTTTTCCTCATTAATGTACACACAGCACCCCATATTGACACAAAAACACAGAATTGTTGATATTTTTGCAGATTTATTAAAAAAGTCAATTTCTTCTGATCATCCTTGAGATGGTTCTACACCTTCATTTGAGTCCAGCTGTGTTTGATTATACTGATTGGACTTGATAAGGAAAGCCACACACCTGTCTATATAAGACCTTACAGCTCATAGTGCATGTCAGAGCAAATGAGAATCATGAGGTCAAAGAAACTGCCTGAAGAGACAGAATTGTGGCAAGGCACAGATCTGGCCAAGGTTACAAAAAATTTCTGCTGCACTTAAGGTTCCTAAGAGCACAGTGGCCTCCATAATCCTTAAATGGAAGACGTTTGCGATGACCAGAACCCTTCCTAGAGCTGGCTGTCCAGCCAAACTGAGCTATCGGGGGAGAAGAGCCTTGGTGAGAGAGGTAAAGAAGAACCCAAAGATCACTGTGGCTGAGCTCCAGAGATGCAGTCGGGAGATGGGAAAAAGTTGTAGAAAGTCAACCATCACTGCAGCCCTCCACCAGTCGGGGCTATATGGTAGAGTGGCCCAACGGAAGCCTCTCCTCAGTGCAAGACACACGAAAGCCGGCATGGAGTTTGTTAAAAAACACCTGAAGGACTCCAAGATGGTGAGAAATAAGATTCTTTGGTCTGATGAGACCAAGATAGCACTTTTTGGCCTTAATTCTAAGCGGTATGTGTGGAGAAAACCAGGCACTGCTCATCACCTGTCCAATACAGTCCCAACAGTGAAGCATGGTGGTGGCAGCATCATGCTGTGGGGGTGTTTTTCAGCTGCAGGGACAGGACGACTGGTTGCAATCGAGGGAAAGATGAATGCGGCCAAGTACAGGGATATCCTGGATGAAAACCTTCTCCAGAGTGCTCAGGACCTCAGACTGGGCCGAAGGTTTGCCTTCCAACAAGACAATGAACCTAAGCACACAGATAAAATAACGAAGAAGTGGCTTCACAACAACTCCGTGACTGTTCTTGAATGGCCCAGCCAGAGCCCTGACTTAAACCCAATTGAGCATCTCTGGAGAGACCTAAAAATGGCTGTCCACCAACGTTTACTATCCAATCTGACAGAACTGGAGAGGATCTACAAGGAGGAATGGCAGAGGATCCCCAAATCCAAGTGTGAAAAACTTGTTGCATCTTTCCCAAAGAGACTCATGGCTGTATTAGATCAAAAGGGTGCTTCTACTAAATACTGAGCAAAGAGTCTGAATACTTTGGACCACGTGATATTTCAGTTTTTCTTTTTTAATAAATCTGCAAAAATGTCAACAATTCTGTGTTTTTCTGTCAATATGGGGTGCTGTGTGTACATTAATGAGGAAAAAAAATGAACTTAAATGATTTTAGCAAATGGCTGCAATATAACAAAGAGTGAAAAATTCAAGGGGGTCTGAATACATTCTGTCCCCACTCTCCCAGTTTTGTGTGTATATATATATATATATATATATATATATATATATATATACACTGTATATAGTTTAGCCAGATCTCACTGCAGACTGTTTCTGGTGTACTGTCGCTAATAAACTTCAGGCAAGTGGGCGAGACAGCTGCAGTGTATTCAGTATATATATATACATCCCGTCTTTGTATATATATATATATATATATATATATATATACACACTGTATACAGTTTAGCTTAATTTCACTGCAGACCGTTCCTGGTGTATTGTGTCTAATATACTTCAGCCAGGCAGCTGACTCCCTGAGCTCAGTGCATTTAATAAATATATATACAGGCTTGTATATATATATATATATATATATATATATATATATATATATATAGTCTAGCCAAGCCTATACCTGACTAGGCAATTGCCTGAGTGCTGTATATATTCGGAATGTATAATGCGCTAATATTAACCTCCCAATATAACACGGTGTAATCTCCTAATGGGTAATCAGTGAATCATGTGCAAACAACACTTTTTGTGTGATATCAGTTCACATACACAATAATTGCAGCTATATTATTTGGTCATCTTCTAGTATTTGTCACTTATTTATTTATTTACTAGTTCATATCAGCGCTTTAGTACACGTTTTACTTTATTGTTTCACTGATTTTTTTCACTTGAGCGGCAGTTATGAATACATTTAAATTTGTGGAAAATCGCACGGTGGATTTAAAAGAAGTTTTTTCCACTAGTCAAACCACTGACACAGGTGATTTGGACAGCAATTTTAGAAAATTTGGTCATCTAATGGAAAAAAAAGGTGAGCTTATGGTGGGACATTATCACCCACGAACAATATGTAAAAGAAAATATTGTCCCTAGACGTTTAAGGTGGGATGTCCCCATCAATGATGGCATTTTAGATGAGGATGGAGTAAATGAATGGTATAAATTTTTTAATGAAAACGGCCTGGAATTACTGCACTTTTTAATTAAAAGTAAACAAGGAAAAACTGCAATCATAAACAAACAAATTGAGGATTGCAAAGTTATATTAGAAGCATACAAGGATTCACCCTCTTTTGCCACACTAACAAATCAGTTAAATAGAGTATTAGAACAAAAGGATGTGGAAATCAAACAAAGGAAAAAAAGAAAATACCTGAGAGGTACAAATGATTACAAATTAGAACAATCTTATAAATGGCAATTAAATTTAAAAGAAGGTAATACTGGATCCATAGCCTCCTCTCCAGAAAGAGAGGTACGAATCCGGTCTCCAAATCGGGATCAAAGGTATAAATCCCCAGATAGGCAATATAGGGATAGTAATAATGGGCCACCAAATGGGCCACCTAAACAATATGAAACCAATAGGCCAAGGACTCCTAAACCATGGTGGCAAAACAAGAACAATCCTAAACCATGGGTAAAATCGCCAAAAAGGCCATATTGGAAGAATAATAGTAAAAACCAAAAACCCCAGAATCACCCTAATAATCATTATGATAATTCAGGGCCCCGAGGTTATGGCCAATCAAATACTAGCAATATGATGTATCAGAGCTATGGATACCAAGGACATGGTAATCAGGGGGATCCAGAATATGGTCATTCAGGATACTCCAATTATTACAATCAGGACAGGAGGGAAGTAAGGGAGCAACCCCAATACCACTATCAACAAGGGTGGAACCAAGGGCATCATGATCAGTATCAATATGGATCTAGGAATAGCCCTATTTGTACCCAAAATCGATATGAAGCATTAAGAGACTATAGAGAAAATGACCCATCAACATCTTTTTTGGACCGGCACAGGAGCGAAAGGACCCCGCCTCGGCAGGACGTAATAAAGCATGTGAGAGGCCCAAACGCAGGAGGGGATGCCGAGGAGGATTCAAGGGCCAAAAGAAAAAGAGAGTAGTGGGTGAAGGCATATACAATCTAAGTGGAATTGATCTAAGTAGAACTGAATTACTAGTATTGGATAAAGTATTAAAATACGCACCAAAACGCAATCTAAATAAGTTTGATTTATATGTGGATATCCAAAAATATACAAGAAAATTGAATATCAAAAAATACATGTTGAACAAAACTATTGTGACTAATGTAGAAAATGGAGGTAGGATTGATACACCCGGAAGAATTCTCCATAGTAACTTAAGAAACAAATCCTTACTTAACCCCCCTGTTCATAACAACCAACATATAGAAGTTTTTAACAAAATGGTGACACAAGAGGTAGATAAACTTAAAATCAAAAGAATGAAAGATCCGCAAGTTATTAGAAACGGAATCAAAAAATTGGAAGATAATAACAATGTGGTAGTGAGACCGGCCGATAAAGGAGGTGCAATTGTGGTTTTATCAAAAGAATACTACAACAATGAACTTCAAGGACAACTGAATGATCAGAATAGCTATATAAAACTGAGAGGAAATCCCACTAGAGAATATAAAAGTGAATTACAGGAGTTGATACTAAAAGGAAGCAAAAAGAATATATTAACCAAAAAAGAGGAAAAATATCTCCTACCAGATACATGCAGGGTGCCTATTATTTACACAATACCAAAGCTCCATAAGGATCAGAAGAATCCGCTGGGACGGCCAATAATAAATGGTATACATTCTATAAATGCAAGATTAGGGGAATATGTGGACAATTTTTTGCAACCATTAGTCCCATCAACACCAGCTTATCTAAGGGACACCAAGCACTTGATTCAGAAATTGAATAACATTGAAATCAGGCCAGATCAAAAATATTTGTTAGCCACAGCAGACATCTCGTCTTTGTATACAAGCATAGGCCATCAGGAGGCCATACAAGCCTCAAGATGGGCCATGGACAGATATAGCAATATCATTTCTATACAGAAAAGATTTATTTTAAGATGTTTGGCATTTGGTTTACAACATAATTATTTTTGGCTTAACTCAGAATTTTATAGGCAACTTAATGGTATTGCAATGGGTGCTAAATATGCCCCAAGCGTGGCTAATATTTTTATGGCTGAATGGGAGGATTATGCGGTGCACTCAAATACCCCCCCCCCACAATTGATAATGTATCAAAGATTTATAGATGATTGTATAATATTATGGAATGGGGATGAAAATACTCTAATGGAATTTTTGGAAAAACTGAATGACAATCAAAAAAATATCAAGCTTATCTATGAAATCAGTAACACATCTATACATTTCCTGGATCTGGATGTACAATTAACTAAGAATGGATTCCTAACAAAAACTTTTTTTAAACCAGTCGAGAGGAATAGTTATATCCCTTTGGACAGCTGTCACTTTGATCCCTGGCTGATTAACATTCTGAAGGGGCAACTAATACATCTAAGAAGAAATTGCACTAATAAAAGCACTTTTTTGGAACAAGCTAATATTATTGGAAGGAGATTTGTTCAAAAAGGGTATAATAATGATTTTATAGAAGATAAAACCAAGGAGGTATCGGAGCTCTCAAGAGAAGAATTAATTAGAGACAAACAAAAGAAAACCACACAGTACCAAGAGATCCCTATGATTCTGGATTATAATATTCAGCATAGGCAAATCAAGCATATATTTAAAAAGCATTGGTCACTAGTTTTAGCGGATCACCAATTACGCAGTATTTTACCTGAGAAACCAAAGTGTATTTATAGAAAGGCACCAACTTTAAGGGATTTAATAGCGAAAAATGTTTTGGACCCTCCAAAAATTTCACAGGGGTTCACATTTTTTCAAGGAAAGGGTTTCCTTCCATGTAAAAGATGCTATGCTTGTAGAAATACATAGCAAAATGGTCAAAAATACATCAATTTCACATCTACCAGTAAAAACAAAGATTTTGAAATCAAAGATTTTGTGTCATGTAGAACTGAGGGGGTGGTGTATGTATTACAATGTCCGTGCTTCCTACAGTATGTGGGAAGAACGAAACGCCCTATGTGGAAACGCATTCGGGAGCACATACAGAATATTGAAAAAGGTTTTCCAAAACACAGTGTGTCACGCCATTTTATTCTATATCATGACAAAAACCCTGCGTTATTGAAATTTTGGGCCATCGAAAAATATAAACCGCACTGGCGGGGTAGTATTAAAGTGAGAGAATTAAGTACAAACAAATCAAAATGGATTTTTTAAATGGGGACTCTTGCACCTTTTGGCTTAAATATAGATTTTGATATAAATTGTTTTATTTCGGATTTTTAATTTATCTCTTGACATCTGCTCCTCCAAAACAAGTTTTAATATTTTAAAATATTTTTAAGAATTTTATTATATATTTTTAAAATATTTTTGTCAAAAAATTATTTTAGTGATTTTTTTAGCGTCTTTCTAGCATCTTTCTACCTCATACACATCTATTTACCCTTAGTTCATAAGAGGATGATTATGTAGAGATGTCATTCCATTGTTTCACCACTGGAGGGAGTTCCTAGGTTATATCAGCTTACTTCGTGTATTTAAATGGGTCTTAGGTTAGAGCTGCAATTATGTTTTTAAATATATGTTTTATTGTAAAGATTATGTATGTATATGTATTTGTTACTTTGTATGGATATTATGTTGTTTGAATGTAGTGCAGAACGCATATAGCGGCATGATAATGCATTACACTCCCTGGTCACTATGGCAGCCGGCATGCATACTATAAATGCTAAGCAAGGTCGTCACATGGTCACCTTTGAAAAAGTCACGTGTCTAGTGATGAAACCAGTCGGGAGGAGCCAGTGACGAGCAGTGCTGTGTGTGCACTGTTGGCGTGTGAGGAGATCCCAGCTGTTAGCTGTATGCAACTGACCTTACCATATGCGATTTATTCTGCTGAAAAGTGTGAGTGAAGTTTACCATTAGTTTATAGGGAATATATATTACACTACCTGCGCAATGGTCTCTTTTTTTGTTGTTTCATACTGCGGAAGTTCTTTGAAAGCCAGAAGCCAGCCCATGCTAATGAGCAGCTAAATATATGAGCAAGCCATCTATCACTGGGGATTACTCATTGAAACCTGTCTATATTCATCAATCACCAAAGACGTTATATTTCTTCACAGCGGTATGCTGTCCTATTGAGATATCTGTGCACTGTGGTTCATCACATTAATATATCTCATGTTTCTTTCTTTCTTTTTTATTGTGTTCAATAATTTATTATCACATTGATATTTAGTTAGGATTTTGTTATGGTGAAGGATGTTATGTTATTTATAATAGGCTCCATTTGATTATTTTGCACATGATTCACCGATTAACCATTAGGAGATTACACCGTGTTATATTGGGAGGTTAATATTAGCGCATTATACATTCCGAATATATGCAACACTTTTTGTGTGATATCAGTTCACATACACAATAATTGCAGCTATATTATTTGGTCATCTTCTAGTATTTGTCACTTATTTATTTATTTACTAGTTCATATCAGCGCTTTAGTACACTTTTTACTTCATTGCCTGAGTGCGTGTTCAAAGACACTTTCAGTCAGGCAGGTGACTCACTGAGCTTAGTGCATTTAATAAATATATATACAGGCTTATATATATATATATATATATATATATATATATATATAGTCTAGCCAAGCCTATACGTGACTAGGCCATTGCCTGAGTGCGTGTTCAAAGACACTTTCAGCCAGGCAGGTGACTCACTGAGCTCAGTGCATTTAATAAACATATATACAGGCTTCTATATATATATATATAGTCTAGCCAAGCCTATACCTGACTGGGCCATTGCTTGAGTGCGTGTTCAAAGACACTTTCAGCCAGGCAGGTGACTCACTGAGCTCAGTGCATTTAATAAACATATATACAGGCTTCTATATATATATATAGTCTAGCCAAGCCTATACCTGACTAGGCCATTGCCTGAGTACGTGATCAAAGACACTTTCAGCCAGGCAGGTGACTCACTGAGCTCAGTGCATTTGGTGGTGCAGCGGTTCTTGGGCAGGTAACCAGGCTTACAGGATGTCCTGAGGCAGGCCAGGAAAGTCTGTGCGCATTTCCGCCGGTCATATAATGCCTGTGCTCGGCTGGCTGACCTCCAAAAGGAATTTAACCTGCCGAAGAACCGCCTAATCTGTGACATGCCCACCAGGTGAAACTCAACGTTGGCCATGCTGCAGCGGCTGCACCTGTAGCAGAGGGCCATCAATGAGTACCTGTGCGACTATAGCACCAGGACAGTGTCAAGGGAGCTTGTTATTTTTCCCCACGCCTGTGGGCTATGATCAGGAATGCATGCACTGTCCTGTCACCATTTGAGGAGGCCACGAGGATGGTGAGCAGTGACAGTGCATGCATCAGTGACACTGTCCCTCTTGTCCACCTGTTGGAGCCCACGCTGCATGGAATAATGTACAGGGCACTTGAGGCAGAACAGAGGGAGGAAGACGAGGACTTCCTTACCTCTCAAGCCCCCTTTATCCAGACAGTGTTCCTGCTGGCCGATCACACAGGAAGAAGACGATGAGGAGGAGGATTGTGTCAGCATGGAGGTGGAGCCTAGCACTCAGCATCAGCAGCAGTCTTCAAGGGATCATTTACAGTCCCAAGATACCCATGGACTTGTACGTGGCTGGAAGGAGGTGGCTGCGGATCATGTCGTTCTTAGTGACCCAGAGGACTCCGGAACGAATGCCTTTCCTTTACAAATGTCATTTTGTGCAGGGACAGTTCTAAACACGGGAAACATGTGCCACTTTACAGGCATACTATAGACACCCCCCAGGCACGATATAATCACTGCTCCTAAAAAAACGGCCATTTTTAAAACTTTTTTTGCATTAGTACATGTACCCTGGGGCAGGACCCGGGTCCCCAAACCCTTTTTAGGACAATAACTTGCATATTAGCCTTTAAGATTCGCATTTTTGATTTATCACGTTCGACTCCCATAGACTTTAACGGGGTTCGAAAAGTTTGTGCGAACTATCGGTCCATTCGCAAGTTCTGGTGCAAACCGAACCGGGGGGTGTTCGGCTCATCCCTAATCAGGAGCCAGAAGGAACATCAGCCAAGCAAGTCTTCAACAGGAACGCAGGAGAAAGTCTCTCTGATGTTGACAAAGGCGAAGGCAGAGATCAATTGAGCTGGACGGCTTTAAGTAGGCAGGACTGACGAGCAGAATCAACAACAGCTGGGTAACTGTGGAGAGAGATGGGAGCTGGCAATTAGCCGACAGCTGAGTGGCCAGCTCAGAGAAGGAAGGGCTGAGCCCAGCCCTGACAGTACCCGCTCCTCGATGACCCCTCCCCTTCGGGGGACCATAGAGCTTGAGGGGAAAATGTCTATGGAAATCACAGAGGAGGACAGGGGCATGTACATCCGAGGATGAGACCCAAGAGCGTTCCTCCGGACCATAGCCCTTCCAATGCACCAAGTACTGTATGCGCCCACGGAACCTACGGGAGTTAACAATGGATTGTACTTCATACTCCTCATGATTCTCAACCTGTATAGGGTGAGGACGTGGCACCGAGGTGGAAAAGCGGTTGCAGACCAAAGGTTTCAATAAGGAGACATGAAAAACATTTTAGATGCGCATACTAGGAGGAAGGTCCAAGGCGTAAGCCACTGGGTTAATCCTGCGAAGGATATGGAAAAGACCAATAAACCGAGGTGCGAACTTCAAAGAAGGAACACGAAGTCGGAGCCAGACTCTGCCCCCAACCTGGTAGGAAGGCGCAGGCAGGCGTCTGCGGTCAGCATGGAGTTTGTGCCTATCGTTAGCATGTTGCAAAGCCTCCTGAACTTGTGCCCAAGTGGAACGAAGACCACGGAGATGCTCCTCTAACGCAGGAATACTCTGCGGAACAAACGAGTCAGGCAACATGGAAGGTTGGAAACCATAATTCGCCATACACGGGGACAATCGGGAAGCAGAATTCAAGGCACTGTTGTGAGCAAACTCTCCCCATGGTAATAGGTCTGACCAGTTGTTATGATGGTCAGAAATATAACAACGTAGGAATTGCTCCAAGGACTGATTGGCTTGTTCTGCGGCCCCATTAGACTGCAGGTGATACACAGAGGAGAAAGCAAGCTGAATTCCCAACTGTGCACAAAAGGCTCGCCAGAACCGGGAGACAAACTGACTACCCCTGTCCGAGACAATCACCTTGGGTAGCCCATGTAAGCGAAAGATCTCCAGAGCAAAAATGGAAGCCATTTTTCCTTAGAAGTGGGCAATTTCTTAAGTGAAATACAATGACACATCTTTGAGAACCGGTCATCCACCATAAGGATAACAGTGTTGCCCTGGGAGTTGGGTAACTCCACAATAAAATCCATAGACAGGTGGGTCCAGGGCCTCTCTCCATTGGGTATGGGTTGTAGGAGGCCCACTGGAAGGTGTCGTGGAGTCTTACTCTGAGCACACATGGAACAGACAGTTACATCAGCTCGTAGACTAGGATACCAGAATTTTTGGGAAATGGACCCAAACAAGTTGATTTTTCCCAGGGTGGCCAGCTGCCTTGGGAGAATGGTAAGTCTGGAGCACGGCAGTGCGGAGACTCTCTGGGACAAAGCAGCGGTCACAAGGTTTATCAGGAGGAGCATGGACCTGAGCAGCAAGAATTTCATCACCCAAAGGAGAATTGAAACTGGTGCGAACCGTAGCCAGAATACAATCAGGAGGAATCACAGGAACCAGAACCGACTCCAACTTGGAAGTGGAGGAAAATTGACGTGACAAGGCATCGGCCCTTACATTCTTAGTACTGGGTAAGAATGAAACAATGTATTTAAAACTCGTCAAGAAAAGAGCCCATCGCGCCCTTCTGGGAGAGAGGCGTTTAGCCTCAGACAAGGATGTGAGATTCTTATGGTCTGTAAGAATGAGAACCGGCACAGTGGTACCTTCAAGGAGATGTCTCCATTCTTTCAGGGCTAAAATGATCGCCAACAGCTCTCTGTCACCAATCTCGTATTTGCACTCTGCAGGTGACAATTTCTTGGAAAAGTAGCCACACGGATGCATAGCGCTCTCAGAGTTAGGACGTTGAGACAGAAGGGCGCCATATCCAGTCTCAGAAGCATCAAGGTCTAGGATAAAAGGCAACATAGGATCAGGATGTGCCAACACAGGAGCAGAAACAAAGGCAGCCTTGAGACTCTCAAAGGCCTTCATGGGCTCTGGAGACCAACTCTGTGGGTTACATTCCTTTCTGGTCATATCAGTCAGGGGCTTGACCAGAGATGAGAAGTTACGAATAAATTTCCGATAATAGTTGGCAAAGCCCAGGAAACGCTGCAGAGGATGTAAACCCAGAGGTCGGGGCCACTGTAAGACTGCCGAAAGTTTCTCTGGGTCCATTGAAAAACCAGCAGTGGAAATGACATAGCCTAGGAATTTAACCTGTTCACGATGGAACTCGCACTTCTCCAGTTTACAATAGAGATTGTTTTCTCTTAGTTTCTGAAGCACACGACAGACATCTGTGTGGTGGCTCTCCAGGGGCTTGGAAAATATGAGGATATCATCAAGATAAACCACCGCACATAACTGCAACAAATCTCGGAGGACATCGTTAATAAACTCCTATTAAACTGCCGGGGAGTTACAAAGGTCAAAGGGCATTACGAGGTACTCATAATGGCCTTTTCTGGTATTAAACGCAGTTTTCCACTCGTCGCCTTCCTTAATCCGCACAAGATTGTATGCCCCTCTCAAATCAAGCTTCGTGAAAACCGTTGCTCCCTTGAGGCAGTCAAATAACTCTGTAATCAACGGAATCGGGTAGGCATTCTTAATCATGAAATAATTAAAACCCCTATAATCAATGTAAAGTCTAAATTCACCACTCTTCTTCTTCACAAAGAAGAAACCAGCACCAGCAGGAGACGAGGATTTGCGGATGAAACCTCGAGAAAGTGCGTCAGCAACATACTCCTCCATGGCCTTATCCTCCAAGACTGACAAAGGGTAAACCCGGCCACGAGTGGGTATGGCACCAGGTTGAAGGTCAATTGCACAATCATAAAGCCGGTGTGGAGGCAAACTACCTTTGTCAAAGACATCGCTAAAATTGCGGTACTCCTCTGGCAGGGAGGAGAGTGAAGAGGTGCACAGGACTTTGGCTACCTTCTGGAAGCATTGTGGTGACCAGGAGAGAACCTCAGCATGAAGCCAATCAAAAGAGGGGTTGTGGATAACCAATAACCAGCAGAAACCTAGGTGAGGAAATAACTTGGAATTGGATTATCTCATGGTGAAGAGCCCCTATGGTCATGGACAACGGAACCGTCTCATGAGTCACATGGGCAGGCTGTAGAGGTCTCCCGTCAAGAGCCACAATGGCAAGTGGAGTGTCACGCAGCTGCAGAGGAATCGAGTGCTGAGATACAAAGGCAGCATCAGTGAACAGGCCTGCAGCCCCAGAGTCAATTAGAGCCTGTATCTCGATGGACGACTCAACCCAAGAAAGGGTGACCGAAACCAGGGGCTTATCCTTCTGGATAACTGGGGACGAAACAACGGCACCTAAGGTGTGTCCATGACAGGACCTCAAGGTTCGGGCGTTCCCTGGATGGGTAGGACAAGACTTCAAAAAGTGACCTGCCTGGCCACAATAAAGACACAATCTCTCCCTCCTCCTAAAGGCTTTCTCATCCGCAGAGAGACACGTGAAACCCAAGTGCATGGGTTCATCTTCACTGACCGACTCGGTACCAGGAGGCATGGAAGGTGAGGGAAGCATGGGAGGTGAGGGAGGCATGGGTGGGACTGCAAAGCTCGGAGGCAAACGTACAGGAGGCTTCTGCAAGCACTCCTTAAAAGAGAGTCTTTCTCTGAGTCTGGAGTCAATGAGGATGGCAAATGTGATCAACCTCTCCAGCTCAGTGGATATATCTCGGGCTGCTATCTCATCCTTGATGGAATCCGAGAGACCATGAGAAAAAGCAGCCATGAAGGACTCATTGTTCCAAGCAACCTCTGCTGCCAAAGTATGGAATTCCATGGCGTAGTCGGCAACAGTTCTTGTACTCTGTTTGATGGACATGAGGCACTTGGCAGCAGAAGCGGAGATGCGGGAACGTCAAATATCCTTTTAAAGGAGAGGTTTGCCCAGGCCAAGGCTCTCTCAGAAAGCAAAGATATCACGAAACCTACTTTGCTTATATTCGTGGGAAACGCCTGGGGCAGCATCTCAGAGTAAATCTCAACCTGGTTGAGAAACCCTCTGCATTGAGCTGGATCGCCCCCAAATCGCTGGGGAAGCGGAGCGGAACCAGACATACCTCTTATAGAGGTAATACTCGAGGCAGGCGCCTGCACAGAGACTGGCGCAGCAGCAGGGACGGCCTGTAACTCAGGTTGTACCGGAGCAGCCACAGTGGGAGTCTCCAGGTGAGCCGTGCGACTCAGGAGCATTTGTAAGGCTATGGCAAACTGATCCATGCGGTGATCTTGCTCATCCAATCTGGAAAAAATATTACCAACAAGTGGATTGACTAAATTCATGGCCTTCGCCTACTATCAGGAACCATGAATCAGACCAAGACAGAAGTATAGCTAAATCACACTTGTTTAATAATAATATTAAGGTAAACAGAGTAAACATAGTCAAAACAAGCCAGAGTTCAGTAACCGGATCGGGTAGTCAGCCAAGCAAATGTCAGAGAGCGAGAAATAAACGTAGTAGTACAGCAAGCAGGATCAGGACCCAGAAGGAACGTCAGCCGAGCAAGTCTTCAACAGGAACGCAGAATTCCCTGTGATGTTGACAAAGGCGAAGGCAGAGATCAAGTGAGCTGGACGGCTTTAAGTAGGCAGGACTGACGAGCAGAATCAACAGCTGGGTAACTGTGGAGAGACATGGGAGATGGCAATTAGCCGACAGCTGAGCAGCCAGCTCAGAGAAGGCAGGGCTGAGCCCAGCCCTGACACTCTGTCAATAAGACGAGACTGTAGAGCCCTTGCTTCAGACTCTAAATCCTCACTACGACTACAATTTCTTTTTAGTCTAATGCCGCGTACACACGAGCGGACTTTACGGCGGACTTTGCCCGGCGGACTGGATTTCGTCGGACAATTCGATGTGTGTGGGCTCCAGCGGACTTTGTTTTCTCAAAAGTTGGACGGACTTAGATTTGAAACTTGTTTAAAATTTATCCGTTGAAATCGAGTCCGGTCGAAAAGTCCGCCGTCTGTATGCTAGTTCGACGGACAAAAAGCCACGCTAGGGCAGCTATTGGCTACTGGCTATGAACTTCCTTGTTTTAGTCCGGTCGTACGTCATCACGTACGAATTCGACGGACTTTGGTGGATTGTGTGTAGGCAAGTCCGTTCATTCACAAAGTCCGTCGGAAAGTACGTCGAAAAGTCCGCCGGGCAAAGTCCGCCGTAAAGTCCGCTCGTGTGTACGCGGCATAAGATATTGACTGTACAGTATGCTCTGGACTAGGGATGGGCTTTATGTTCAGGTCGAACATGAGTTTGACTCGAACATTGGCTGTTCGCTCGTTCGCTGAACAGTGAACAATTTGGGGTGTTCGTGGCAAATTCAAAAGCCGCGGAACACCCTTTAAAAGTCTATGGGAGAAATCAAAAGTGCTAATTTTAAAGGCTTATATGCATGGTATTGTCAAAAAAAAGTGTTTGGGGACCTGGGTCCTGCCCCAGGGGACATGTATCAATGCAAAAAAAAGTTTTAAAAACGGAAGTTTTTTCGGGAGCAGTGATTTTAATAATGCTTAAAGTGAAACAATAAAAGTGTAATATTCCTTTCAATTTCGTACCTGGGGGGTGTCTATAGTATGCCTGTAAAGGGGCGCATGTTTCCTGTTTTTATAACAGTCTGACAGCAAAATGACATTTCTAAAGGAAAAAAGTCATGTAAAACTACTATCGCTAGCGCCGGCTATAATGAATTGTCGGTCCAGCAATACACATAAAAGTTCATTGATAAAAACGGCATGGAATTTCCCCACAGGGGAACCCCGAACCAAAATTTAAGAAAAAAATGCGTGGGGGTCCCCCTAATTTCCATACCAGGCCCTTCAGGTCTGCTATGGATATTAAGGGGAACCCCGCACCAAAATTTTAAAAAAAATGGCATGGGGCCCCCCTCAAAATCCATGCTAGACCCTTCAGGTCTGGTATGGATTTTAAGGGGAACCCCACGCCAAAATTTAAAAAAAATGGCGTGGGGTCCCCCCAAAAATACATACCAGACCCTTATCTGAGCACGCAACCTGGCAGGCCACAGGAAAAGATGGGGGGGACGAGAGAGCGCCCCCCTCCTGAACCGTACCAGGCCACATGTCCTCAACATTGGGAGGGTGCTTTGGGGTAACCCCCCAAAGCACCTTGTCCCCATGTTGATGGGGAGAAGGGCCTCATCCCCACAACCCTTGCCCGGTGGTTGTGGGGGTCTGCGGGTGGGGGGCTTATCGGAACCTGGAAGCCCCCTTTAACAAGGGGACTCCCAGATCCCGCCCCCCTGTGTGAATTGGTAATGGTACCATTTCACAAAAAAAGTGTCAAAAAGATTAAAAAACAAAAGACAAGTCCTTTATTAATTTCTTCTTCTTCCATCTTCTTTCTTCTGGTTTTTCTTCAGTGTTTTTCTTCTTCTCCATCTTCTTCTTCCTTCGCTCTTCTCGTCCCGCATCTTCTTCCGGCTTCTCCACTCTGTCCGCACGATCCGCCTCAGTGGGAGTCTTCCGAGTCTTCTTCTGACACTTCTTATATAATGGAGGGTGGGGTCACCGGGTGGCCCCGCCCTCCGTTATATAAGAAGTGTCCGAAGAACCGAAGCGTCACACGGCGGAAGACTCCCACTGAGGCGGATCGTGCGGACGGAGCGGAGAAGAAGCCAGAGGAAGATGCGGGAAAAGAAGAGCGGAGGAAGAAGAAGATGGAGAAGAAGAAGATGGAGAAGAAGAAGTACACCGAAGGAAGACCAGAAGAAAGAAGATGGAAGAAGCAGACAGAAGAAGAAATTAATAGGACTTGTCTAAAACCGTCTCTTGTGTTTTTTAACTTTTTTGACACTTTTTTTGTGAAATGGTAGGGGTACCCCATTACCAATTCACACAGGGGGGCCAGGATCTGGGGGTCCTCTTGTTAAAGGGGGCTTCCAGATTCCGATAAGCTCCCCGCCCACAGACCCCCACAACCCTGTGGGCAAGGGTTGTGGGGATGAGGCCCTTCTCCCCATCAACATGGGGATAAAGTGCTTTGGGGGGCTACCCCAAAGCACCCTCCCAATGTTGAGGGCATGTGGCCTGGTACAGTTCAGGAGGGGGGGCGCTCTCTCATCCCCCCTCTTTTCCTGTGGCCTGCCAGGTTGCGTGCTTGGATAAGAGTCTGGTATGGATTTTTGGGGGGACCCCACGCCATTTTTAAAAAAAATTTGGCACAGGGTTCCCATTAAAATCCATACCAGACCTGAAGAGTCTGGTATGGATTTTGAGGGGGACCCCATGCCATTTTTTTTTTAATTTTGGTGCGGGGTTCCCGTTAATATCCATACCAGACCTGAAGGGCCTGGTATGGAATTTAGGGGGACCCCCACGCATTTTAAAAAAAATTTTGGTTCTGGGTTCCCCTGTGAGGAAATTCCATGCCGTTTTTAATCAATGAACTTTTATGTGTATTGCCAGACCGACACTTCATTATAGCTGGAGCTAGCGATAGTAGTTTTACATGACTTTTTTCCTTTAGAAATGTCATTTTGCTGTCAGACTGTTCTAAACACGGGAAACATGCACCCCTTTACGGGCATACTATAGACACCCCCCAGGTACGAAATTTAAAGGAATATTACACTTTTATTGTTTCACTTTAAGCATTATTAAAATCACTGCTCCCGAAAAAACGTCCGTTTTTAAAACTTCTTTTTGCATTTTTGCAGGACCCAGGTCCCCAAACACTTTTTATGACAATAACTTGCATATAAGCCTTTAAAATGAGCACTTTTGATTCATGTCGTGTTTTGATTCATTATTCATGTTCGTGTCCCATAGACTTTAACGGTGTTCACATGTTCGAACAAATTTTTGCCTGCTTGCATGTTTTGGAATGCGAACTGAACCGGGGGGTGTTCGGCTCATCCCTACTCTGGACTAGGGCTTTTGGATGAGAGCCCGTGGCAAGTAAGATCGTATTACCAGCCGATGGTTTTCTATACAGAGAAGAAGAATGGTACCATCAGGGTTAACATAGACCGTAATATCCAAAAAATTTATAATTTTCTGGTCAAAGGTCATGGTAAACTTTAAATTGTAATGATTTGTCTTTAACTCAATCAATAAAGAAAGGAGTTCATACCTAGTTCCTGTCCAAACGATAAAGATATCATCTATAAATCTGCGCCATATGAGCACCTTCTTGAAAAAATCCTGAAATGCGTCAGAGGAAAAGATCTCACGCTCCCACCCCTCAAGTACAGATTGGCGTACGATGCGGCACATGTAGTCCCCATCACCACACCCTGCACCTGGAGGTAGTGGAAGAGATCAAAAATAAAGATGTTATTGGTCAAAACACAGCGTAGCAACTCCAAAACAAAGTTGTTGTATGAACTTGCCCTAGGGCCTCGCTCAGAGATGAATCTCTCTACAACTCAAACCCCTAAATCATGGGGAATCAAGTTGTAGAGAGTGAAGTTTGGCCCTGATACCAGCTCTTCTGCTGGAGGCTGATCAGGTTGTTCTTCCTCAGCAGAAAAGTCTATCAAATCCCTTGTCTCTGCAACTGGTGTCTGGGGATAGAGGTTCACCATCTCCTGTCCGTGGAACCCAGAAAATGCTATCAGTGCTGGGCAGAGGTTAGCAGAGCTCTGCCCTGTTTTCAGCACTTCAACTTTGGGGATGGCAATCTCCAGATTTTCCACTGCCGATTCTCTGGCATGCTGCTGGACAGGCACATTCTTCCATCCAAGATCATCCCATGCAGAAACAGGATCATCAAGGTCAGTCAGCACTTGCTGAATCCGCCATAAGACCTCCGCATCCATAGCTGCAGAGGCAGGTTGGTAAAGCACACTGTTACTCCTGATAGTGCCAGGCAAAGGGAGCCCAGCCTTGGTGCTGAGCAGAGTCTAGCAGCTGTCTGTAGGCGATCCCCAGCTCCCATTCCTGAACGGCCAGAAACTCTATATCTTCCAGTGCCCAGTGCACTTCCGAGACGTTCAGTAGCCCTTCTCTGAAATCCATGATTTCGTCCAACCGCCACTCAAAATCACTCCCAAAGTTAGGGTCCCCTGTCAGCTTCACTTACAACAGTCCCAGGCCGCCGTAGCCAAAGCCTTCCATTGGGCTGTCATCTGCTATCCAATAGCATGCTTGGGATACATGCCACCGGAGGGCTCTGTAGCTCTCATCCAGCCGCATCTCTGCCCAGACCAGCCTGCTTAATTCAGCTTTCTGCTCCTTGTGCGGTTTTTCTCCCAAAAACAGCACCCGCAATCCATACTGCTACCTTTCCTGGATGGAGGGGAGAACTTTTCCCTGGTGTCGCTGCTTATGGGCTAGCGTTTCCTTCCAGAGTTCGCAGCGGAAAGAATCAAACCATCTCAGCAGGACCTGCTCTGATACTGGTCCTCTGTGCTGTATCTGCATCTCTCGCAACCACCTTCTGAATTCCTCTTCCATGGCGGCTGGTATCTGTACCTCTCCTCTCCTCTCCGACTATTCGCACCTTGGATCCAGGTGGAAGTTTGGATGTCCCAGACTGCAGGAAGCATTCCACTGCTTGCCACCAATGTAACGAGACGTCCCACTCTCCGCTTGAGTGCTTTCGTCATATACCACTTCCTCACAGTCTGAATATAGATATCAGATATTCCAACCGCTCACAAGCTCAAAACAAGACGATACTTGTTTAGTTGCTGAACATGGACTCCTTTATTAGAACCAAAATACAAGTCTTATATACAGTAAAAGAGGAGGTTCCTCCCTCCTGCTCATATTACTCTAACAATACACCTGTAACCAGAAACAGACATAACAAGAGCTAATTAACGAATTCCTTAAAGCAGCCGATGTGACTCTGTGCCCTCCTGAGCATTGGTATGATTAATCAGGATTTCACTACAGGTCAGACTTGTCACAGAGCTTCACACAGTAGATTATACATTATCATAAACATCAACACAGAACTCATTCATACAATAGCAAGGTTAATTAGCACAAACAACAATGGGTGAAATACTCTTAGAAGCTGTGGCAAGCCAGACTAGACTCAGTCACTATTTCTAATATGGCATGTACAGGGTTCCCAGAGTCTATGTTTCTTGGGGGACATGGACCTGAATCTAAAGTAACACCACCTCAAGGGTCCCCAGGCATACAGCTCACAAAGAGCACCATTCCCTCAAATGCCAGGGCCCATAATTGGTAGGCAAGAGGCCAGCATTCAGTCCCCTCCAAAAGCCTCTGTCCCGGTGACTTTGTCACAGTCTCCACTGGGGGTGGAGAGGAATATAAAAGGATGCCAGTCACAGTTAGTTTTTGTGGTCCAGCATAGGAGGGGGAGAAGATATTGTGGTGGTCTTTTCATGGCAGGTAATTAAGCTACCTTGGAGGTAAGGTTTTACTGGCTCTTATCCTTGATTGACAGGAGATTTATTTGTGTTGATTTGGTTATTTGTTCTTGGTTTAAAAGGTGGCCTCTGAAGAGTTGGAGCTCTAAGGAAAAAACCCTCTTTATTTCTCCTCTCCATTCCCCTCTTGGTTTCTCCACTTATCCAAGAAGGGAATAATGGGAATCATCTACATATTTGGAATTTGTCATCAACATTGCTAGCCTCAGGTTTTCTGCCTTACTTTCTGGATTAATGGATTTTTATCCTTGATATTGATTATTCATTTTCTTTCCCCATAGATGGACTTTTAGTGGGCATCTGTTTATACATATATATCTCTCTCTATGGTTACACCAATTGATCCAAATTGTTTCATCCCTATGACTCTGGAGCCTTTAAAATCTTTTAAATTTACTCATTGAATACACAGGTGATTACCTGACCTAAGTTTTGTTGTCGCTCTATTCTTGCTAACCCAGGAAAGGAAATTTAAAATGTATATTTGTATATTTTGTATGTGTTATATTCTTTGTTTTTCTCTAAAAAATATTTTTCTATTTTTTGACTCTTTGGTGATTGTTTGTACAGTGCCTGATAATAATTCTCCTGAAGAAGCCATTAGTATGGCGAAACATGTAGAGATTCAATCAGTTTGCACCTGTTTATGTATTGTATGATCGTTTTGGACATATTTATGTCTTCATATTGTTTTTACTGTTTTTCAAATAAATTTATATTTTTTCCATTTTGTTGTATTTGTACACCTTTAAAATCCCCAAATTCTTCTCTAATATGCTTTGCTTATGCAAGGGATGTGGTGCTAAATGACTCTCAGATGCTCATGATGTCGCTTCCGTGTTTACAGAAAGAAGACTAGAACTAAGCCGTTTCCAAAGATCACCATGGTGTGTAAGCCGCCACCAATATATAGGTTCAAATGCACTGTTAATACATTTGAGTGTGGACTCAAATGTATTAACATAGTGTCAGATGGGCATCAGGAGACTAAGCTCTCCCAGATTTTAAAACTGTGTAGCAGATTCAGCATCCGTTCCCACATCAGTCACGGTAAACTTCTCACTCAGTAGGTCAATTGTCATAGAAGCAAAAAGAATCTCCACATAGTGAAAACCATTTATATCGAATTTATTAAAAGAATATTGAACTTACATCCAACAGGAAGAAAACAGGCATGTCATCATAAAATCCAATAATCATAGTAATCGAATGCAGTTGTTAGATGAACATCAACTCGACACGGTTCGTCTGATAAGACTCCAGATGAAGCTTGGGATATTTTTTTATAACCTAACCCTGCTTTAAACTTCTCCACAACTTTATCCCTGACCTGTCTGGTGCGTTTCTTGGCCTTCATGATGCTGTTTGTCCACTAAGGTTCTCTAAAAAACCCCTAAGGGCTTCACAGAACAGCTGTATTCATACTGACGTTAAATTATACACAGGTAGACTCTATTTACTAATGAGGTGACTTCTGAAGGCAATTGGTTCCACTAGATTTTAGTTAGGGGTATCACAGTAAAGGGGGCTGAATATAAATGCACACCACACTTTTCAGATATTTATTTGTATAAAAATTTGGAAAACTATAATTTTCCTTCCACTTCACAATTATGTGCCACTTTGTGTTGGTCTATCACATAAAATCCCCCCAAAAGAACAAAAAAAAAGGTTAAAACAAGTATATATAATATACCTTCCTATCTACAGTATTTACTAATGCTAGCAGCATAAAGATTCAAATTAGTCAATAATGATTGAGACAGTGAAGTTCTTAAGGGTGCAATTAAAGAAACTCTAACCTGTTTATTCTTTCCCAAAAAGAAACAGATAGCAGAAAAAAAATAAAATCTAAAATTTCAATGGACAGTCAAGAAATATTTTCCAGATAAGGAAAAAAAACACAAATGGATCCACAGTGCTGATACCTAATGGCACCTTGCCATGGCCGTATTAATTATTTATTGGACCCTGGGCAAACATTTTCTTGCCCCCCCCATGCACTTTCGCTCTCCACCTGTCTGCACACCATGGACTGGGGTGGTGAGGGGACCCATCAATAGACAGAAAACTTCTAGGGATCCTAGAACTCCTGGGATCAGTGGCAGTGCTGGCGGAAGGGGAGGGTGTGATCAATGGCAATGCTGATTTTCAACACTGGCCACACATTTATTAGGGATTTATACTGACCACTAAAGTAATAGAAGCATTCACAGTAACGACCAATGTAAGGAGGAGGACCTTCACACTGGCCACTAGTGTGAACAAGAGGATTGTACACCAAGCCCCAATGTAATAAGAAGATTTACAATGACCACCAATGTAAAGGGATTTACACTGACCACTAATGTAATAGGAGCATTCACAGTAACCACCAATGTAAGGAGTGATTTACACTGACCACTAATGTAAGGGAGACCTTCACACTGGCCACTAGTGTGAATGAAAGGATTCTACATCAAGCCCCAATGTAATGAGAAGATTTACACTGACCACCAATGTAACTGAGACATTTAGCCTGTGTTCCCATTTGTGTATGTCGTGAACGTTTGCAAAATCGCTTACCTGACACCACAGAAACATGCTGCCCTTTAGCAGATACACAGCAGTGCCATTACTTGTTCATGACACCCTCACGCATCTGCTGACATGTGCTGTGCAACCGTGTGATTTTGAAAAAGCGTTAGGGACTTTCTTCTACATTTCTAGCGCATAAAGCAGCCCATTGAAATAATTGGGCTGCTCTACATGAGACCTACATCTTTCTCCACCCTGTCAGAACACCTTTGCATCCTAAAACCCATGCTAACCTCTGTACCCCAAACCTCCCCCATCCTCTCCACTCCAACCCTCCACCCCTTAACTCTACCTGCCTCCTCTGCTCATCTTTGCACCCACCTTCCTTACCTCTATACATCCCCTCCTTGCTCACCTGTGCACCCAAACTGTAATTCCTTCTCTGCCTACCTATGCACACCCACACTACCCTCCCCCCTCACCCCCACCAATTTGCTTACCTTTGCAGAACAGGCTGATGTTAGGCTGAATGACCACATTTGCAGGAAGGACTTTCAAGCATGCCCCTTTATCGCCCCAGTGGGCAGCATTCAGTATAGGTGATGGTGGATATGACCTCAGGGGGGTATGATATACATATGAATGCCACCTCTATTTACATATGAATGCTGCAGATCTATGCTGCACAGCTATTTACATATGAATGCACCACCTATTTATATATCAATGCCAGTTATTTATATGTAAACACAGGGTCTGCAGGTCAGTCATCTGTACACAACAATAGGGCAGAGCTGGGCAGCATTAGTAGCAGCACTTCACACTGAGATACTGGGACACAGCACGGCACTAAAATTTCAAGGGACATGGGAAGTTAAACCGGAATAGTTGGCAAGTACAAGGTAGCTGCTTTGGGCCCCACAACAATGACAGGGCCCAGGGCAGCTGCCCCTTTTGCCCTGCCTTAAAGGTGCCCTGCACCTTGCTCAAAAGGAAGAGTGAAGCAATATATCTCTGCATATTGCCGACGTCAAATTACTGATTATTTTCAATTTATTATCAAGTATACAATCTGTAGCTTCATGGCAATCACTACTTCTGATAAGATACAATACAACCTTTTTGAAACAATGTTTCCACTGCCAGCCAGGTTCTTAAAGCTAAAGTTTAATCTGCCTTTACCTGTTAAAATGTTCAATCTGCTTTAATTTGACCTTTCCTGGTTTCTCCTCCTTAAAGTGATTGTAAAGTCTCTCCATTTTTTATATATATAAAAATAACAAACATATTTAACTTACCTGCTCTGTGAAGTGGCTTTGCACAGAGCAGCATGGATCCTCCACTTCTCGGGTCCCTCGTGGATGCTCCTGACCCCCCCTCCTGTTGAGTGCCCCCACAGCAAGCAGTTTGCTGAGCCGCAGCTTCCTGTATCCATTCAGACATGAAGCTGTGGTTTGGCCCTGCCCCCTCTCTCCTCATTGGCTAACTGACTTTGATTGACAGTAGCGGGAGCCAATGGTGCCACTGCTGTGTCTCAGCCAATCAGGAGGGAGAGTCCCGGGTGGCCGAGGCACTCGTGGACATTGCTAGATTGAGAGGGGGCTCAGGTAAGTATTAGGGGGGCTGAATAAGGCTGAGGGGGACTGCTGCACACACATAGAATGCATTAAGATAAAAATCCTTCTGACTTTAAAACCATTTTAAAGTATAACTAAAGGCAAAACTTTTTTTTTTTTTTAGTTTTGGATAGAGGGGAGATGGATGAAAACATGTGTCAGTTTTTATTGCTGTCTGTGCCTCTGTTAGGAAGATTTAACCTCTCTATTTGTCCTGTTTATCATCATCATTGAAAGTGAAAGTAAAAGGAAAATCCCATATTTTGGGTTGTTCCTAGAAACATAATAGAGGGGAAATCACACTAATTCTGGTGACCTAGGGGTCCCCAAGAAATTCCTTAAGTTTGCAAACATTTCCTCTCCCAAACATTTCCCCTCCCTTCCTGTTTGGAATTGGGATAGGAAGTGAAGGTAAATCTCCCCAATGGGACAACGACAGCAAAAATAAACCTTACAGGGTTTATAATCCTCCCTTACCTTATCCAAATGAAAAAAGTTTTGTCTATAGTTCTACTTTAAGTTAAAACATTTCCTTTTACTTAAACACAATACAAACAATTAAAATACAGTTCTCTCAAAATCTGAAATGACCCCCTTTCGCGTCAATGAACATATAATATAATGTGCTTTCTGCTTCTTCCAGGCTATGTCATTGTATGTGTCAGATAAGAAATGCAAACAGGAAATGTGCAATAACCTGGACTATATATGCTAGATTCCAGATCCACCTGTTAATCAAACAGTCCATCTCCAGCTATGCCAGCTTGTCAGCCTGTCCCTCCTGCAAACATCTGCCATTTACAGTTATGCCATAAACATAGACTTGTACTCATAAATCCAAGTATGTGCATTCCAGTAGAGGGCTGTATCAGAGAAAAAAAAGTGCAATAGCACTATATGTGGGTAGAGCTTGAAGACACAAAAGAAGTTCATTACAGCTTTATTTTTTTTTTTTTTGTTTCAATAGTTTTTATTACAAGTTTAAGTCAACATACAGACGTTCACATTCAAATAATCATCATGAAATAGTTACAACAAGGATGCAGAATCCGAAAAAAATCAGTGTTCCTGACCCAGTAAACATCACTGACACATAGTAGTCAAGGATATAGTGTAGTTGGGGATATTTTACTGTCTCCTAGTGGCATCCTACCAAAAATTTGCCACACACCATTACAGAGCTGATAACAAGAAATTGTAAAGAAAAAAGAAGAAGGGAAAAAAAAGGGGGGGTTAAGGTTTTAAAGGGGGGTGGGGGAAGAATCAAAAAAGAATAGAGTTGGGTTGGTCCCTTCACTCCGGGTTTCTCCTCACAAACCTGCTACGCCCTCAAGGAGCCTGGAGACATTACCGCCAGCACCTCTTCTACTGTGATTTCCCCCTCCAAAATCTCCTGATGACAGGTTGAGAAGGAAGAGAGTAAAGAGTCACACGATGTCCAGAGCAAAGAGTGGTCTGACCATGTCACATCTACTATCTTACTTGCTCAGAAGAGGGGCATCGTTTCAGGATTGGTAAAAAAAGTGATCGATTCTAGAATAGGTTTGATGAACGTTGGAAAAGAATGTGTAATCCTTCCTGGAAGGGTTGAGTTCACGCCATATATCAATCAGATTGTGGTAGTGTAACATTTTGCCAGTTTTGACCAAATTTTGGGGTAATGCCTAGTATTAGTTGATAGGCGTCTTGTCTTTTCAAATATGGAGTCTAGGGCTACATTGGAATCCCCCACTAAGAGTATCATCCCCGTCAGGTCAGGGAACACAGTATGAAGCAGAGTTCTAAAGAAAGAAAGTTGACCTGTGTTAGGAGCGTAATAGGAGAGCAGTGAAACTGGGGAGCCCTCCGGATGCCCTACCAGCATTAGATAGCGTCCCTCCGGATTGCAAATCTTCTTTTCCAGCGAGAAAGAAACCCGCTTGGAAAAGCAGATCGCCACACCTCCTGTCTTTCCTGGCCCATTTGCCAAGTAGAAATGGGGGTAGTAGTGGTGCAAAAATTTTGGGTTGTAGGTCGGTGGAAAAGGCGTCTCCTGAAGGAGGAGAACATATGCCCATAGGGATTTATAATGTTGGAAGGCCATCCTCCACTTTAGCGGAGAATTCAGCCCTTTAACATTGTGTGTGATAAATTTGAAGGGGATCCCAGTAATATTGTCTGCCATGGTGCACAAAGAAGTGGAAGGATCACTCACCAGTCTTCTCTAGAATGACGGTCGCCTTTCCTGGTTTTCAGTATCGTTCAGCAGCTGAAGGTCTAGTTCCGAGGGGTCCCGGAGCAAAGGGAGAAGGGGTAAAGGTTAAGAAAAAAGAAAAGAAAAGAGGTAAACTCACAAAGAAACAGAAGATCAGAAGAGTTTCTATTGTAGAACTGTCCTGCAAATAAGAGACCAACGTATATTATCCGTTAGTTAGACAGTAATTTCAAGCAAATTAATTTTAGACCAGGGAAAAGAATCCCCTTGGTCGTCCACAAACGTCACCCTGGGCAAAGCCCAGGACCTGGTTTGGCTCTGGTCCCCTCGCTTAGTGGAGGGAAACAAAGAGAAACTGGGCGCATGACTACCACCACTGGCCTTAACCCTTTAAAAATTTTCGAAATTAACATAAGGAGCTGTAACTGTAAGAACCAGAAGACCCTCGAGAAGCGAAAAAAACACAGCAGTATGCATAAAACCTAAATCCCAGGGTCTCTCATTCCCACCCTTAGCAAGAAAATTTCAGGAAGCCTCCTAAATGTTCCATCTGTGATCCTGCCCTAGGATCAATGAAAAATTTTGAAAAACACTCGGAGGAAAAATTCACTCCACAAGGTCCCATCGGACCCAGAAGCCGCCTTTTTTCCTTCTTTATCATGGGGGTCTGCTTTTGAGCTTGGCTTGGCTTCTGGTGGAGCACCACACTGGAGATGGAGGAATCTGCGTGGGCTTGGTGGTAGGTGATCTGGGTTGAGGGGTGCAGGAGGGTCTCTCCGGGTCCACAGATATAAGTCCCAGTTTTTTCAGCAGAACTTCACCTTCTGGAATCCTGTAAAAGAGTGTTTCTTGTTGTGGAAGGTGAAATCCAATCGAAAAAGGAAGGCCCAGTAGTATTTAATATTTTTGGCTATCAAAGGCTGTAGCAAAGGTTTCATGGCTCTGCGCTTCTGGATAGTTGCCAGTGAAATGTCAGCGAAGATCTGGATTTTGTGACCCCACAGTTGCAGATCAGCTATTTCTCTGGCCATAACTTGCTCCTTGATCGCATAGTAATGAGGCTTTACTTTGATGTCTCTTGGCAGTCCATCGACCCGGGGCGCCATCAGGGCCCTGTGAACTCGATCCAGGTCCATCTTTTGGGAAGGTATGTCTGGGATGAGATGGTGGATAAGTTCTTTAATGACAGCTTCATGTCAAGAACGGTTTCAGGGATGCCCCACACCCTACAATTGTAATGACGGGACCGTTTTTCCAGGTCGTCTATCTTGTTTAGCCAATCTCTTGTGTATGCCCTCAATACATTCAGTGTTCTGGTTGGTTCTGGTAATGGCGTCTTCCAATGTGTTCTCTATTGTTCCTATGCGGAAGCCCAGCTCCTGAAATTCATGTTTCAGATGACAGGTTATGCGCTTGCTTGCTTTTTCAAAAAAGAAAACCTTGCCAACAGGATGGGATCCCCGAGTATTCTGTTGGTGGTGGTGTCACAGGCTGAGAGTTGGGGAAAGAGGATGATCCATCCTCCATGCTCCCTTGGCTTGCAATGTCACATAGTGCTCTGTCCAGGTCTGACTGGAAGGAGAATATATCTCTATCTGGGGACATGGACGCAGCCTGGGAAGCTCTGGCACTGAAATCCTTCATCGAGCTCTGTCCAGGCAGATCCCGAAGCTGTGTCTGTGTCTCTGGCTGTAGCACATGTGTGTGTTTTGGAGCCTCCGCCGCCATTTTGGACATGCGGCCTGTCTATGTGATTGTGTCTGCGGGCAGGAATGGGGGTTTTCAGGCCTACCCTTTGTCTTTCCACTGGATTGGGGAGGCAGCGGGAGCCCAGGCGGTGTGTGGTGATTGTGAGGAGGGCTGCTGGGTGCTCTGGCAGGATCCGTACGTCCGGCGGGCAGCGGAGCTGGGGCCTTCTCATTGCCTCCATTAGCAGCAGCTATGGGGGTTTCGTAAACCCTTCTCCCAGTCCTCCACCGGGTCAGGGATGCTGTGGGAGTCCATTCAGGTAATTTGTGAGCGTTGGCGGGATCGCTGACTGCTCCAGCGGGGTTCATTAGGCCAGCGGGGAGCGCAGCTGAAGCTTCACACCGCCGCCATCGCCAGCTGCGCGCATGCACCCTCGCTTTATTTTATTTTATTTCTTAGCCAAGTGCTGGCTGTGTTATTACATTCACTGTTGGGACACAGGATTCAGAGCTGCAAGAGCAAGATGCTGTCACTCTGGGTGTTGCTGGCAGACACTGCGGCCTGGGCAGAGATGGAACCTATCACTGGAGCGCAGGGTATCACCACATCCGCTGTATTGCTTATCGGGTCCACATCCACTTCACACCCACGCAGTTTCTGGGCCTGTAGGTTGCCATTCAGGCACCTTACAACGCGCTGCAGACATTTAAGTCTGCAAAGAGACATCCTGCCTCACAGAACCCATGTATCGGCTAGATTGGTGAACGGGCAGAAGCCCATCTTATCTCTTACATTTTACTTAAAGACACTGCATGTAGACACCTGACCAGTTGGAGGGTCTTTGCAAGGGAGAATACAACATTTCTTACATTCAGCCTCATTGGCCTGCTACTGTACAGTAAAATCTCTGGGACCCACCATAGCTAGCTGAAGATCAAGGATACCCATTCTCCAAGTGATGAGATAGATGAGACCAATATATATATATATATATATATATATATATATATATATATATATATATATACATACATACATACAATTGCGCTCATAAGTTTACATACCCTGGCAGAATTCATGATTTCTTGGCCATTTTTCAGAGAATATGAATGATAACACAAACACTTTTCTTTTCTCTTTTCAAACACATGGTTAGTGTTTGGCTGAAGCCATTTATTATCAATCAACTGTGTTTACTTAAATCATAATGGCAACAGAAACTACCCAAATGACACGGATCAAAATTTTACATACCCTGGTGATTTTGGCCTGATAACACGCACACAAGTTGACACAAAGGGGTTTGAATGGCTATTAAAGGCAACCATCCTCACCGGTGATCTGTTTGCTTGTAATTAATGTGTATGTATAAAAGGTCAGTGAGTTTCTGGACTCCTGACAGACCCTTGCATCTTTCATCCAGTGCTGCACAGACTTTTCTGGATTCTGAGTCATGGGGAAAGCAAAAGAATTGTCATAGGATCTGTGGGAAAAGGCAATTGAACTGTATAAAACAGGAAAGGGATATAAAAAGATATCCAAGGAATTGAGAATGCCAATCAGCAGTGTTCAAGCTCTAATCAAGAAGTGGAAAATGAGGGGTTCTGTTGAAACCAAACCACGGTAAGGTGGACCAACTAAGATTTCAGCTACAACTGCCAGGAAAATTGTTCGGGATGCAAAGAAAAATCCACAAACAACTTCAGGTGAAATACAGGAATCTCTGAAAATGTGGTGTGGCTGTTTCAAGATGCACAATAAGGAGGCACTTGTAGAAAAATGGGCTGCATGGTCGAGTCCCCAGAAGAAAGCCATTACTTTGCAAATGCCACAAAGTATCCAGCTTACAATATGCCAAACAGCACAGAGACAAGCCTCAAACCTTCTGGCACAAAGTCATTTGGAGTGATGAGACCAAAATTAAGCTTTTTGGAAACAACCATAAAGGTTACATTTGGAGAGGAGTCAACAAGGCCTATGACCAAAGGTACACCATTCCTACTGTGAAACACGGATGAATGCAAGATGAATACAAGATGAATGCAGTATGTTATCAAAAAATACTGGAGGAACATTTGTATTCATCAGCCAGGAAACTGCGCATGGGACGTACTTGGACACCGAAACATTACAATGATCCAAAACAAAAGGCCAAGTTGACCTGTCATTGGCTACAGCAGAATAAAGTGAAGGTTCTGGAGTTTCCATCTCAGTCTCCTGACCTCAATATAATTGAGCCACTCTGGGGAGATCTCAAACGTGCAGTTCATGCAAGACAGCCCAAAAATGTCCAGAAACTGGAGGCTTTTTGCCAAGAGGAATGGGCAGCTTTACCATCTGAGAAGATAAAGAGCTCCATCCATAAATACCACAAAAGACTTCAAGCTGTCATTGATGTTAAAGGGGGCAATACACAGTATTAAGAACTGGGGTATGTAAACTTGGGTCATTTGGGTAGTTTCTGTTGCCATTGTGATTTAAAAAGAATAAACACAGTTGATTGATAATAAATGGCTTCAGCCAAACACTAAGCATGAGTGAAAGAAAAGTTTTTGTGTTATCATTCATATTCTCGGAAAAATGGCCAAGAAATCATAAATTCTGCCAGGGTATGTAAACTTATGAGCAGAACTGTATATTACCATTTATTAAAGGGGAAACACCTACACAAACCTTATATATGGTTTACTTCATATTTTTTGTGGCATCAGGGCCTAGAGGGAGTGGACTGACTAAAAGTCTCCTCTTCCCTCTCTTGGTCTTGTTTCTGGGGTCCTGAATCTGTTACAGCCTGTTTATTATAGTCATTTGACTTATTACTATTGTTATTTCATTGTGTGTTCTGGTTCTTTCATTTTACTGCAATGGTCACTCAAATTGGAGTATATCCGTAACCTTTATAGTCTGGTTGAATCCTCTAGTAAAGTGATGATTTACAAATCTTACTAATTATTGGTGTCTTTGCATTTGTATGTTCTGCTTGAAGTATGTCAGAACCCAGAGGTGTCGGGAGGCTTGCGAGGTCAAGGCAACCACTGGGGACAAGCAATGTCCAGTGGCCCTTGCGGGACGTAGTGCTACATTTCTGTTTAAATTAAAGAAAATGATACATTCCAGGTATGCATTATTTTGCAGTTCCATTGGACCAGCTTGGAGCAATGTATGTAAGTATGCATACCTCATACTTGAGTGATCCCTGTGGAGGTTGCAAATCACTGTAGTAGTTGGTGCTACTACAGTAGTAATAGCATTCTTCCGGGTCCTGTTCCTGCTCACAGAACACCTTGTATTTTTTCAAAATGCATTCTCTGATTGGATAAGGTGGAGAGTGTGACCTCACTGCCCTCTTCTCCACCTTATCTAATCAGAGAATGCCTTGGACACAGGACCCAGAAGACTTCAGCAATCACTGTAGCAGCGTCAACTACTACAGTACATCACCACTTCCACTGCGATTGCGCAGATATGAGATCTGAGCGATGCAGAATCACAGACAGAATAGCACGATTTTGCCAGGGATTTTGAATTGAACTAAAATCACGGCTAAATGTGCAACATGTTTAGGGTGTAATTCATTCTTAATAGCACCCCAAATGCAGTTAATGGATGCACACAACAAACATTCTACAAACACAACAAAGTGCATGCTGAAAACAGGCATGACAATCCACGTCCAAAATGATGTGGCACATTTGTTGTGCATGGGGTAGCCCATTTAAGTGAATTAGCTGCCATATGCGTGATGTGCAGAAATGCACGAAAAACACGCAAAAAAGATTTAAGAAAAACACCAGTGGGAAAGCGAGTTCCAGCTACGCAAAGTGTGAATGGGGCCTAAGATATGCATACTTACATTGATCCAAGCTGGACTAATGCTTTTACGATCCATTGAAAAAAATGTGCCAAAAAGCAAATGCATTTTTTATGCATTTCCAGCACATTTTTGGTGCATTTTCTGGTTGCCTGACTCCCAACATGCACCTGCGAATCATGGATATGTGATTCAAACTCAACCACAGTGCGTTTTTCATGTATTATCAATTAATTTCAAAGGGAAGCTGACTTGGTGCAGTTTTAAAAAGTTCATCAAAAATGCAGCTAGCAGGACTTTTAAAAACGTAACTGAAATCCAACTCACTGATGTGAAGAGTTCCATAGGTTGTTGCATTTTTCATGCAGTTTTCTTCTGCTTTTCCTTAGCTGAAAAGCTGATCAGTGTGAAAAGGCCCTAATGGAAGTATGCATTAAAGATCATACCTATTAGACATGTCCTGACGGCCGCGAGGTGCCTTGTTGCCCTCCATTGGAAACGACAAGCCCCGCCCACCCAAACAGACTTATACACCAGAATAAAAGACATAGAGCTGATGGAAAAAATGACAGCTAGATTACAAAATAGATTGGAAGCACATGACAAAGTCTGGAAAAAATGGCATAGATGAGAGGACCTGAGCTGGTGCTCCTCCCTCCTCACTTCCTCCTATTTTTCTCTTCTCTACTGTGTTCTTTTTTCTCTCTCGTCTTTGGATTTTGCTGAGGTCCATGACGGAACCCACTTGACAACTACTAACTCTTATGTGGAACCAGCTAAATATGTGCACGTCTGCCAGCCGCAAAGCCCCCCCCCGCCGCAGCAGTGATGCTTCACTTCACACCCGCAGCAAAGTTCACCTGAAATGTAGCGATTGGTGAGCGTCAAGCACACCAAATGCTACACGTTCATATAAATGGGGAGCGCAGCTGCAGAGCGGTTGTCAGCAAAAATGGGGTTAAAACAGACAGTAAGGAGGCGTAGCATTGCTTCTTCACCGCCTGTCAGTAGCCTCTGCAACGCGATTTGAACGCAGATCAGTCTTAAAGGGAAAGGGAGATTTAGACGCATGTCTGAATCTAACCTTTGGGTTGTCATAGATGGCTGGAATTTCAACTAATGAATTTTGAGTTGGCCGAAATCTGAAGCTGTGGGTGGCCTTGTCAGCACTCAGCTCAATAAAAATCAATTTTTCAATTAACTTTAGTTGAAGGAAAATTGTTGGTCAATCAGATGCAGTCACTGTTCAGGTACTCTGACATCCATGGGTGCCAGATGTTTGAATACAATAGGAGAGATTTGTTCATCCAGGCTGTTTAGTGTGAATGGCAAGCTGAACAAGAGAGATCCATACGTGTATGGCTAGATTACAGAAATGTAAAAAAAAACCACATTATTATTTTTATTAATATTATTATATGGGATTTATAACAGTTTGTGTGCATCACTTTACATTAAAGACAAGAGCGTGAAAGCTTACAATCTAACAAATACAAAGGACATTAAAAAGAGTATTTTTTTTTTCATGCAAATTTTGCCTAAGCAGGTCAATGATCAAAAATAACATTTGGAGGCAAAATCAGTCTGGCCAATATCCCTACACTCCTCCCTAGTCTCTGTAAATGAGGCAGGAGGGGATTTAGGAAGGGGTCACATCGATTACACACAGTGGCTCCTGATCCTTTATGGCGCTCTCTCCAATCACAGCGCCCCGTACACATATGTTAGGAGATAAATAATAGATGAGGATTTGGCGGAGGGGGAGACAGCTTGTTTGAGTGACATCATGAATATTTTACTAGGTTGGGGCCTCGTCAGCTCTGTGAGATGCAGAGAGTGCAGCTGGAGGGGAAGTCAAAGCGGAAGAGACGGATCCGATCTCAGAGATGACCAGATCTGCTAAAAGAAAGGGTCTTCGGGGATTTTCATTTGTCTGTCTGTGGTCAATGTCTATTATTTTTTTTTTTAAATGCATATAACTGGCAGCCAACTTCTAACTATGGCGTATAGGTCTCTATGTAGATGACTACTGAGGATTTAGTACCTTTGAAAACCATGCTTTTTTTTAATTACTATTATGCAAGATTTATATAGTGCCAACAGTTTGCGCAGCGCTTAACAAAATGAAGGCAGACATTACAGTTACATTACAATTTGGTACAAGTGGAATCAGAGGGCCCTGCTCGCTAGAGCTTACAATCTAGGAGGGAGGGTCAATTGATACAAAAGGTAATAGCTGTGGGGGATGAGCTAATGGAGAAAGTAAAACAGTGTATTAGAAGCAGGATAAGCCTCTTTAACCACTTGCTGCCCGCCCGCCGTCATATGACGGCGGGACGGCGCAGCTGTTATCCTGGGCCGCCGTCATATGACGGCACAGCCTTCCAGGCAGCCCAGGGGGCGCACGCGTGCCGCATTGCTCGGATCCCGGTGCGCGTGCCCGGCGGCCGCAATGTCCGCCGGGCACCCGCGATTGTCCGGTAACCGAGCAGGACCATGGATCTGTGTGTGTAAACACACAGATCCACGTCCTGTCAGATGGGAGGAGACCGATGTTATGTTCCTTGTACAGAGGAACACCGATCGGTCTCCTCCCCTTGTGAATCCCCTCCCCTCACAGTTAGAATCACTCCCTAGCAACACATTAACCCCTACAGCGCCCCCTCCTGGTTAACCCCTTCATTGCCAGTCACATTTATACAGTAATCAATGCATTTTTATAGCACAGATCGCTGTATAAATGTGAATGGTCCCAAAAATGTGTCAAAATTGTCTGATATGTCCGCCGCAATATCGCAGTCACCTTAAAAATCGCAGATCGCCGCCATTACTAGTAGAAAAAAAAATAATAATAAAAATGCTATAAATCTATCCCCTTATTTTGTAGATGCTATAACTTTTGCGCAAACCAATAAATATATGCTTATTGCGATATTTTTTACCAAAAATATGTAGAAGAAAATGTATCGGCCTAAACTGAGGAAAAAATTTGTAAAAAAAAAAAAAATTTGGATACTTATTATAGCAAAAAGTAAAAAATATTGTGTTTTTTTCAAACTTGTCACTCTTGTTTTGTTTATAGCACAAGAAATAAAAAACGCAGGGGTGATCAAATACCACCAAAAGAAAGCTCTATTAGTGGGGAAAAAATGATAAAAATTTCATTTGGGTACAGTGTTGTATGACCGCGCAATTGTTATTCAAAGTGCGACAGCGCTGAAAGCTGAAAATTGGCCTGGGCAGGAAGGGTGTGAAAATGCCCTGTATGGAAGTGGTTAAAGAGAAGGGTTTTCAGGGATCATCTAAAGATGGATAGATTAGGGGACAGGCGGACAGATTGGGGTAGGGAGTTACAAAGGATGGGAGAAGCTCTGGAGAAATCCTGTAGGCGAGCATGTGAGGAGGTGACAAGGGACCTAGAGAGCAGGAGGTCTTGGGAGGACCAAAGAGAGCGGCTTGGGTGGTATTTTGAGACTAGGTCAGTGATGTAGCTGGGGGCTTTGTAAATTATTGTTAGTACTTTAAATTTTATTTGTTGGGTGAGTGGAAGACAGTGCAGGGATTGGCAGAGAGGGATGGAGGACACTGAACGGTAAGGTGGATGAATCTTGCAGCAGCATTCATTATGGACTGAAGGAGGGATAGTCTATGTAAAGGTAGTCCAATGAGGAGTGACTTGCAGTAGTCGAGGCGAGAGATGTCAAGGGAATTAGAAGCTTAGTGGTGTCATTGGTTAAAAAGGGGCACATTCTAGAGATGTTGCGGAGGCTAAGGGGGCATGATTTGGACAGGGATTGGATGTGGGCCTGAAAGGACAGTTCAGAGCCTAGCACCCTGGCATGTGGGGACGGACTGATAGTTGTGCCATTGATCTTGACAGAGAAGTCAGGGGAAGGGGCACGTGGGGAGGAAATATCATGAGCTTGTTTTTGGATAGATTCAGTTTTTTTTAAGTAACTTTGTAAAAATAATGGTGGTTAGCCTGATTGGAATTTTTGTCAGATTTCCTTTTATTCTCCATTATGAAATAAATTCTTTGCTGCTTTTCGTCCAACATTTGGCCATACATGAGAGATGGTGCTTGGGCATTCAGAAACAATTAGCCTGCTGAGAGACTTTCTTATCCTATGACAGTCACATACCATATCTTTGAGCAGACATGCTGGGACATGGATAGGTAGACCAATGGGGAACTGGAGAAAAAATTAAACCTGTATGTGTGCATACATCGATCTCTCTACACTGTTGGGGGTGTGTTTTTGGTGGTTCATTCATTGGCTGAATCGGATACATCTTATTTACATATGCATCAGTTCCTTTGAAGAGCAATCCGTGGTGGATTGCTTTTCCCAGAGTGGCACAGGTGCAGCTGACAGGCATTTAGAAGGTGATACCATTGCTTTCTAAATGCCTGTTTTTTTTTTCTTTGACAACCGAACTGGCTTTCTAAATGGAAATACCACCTTGCAACCGCAAGCCTAAGGTTTTGCTCACAGTTCCAATGTGGCCCTATTCACTTGATATGTCACACTCGGCAGCAGTGCTGTCTTGAGAATGGGAATTATTTTTGCCTTGCTGTGGAGTAAAGCTTTACAGCATGGGTGCACCCCTGTCCAACTGTCTTTGCAGCCTAATGCCCTGTACACACGATCGGACATTCCAACAACAAAATCCATGGATTTTTTCCGACGGATGTTGGCTCAAACTTGTCTTGCATACACACGGTCACACAAATCTTGTCGGAAATTCCGAACGTCAAGAACGCGGTGACGTACAACACGTACGACAAGCCGAGAAAAATTAAGTTCAATAGCCAGTGTGGCTCTTCTGCTTGATTCCGAGCATGCGTGGAACTTTGTGCGTCGGAATTGTGTACACACGATCGGAATTTATGACGGATTTTGTTGGCGGAAAATTTGAGAACCAGCTCTCAAATTTTGTGTGACGGAAATTGCGATGGAAAATGTCCGATGGAGCCTACACACGGTCGGAATTTCCGACAACAAGCTCCCATCGAACCGACCGTGTGTATGGGGCATAAGGAAAGGTGATTGGGGGATAGTAAAAATGCACTCAATTGCCTATTTTTACCACCTTCCTCCAACCACAAGTGTAAACTAAGTCTTATGGTGTCGAAACCTGGAACTTAAAATACTTATAATAATTTAAATCTTATATTCAATCAATCAATCAGTCATTGTTTTGGGATTTGACACAATTCAGCTTTGTTCCCTTTTAAAAATAAACTTTCACACTTCAAAATGAACACTAACTCACTTCATCATTAGTTGAAATTACTTCTTTAGTAAATCAGCCCCGCAGGGTGCAATGCTGTATACCCCGCTAGGTGGTCTTGCCGCTGTTCGGTGACTATACTGACTTTACTGTCTGAAATACCATTAGGGGGTGCCCTCCCCTGCAAACATACACTGATTAGCCATAACATTACAACCATTGACAGGTGAAGTGAATAACATTCATTTTTTTTTAAACCAGAAAAATACTTTATTAAGAAAAGCATTTGGTAACAAAGCCAAACAGTTCCCTTTGCATTATGTACGCATAACAATCAGTGCTTTGTGAGACATTCTTTTAATACACATCACTCATCCTTATTTATTTTTTATTTCAGGTACTTATATAGCACCGTCAATTTACACAGTGCTTTGCATTTACATATACATTGTACATTCACATCAGTCCCTACCCTCAAGGAGCTTACACTCTAAGGTCCCTAACTCACATTCATACATACACATACTAGGGACAATTTAGACAGGATCCAATTAACCTACAAGCATGTTTTTGGAGTGCGGGAGGAAACCGGAGTACCCGGAGGAAACCCACGCAGGCAGGGAGAACATGCAAACTCCAGGCAGGTAGTGTCGTGGTTGGAATTTGAACCAGCAACCCTCTTTACTGCTAGGTGAAAGTGCTATCCATTACACCACTGTGCTGCCCATCCTTGAAACCAATAACAACCCACTCCCATTTCGTCATAGGCGTCGTCACCCTACATTAAGCCTCAATAGTCTATCCATGATCAGATCCGCCGGGGCTAGCCCAGGGACCTCTAACCATGCAGCCCATAACTTTTCATACTTATGTGGACAACCTCTGTGTTGATATATAACATTTTTCATTCGTAATGTATTACCAACATTAGCTATCCATTCCCCAACTGTAGGAGGGTCCTCTGACTTCCAATGTAGAATTGTTAGCTTTCGAGCCAAGAATAGAACCCTGACTATGGTTTTCCCATTCAAATTCATCCAACAGACTGAGCAAGCACTGTTTAGGGTCAAGAGGAAGAGATACCTGGAATACCCTATTAACAGTATCGACCACCGCACACCAATACCTATGCAATTTTGGGCATCTTCAGAGCATATGTATCAAATTGTCATGAACTCGTTTACATCTAGTGCACTCGGGTGTTGGCCTCAGATCCAGGACATGCAATTTATGAGGGGTATAGTATACCCGCAACAGAATATATAGCTGGGTCAGCTTCTGCGCCACATTTAATGAGCATGACGTTACCAATTGAAAAGCTTCCTCCCATTGCTCACCTGTGAGTTGATCCACATCCCCTCCCAATTAGCCAGCTTTCCAAGAGGGTATTTAGTAAGGAAAGACTCAAACAACCTAGCATAGCGCCGTGATATGAACCCTTTGGAGGACTCTGGATTTCTAATTAAATTGAACAGGGGTGTTGGGGATTGCGTCCATTCAGATGATCTACCCTGTGCCACAACTGCATGTCTAAGCTGTAGGTAGTAAAATTACATAGAGGAAGGTAAGTTAAACATCTCCTGCAAAGCCTCAAAGGATAGCAGTACTCCATTATGGAAGATATGGCTGAGAAACAATACATTATACGCTGTCCACTTCACACCATGTTGTAATTTGGCTAGTTCAAGATATGTACCATTATGCCATATGGGACTGAACTCTGTATACCGAGTTACCTTTTGAAGATATATAGTCTTTTCTCATATTTTCTGAAATCGATTATACGTCGGGTAGGATTTATTTGGTTTACCCAATGCCTGAGCCTCGAGAGCTGTAGGGATAGATTCCCTTACAACCGTATAGTGCATCAATGCCGTAGCAGATCAGGACTAAGGATCCCCCTGCTCTCCTGCTCGAGTCATCGTACAAATCAATGTTGCAACTGAGCCGCTAAATAGTATAACCAAGGATTGGGCAATGCAAATCCTCTGTCATCTTTTGGCATTGTAGGTGTTCTAATTTTATTCTAGGAGTACGATCCTTCCAGATTAATGTGCGAAAAATGGAGTTAACTATCCTGAAAGATTTCAATGGGATCATGAATGGAGCGTTGTGGAAGAAATACTGCAACTGGGGCATAAGAATTTTCATTAAATGTACCTTTCCAGCCAACGATCGGTGGAAGGAGTTCAAAGCTCTCACCCGGTCCCGGAACTGTTGAAGTGGGGAGATGTTTAACCCACAAAAATCACGGATACATGGGGAGATCTGGATCCCAAAATATTTAAAAGAGGCAGTGGTTGGAATAGGACCATCTGCCGTACCCTGAGACATGCCCTCACTATCAATCAGCATTAAAACCAATTTGGACCAATTTATCTTAAGTCCTGAAAATTTCCAAAATTCTGTGATAGTGAGACCATAGTCTCCTTCAAGGAATCATTTGTATCTCCGAGCATTATCATTATGTTGTCCGCATATAACATCACTTTTTACTGCTTATCACCATAACAGAAGCCAATGATACCCTGATTATCTCTTATCAGGATAGCCAGCAGCTCAATAACTATGGAAAACAGCAAGGGTGACAATGGGCACCCCTGTCACGTGCCCCTCCTAAGTGGAAAGTGTGAGACATTCTGCCCAAAGCCCTAATTGCCGCCTGTGGTTGATTATATAGGAGATGCACCCAGGAAACCTCCCATAAATCAGGCCACTCAACGCTATTGAAGGTCTTCATTACATCAAGTGAGAGCAACGCACTGTGACCTACATTATCTCCCCGGGACTCCAGATTGTTCCAGAAATTAAAGTGTCTCCACAGTCTTTAAAAATAATTGAAGACGAAGATAGTTTGCATGTGGTATGTAGTACACAAATATATTTACCTCATAGTTCATTGGTAACTTGGAAAAGGAATGGGAATTTTTAGGTAGCTTTCTTCACAGTACTACTAATATAATTCATAAAGGAATTTTTGGTAGTGTGAATTGGATTAATGATAAATTTATTTATCATCAAATAGGTGTATCTTTAAATGATACCGGTACATATGAATGTTGCATATCAAAAAAAAAAATTATCCGTTGAAATGTGCTAATGCAATTGTTGTAATGTCTCCAGGGAATACTCCATGTATTGATAAGAAAAGTGTACCTGCTAATCCTTTCCAGATTAATCATTTTCAATCCAAAACTCTCTTGAGAGAAGGAAAGTTTGTCATTATATTGTGGAACTTTAATATTTCAGAAAGGAAAAATTTCTACAAGGTTTCCACAATGTCAAGGACATTTGGTTAATATGGCATTGGGTATTGAAAGATGGTTTGGAATTAATAGTAGGAATCATAACAGAAATAAGCGTGGTATTGTTGAAGGTATTTTAGGAGGAGTCGATACTATTGGAAGTATAACAAATAGTATGGATATTAGCACTTTAAAGTCTGATCTTGAAACAGCTGGTTTAGTAGGAAGTGAAGGTATTAAGGTACAAAGAAATGTAAATCTGATATGGTTATTAAAACAGCTAATGTAATGGGTCCATCTATATTACATCTTCAAAATATTACTCTCAATTTAATGACAAGTGAACAACATTCTCATATAGCCAGAGCATGCTTGAAGATCCAGACTGAATATTCCACTAATTTTAAAATAATTGCACAAGCATTTCAGAGTGGAATAACTCCTCTTGGCATTTTACAGAATTTACCCAGAGAACATGTATATGCAATAAATCATACATATGTATGGGTAAATAAATGGATAGGATGCAATCAGGATGTATGTTATAGTTCTTCTATTCCAATAGCAGGGAAAGAACAAATATTGGTTCCAATTACTGTCTTGGGATTACTGGTCAGCAATACACAATTATTATATTGTAAATTACAATATAAAGATTTTGCATTTAACAATGACAATTTTGAATTAGAACAATTAGATCTGTCATCGTGTTTACAATTCCAGTCTAAAGTTATTTGTTTACCTAATCAAGACAAAAGTATATTTTATTCTTGTTATCATAATCATACATTATGTTCAGCAAGAATAGAAAAAGTTGAAACTTCTGAATTAATTACTCTTGTAGATAAAAAGGTTTGTTTCCAAATAATGACAGACAGAGAAAGGGTTAAAAAAAATTTCCTCTTGTACAAATACAGAAAAACCTAAATCAAGGCTTGTATTGTATAAAAGGAGACATTGTAGCAATAAGTGTTAATGTGTTGAGAACAAATTTAACAAATATGCTTATGAAAAATATAAGTGCTCTTCCCTCACAATACAATATATCTCAGATAGATGATTTTTCTTGGGAAGAATGGGCAAATGTAATTCAAAAGGATAAAAGTTTATTAATAGCTTTAGCTAAGGAACTTCAGAATGCAGAAATATTGTTTAAACACGAACAAGGAAATTTGCAAGAAATAGCTCATCAATGGTCAGAGTTCTCAGGTAATAATTGGTGGAAAAAAATCAGTAATAGTATTTCAATTTGAGGGAAAACTTCAATTACTTCTGCAGCAGGAAATATTTTATCGCATCCTATAGTTATTATTTTTATTATTATTATGTTATGCATTATATTTCAGTTATGTTTAATGTTCAGAATGAAAAAAAGATATTATCGAATTAGAAATTAAATCAGGAGAGGTGATGATTTGTTGCAAAATATGCTTAAAAGAAGAATGGGTTCTGGAGTTGCAAACTCTTACAAATGACAAAACGTTTGGAATGATTAGATCAAAGCCAGAGTATTTGTGATATGAATGGAAGTGTGAATGATATAAAATAGGAAATATTATTATTATTCATATTTCAGAGGGGAATGTTATATTCTTAATATCTAAATTTTATTTCGATTTTATAAGTATATAAATGAGGCTATGAAATCCCCTGTAATTTTGTGTACATGAAAAGTCTTTTGAGCTAATGACTTACAGATGTTAATATTTGAACTGAGTTCTCAATTTCAAGAAGCTGCAAGACATTTTGATTGATATTCTAAGTTTATATTTTCATAAAGGTATTCCTATGTAACGGATATTTTGTTTGAGAAACTGGGTGTTTATATAATTACTCTGAGCCAAGCTGTCTCTCAAACTCACTTCTTGCTCATGTCTTCAATTAGTCATGCTATTCATATTACATTCCTACTCCTAACCTCCACCTTTAGAGGGGAGGGGAAGGAAGGTGATGATGGGAGTAATATGGGAGTGTTTATTTTTAGGCACATTTTCAAACAAAGAAACTGAGTTGATTTAAAAGGAAGATGCAGGCCTAGATGGTCACTTCTGCTACCCTTCTACATTTCTTTCTTATGCCCCGTACACACGGTCGGACTTTGTTCGGACATTCCGACAACAAAATCCTAGGATTTTTTCCAGCGGATGTTGGCTCAAACTTGTCTGGCATACACACGGTCACACAAAGTTGTCGGAAAATCCGATCGTTCTAAACGCGGTGACGTAAAACACGTATGTCGGGACTATAAACGGGGCAGTGGCCAATAGCTTTCATCTCTTTATTTATTCTGAGCATGCGTGGCACTTTGTCCGTCGGATTTGTGTACACACGATCGGAATTTCCGACAACGGATTTTGTTGTCGGAAAATTTTATAGCCTGCTCTCAAAGTTTGTGTGTCGGAAAATCCGATGGAAAATGTGTGATGGAGCCTACACACAGTCGGAATTTCAGACAACAAGGTCCTATCACACATTTTCCGTCGGAAAATCCGACCGTGTGTACGGGGCATTACTCTTCACTACTATAGAAATCCAGCATACAGACATTTTTTACAGATTCTCTCATAACAAAGGAAACAGCAGCCATTTTAAGCACATGTCTTGAACTTATTTTTTGAAACAAACAACTTTATCTCATATCTTTGATCTTATTTGAAGCTACATTTAATTTTGTATTTGAATCTGCAACTTTTGTAAGTATTTTTGTGTGTACAATAAATCACATGGTTTGATTCATGCTGACTCAGTCATACAACTAAGACATTTGTCTCACAATCATCTAGAAAAGTCAGAATAGTCTTTTCACAGCTATATTGACTTTATTACATTTCTCCACCGAGGAGGAGAGCACATGCTCATAAGTTGACTGAGCAGACTGCCAAGCCTCCCTAGCGGAGTCAGTAGGGTAACTGACATATTTTTGTTCAAGTGTATGAACCTGAGAGTGAACCTGCTACCACAGATCTGAAGAGGCCCTTTTAACCTTGGTAATTGCCACTATAAGGAGACCCCTCAAATATGCTTTAAACACCTCCCATTGGACCAGGGGAGCATCAATATGGTTCTCCTGGGCAAAAAACTTGTGCATGCTCCGCTCTATCTCTGAGACTGAAAAAGCTTAAACCAGAATACATTAAATGTCCATGGTGCCTTAGGTAACGTAGAGAGTGGAGACACCATAAGGCTTACCATCATATAGGAGTGATCAGAAACACATAAAGTATCCCAGAGACAGAGGGGAGCATAACCAAGTTACTCACAGCCAAGTCGAATCTAGAGAGTGATCCATAATATTTGGAAAGCAGGAAAATTGCTTAGAGTGAGGATTAATATGTCTCCAACATCTACCCATCCCACTTAACGTATCAACCTCGATAGAGGAGTACCTCTTAAAAGAGCAGGTGTCCGTGGGACCGAGTGTCTGTCTAGAGAGGGATTCATACAACAGGTAAAGTCCCTGACAATCAGCACTGGGAGATCCGGCTTCCCCAACAAAAAGGTCAGCAAAAGCAGGAGTACCTCCACAGTGAACGGTGGGGGAATATATACACAAGCCAAAACACATTGTAATAACCCAATACCACAGTATAGAAATATAAAACATCCATCAGAGTCTATTTTAGCTTAAAATTCCTGGAAATCCAATGTGCCATGTACCAGAATGCTTATACCTCTAGAAAAAAAGGTATCGGTGGAGTGGTATGCCCAGTCCACCCAAGGGTACTTCAGCAACCCTGGGTACATGCAGTTAGATAGGTCTCCTGAAAACACAAAACAGCTGGGAAGAATTTTTTGAGGCACATAAAAATCATTGTTTGTTTAAGGGGGATGTGGATACCTCTAATGTTTAAAGAAATCACTGAGACATTAGTCATAGTGGATGGTAGGGTAACAGGAATAACAATATCAAAACCTGAAAAGTAGCAGAATGCCTCTTATTTCAGTTAGGGATTGTTTCCAAAGAACAAGAGCACGTAATGAACAAGTAGAGTAGTCCATCTGAAGTACCCTGCGAACACCCCTGTGTACTTTATATTTGCACGCTCCCGTGCTTGACGTAGGACCACTTCTCTGTCTCTGTAATGCAAGAGTCTAGCAAGCATAGGCCTAGGAGGATCCCCTTGGGGAAGTGGGCAGCCTTAGGCACGGTGAGCCCTTTCGATAGTGAAAAAGGGTGAAAAGGCATCCTTGCCAAAGAGATCTATAAGCCACTTTTCAACAAAGGACGTTAAATCTCTCTCCTCCGTTTTTCCTGGTAATCCCACAGTGCGGACATTGGTGCGACGGAGACGATTCTCCATGTCATCCGCCCTGTTATTAGTTTCCTCAAAGAGGGAGTTGGTCCTCAATTTCACTGACACGACTTTCCACAGCCGTTGTCCGCTCCCCGATCTTTTGTAAGTCCTGACGCAGCAGAGGCACTTCCTCCCTCAAGCCTCCAAACTGATCTTTTAGGGTGTTAACTGAAGCTGTGCATTTATTAACTGCCCAGATTATTTCTGTCAGGGTGGGCAGATCAGACTCCTCCTCCCTAGGATTAGAGATCAGAGAGACCTGTGACTCCATTGTCAGAAACCATGAGATCAGGCCGAGACAGAAGTATAGTTAAATCACACTTGTTTAATAATAAAAGTAAAAAGAACAAATGCAGTCAAAACATAGCCAAACTTTAGTAACCCTAATGGATCGTCAGCCAAGCCAGAAGTCAGGGATCAATGTAGTGAAACAGCAAGCAGGATCTGGAGCCAGAAGGGATGTCAGCAAAGCAAGTCTTTAAACAGGAGCGCAGGAGATCGTCTCTGTGATGTTGACCAAGGCGAAGGCAGAGCTTCTCTGGACTGGACGGCTTAACTAGGCAGGACTGACAAGCAGGATATCATCAACAGCTGAGTAACTGTGGAGAGATAGGATCTGGCAATTAGCCAACAGCTGAGTGGCCAGCTCAGAGAAGGAAAGGCCAACCCTGACAGTACCCCTTCCTCAACGACCTCTCCCCCTCAAAGGACCACCAGGCTTGAGGGGAAAACGTCTATGGAAATCACGGAGGAGGACAGGGGCATGTATGTTTGAGGATGAGACCCAAGAGCGTTCCTCCGGACCGTACCCTTTCCAATGCACCAGGTACTGTATGCACCCACGGAACCTACGGGAGTCAACAACGGACTGTACTTCATACTCCTCATGATTCTCAACCTGTACAGAGTGAGGACATGGCACCGAGGTGGTAAAGCGATTGCAGACCAAAGGTTTTAATAAGGAGACATGAAATACATTTGAAATATGCATATTAGAATGAGGGTCTAATGTGTAAGCCACTGGGTTAATCCTGCGAAGAATACGGAAAGGCATGATGAACCAAGGTGCGAACTTCAGTGAGGGAACACCAAGTCGGAGGTTGCAAGATGACAGCCAGACCCTGTCCCCAACCTGGTAGGAAGGCGCAGGCAGGCGTCTGTGGTCAGCATGGAGTCTATACCTATCATTAGCATGTCGAAAAGCCTCCTGGACTTGTGCCCAGGTGAAATGAAGACCACAGAGATGTTCCTCTAACGCAGGAATATTCTGCAAACAAACGAGTCAGGCAGGTGATACACAGAGGAGAAAGCAAGTTGAATTCCCAACTGTGCACAAAAGGCTCGCCAGAACCGGGACACAAACTGACTAACCCTGTCTGAGACAATCACCTTGGGTAGCCCATGTAAGCGAAAGATCTCCCGAGCAAAAATGGAAGCCAGTTCCTTAGAAGTGGGCAACTCCTTAAATGGAATACAATGACACATCTTTGAGAACCGGTCAACCACCATAAGGATAGCTGTGTTGCCCTGGGAGTTGGGAAACTCCACAATGAAATACATAGGGTTGTAGGAAACCCACTGGAAGGTGTCGTGGAGTCTTACTCTGAGCACACACGAAACAGGCAGCTACAAAGGCAGTTACATCAGCACATAGAATAGGCCACCAGAATTGTTGGGAAATGGCCCAATGGCAAACGTGATCCACTTCTCCAGCTCAGTGGGTATATCTCGGGCTGCTATCTCATCATTGATGGTATCCGAGAGACCATGAGAAAAAGCTGCCACGAGGGCCTCATTGTTCCACGCAACCTCTGCTGCCAGAGTACGGAATTCAATGGCGTAGTCGGCAACAGTTCTCGTACTGTGTTCGATGGACATGAGGCACTTGGCAGCAGAAGCGGAGCATGTGGGAACGTCAAATACCCTTTTAAACGAAGCCACAAACTCAGGGTAGCTCAAGACAACAGGTTTTTGCGTCTAAATACAGTAGTATAAAAGTCTAGCAGTAAACGCTGGATCATTAAATACCAAAAACAGCGCTGGAGTGAAAAAAGACAAAAAATATGTCACAGCATGTGGCCAGAAACACAGTTGTAAGTCTCTATGTAGAAGGTGATAATGAAGAGAGTTCAAAGGCTTTTACAGGTGTAGAATCACTGATGTCCAAGCATGCACCTTTCACCAGAAAAATAAATGTATTCCACCACGTGATGCACACTCCCCCAGGGGGTCAAACTCACCAGAAGCCACTAATAAAAAAGGATTGAGTAAAGGTAATCATCATCCACTTCAATACTATGTCCTCATCATCAGCAGGATCCACTGGCAAAGGGGCTCCATATATACCATAAAACACAAGAGTAACACCACATAGCGTAATCCTGTTTATTAATGTTAAAATCCCCTATACATCAGCAGTCCCCTTAATCCTAACTACGTACATTGTAACAAAGTAAAACAAGCAGATAAAATGGCCCAGAGGGCGCTGTCACCATATCCTGCCGTCCAGGGTGGGGTGTGTATTTCTCTGCAGACACCGCACTAGCTTCCTAGTAGATGGTAGTGGATGGTGAAGCGCAAGGGTCACTTCCGGGTTGTTGTGTAGGTCACGCCCCAGGTTTTTGCGTCTCCCATAGAGGGTTTGCCCAGGCCAAGGCTCTCTCAGAAAGCAAAGATATCATGAAACCTCATTGCTTCTGTTTGTGGGAAACGCCTGGGACAGCATCTCAAAGTATATCTCAACCTGTTTGAGAAACCCTCTGCATTGGACTGGATCACCCCCAAATCGCTGGGGAAGTTGAGCGGAACCAGACATACCTCCTTTAGAGGTAAGACTCGAGGCGGGTGCCTGCACAGAGACTGGAGCAGCAGCAGGGTCGGCCTGCAACATAGGTTGGGAGATTCCAGGTAGCAGGAGCGTTTGTAACACCATGGCAAACTGATCCATGCGGTGATCCAATTCATCCGATCTGGAAAAAATATTACCAACAAGTGGATTGAATGCATCTACCGAATTCATGGTCTTCGCCTACTGTCTGAAACCATGAAATCAGGGCGAGACAGAAGTACAGTTAAATCACACTTGTTTAATAATAAAAGTAAAAAGAACAAACGCAGTCAAAACATGACCAAAGTTCAGTAACCGGAATGGATAGTCAGCCAAGCCAGAAGTCAGGGATCAATGTAGTGAAACAGCAAGCAGGATCTGAAGCCAGAAGGGATGTCAGCAAAGCAAGTCTTTAAACAGGAATGCAGGAGATCGTCTCTGTGATGTTGACCAAGGCGAAGTCAGAGCTCCTCTGGACTGGACGGCTTAAGTAGGCAGGACTCATGAGCAGGATATCATCAACAGCTGGGTAACTGCAATTAGCCCACAGCTGAGAGGCCAACTCAGAGAGTGAAGGGCTGAGCCCAGCCCTGACACTCCATATCCTCAGTACTGTGTATATCAGGCAGAGTGTCCCATGCACTCTGTGTCCCTTGCCCACATCCAAGATGGCGTGCGGCCTCCCCTCTTTCCACCCGTTCAGCCTTCAGTGCCCCAGATAATTTCTTGATGTAATACAACATGTCCCTTGGGTGGCACCATCTTGCAAGTCCAGGTCCACCGCCTCATCTTTCCCCGTCTCATCATCCCTCTAGTACAGAGGGCCGGTGGTTCAGGGAGGGTGACTGGATCGCTCACCAGCGGGGAGACCCAAAATTCCTGCAGTGTGAAGGCTGGGGGAGGATTGGTGCCTGGATCAACTGCGGGAGCTGCGAGAGGTGCGACCTCTCTAATGCCTGACTTGGCCACGCCGAATAACATTAATTATTTCATTACAATGGCATCTGAAAGTGTTTAGAAGATATTATATAAAAAGTGAACATGTTGTCCATAAAGTAGATGTATGGAAAGCAAAAAAATGGTCAAGTGTAAGGATTTGAGTGCATTAACACAAGCCAAATTGTAATGGCTTGATGATTGGGTCAGAGCAACCCAAAACCGCAGCTCTTTTGGGATGTTCCTGGTCTGCAGTGGTTAGGACCCACCAAAAGGGGTCCAAGGACAGAGAATCTGTGACAGGGTCATGAATGGCCAAGGCTCATTGATGCACTTGGAGAGAGAAGGCTGGCGTAGTCTGATCCAATAGAAGAACTAAAGTAGCTCACATTACTGAAAATGTTAATGCTGGTTCTGAAAAGTGTCCGAGCACACAGTGCATCCCAGACTGTTGTGTATGGGGTTGTATAGCCACAGACCGGTCAGGGTGCCCATGCTATCCCGTGCCCACAGCCAAAAGTGCCTACAATGGGCATGTGAGCATCAGAACTGGACCACAGAACAATGGAAGAAGGTGGCCTGATCTGATGAATCACATTTTCTTTTACATTATGGGGAAGGCTGAGTGCATGTGGGTCGCTTACCTGGAGAAGAGATGGCACCAGGATGCAGTATGTAAAGAAGGTAAGCTGGATGCTTTGGACAATGTTCTTCTGAGAAGCCTTGGGTCCTGCCATTCATGTGGCATCCATATCTCTACATGTCTCAGGGCATTTTTGGTAGCAAAAAGGGGACCTACTCAATGTTAGGTGGGGGTCATGATGCTAAGGTGAGTGGTCATCATGTTGTGTCTGATCAGTGGAAATTCCAATCAGGAAATATGACAAAGCAAGGGCATAACATGTCAAACTCCTGATCTCCATGAAAAGTATTACGAAGATAATAAGTGAATGTAAACTGGAAAACACACAACTATTCCCCTTTAGCCCACAAACTGAAAAACACTTATTATCTGCTAACAATCCTATTAGAATTCATTTCCTGTCTGGCCTCTGTCAAGCAGCAGACGACTCACAACCAGGAGGTAAAAATCTGCCTTCCAGACATGGCTAGTTGAATTTTCCAGCTTCTGGTCAGCGGACTTGTCCCTGTTGAGGTCTTAATAAACTTTTCCTGGTTCTGTCAGAGATGTCTGCTGGGTGAAGCGGGCAATTATCGGCCTGCACTTCATACTTCAACCACTAATATAACGCCATTGTGAGCTTCGCAGCCTGAAATACATAACATTTCTGTCTGTATTGTTTACCGGTCTGCTTTATGTCTGCCAGACACAGCCAGGGGCTCCTATATAATATGTCGTATACTGAGAGTGTGTGGCGTCACCTGGCAATAAACTGTGCCCCACAGAAAATGACTGAATTTTTGGAGATTCTTCATATTCCTGAACCTTGAGCTATAAAATTCGTTTTTACACGAGATGTTGCAGTCCTCACCATTGGCACATTTAAAACATAACTCCCGTGTCTTCTGAGTGAGTACACATTTGTACTTACCTGAAAATCACTTCTAAGATGTGCTTTCAATTTTATTTGTTTGCTGTTCATTATTTTTTATATCAAGGAATAGTTAGTATTGCCATTGTAACGTCGAGTACACACGATTGCACATTCCGACAACAAAATCCATGTTTTTTTTCCGGCGGATGTTGGCTCAAACTTGTCTTGCAACGTCAAGAACATGGTGACGTACAACATGTACGATGAACTGAGAAAAATGAAGTTCAATAGCCAGTGCGGCTCTTCTGCTTGATTCCAAGCATGCGTGGAACTTTGTGCGTCAGAATTGTGTACACACGATCGGAATTTACGAGAACAGATTTTGTTGTCGGAAAATTTGAGATCCAGATCTCAAATTTTGTTTGTCAGAAATTCAGATGGAAAATGTCCGATGGATCCTACACACGGTCGGAATTTCCGACAACGAGCTCCCATCACGGCATAAGAGTTAAAGCGGAGTTCCACCCACATATTTGATTTTCTTTTAAAAAGAACTCTTATGCCCTGTACAAACGGTCGGACATTGATCGGACATTCCGACAACAAAATCCATGGATTTTTTCCGACGGATGTTGGCTCAAACTTGTCTTGCATACACACGGTCACACAAAGTTGTCGGAAAATCTGATCGTTCTAAACGCGGTGGCGTAAAACACGTATGTCAGGACTATAAACGGGGCAGTAGCCAATAGCTTTCGTCTCCTAATTTATTCTGAGCATGCGTGGCACTTTGTGCATCAGATTTGTGTACACACGATCGGAATTTCCGACAACGGATTTTGTTGTCGGAAAATTTTATAGCAAGCTCTCAAACTTTGTGTGTCGGAAATTCCGATGGAAAATGTCCTATCACACATTTTCCGTCGGAAAATCCAACCGTGTGTACAGGGCATTACTCTTGCATAATGTATATTAAGCAGTTGCTATGCAGCGTACACACGAGCGGACTTTTCTATCAGACTGGTCCGACAGACCGAGTCCGGCGGACAATCCGATCGTGTGTGGGCTTCATCGGACCTTCAGCGGACTTTTCCAGTCGAAAATCTGACGGACTCTAGATTTGAAAAATGCTTCAAATCTTTCCGACGGACTCGAGTCCGGTCGAAAAATCCGCTCGTGTGTATGCTAGTCCGACAGACGAAAACCCACGCTAGGTCAGCTATTGGCTACTGGCTATCAACTTCCCTATTTTAGTCCAGTCGTACGTCATCACGAATGAATCCGTCGGACTTTCGTGTGATCGTGTGTAGGCAAGTCAGTTCATTCAAAAGTCCATCGGAAGTCCGTCAAAAGGTCCATCGGACCAGTCAGGTCGAAAAGTGCGCCCGTGTGTACGCGGCATTACTCTTGTCATTAGCGATGCCTTTATTATTGTTTCATTTAAAAAAAATACCTTTGATCCCTATTCAGGGATTCCCATCTTACTTGTGGGCAGGCGAAGCCCACAAGCATATTCTTCCAGGATACCGCACTGCTGTATTCCCAGCATGCACCACCCGTTCTTGAGCATGCGCAGTAAAAGCACGTAGCAGCACAGGAAACTACACAGGTTGCCATCACAATGTCGTCGGAAGTGCCCACCCCGTTGTTATGGCAACCTAGCCCTCTGCGCTGCCCACTTACTCCTGGGAAATGATGACACACATCTCCCAGGAGCAGTAGCAATCAGAGGCGCCAAGGGAAATTACGTCAGGCTCTACGATGAGGAAGGGGAAGATTAGAAGGTACCACATAGCAACAGGCATTAAAAATTAATAAGAAATAAAAAAAAATGTCCAAATGTCGTTGGTTAGGTTATTTGCTGCGCAGTAATGTAAAGTTCTTTTTATGGGTGGAACTCTGCTTTAAACAGGGAGCAATTGCTGATCTCCTTATGAAAAAGGATTAGATAAGATATTGCAAAGCATCCCACCACCAATCCATTTCAGAACATTCAGGCCTGGTTCACACCATGTGCCACACCATTTTTACCACCTACACATATAATCATGCTCAGTTAAAATGTACACTACTCACCTATATCTCTCTCAATATCCTTTGTGCTCCCTCTGTGTCCCTGGCCTGTACTCCCTCCATGTCCTCTGTGCACTCCCCAAATCCCCCGCAAACCCTTCATGTCCATGTACTCCCTCCATATCCCTTGTGCTCCCCCATGTCCCCTGCACACCTTTCATGCCCCTGTGTTCCCTCCATGTCTTCTGTGCATTCTCCATGTTTCCTGCGCACCCTTCATGTCCCTTATACTTCTTATGTGTCCCCTTTACTCCCCCCATGTCCCCTGCACACTCTTCATGTCGCTTATGCTCCTTCTGTGTCCCTCATGCTCACTCCAAGTCCCCTGCGCACCCCTTATGTCCTTGTGCTCTCCCCATGTCTTCTGCACACTCTTCATATCCCTTGTGCATCCTCCATGTCCCCTGTTCTCCTTCTGGCCCCATGTGCTCTTCCTGACCTCTGTTTCACCATTTCTGAGGATTTGGAACCCTCACTATTAAGTAGCTCATTACAAATTATCCTAGGACTTGACTGTGTATTTTGTGCCACTTGGTTCAGTAAAGATTTGTCATTGTTCTCCTAAATGGCTGCCGAGGTTTACAAATGCCAATATCTGCTCCATGTGGTTCCCTCATAATTTGCAGCTGTGGGAATTGAAGACATTTTCAATATCTTCCACAGAGACAGCTCTTCAGTTCTTTGTCATCCAGCGAACCCTCTTTCATGTACAATGTACAATATTTGCTTATTCGAGCAATGAGCGTTCATGGGCTCACTAACCGTACTATAGGCCAGGGGTAGGCAACCTTTTAAGCAAAGTGTGCCAAAAAATGTTTTAAAAGAAACTGAGCATGCCGATTTTATAACAAAAAAATGTCAACTTCACACTCTCAATCACGAAAAGGATTGAAAGTAAATGCTGTAAACTACTTTAGTAGTGAGAGATTAACATCCCGCACCTCCAGTCCTCAGATCAGCCCCAATCCCTGCACCTTCACACCTCTGATCAGCAGGGCAGCCATCAGATTTTTCGGGCCCCTTACACCGCTTTATGCTTGTGTCCCCCAGGTCTGACCACCGACATTCCCCAGGGCCCGGTCCCCTTCACAGCCCCCTTCCTTGTACTCCGGTCCTCTTTACAGCCCCCCCTCTTTGCACCTCCACTCTTTTCACAGCCCCTTCTTTACACCTCAGCCCCTTCACAGCCCTCCCCATTGCACCTCTTTCCCCTTCACATCACCTCATCCCCTGCACTTCAGTCCCCTTCATAGCCCCCCTATTTGCACCTCTGTCCCCTTCACAGCTCCCCCTTCCTTGCACCTCAGTCCGCTTCACAGCCTCCCTTTGCACCTCTGTCCCCTTTACAGCCCCCCTTCTTTGCACCTCCATCCCTTTCACAGCCCCCCTCTCTTTGCACCTCAGTCCCCTTCCTTGCACTTCCATCCCTTTCACAGCCCCCCTTCTTTGCACCTCCATCCCCTTCTCAGCCCCCCTTCTTTGCACCTCCATCCCCTTCACAGCCCCCCTTCTTTGCACTTCAGGCCCCTTCATAGCCCCCCTATTTGCACCTCTGTCCCCTTCACAGCTCCCCCTTCCTTACACCTCAGTCCCCTTCACAGCACCCCTTTGCACCTCTGTCCCCTTCACAGCCCCCTTCTTTGCACCTCCATCCATTTCACAGCCCCTCTCTTTGTACCTCATCCCCTTCACAGCCCCCCTTGTTTGCACCTCAGTCCCCTTCACAGCCCCCCTTCCTCGCTCCTCCATCCCTTTCACAGCCCTCCCTTCTTTGCACCTCCATCCCATTCTCAGCCCCCCCTTTTTTTACACCTCCATCCCCTTCACAGCCCCCACTCTTTGCACCTCTGTCCCCTTCACAGCACCCCTCTTTGCACCTCCATCCCCTTCACAGCCCCCTTTATTGCACTTCAGTCCCCTTCACAGCCCCCCCTTTTGCACGTCTGTCCACTTCACAGCCCCACCCCCTCTTTGCACCTCAGTCCCCTTCACAGCCCCCCTTCTTTGCACCTTCATCCCTTCTTACAGCCCCCTTCTTCCTTTCACCTCCACCTCCTTCACAGCCCCCCCTTTTTGCACCACCGTCCCCTTCACATTCCCCCCCTTTGCACCTCTGTCCCCTTCACAGGCCCCCCTCTCTACACCCCAGTCTCCATTATGTGAATGCCCCTCCCTTACTAAACCTACCTTACATAGCAGGTAGTAGGGATGAGCTTTCTGTTCGGGTCGAACATGAGTTCGACTCGAACATTGGCTGTTCGCCCGTTCATTGAAAACCGAACATTATGGGCCGTTTGCGCCAAATTCGAGCGGCGCATAACAGCCCATAATACACTGCGGGAGCACAGTGCATTGCTGTATGATGATTGGTCAAAGCATGCACCATGACCTGCATGCTTTGGCCAATCCCAGCGCCCTCAGCTAAGAGAGCCATAATTGGCAAAAGGCAGGGTGTCATTTGCTAATCATGGCTCAGGGGGACTAAGTCCACGTCCCACACTATATAAGGCTGCCTGCACGTCGGCCCCGTGCAGTGTGTTGTTGGCGTGGATGGAGAGAGAGTGTAATTTAGATTGAGCAGGCAGGCAGTTATTCAGTTAGCTGCAGTGTATTTAATAAATATATATATATATATGTATATACAGACAGTCTTGTATATATATATATATATATATATATATATATATATATATATATATATATATACTGTGCACTTAGTGCAGTTGCTACTGCTTTTCTGGTAATGTACACAATACAGTACACCCATAGTTGTTATTACACTTCTGTTGGTGCACTGCACACAGTACCGTGCACCCCTAGTGCAGTTGCAACTACTTTAATGGTGGTGTACACAGTACACAATACACACATGCACTGTGTACACAGTGCACCCATAGTTGCTTTTAGACTTCTGGTGGTGTACACAATACTGTTCACCCCTGGTGCAGTTGCTACTACTTTTCTGGGGGTGTACACAATACATACAGTGCACCCATAGTTGTTATTAGACTTCTGTTGGTGTACACAGAATCATGCACCCCTAGTACAGTTGCTACTACTTTCCTGGGGGTGTACACAATACATACAGTGCACCCATAGTTGTTATTACACTTCTGTTGGTGTACACAGTACTGTGCACCCCTAGTGCAGTGGCTACTACTTTTCTGGTGGTGTACACAATACATACAGTGTACCCATAGTTGTTATTACACTGCTGTTGGTGTACACAGTACCATGCACCCCTAGTGCAGTTGCTAATACTTTCCTGGTGGTGTACACAATACGTACAGTGCACCCATAGTTGTTATTACACTTCTGTTGGTGTACACAGTACCGTGCACCCCTATTGCAGTTGCTACTACTTTCCTGGTGGTGTACACAATACATACAGTGCACCCATAGTTGTTATTACACTTCTGTTGGTGTACACAGTACCATGCACCCCTAGTGCAGTTGCTACTACTTTTCTGGTGGTGTACACAAAACATACAGTGCACCCATAGTTGTTATTATACTTCTGTTGGTGTACACAGTACCGTGCACCCCAAGTGCAGTTGCTACTACTTTCCTGGTGGTGTACACAATACATACAGTGCACCCATAGTTGTTATTACACTTCTGTTGGTGTACATAATACTGTTCACCCCTAGTGCAGTTGCTACTACTTTTCTGGTGGTGTACACAATACATACAGTGCACCCATAGTTGTTATTACACTTCTGTTGGTGTACACAGTATCGTTCACCCCTAGTGCAGTTGCTACTACTTTCCTGGGGTGTACACAATACATACAGCGCACCCATAGTTGTTATTACACTTCTGTTGGTGTACACAATACTGTGCACCTTAGTGCAGTTGCTACTACTTTTCTGGTGGTGTACACAATACATACAGTGTACCCATAGCTGTTATTACACTTCTGTTGGTGTACACAGTACTGTGCACTCCTAGTGCAGTTGCTACTACTTTTCTGGTGGTGTACAAAGTACTGTGCACCCCTAGTGCTGTTGCTACTACTTTTCTGGTGTGTACACAATACATACAGTGTACCCATAGTTGTTATTACACTTCTGTTGGTGTACACAGTACCGTGCACCCCTAGTGCAGTTGCTACTACTTTTCTGGTGGTGTACACAATACATACAGTGCACCCATAGTTGTTATTACACTTCTGTTGGCGTGCACAGTACCGTGCACCCCTAGTGTAGTTGCTACTACTTTCCTGGTGGTGTGCACAATACATACAGTGCACCCATAGTTGTTATTACACTTCTGTTGGTGTACATAGTACCGTGCACCCCTAGTGCAGTTGCTACTACTTTCCTGGTGGTGTACACAATACATACAGTGCACCCATAGTTGTTATTATACTTCTGTTGGTGTACACAGTACCGTGCACCCCTAGTGCATTTGCTACTACTTTTCTGGTGTGTACACAATACATACAGTACACCCATAGTTGTTATTACACTTCAGTTGGTGTACACAGTACCGTGCACCCCTAGTGCACTTGCTACTACTTTTCTGGTGGCGTACACAGTACACAATACATACAGTGCACCCATAGTTGTTATTACACTTCTGTTGGTGTACATAGTACCGTGCACCCCTAGTGCAGTTGCTACTACTTTTCTGGTGGTGTACAAAGTACTTTGCACCCCTAGTGCTGTTGCTACTACTTTTCTGGTGGTGTACACAATACATACAGTACACCCATAGTTGTTATTACACTTCAGTTGGTGTACACAGTACCGTGCACCCCTAGTGCACTTGCTACTACTTTTCTGGTGGCGTACACAGTACACAATACATACAGTGCACCCATAGTTGTTATTACACTTCTGTTGGTGTACACAGTACCGTGCACCCCTAGTGCAGTTGCTACTACTTTTCTGGTGGTGTACACAGTACATACAGTACACCCATAGTTGTTATTACACTTCAGTTGGTGTACATGGTACCGTGCACCCCTAGTGCACTTGCTACTACTTTTCTGGTGGTGTACAAAGTACTGTGCACCCCTAGTGCTGTTGCTACTACTTTTCTGGTGTGTACACAATACATACAGTACACCCATAGTTGTTATTACACTTCTGTTGGTGTACACGGTACCGTGCACCCCTAGTGCACTTGCTACTACTTTTCTGGTGGCGCACACAGTACACAATACATACAGTGCACCCATAGTTGTTATTACACTTCTGTTGGTGTACATAGTACCGTGCACCCCTAGTGCACTTGCTACTACTTTTCTGGTGGTGTACACAGTACACAATACAGTGTAGTGTGGTTTTTGCTAAACAAAATTTACAGCATGTTCGGAAGGCCACCAAAGAGAGGCAGATGCTCACAGGCCACTAAAAGAGGGCAAGCAGGCTCTGTGTCTACAGTCGACAGTGCTGGTCACAGACACAGTGCATCCTCAGCACGTGGCCGTGGGGCATGCTTGTCCTTTTTTTCTGCAGCTGGCCGGGTTATTGAACCACAACATGCAGAAGAGTTGGTGGAATGGATAACAAAGTCGTTCTCATCCCCCTCTGTCACCCAGGCTCAGAGTAGTTTGCCTGCCAATTCAGCTGCCAAAGTGGCCTATTCCATCGGCTCCATGTCAACAGTCACTCCTTCCCTAGCCCCACCATCATGCACGGAGGAGTCCCCCGAACTATTCGACCACAGTGTCCGGTACATGCTGCAGGAGGATGCGCAGCGATTTGAAGGCTCTGATGATGGTACCCAGGTTGAGGAAGGGAGTAACGTGAGACTAGAAAGAGGGGGTGCCCAAAAAGGTCAAGTAACTGGCAGTCATGTTCCCCGAGCTGCAGCATACTGCAAAGTTTGCTTCAGTGACGAGGAGGGAGGGGATGATGAGGTCACTGACTCTACTTTGGTACCTGATAGAAGAGAGGAGGAGGAGGAGGCACATCTCCAATGAGGCAGGATGCCCTCCAGGGGGCAGCTTAAGGGCAGCCACCCTATTGCATCACACCACAGAGCTAAGCAGGTGCAAGGCGCTGCTGACTCCCCACATATTTTGAAAAGTTCTTTGGTGTGGGCCTTTTTTGACACGTGTGCAGCAGATCGCACTGTTTGCTGTTTGCAACATATGTCTGAAGTGTATTAAGTGTGGCCAAAACAGCAGCCGCTTGGGCACCACATGCTTGACCAGACATATGACGGCCTCCCATGCAGTCCGTTGGCAACAGCATTTAAAAGACCCACATCAAAGAACAAGGTGGACCTCTCCTTGCTCCTCATCAGCTGGGATCTCCAACCCCACTATACCTCCAGTCCCTTCAGAAACCTGCACTGGGAGGAATGAAGGTATAGAAATAGGTGTCCCAAGTACTTACGGCCAATCTGCTAGCGGTACACAAACATCGGATTTTAGCAGGCAAATTTCCCTACCCCAGTTGCTAAATCGTCAAAAGAAATTCGGTCCCAGCCATCCACATGCTCAGTGTCTGAATGCTAGCTTGGCCAAATTGCTAGCACTGCAACTGCTGCCTTTTCAGCTGGTAGACTCTGTCGCCTTTCGTGAATTTGTGGAATGTGCGGTACCTCAGTGGCAGGTTCCCAAATGCCATTTATTTTCATGGAAGGCCATTCCGGCTCTCTACCAGCATTTGGAAGGCAATGTCTTGGCCTCGTTGGACAGGACGGTCAGCAGTAAGGTGCATATTACTGCTGACTCATGATCCAGCAGCATGGACAGGGACATTACCGTTCTTTCACAATGCACTGGGTAACTCTGCTGGCAGCTGGGAAGGATGCAGGACAGGGTTCAGTATTCTTGCAACTTGTTCCGCCACCACGCCTCCAAAATGCTAGTGATGATTTTGCCACAGCTCTCACCTCCATCCCCTCCTCTTCTTCTTCCTCTATGGCCTCTTGCTCTGCAGATTTCTCCTCTGAACCAGTGGTGCTCCGTAGGTGTTCAAGGGGCTACGCAAGCACCCAGGCAAAAAGATGCCATGTAGTGCTTGAGTTGGTCTGCTTAGGGGACAGGAGCCACACTGGGGCAGAGATTCTGTCAGCTCTGCAGGGGCAGGCTCAGAGGTGGTTGACGCCATGCCAGCTTTAGCCAGGAATGGTTGTATACAACAATGGCACCAACCTCCTCTCCGCCCTCCGACAGGGACACTTGACCCATGTTCCCTGTTTGGCTCAAATTCTGAATTTGATGGTGCAGCGGTTCTTGAGCAGGTACCCTGGCTTACAGGATTTCCTGAGGCAGGCCAGGAAAGTCTGTGGTCATTTCCGCCGGTCATATAATGCCAGTGCTCGGCTGGCTGACATTCAAAGAGAGCGCAACCTGCCTAAGAACTGCCTCATTTGTGATATGCCCACCAGGTGGAACTCAACATTGGCAATGCTGCAGCAGCTGCACATGCAGCAGAGGGCCATCAATGAGTACCTGTGTGAGTATGGCACAAGGACAGGGTCAGGGGAGTTTGGCTTTTTTTCGCCACACCAGTGGCTACTGATCAAGGATGCATACACTATCCTGTCACCATTTGAGGAGGCCACGAGGATGGTGAGCAGTGACAATGCATGCATCAGTGATACTGTCCCTCTTGTCTTCCTGTTGGAGCACACACTTCATGGAATAATGGACAGGGCACTTGAGGCAGAACAGTGGGAGGAAGAGGAGGACTTCCTTACCTCTCAAGGCCTCCTTTATCCAGATACTAGTATTCCTGCAGGCCTGTTGATCACACAGGAAGAAGAAGAGGAGGAGGATTGTGTCAGCATGGAGGTGGAGGATAACACCGCATCAGCAGCAGTCTTCAAGGGATCGTTTGCAGTCCCCAGAAACCCATGGAGTTGTACGTGGCTGGGAGGTTTTGGTTGAGGATCATGTGATCCTTAGTGACCCAGAGGACTCAGGATTGAATGCCTCTGCAAACTTACGATAAATGGCCTCCCTGATCCTGCAAAGCCTGCGAAAGGACCCTAGGATTTGTGGTATCAAGGAGAGGGATCATTACTGGCTGGCAACCCTTCTTGATCCACGTTACAAGGGTAAGGTTGCAGAACTTATCCAGCCTTCACAGAGGCAGCAGAGGATGAAACATCTTCGGGAGGCCTTGCAGAAAGGTTTGTGTAATGCGTTTCCAGAGCCTGGGAGGTTACAATTTCCTGGTGCTGGACAACGTGTTGCTGAGGCTTCATTCAGTCACAGAAAGAGCGGTGAGAAAGGTGGCCAGCTGACCAATGCCTTCAGACAATTCTTCAGTCCTCAGCGCCCAGGTCTGATTGGTTCCAGCAACCATCGCCAGTGTCTGAATTACATGGTGCAGCAATATCTAGAGGCAAGATCAATCTTGGAGTCCTTTCCACCAGAACATCCACTGGGTTACTGGGTCTTGAGGATGGACCACTGGCCAGAGCTTGCTCAATATGCAATTGAGCTACTGGCCTGTCCTGCATACAGCGTTCTTTCTGAATGCACATTCAGTGCTGCTGGAGGCTTTGTAACCGATCACAGAGTGCGCCTGTCCACAGACTCTGTTGATCGGCTCACATTCATAAAAATTGATCAGTCTTGGTTGACCAGCTACCAAGCACCTCATGCTGATGTAACCAATTGATTTTTCTATGGATGTGGGATCCCTTGAAGACTGCATATGCTGAGTGACTATCCTGTTATGCTGAGTGACTATCCTATTCCTCCTCAATCTTCATGATGATAGCTTCTAGGAATATTTTCGGCTCAGGGCACCACCACCACTGCCTAAGGCCCAATTTTTCTGCCCCTGTTTAACAGGGGCGCATAATTACAATTTTTGATCTAATATTTCACAGCAGGGCCTGTTCCTGCGCGCAACAAAAGTATGTGTGAGGCTTTACAGTGTTGTGCCACCACCACCACCACCGCCTAAGGCTCAATTTTTCTGCCCCTGTTTAACAGGGGCGCATAATTACAATTTTTGATCTAATATTTCACAGCAGAGCCTGTTCCTGCGCTCAACAAAAGTATCTGTGAGGCTTTACAGTGTTGTGCCACCACCACCACCACTGCCTAAGGCCCAATTTTTCTGCGCCTGTTTAACAGGGGGGCGTAATTACAATTTATGATCTAATATTTCACAGCAGGGCCTATTCCTGTGCTCAACAAAAGTGTGTGTGAGGCTTTAGAGTGTTGTGCCATCACCACCACCACCACCGCCCAAGGCCCAATTTTTCTGCCCCTGTTTAACAGGGGCGCATAATTACAATTTTTGATCTAATATTTCATAGCAGGGCCTGTTCCAGCACTCAACAAAAGTATCTGTGAGGCTTTACAGTGTTGTGCCATCACAACCGCCTAAGGCCCAATTTTTCTGCCCCTGTTTAACAGGGGCATGTAATTACAATTTTTGATCTAATATTTCACAAAAATGTCTGCCACAGCACAGTGTATAGGGCAGGCCGTATAGTATATACAGGCGGTCCCCTATTTTAAAACATCCGACTTACAAACGACTCCTACTTAGAAACTGAGGGAGACAACAGGAAGGTGTCTCCACTGATGCTAAATCACCAATCCTTGTTTCCCTAAAAAATTTTTCTAAATCCAGTTGTCATTGGGACAGAAAGTGAGGTAAAATCTTCTGAACAGGGGCACAGACAGCAAAACAAATGTTACAGGGGTGATAACCCTTCCCTATGTTATCCAAAAAGCTTAAAAATAGATTTTTTGGCTGGAGCTACACTTACAAAATGTACCTGTTCCAAATTACAAACAGATTCAACTTAAAAACAAACCTACAGTCCCTTGTTTGTAATGGGGGAGGGCAACATTACATTACAGCCGCAAGCAGTTTTAAATGACTTTTATTCCTTTAGAATGTCGTTTTGTGCAGGGACTGTTCTAAACATGGGAAAAATGCACCAATTTACAGGCATTAAAGGAATATTTAATTTTTATTGCTTCACTTTAAGCATTATTAAAATCACTGCTCCTGAAAAATTGCCTGTTTTTAAAACTTTTTTTTGCATTGATACATGTTCCCTGGGGCAGGACCCGGGTCCCGAAACATTTTTTATGACTATAACTTGCATATTAGCCTTTAAAAATAGCACTTTTGATTTTTCACGTTTGAGTCCCATAGACTTTAACGGTGTTAGCGTGTTCGCACAAATTTTTTGTCTGTTCACATGTTCTGCCGCGAACCGAACCGGGGGTGTTCGGCTCATCCCTAGCAGGTAGTAGGGACAATACACAGCATGTCCAGACAGAGGGCGAGAGCTGCCCATCTTTTCTGTTAAGAGGCAGATGATTGGCTCCTAGGACCGCCCGCAACAAATCATCTGCCTCTTAACATGAAAAGATGGGCAGCTCTCGCCCTCTGTCTGGACATACTGTGTATTCATTCTTCTACCTGCTGTGTAAAATTGGATGCGAGGGCAGCAGCGGGGAGGGGAGGGGCGGGAGGGAAGGATAATACAACCAAGGCTGCTAAGTGGCGGAGCCGCGGTCCAAAGAGGACTGTCATTTACGGACCGCGGTACGTCATTCAGGGCAGCTGGCAGAAAATGTAAGAGTGAAGTCCATGGACATGAGCCTCTCATGTGGGCCCTGAGAACTGCTCGAATGAGCCCTGGCCCCTCAGGATGCTCGGACCCCATACATGTGTATGGTCTGTCCTCCCCTGATGGCGGCCCTGTTGATCAGCCCCAATTCATGCACTGTAGTGTAACGGTCACAGCCAAATAATCAGACCAGTGGTGATATGCAATCTCTACTTTACTTAACAGTGAACTTCAACATAAATTGTACCGGAAATCGTGCGAAACTGGGTATACAGTACAGAACATTAATATGAACCATAAAGGAAGAGGATATAACAATTTCACTGCCTTTCAACTGATGTCCACAAGGTGGCAGCAGCGTGTTCTGAGTCCAATCAACAGATAGAAATGAAAACTTAAGAATCTCGCGTGTTCCAAAATAGTAATCGTTCATTCCACAGACTGTGAGCTGAGTGGACCTCCTGCTGACACAAACTTCACGCTGGCACTACTTTCTACTTGCTTTGGTCAGGGGGTTCTGGTGGCTGGAGATAGGGCCAACTCACTTCATGGACAGCTTCCACCAATGGACTGTAACAGAGTCCTCTCCAGTGACTGGGGCTTGGAAAGATACTGCGTGCTCTTGTGCTCACTGCTGGTGGCCCGCACACCAGACTTAACAGGGGAGGACCCAGCACCTGGGAACAGCTCACTTGCCCAGTCACTGCTGTCCCATCAGGCAGGATCTCTCTGAGCACAGGAAGCTGGGTGGAGCTGACTTTTATATCCCCTGAGCATGTCCAGGAGCTCAGAGGATTGTGGGGAGTTGAGTTAAAGGGACCTGCACCAGAATCTGGACAAAAGGGCAACCCACTGCACTCCACCCCGCTTGAACTTGCGATTCCAGGCAAGTTTACCGACCAGACAAAGTCCTCCTGTGCAAAACGTTCAGGTGGTTTCCCAAAGTTGTGTCTCTGAGAGCATCTCAAGGGTTGAGGTTCAGGCTCCTCTTCAGGAGCAGGCAAAGGTTCATCTTCACTTTCAGGCATCTCAGTGGACAGTGGGTCAGAGGGCTCCACAGCAGGAGTAGGAATCCGAGCTGGGCAATCATTGGGCTGTCTGACATTGTCTGTATCTGTAATCTCTCCTTGTAGATTTGGAGGCAACAGTGAAGAGACAGGGAGTAACCACCACTGATTCTCTGCTGGGACTGCTACGGGTGGCTTGGAAACCTGTTCCTCCGGCTCCCTAGATAAGCTTTCAGGCACCTCTATGTAATTTCTAATAGGTTTGAGGAGCCGGTGGTGTAGCCTCCTTGGCCTATCTTGTGTATTTTCCTTCTGGACGTCATAGACTGGCACTCCTGGAATTGGTTGCTGTAGCACCACTCCGGGCACTTCCTCCCATGGAGTTTGTAGCTTGCCCTGCTGATGTGCACCTTTGCGCCTGATCAAGACCCTGTCTCCCGGCTTCAGGTCATAGACCTCCGTTTGCTCCTTTACAAACTGTTGGACTTCTGACAGGCGTCGCCTCCACTCTCGAATCCAAGTTGATGGAGTATACTCCAGATCTTCAGTGGGGACAGCACCCCATAGATCTGTGGGTCCCCCAAGAGTACGGCCAAACATCACGTGGTAAGGAGACCGAGCTGTCGCTGAGTGCACAGTATAATTATACTTCCAAACCACTTAGGCCAAGTAATGGGTCCATCTGGTTCGTTTCTCACGGGCCAGCCCTCTCAACAGTTGTATCAGGGTACGGTTAAACCTCTCGCAGGCTCCGTTACCCTGTGGGTGATATGGGGTCGTATGCGTCTTCTTGACACCTAAGAAGCGACACCACTCCTGGAAGAACTCACTTTCAAAGCAGAGACCTTGATCTGAATGTATCTTCTGAGGGAAACCATAAGGGAGACAGAAGTGCTTCCGCACTGCTTGAGCTGCAGTCTTTGCAGTCTGGTCACGAGTTGGTACAGCTACTGCAAACTTGGTAAAGTGGTCCACCATGACAAGGACATGGCGATGTCCATCTTCCGACATGTCGAGGGTGAGGAAGTCAACTGTCAATACTTCCAGTGGGGCAGACGTGTTCCAAGTCATGGGAGGCACCTGGACCTCAGCCCCCTTGGTCACGGAGCATACCGCACATTGCCGACATATCTGATCAATCAACTGGAACAGCCCCACACACATGGCTTGCCTTTTGAACCAGGCGAATGTCTTGTGGACACCTCAATGTCCTCCTTCCACATGGATCCTTTCTGCCACTGGTCGAGCTCTGGCCCGGGACAGTATGACCTGCCAGGTTACCGAAGAGTCATGGGGGAACATTATTCTGCGATACAATATGCCATTTCTCAAGAGGAGGCATGACCATTCGTTCTGCAGTTTTTGTGTTTCTGATAGCAGTTGTGATCTTTCAATTCTACTGGGCCAGCACCGTAACTGCATTGCCTTTATGACTGGGGCAATCACAGGGTCATCCTTCTGCGTTTCTGCCCAGTTACAATCTTCCAATACCTGGATGAGGTCCACCCGTGGTCTACTCTTAGGTCTAGCCCCCATTAAGGGTGGGATTTCTTTGTCTTCGGCCTCTTCATCCGCATCTCGCTGTGGTTGGGCTGAAGGGTACCGTGATAGGGCATCAGCCACGTGGTTCCCCTTTCCTGGGTGGTAATGCAGGGAAAAGTCAAACTTTGCCAGACGTGCTTGCCCATCTTTGTTCCAGTGCACCAAGTTTGGATGTCTGGAGATGTACTAAGGGGTTATTGTCCGTCCAGACTTCGAACTTAGACCCTGTGAGATACTCGGTGAAACGTTCTGTGATGGCCCACACCAGCGCTAACAGTTCCAACTTGAAGGAGCTGTAGTTTGCAGGGTTTCTCTCGGTTGGATGAAGGCTGCGGCTGGCATAAGCAATAATCCGTTCCTTACCATCTTGCATTTGTGAGAGCACGGCCCCCAGGCCCTGGTTACTGGCATCAGTTTGTAACCAAAAGGGAAGGGAGAAATCAGCAAAGGCCAATACAGGGGCTGACACCAACCGTTGCTTTAAGAAGTCAAATGCCTCTTGCTGTTCCAGTCTCCATTCTACCCTCTTGTGACCTCCTTTCTGGTCTACTCCATGTAGTAACTTCTGGATTGGAGCAGCATGATGGGCGTAGTGCTTGATGAAGCGTTGCTAGTGCCCCGCTAACCCTGTTTTGAAATGACATGTCCCAAATATTCAATCTCACTTTTGAACGGGTGGCATTTTTTTGGCTTAAGCTTCAGCCCATACTGATGTAGCCTGGCTAGAACAGCATCGAGGTGGGCTAGGCAGAGAACACAACGATATCATCAAGATAAATCAAGATGCTATCCAGGTTCATATCCCCAAGACAATGCACCATTGTCCTCTGGAAGGTAGCAGGTGCATTGTTCAGTTCGAAAGGCATTCTCTTGAACTGCCATAGTCCCATAGGGGTGATAAAAGCAGTTTTTGGTCGATCAGCTTTGGCCACAGGGATCTGCCAATACCCACTGGCGAGATCAAGCGTGGAAAAGAACTTTGCTTTCCTTAGAGCTATTAGTGACTCTTCAATCCGCGGCAGGGGATAGGCGTCTCTGGTAGTGACAGCATTCAACCGTCTATAATCTACACAGAAGCGGAGGGTGCCATCCTTTTTCCGCACTAATACAACGGGAGCTGCCCATGGGCTCTTGCTGTCTTCAATTACGCCTTGTTGCATCATCTGTTCCAACATCTGCTTGACTTCCTGATAAAGGTGAGGGGGTATGCTTCTGTAGCGATCCCGGATGGGTGGATTTCCTCCTGTTGAGATCTCATGTTCAATTCTATTGCTACAGCCCAGGTCAAAATCCCCCTGGGAAAACACCTCTGACCACTTATCCACCAGTTGCCTTACTGCTTCTATCTGGGTGGGTGTGAGTTCCTCAGTGGACAGATGTAGAAGTGGAAGTATCTGTTCTCCTACCCATGCTGGGTCTGCTCCTGCTGGACATTTGGCAACATTCACTTTAGCTACATAACGTCATCCGTGAAATTTCTGGAGCTCTATGTGGTCCACTTTGGGAGAAATCACACCTGAAATCAGGGCCAGTTCCGCCACTGGTGTCCCTGGGGGCAAGTGAAGTGGGATCGTCTTGCTGTTCCACATCCTAACTAGCATGGTGCCTTGACAAACTACTGTGAGAGTTCTAGCAACAAACGGGGCCATATCTGAGGGTAAGGGTTCCACTAGCACTGGGACGCCCTGAAGTCTATGGCATGATCCAACATTCATGTGAAGTACAAGTTCTTTGCAGGGAGGTATTACAATCTCTGTCCCAAAAGGAACCCTCACGACACCAGCCTTTTCATTAATGTTTGTGATACTTGCGTCAGAGCCCTTTAGTGCTGCCAAGGTAAGGAGCAGCTTTCAAACTTCTTTAGGTGGTCCCAGGTGTGTAGGACACCGTTTTAACAGCTCTGGCCTCAGCCCCTGGATGATATCCATGCCCAATATCACCTGCGGTCGACCTTTTCCGGATGCTCTTGTAACCACAACACCTTTTTGGCCAAGGTCCTGTCCCCACAGTTCTACTTTCATCCAGGTAATCCCGACCACTTATATAGGAAGTTCGTTGGCAGCTGTCAGTGAGATCCAGGGGGTATCCTGACTCATTTTCTTCTTTGGGAAGTATCGCTGGAACAAGGGTTCTGGTAGAATGGTGACTTGGGACCCAGTGTCGAAAAGACATTCGACCTCTTGGCCATCGAAGTACCCGTGTACCACAGGACAATCGACCACCACGCCCTCCGTGTGTGACGGGGAAGTCATTTTGCTGGGCTGCCCCACTGCTTGACTCCTAGCGGCGGGGCGCTCTGAGTTTAATGGCTCCCTCGGTATTCAGTCAGGACAGTCCCTCAAGCATTGCCCCTTTTGTCGACAGCCCCAACATGGAGAGGGTGACCTCTCCTGTCTTGGTCGTCTGCGGGGCGGTGATTTCTCCATGAAGGGGTGTTTTCTCCATTGGACCCCTTGGATTGTCTCGCTCACGTCTCAGTGTGGCAAGTTCTGTCTGGAGCTGGGCCATTCCTTCTGTCAGCTTGGGGATGGCCACCTCCCACGGAGCTGTGTGTCCAGTTTGTGGCAGTTTACATGGTTTGTGCTGGCCATGAGGACGTCCGTACTGGCACGTCTGGGATCTGAATATAGGATAGCTGCTTCCAGAATTTCGTGGAATTTTAAGTTTGGGTTACTTCTGTCCTTCTCTTGTAACTTTTCCCTGACTTTGTCAGACAGAAGCCCATCCACAAACTGATCCTTCAGCCACCCATCTGTATCACTCCAGCCAGCACGTCCTGCTCACCTCCTCTCCTTGCGGCGGATCTCGGCTGCTATATCCTGCAGTTCCAGGGCATACTGCGGAATGGATTCTCCCACTCTCTGCCTTCTACTGATAAAGCGAGCTCTAAGATCCCCTAATGCAACCGTCTGGGTGTACACTGCTTCCAAGCGGCTGATTATCTTGTCTAGGGAGTCCTGGTCCTCTGCTGGAAGGTGTAGGATCAACTTCCTTGCTTCCCCTTCAAGGGCATTAATGGCCAGGTCTGCCTGCTGTGCAGGTGGGACCCCATATGACCAGATCAAGCCCCGCAACCTCCTAATCCAATCATCTAAGTCCTGATCCGGTCCTGTATACTTAGGCAGCTGTTGTGGTAGCAATCATGCCAGCAGTAGAGAAGCTATGGCAGACTGTTTACCTCCCTCAGTGCCGCTGCGGACTGGCTCTGCCCTTGTGCTGTTCTCCTCATCACTGTCTGACATGGCTGTATCCTGTTCGTGACGCCAAGTGTAGTGTAACGGTCACAGCCAAATAATCAGACCAGTGGTGATATGCAATCTCTACTTTACTTAACAGTGAACTTCAACATAAATTGTACCGGAAATCGTGCGAAACTGGGTATACAGTACAGAACATTAATATGAACCATAAAGGAAGAGGATATAACAATTTCACTGCCTTTCAACTGATGTCCACAAGGTGGCAGCAGCGTGTTCTGAGTCCAAGCAACAGATAGAAATGAAAACTTAAAGCGGAGTTCCACACAAAAATGGAACTTCCGCTTTTCGGAACCCTCCCCCCCTCCGGTGTCACATTTGACACCTTTCAGGCAGGAGGGGGGTGCAGATACCTGTCTAAGACAGGTATTTGCACCCACTTCCGGCATAGACTCCCATGGGAGTCTACTCCTCTTCCCGTCCCCACCGCGCTGTCTCCTGGGAAACACACAGCTCCCAGGAGAGAGCGGGGACCACTTGGGACGGGCAGCGCGACTCGCGCATGCGCAGTAGGGAACCGGGAAGTGAAGCCGCAACGCTTCACTTCCTGATTCCCTCACCCAGGATGGCGGCGGCAGCTGCCGAGAACCGAGCGGGTTCTCGGCGTCGCCTGCCGACATCGCTGGACCCTGGGACAGGTAAGTGGCCATGTATTAAAAGTCAGCAGCTGCAGTATTTGTATCTGCTGGCTTTTAATAGTTTTTTTTTGGCGGTGTGGGTTGCCCCCCACTTTAAGAATCTCACGTGTTCCAAAATAGTAATCGTTCATTCCACAGACTGTGAGCTGAGTGGACCTCCTGCTGACAAAAACTTCACGCTGGCACTGCTTTCTACTTGCTTTGGTCAGGGGGTTCTGGTGGCTGGAGATAGGGCCAACTCACTTCATGGACAGCTTCCACCAATGGACTGTAACAGAGTCCTCTCCAGTGACTGGGGCTTGGAAAGATACTGCGTGCTCTTGTGCTCACTGCTGGTGGCCCGCACACCAGACTTAACAGGGGAGGACCCAGCACCTGGGAACAGCTAACTTGCCCAGTCACTGCTGTCCCATCAGGCACTATTTCTCTGAGCACAGGAAGCTGGGTGGAGCTGACTTTTATATCCCCCGGGCGTGTCCAGTAGCTCAGAGGATTGTGGGGAGTTGAGTTAAAGGGACCTGCACCAGAATCTGGACAAAAGGGCATCCCACTACAGCACCTTCACACCTCTGATCAGCCCCAATTCATGCACCTTCATACCTGTGATCAGCCCCAATTCCTGCACCTTTAGTCCTCAGATAAGCCCCAATTCCTGCACCTTCACACCTCTGATCAGCTCCAATTCCTGCACCTTCACACCTCTGAACAGCCACCATTTCATGCATCTTAACACCTCTGATCAGCCCCAATTCCTGCACCTTTAGACCTCAGATCAGCCCCAATTCCTGCACCTTCACACCTCTGATCAGCCCAAATTCATACACCTTCACACCTCTGATTAGTCCCATTCATGCACCTTCACACTTCAGATCAACCCCAATTCATGCACCTTCACACCTCAGATCAGCCCCAATTCATGCACCTTCACACCTCAGATCACTGCCCCCCTGCAAATCTGTTTCAACACTGTACCCCCCCCCCGCTCTTCTGTCCCACCACTGTAACCCCCTGCACATCTGCCCCACCACTGTAACCCCTGCACATCTGCCCCACCACTGTAACCCCCTGCACATCTGCCACACCACTGTACTACCCTGAACATCTGCCACACCACTTTACTACCCTGCATATCTGCCCTACCACTGTAACCCCCTTTACATCTGCCATACCACTGTACCCCTGCTTTTCTGTCCCATCACTGTAACCCCCTGCTCTTCTGTCCCACCACTGTAACCCCCTGCACATCTGCCCCACCACTGTAACCCCTGCACATCTGCCCCACCACTGTAACCCCCTGCACATCTGCCACACCACTTTACTTCCCTGAACATCTGCCACACCACTGTACTCAGAGGCGGCTCTCTAATTAGGCAAATTAGGCAGTGGCCTAAGGCCCCGCACTCACAGGGGCCTCGCAATCGCCTAACTTGCCTAATTGCAGAGCCACCTCTGCTGACAATGCCGCTGCGGTGGCGCTGCGCTCCGGCCACTCTGCCAGCTCAGCTGCCTGTGAGCTTCGTGGAGAGAGAAGACGTAGCCGCGGCTGTGTCTTGGGGAGAAGGCGGGGCCAGCACTGTGTTGTCCGGGGGAGGAGAAGGGGAGGCGACTCATTACAGCAGCCGGACAATACAAATATTCCTACTGCTCCGGAGCCGCAGATCGCCCTTCTTCACCCCCCACTGAAGTGCTCCACGGAGTGATCCCAAGATTCCCAACACACCCGGAGGAGTCATCCGGCGCCTGACTGGTAAGCAGAGGGGAAGAGGAGGGTCCCGCCGGGGAGGAAGCCTCGCCAGGGCTGTATTGGAGCTGATAGAAAGGGGATGGAGGAGAGACGAGGTGTCCGTGCTGCCCCTCTCTGCGGCTGTCAATCAGTGCGGGGGGGGGGAATTCGGTGCTCCAGCTGCAGGGAGAGGCACATCGCACATCTACCATGCCACAACCCCTTCTGCAGCCAGCCACCACCACTATTATCAGAGAGAGCCAGCCCCTCACCCCTGCTCCTCTAGTATCCCTCAGCCACAGCCACAGCCACTTGCCTTTATTTCCACCCCCTGTCCCATCCCCTCCACTCCCTTACTCCTGATAATCAGTGCCACAGTCAAGGCAGCTTAGTCCTGTGCCAGTGTGCCAACCTATGATTGACAGCCCCTGACCCCTCCCTGACATTACCCCCACCTATGCAGGGCTCCACTGTGGGGTCGGGACATCCCAGCCCAGTCCAGTGCTGATCCTCAGCCATGGTGGGCCGGGTGCTCTTCATCCTGCGCTGGCACTGCCTGCTGATTGGCTTCTCCACTGCTACCTCCTTCACTGACACCAGCACCGAGATAGAGAGCACTGACACCAGCACTGACATAGAGAACACTGACACCAGCACTGAGATAGAGAACACTGACAACAGCACAGATATAGAGAACATTAACACCAGCACAGATATAGAGAACACTGACACCAGCACAGATATAGAGAACACTCACACCAGCACCGAGATAGAGAACACTAACACCAGCACTGAGATAGAGAGCACTGACACCAGCACCGAGACAGAGAGCACTGACACCAGCACGGACATAGAGAGCACTGACACCAGCACTTACATAGAGAACACTGACACCAGCACCGAGATAGAGAGCACTGACACCAGCACTGACATAGAGAACAGTAACACCAGCACTGAGATAGAGAGCACTGACACAAGCACTGACATAGAGAACACTGACACCAGCACTGACATAGAGAACACTGACATCAGCACTGACATAGAGAACACTGACACCAGCACTGACATAGAGAGCACTGACACCAGCACTTACATAGAGAACACTGACACCAGCACCGAGATAGAGAGCACTGACACCAGCACTGACAGAGAACACTGACACCAGCACCGAGATAGAGAGCACTGACACCAGCACTGACAGAGAGCACTGACACCAGCACTGACAGAGAGCACTGACACCAGCACTGACAGAGAACACTGACACCAGCACCGAGATAGAGAGCACTGACACCAGCACTGACATAGAGAACACTGACACCAGCACTGAGATAGAGAGCACTGACACCAGCACTGACATGGAGAACACTAACACCAGCACCGAGATAGAGAGCACTGACACCAGCACTGACATAGAGAACACTGACACCAGCACTGAGATAGAGAACACTGACACCAGCACAGATATAGAGAACATTAACACCAGCACAGATATAGAGAACACTGACACCAGCACCGAGATAGAGAACACTAACACCAGCACTGAGATAGAGAGCACTGACACCAGCACCGAGATAGAGAGCACTGACACCAGCACTGACATAGAGAACTCTGACACCAGCACTGACATAGAGAACACTGACACCAGCACTGACATAGAGAACACTGACACCAGCACACTGACACCAGCACCGAGATAGAGAGCACTGACATAGAGAGCACTGACACCAGCACTGACATAGAGAACACTGACACCAGCACTAAGATAGAGAACACTGTCACCAGCAGCGAGATAAAGAACACTGACACCAGCAGCGAGATAGAGAACACTGACAACAGCACCGAGATAGAGGGCACTGACACCAGCACTTTAAAGTTCTTAAATAATGCAATTTATAGAGATGAAGTAAGGAAATTCCTGGATAGCCGCACACTGAAGAAAAAACATCTTTATTGAAGTATAAAATATCCAAAATGCAGTCACATGAAAGGAAGATACCTTAGTTAACTTATTTCTGACCCTGTATCTTCCTTTCATGTGACTGCATTTTGGATATTTTATACTTCAATAAAGATGTTTTTTCTTCAGTGTGCGGCTATCCAGGAATTTCCTTACTTCATCTCTATAAATTGCATTATGAAGTAAGGAAATTCCTGGATAGCCGCACACTGAAGAAAAAACATCTTTATTGAAGTATAAAATATCCAAAATGCAGTCACATGAAAGGAAGATACAGGGTCAGAAATAAGTTAACTAAGGTATCTTCCTTTCATGTGACTGCATTTTGGATATTTTATACTTCAATAAAGATGTTTTTTCTTCAGTGTGCGGCTATCCAGGAATTTCCTTACTTCATCTCAGTCTACGCAAAGCCAGCACCTGGAACGAGTTCACACTAGGGCGGTACAACCACAGGTCTGGAAGCGCTGTGAGCGGCATATCCTTCCCTCTGCCTATCTACCTGGATTAATGCAATTTATAGTTAATTTTTTTATCGCTTGAATTATTTTTCCCATTATGGGCGTGTTTGGGCCTCATGTCTAGGTTTTGCCTAAGGCCTCACAAAGCCTAGAGCCGCCTCTGACTGTACTACCCTGCACATCTGCCCTACCACTGTAACCCCCTTTACATCTGCCACACCACTGTACCCCTGCTTTTCTGTCCCATCACTGTAACCCCCTGCTCGTCTGCCCCACCAATGTACCTCCTGCACATCTGTCCCACCTCTGTTGCCCCTGGTCTTCTGCCCCACCACTGAACCCCATTCTCATCTGCCCCAACAATGAACCCCCCATGCTCATCTGTCCCATCACTGTACCCCCCTGCTTTTCTGTTTCACCGCTGAACCCCCTTGTCATCCCTCCCACCACTGTACCTCCTGCCCATCTGCCCCACCACTGTACCCTCTTGCTCTTCTGTCCCACGCCCTGCTCATCTGCCCCACTGCTGTATCCCTGCTGTATTAACAATGAACCCCCCCTGCTCATCTTTCCCATCACTGTAACCCCCTGCTCATCTGCCCCATCACTGTACCCCCCTGCTTTTCTGTTTCACCGCTGAACCCCCTTGTCATCCCTCCCACCACTGTACCTCCTGCCCATCTGCCCCATCAGTGTACCCCTTTTCTCATCTGTCCCACCACTGTACCTCACTGCACATCTGCTCCCCCGCCATAACCCCATGCTCTTCTGTCTCACTTCTGAATCACCTTCTCATCTGTCCTAACACTGAACCCATCTGCTCATCTGCCCCACCACTGCAACCTGCATTCTCATCTGCCCCACCACTGTAACCCCTGCTCATCTGTCCCACCAATACACCTCCTTTCACATCTGCCCCACTGCTCTACCCCCCTGCTTTTCTGTCCCACCACTAAACCCCCTTCTCTTCTGGCCCAACACTTAACCTCCTTGCTCATCTGGCCCAACACTGAACCCCCCTGCTCATCTGGCCCAACAGTGAACCCCCCTGCTCATCTGGCCCAACAGTGAACCCTCTGCTCATCTGGCCCACCACTGAACCCCCCTGCTCATCTTTTCCCCCACTGTAACCCCCTTCTCATCTGCCCCATCACTGTAACCCCTTTCTCATCTGCTCCATCACTGTACCCCCCCCTGCTCTTCTGTCCTATTGCTGAGCCCCCTTCTCATCTCTTCCACCACTGTACCTTCCTGCACATCTGCCCCACTGCTGTACCCTCCTGCTCTTCTGTCCCACCTCTGAACCCCTCCTGCTCATCTGCTCCACTGCTGTACCCTCTTCTCATCTATGATATGCGTGATATGCTGATCCACCTCTCGCATCCAGCCCACGTGCTTGTATGGGATGTATGTGATGTATGTGATGTATATCTGAAATAGATGCGCAATGATGAGCTCAGGTCAGGGGAATTTTCTGAAAGCAGTGGACCTGTGTTCAGGATCATAAGTTGGGCCCCCGTAGCTGAGGAAAAGTGCGGCGCTCTGCCCTGCAGCAAAAGTTGGGTGTGATTTTCATTGCGATGAATACCGGCTGTAAAGGGACATCGAGCACAGGGGTTCAGTAGTAAGTGATGCAAAGGTTCAGGAATATTTTCAACAAAGTTCCCAGAAGCTCAACAGTAAATCCACAAACTGTCACCTGATTGTGGTTTTCTCAATCACAATGAAATCCCTTCTTTCTGAGATTGGTAGTGGCAACCAAGTGAGTCATCTTCCTCCAGATGGTGGGCGGGGCTTGCAGGACTGTGATTGGCTTTAGCAGTGGCCAAGACAGTCCTCCTTCTCCTGGAAACAGGAACCGCCCCCCCCCCCCCCCCCCCTAACAGAACTGCACCCAATCTCTTCCCCATCACAAAAGCTGACAATCACAGCTACAGCAAAGTTAGAGAACCAAATAATGTTTCCCATCTTTTACAATGTGTGGGGTCACAGTGCCTCCCCTCAGTGCAGGTGCAGTGTGGGGAATTCTGAGATTGGAATCTCAATGACAGGTGAGGGAGTGAGGGACAGGGAGGGAGTCGAGTGCCGGCAAAAGAGGCTTTGTGTGCCGGGGGTTGCCTACCCCTGCTATAGGCATTTGGAGATCAGTGTTATGTTGCAAATGTCTCTAAATTGCAAATGAAAGCAAAAAAAAAAATTGTTTATGTTTTTTTATTGCAAATGAAAACGCTCAGAACATGAACTTGCTGTGTCATTTATTGAAGTCATTTGAGAAGGGTGATTGATGATGGAAAATCGAAGTAGCGCCTAATAATAGATCAGCGTGTACATTTCCTGTGAAGCAGACCTTTCTTTTAAAGTTTCTTTGTATTAAAAGTTATTACAGAAAACTTCATATGACTAATCTCTGGGAACTCCAAAAAATTTCAAAGAGCGTGCTTTGTGTCAGTAAATAGAAGGGCATTCTATAGAGCATTAATAACAAAAAAAGGCACAAAACTGGTGATCTTGTTCAGAGAACACATGAAAGTGCTATAATCTAAAAACATAAATAGTACTTAAAATGTATTGGGGAGGGGGGGTAAAGAGAACAATCCCCAAATTTATAGTCCATGTATTAAAAACTATAAAAAAAAGTCTTATAGCAATCTAGATCTCTTAAAGCCAAACAGCATAAGGAATACTACTACTAAAATTAAAAAGCAAAACATTTATTCAGTACAATAGATGCTCATAAAAGGATTAAAAAAAGGTTTGTTTCATAATAATTCATAAAATACTGTATGTAAAGATAAATTAAATACATAAAACATATACAGTATCTCACAAAGGTGAGTACACCCCTCACATTTTTGTAAATATTTTATTATATCTTTTCATGTGACAACACTGAAGAAATGACACTTTGCTACAATGTAAAGTAGTGAGTGTACAGCTTGTATAACAGTGTAAATTTGCTGTCCCCTCAAAATAACTCAACACACTGCCATTAATGTCTAAACTGCTGGCAACAAAAGTGAGTACACCCCTAAGTGAAAATGTCCAAATTGGGCCCAAAGTGTCAATATTTTGTGTGGCCACCATTATTTTCCAGCACTGCCTTAACCCTCTTGGACATGGAGTTCACCAGAGCTTCACAGGTTGCTTCCACTCCTCCATGACAACATCACGGAGGTGGGGGATGTTAGAGATCTTGCGCTCCTCCACCTTCCATTTGAGAGTACTTGTTGGCATTCATGGTTCCCTGAAGGAACTGTAGCTCCCCAGTGCCGGCAGCAGCTCCAGATATTGTGTTTACAGACTAAGAGAAAAGTTGTCAGAGTATAGCAAATCCAATGTGTCCATGACATCAATATCAAAATCAAATATAACAGGTGATAATACAGGTTCAGGAGTACTGTTGTTATTCAGATCCAGAGTAAATCTATTCTTTTTCTTGCTTAATATGGTAATATCTTTTTAAAGTAAGATTACGCATGTATCTGTTCTGATCTTTAAATAATAAAAACAGATTTATTAGTTTGTTGGTTGGGGAAAAATGTAATCCTCAACTAAGAAATGTAGTTTCTGCTGTAGAGAGAATGTGTGAATAGAGATTAAAGATTTTTACAGTTTGCCGTGTTTGTTGAGGTTGGCGTTTAAATCTGTTTCTTCCCCCTCTGCATCCTCTTCTGTGAGCTTTCTTTTTAGGGCTGGATTGGAAGGGGACTGTGCACTAAAAAAGACATGTGACTGGAAGAATGTATAGTAAGGGAAATTGGGTTGTTGGCTGCAGAGGAGGATTCTGTAGCCCTGATGGTGTTAGCTCTATCAGTAGTTAAATAATTTAAATCATTAGCGGTAAGGCAGTCTGTTACATATTGTCCATGAGGCAATCTGGAACTGGGAATGTGTATATTTGTATCAGATTCAGTAGCTATGGATGCTGGTTTGTTGATGGGGGCAACTGGTGGTGTGCAATCTATAGGTACAGGGCTTGATGCGTGACAATGAGGTTCAGCGACAACAGAGCTGACACCCACCGTATGTTGCAAAATCAGTGGGGAATTGGTACTGCTGTTAGCAATATGGTCCCGATGTTCTAAACTGTGTCTAGTGCTAGTTATTCCTGGGGTGGTGGGTCTATTATAGAACTGATAGAGGTTAGTGAGTAACCCATTACTAGGTTTATTGTTACCAGTGGTATTCTTATTACCCCTATGTCTGGGTTGGTAATTTGTTTCCTTTTGGTTTGTACATAGACACATTCAAACTCAGGAGAGGTGGAAGTATATATTCTGAAGCAGATGGAGGTATATGAGAGGGGTCAGAACGAGTATAGGTATTAAAATCATTGCGATTTACATTTCCTAGAGTATACATGATTGTAATTATAATAGGGCTGTGGAAATTAACGATTAATTCCTCGATTAATCGTTAATTGTTTTGATCGATCAACATTTTTTTGATCGGTAGGCTGCGTGCCCTGGGGCCGATTTGGGCCAAGCTGTGGCTGCAGCGCAGCGCTCCGCTCCCTCCTCCTCCACTATATGTCATACACAGTCTGCGGGCATCTCCCGCTGTGTGTTTCCGAGCTGAGTGTGAAAACTTTGGCCGCACTGTGAGAAAAGTCCCGCCCTCCTCCTAGATCAGCTCGTGTGATAGACGCAGTGTTTTGTCTATCACACAAGCTGATCTAGGAGGAGGGCGGGACTTTTCTCACAGCGCGGCCAAAGTTTTCACACTCAGCTCCGAGACACACAGGGGGAGATTCTCGCAGACGGTGTAATCTAGTCACAGTGAGGCTGCGATTATGGGCACGGTGAGACTGCATTATGGGCACGGTGAGACTGCATTATGGGCATGGTGAGACTTCATTATGGGCACGGTGAGGCTGCCATTATAGGCACGGCGAGGCTGCGATTATGGGCACAGTGAGACAGCATTATGGGCACGGTGAGACAGCATTACGGGCATGGTGAGACTGCATTATGGGCACGGTGAGGCTGCGATTATAGGCACGGCGAGGCTGCGATTATGGGCAGGGTGAGACAGCATTATGGGCACAGGAGACTGCGATTATGGGCATGGTGAGGCTGCGATTATGGGCATGGTGAGACTGCATTATGGGAACGGTGAGGCTGCGATTATGGGCATGGTGAGGCTGCGATTGTGGGCACGGTAAGGCTGAGATTATGGGCATGGTGAGGCTGAGTTTATGACGTGTGAAGTCCTAGCCATGCCCCGCTATGTTCGGCTTCAGCCGTTGCCATAACAACGGTGCTAAATCAGCTAAAAGTAGTTGGATCTGTATGTGCGGTATAATTAATCTAAATTAGTCGATTAATCGATGAAAAAATTTTAATCAGTAACAGCCCTAAATTATAATCAGTCTGAGGTCCTGAGCACTCTGGAGAAGGTTTTCGTCCAGAATATCCCTGCACTTGGCCGCATTCATCTTTCCCTCGATTGCAACCAGTCGTCCTCTTCCTGCAGTTGAAGAACACCACCACAGCATGATGCTGCCACCACCATGCTTCACTGTTGGGACTGTATTGGACAGGTGATAAGCAGTGCCTGGTTTTCTCCACACATACCGCTTAGAATTAAGGCCAAAAAGTTCTATCTTGGTCTCATCAGACCAGAGAATCTTATTTCTCACCAGCTTGGAGTCCTTCAGGTGTTTTTTAGCAAACTCCATGCGGGCTTTCATGTGTCTTGCACTGAGGAGAGGCTTCCGTCGGGCCACTCTGCCATAAAGCTCCGACTGGTGGAGGGCTGCAGTGATGGTTGACTTTCTACAACTTTCTCCCATCTCCCGACTGCATTATTATTATTATTATACAGGATTTATATAGCGCCAACAGTTTACGCAGCGCTTTACAATATAAAAGGGAAACAATACAGTTATAATACAATAAGATACGGGAGGATTAAGAGGGCCCTGCTCAGAAGAGCTTACAATCTAATAGGGTGGGGCAGGTGGTACAAAATGTTTTAACTGTGGGTAATGAGCTGATGGAAGTGGTAAAAGATTAGTTAGAGACGTTATAGGCTTTCCTGAAGAGATGAGTTTTCAGGGATCGCCTGAAGGTAGCAAAAGTAGGGGATAGCCGGACAGGTGGAGGTAGCAAATTCCAGAGGATGGGAGAGGCTCTGGAGAAATCGTGGAGATGAGCATGAGAGGAGGAGACGAGAGAGCTTAAGAGTAGGAGGTCTTGATAAGAGCGGAGAGGACGATTTGGGTAATATTTGGAGACAAGATTGGTGACGTAGCTCGGGGCAGAGTTGTGAATGGCTTTGTATGTTGTGGTTAGTATTTTGAATTTAATTCGCTGGGTGATTGGGAGCCAGTGTAGGGATTGGAGGAGAGGGTTGGCAGACACTGAGCGGTTGGTAAGGTAAATAAGTCTGGCAGCAGCATTCATGATAGACTGAAGAGGGGATAGCCTATGGAGAGGCAAACCAATGAGAAGGGAGTTGCAATAGTCAAGGCGAGAGATAAAAAGGGAGTGAATGAGGAGCTTGGTGGTTTCATTTGTTAAAAAGGGGCGCATTTTAGAGATGCTACAAAGGTGAATTCTACAAACTTTTGACAACGATTGGATTGGAGACTGAAATGACAAGTCAGAGTCTAGGATTACACCTAGTACCCTGGCGTGAGTAGAGGGACTGATGGTTGCATTGTTGATTTTGATGGAAAAGTCATGGAGGGGGGCACGGGAAGGGGGGAATATTAATAGCTCAGTTTTAGAGAGATTTAGTTTAAGGAAGTGGTGCGACATCCATGCTGATATGTCAGTTAGTAAGTTAGTAATGTGAGAGGAAACTGAAGGAGTGAGGTGAGGAGTAGACAGATAGATTTGGGTGTCATCAGCGTATAAATATTATTGGAAGCCGTGGGCGGTTAGCAAGTGACCAAGGGAGGGGGTGTAGATAGAGAAGAGAAGGGGTCCAAGAACAGAGCCTTGGGGGACCCCACAGAAAGGGGCAATGGAGAGGAGGAGACAGAGTTGTAGGTAACACTGAAGGAGCGCTGTGATAAATAGGCAGAGAACCAGGATAGACTGCATCTCTGGAGCTCAGCCACAGTGATCTTTGGGTTCTTCTTTACCTCTCTCACCAAGGCTCTTCTCCCCCGACAGCTCAGTTTGGCCGGACGGCCAGCTCTAGGAAGGGTTCTGGTCATCCCAAACGTCTGCCATTTAAGGATTATGGAGGCCACTGTGCCCTTAGGAACCCTAAGTGCAGCAGAAATTTTTTTGTAACCTCAAAAAGAAAAAGGAATTATCCCCCGTGTGGGGTTTTCTAGGCAGCAAGAAATTATGAAAATGGTAAGCTGTAACTTGAAAAAGTTTTTATTTTGTTGGACTTTAACCCCTTCCCGCCGACCGTACGCATATCTGCGTACTCGGCTTTCCGGGGTTATACCGGGATGATGCCCGCAGCTGCAGGCATCATCCCGGTACCGTTGTTGCGAGCGGGCGATCGGCTACCCGTATATAACAACCGATGCGGCTAAAAGCCGCTCGGCTGTTATACCGGAGGAGCGGGAGGGGACATCCCCCCCTCCCGCCGCCTCCCGCTGCTCTTACCGGGCCTCCCGTGCGATCGGGAGGCCCGGTGTCCAATCGTCTGCCTCTGGTGGCTGTGGGCGGGCTGGAACGAAGCCGTGGGCGGCTTCGTTCCAGCCTTCTCAATGTAAACGCGGAAGCGACGTCATGACATCACTTCCCGTTTACTCGGCTGCCAATGGCGCTGAATTTTAAAAAATACACAGTATTCAGAATCGCCGTTTTCGGTGATCTGAATACTTTGAAGTGTAAAGGAGGGATGGGGGGTCTTTTAGACCCCCCATCCCTCCCTAAAGAGTACCTGTCACCACCTATTACTGTCACAAGGGATGTTTACATTCCTTGTGACAGCAATAAAAGTAAAAAAAAAAACATTTTTTTTTAAACACAATTTTTAAGTATAAAAATAAATAAAATAAATATAAAAAAATTTTTTTTTTTAAAGCGCCCCCGTCCCCGCGAGCTCGCACAGCGAAGAAAACGCATACGGAAGTCGCGCATGCATATGTAAACGGTGTTCAAATAACACATGTGAGGTATCGCCGCGATCGTCAGAGTGAGAGCAATAATTCTAGCCCTAGACCTCCTCTGTAACTCTAACCTGGTAACCTGACATGTTTGGTATCTATTAACTCGGCATAACATCATCTTTCACATTATACAAAAAAATTGGGGTAACTTTACTGTTTGGATTTTTTAAAATTCGTGGAAGTGTCCCTTTTCCCAAAATTTGCGTTTAAAACACCGCTGCACAAATACCGTGTGATATAAAATATTGCAACAATCTCCATTTTATTCTCTAGATTCTCTGCTAAAAAAATATATATAATGTTTGGGGGTTCTAAGTAATTTTCTAGCAAAAAATATGGATTTTATCTTGTAAACACCAAATTTCAAAAATAGGCTTAGTCATGAAAGGGGCAACATGATCACAGGGAATGACCATGATGGTTAAAATAAGAGCTGTGCTACAGGAGATAACACAAATGAAGCTGGCACAAAATTATACAATGTTTAAGCGCTATAATAGGATAATAAAACTGACGCGTTTCGACCCCGTTGGGTCATCTTCAGAGGATTCAGGCGCTGTAAGGAAATTTACGTATTAACATTCATGGATATGACCATAAAAATTAAAATATAGTATAATAAATATATGTTTATCAGTATAATTACCAATCACATTGTGTTTGAACAGTTTCTCCTGAGCCCAAAATTCTCCGAAGCCTCCCCCACCGGATCCCGGCAGGGGTCCCCGGCCGTCCACCACGTCAAACGGGGGGGGGGGGCTGATCGTCCATGCGTGTCTTACAGGGAGTCACACAAAGTGGAAAATTCCCAAAACCAGGGAGGGGCGTGGGGGTAAGCGAGCGGGACCTGCAGTCAAAGCATCAAATAACAGACAACAGTAACAGTACCATCAGTGCATTATATTTAGCACAGATAGAAATATATGTGTCATTATCAATTTTTTATAATGCCGCGTACACACGGTCGGACTTTTCGTCTACAAAAGTCCAACGGACGCCGACGGACTAAAGCTGGCTGGTAATCCGATCGTGTGTGGGCTTCTCCGGACTTTCAGCAGACTTTTTCAGCCTCAAATCCGACGGACTTTAGATTTGAAACATGCTTCAAATCTTTACGTCGTAACTACGACGGACCCCGAAATCCGCTCGTCTGTGTGCTAGTCCGACGGACAAAAACCCATGCTAGGGCAGCTATTGGCTACTGGCTATGAACTTCCTTATTTTAGTCCAGTGTACGTCATCACGTACGAATCCGTCGGACTTTTGTGTGGTCGTGTGTAGGCAAGTCCGTTCGTTAGAAAGTCTGCCGCAAGTCCGCCGAAAGTCCGCCGGAAGTCTGTCGGACAGGCTGTCGGACTTTTGTAGATGAAAAGTCCGACCGTGTGTACGCGGCATAACTCTGTTTATAATTTGTTTGATGTTGTCTGTATTTTTGAGGTCAGCAGTGTGTAAGACACACATGGACGATCAGCCCCCCCCCGTTTGACGTGGTGGACGGCCGGGGACCCCTGCCGGGATCCAGTGGGGGAGACTTCGGAGAATTTTAGGCTCAGGAGAAACTGTTCAAACACAATGTGATTGGTAATTATACTGATAAACATATATTTATTATACTATATTTTAATTTTTATGGTCATATCCATGAATGTCAATACGTAAATTTCGTTACAGCGCCTGAAGATGACCCAACGGGGTCGAAACTGATCAGTTTTATTATCCTATTATAGCGCTTAAACATTGTATAATTTTGTACCAGCTTCATTTGTGTTATCTCCTGTAGCACAGCTCTTATTTTAACCATCATGGTCATTCCCTGTGATCATGTTGCCATTAAAGTCCAACAAAATAAAAACTTTTTCAAGTTACAGCTTACCATTTTCATAATTTCTTGCTGCCTAGAAAACCCCACACGGGGATAATTCCTTTTTCTTTTTGACACTAATCGGGGTGTGCAGCACCTCATATCTTCTCAATACGTGTCCCTCCCCTTTTCTCTATTTTTTTGTAACCTTGGCCAGATCTGTGCCTTGCCACAATTCTGTCTCTGAGCTCTTCAGGCAGTTCTTTTGACCTCATGATTCTCATTTGCTCTGACATGCACTGTGAGCTGTAAGGTCTTATATAGACAGGTGTGTGGCTTTCCTAATCAAGTCCAGTCAGTATAATCAAACACAGCTGGACTCAAATGAAGGTGTAGAACCATCTCAAGAATGATCAGAAGAAATGGACAGCACCTGAGTTAAATATATGAGTGTCACAGCAAAGAGTCTGAATACTTAGGACCATGTGATATTTCAGTTTTTCTTTTTTAATAAATCTGCAAAAATGTCAACAATTCTGTGTTTTTCTGTCAATATAGGGTGCTGTGTTTACATTAATGAGGAAAAAAATGAACTTAAATGATTTTAGCAAATGGCTGCAATATAACAAAGAGTGAAAAATTTAAGGGGGTCTGAATACTTTCCGTCCCCACTGTATATAGGTCTACTAGTGTACCATATTTGTGTGCTTCTATACCAGTAATGATGCATGGAGCATGCTGATGGTTGACAGGTGGATTCTCTGAATTACAGATCACCACACTGATTGGTTGGTGCCGCTTGGGGCTTATTGCCTCAATTAGGGTCCTTGTGTACGTGAACCTGGCCTTGACTGCGTGTCTGCTGTCCACCTGTCATGGGGCTCATCTGCATACCACCACATCCAGCAGGAACAAATGCGTTTCATAGCTAGTATATGTTTTCACCTGCTTTTTTAAAATAATACCCAGTCCATTACCCCTGATGAGGGACTCTACGAAGTCCGAGCTAGCCCAGAATTGTCTATGGGTAGCCCTTTGGATGCCATGCTTTGTGATAAGGGTATTCATATGTAACACACCAATGTCTGGTTAACATTGTCTTTACGTGCTTATTTTCTATTTTATCTTTCAATTTTAATATGATTGATGTCAAAATAAAAAAATTTTTTTTTACTCTATATCACGAGTCTGCCTTACAGTCCATGAGGGGTTTATTGTCCACCACATGCACTGCAGATTTGTACTATATCAATAATGAGTTCCATGGCAACCAATGCATTGAAAAAAATGAACAGGATAAATAATTATACGCACAGGTATATAGCAGGAAAACTAGTATGCAGCACTAAGGGTTTCAAACAGCAAACAACTAAAAAAAAAGGTGCAAACTAGTGATCTTGTTCAGAGAACACCTGAAAGTGCTATAAACAAACAGCTTAAATAGTCTTTTCTAGTGGCTTGACTTTAATTTAAATTAAATTGCATATTTTCTTTTTGTGATATTACCACTGCGTAAAGTATATTCCAATACTAATGATTTCATTACATTAATTCAGTAACTTCAGATGGTCATCTAGCTCTCATATTGTGTTTACGTATTTTGTTATTTATTTTCTTTATTATTTTGTATTATTTTTCATATTTCGAGTTTCATGATAACCTACGACATGTATTTTAATAGCTATTCTCATATGTATATTTTATGTATTTCATTGTTTATTTACATAGTATTTTATGAATTGGTATAAAACAATCCTTTTTTAATCCTTTTATGAGCATCAATTGTACTGAAGAAATGTTTTGCTCTTTAATGTTAGTACTAGTATTCCATATGTTGTATGGCTTTAGGAGATGCTCCCTTATGCATTTCCATTACGTATTGGCACGCCCCATAGTGTTATATATAGTTGTATCAGCATCCTACTCTAGCAGGTTGAAGAAGGAGAGATGTTTTGGACCGAACCAGAACCGTTCTGTACTTTTGTTTCTGTCCCCCTGGCCAAATGACCCTCAATGAAAAAGTGTGCACACTCAAAGCAAATTACTGACACACACGAGTTCAGTATATTGGTACTTCTCCTTTATTACTTCCTGAACTCCTGCTAATATACCACGAGCCGGATATTTCGTTATCGAATAAGACAAGCATGTACAGACCACAAATTATACATATTCATTACTGTGACGAAGTATAAGCTTTAGCTGGGTTATCTCTGTATAAGGGAATAGCAAACTATCGTAGCTAAAATAGGGTGTCTTGTTTTCAGTTCCTGTTTCTCTTGGGTGTAGTCTTACAGTCCTGAAAACAGGTGCAATCTTCTTTAACTTGTTCTTTAACTCTTGCAGTTTTGTTCCACATGAAGGGAGAGGGTAAGCTGGCAGACATCTAATTGAATGTGGTTAAAGTGGAGTTCCACCCACTTTTACAACTCTTCAGCATCCCTCACTAAACTGTGCACTGTAAACAAATTGGATATTTTTATTTTTTTTTTCTCAGCACCTACTGTATATCTGCTGTATTCATTTTTCACTTCCTCCTCCCTGGCCGTGGCCCATCGCATCATTTCCTGTTTGCAATGCCTTCTGGGAAGGGGCGGCAACTTCCTCTGAAACTGCCGTTGCTACGGAAACCTGACCTGAAACCTATTACACTGCTTGTGCTGCACTGAGCATGTGCGAGATCTGCAAGGATGAGATCCAGGAAGAAATACAGTCTGGCTTCAGATGCCTACACTTAAGATGGCCACGGCCTGCTGTAAGTTTATAAAATAACAAACTACTGCTATAAACTAACAAAACAGACCTTAGTTTACAGACTAACTTTACTAGAATACATTAAGCTTGTGTATTATAGGGGTATTTTTAATTAAAAAGTATAATTTCGGCCGGAACACCACTTTAAGGCTGATAGCTGAGAGAGAGATAAGCACTTACATCTATACTGTTATATTTGAAATAGGCATTTCACCATAACACTCATAAGCACATCCATTACAGCGCGACTGCCACTACATTTGCAGTGCGCATGCTCTGAAACGCGTTGCATGGTCCAGTGAAGTCATTACGCCCTATGCTGTGCTCCGCGAGCGCTCTAAACCTCTTTCGGGGATCTCTTCATCCTATGGCTGACTTCTTAGTCGCGAGTGGAGGATTACTATGGTGGGAACTGGCGTGGAGGGAGACAGCCACTGCAGACAGCACACTTCGGATGCTTTACTCTTGATATGCCCCTTTTAATCACACATTATGTGAGTTGCCAATTGTCTTACTTCATCAAAGTAATTTTAAACTCCTACACTTAGAGGTGCCTCTCTCCTTCTATTCTACAGAGAATTAATACATACTTGTTTTATGGCACAGTCATGCAGAGCTGTAAAAGGTAACTAGGACAAACTGATATAGTCAATGAATATACAGTGCATTCTTATTATATTTTCTTTTGCTCCAGGGTAGGGAGCTGTTTTGGGGGGTCTAAGAACACCTATAAAATGTGTGGTTTCCATATGATGTGTCCTAAATGTACTGAGGTCCAGATCACATATCTATGGACATTCATTAGCACTGTGGTCACATCGGTCACCAGCACACTGACAGGACTGCAGCTCTGGGCATTCAACAGGGAAACCACTAATGCTGTCCAGAAAACACCAAGTTAGTAAATGTATTAATTTATACTAGAACTTTGACCTCCTAATATTGAAATATGTGCTGTAGCACTTAATTATAAGTCTATCTGCATTTATATTTCTCTTAGTAACTGTCATGGTTATGCAATAGAGTTTGTCGGTCAGCTTACCTGTCTCCATGTGTTCATCTCTAGAGACCAGCTGACCCTTACCTGACTGCTTTTGTAACCTCTCCTCTAAGCATGGCCCCACCCCAGGCCCTATCAGGGAACCCTATATTAACCTGTGCACTGCAAGCCAGCAATGCTGATCAACCATTGTGTGTTAGCTTTCGTGTGTACTTGCTGTGTTTCCTACGTCTGATTCCAGTTACCGACTTTGGCCTGTTCTTAACTATTCCTGTCTGCTCGTGACCCTGACCTTTGGCGTGTCCCCGACCATCCCTGTTTGCCTGTGACCCTGAACCTTGGCATGAACGCTGTTGTCCTTGTCTGCTTGTGGCCCGACCTTGGCTTGTCCCTTACTTTCCTTGTTGTTCCAGCCTGCTGCCTCCTTCCTCTTCTCCTGTAGTCTACTGTGAGCGTGAGCTGTGAGACCCTGGGGGCCGCGACCTGGAGCCAGACTGCAGCGCAGTCCATCCTCACCACTGGAGGCTCTGGTGAACACCTGCTGGCTCTTAGACTCCACGCCCTGGGGAATCTATGCTCTAGCTCCCAGTGGGATCTGTGTCAGTGATCCAGTAGACCTGCTTCCTGAACCTCCCAGGGTTCAATCCGCAGCAGTCAGTCCTAGGGTCCACTACCTTGCGGTGCACTTCTGACTCCTACAGAGTGCATCTGTCACCTAGCCTCAAGGTGACCTGACAGTTTGATCAGCCATGGACCCGGCTGATGTGCCGCTACCCGGAGATGATTATTATTATTATTATACAGTATTTATATAGCGCCAACAGTTTACGTAGCGCTTTACGTGAGGGTAAACAGTACAAATACAATACAATTTGATACAGTAGGAATCAGAGGGCCCTGCTCCTTAGAGCTTACAATCTAAGAGGGAAGGTCAAGAGATACAAGAGGTAATAACTATGGGTTATGTGCTGATTGAGAAGATAAATGTACAGTTGTTAGGTGGGGGCCAGATAGGCTTCTCTGAAGAGATGAGTTTTCAGGGATCGTCTGAAAGTGGATAAAGTAGGAGAAAATCGGACGGATTGGGGTAGAGCATTCCAGAGGATGGGGGAGGCTCTGGAGAAGTCCTGAAGGCGAGCATGGGATGAGGTGACAAGGGAGTTTGAGAGCAGGAGGTCTTGGGAGGAGCGAAGAGAACGATTAGGTTGGTATTTTGTGACTAGGTTAGAGATGTAGCTGGGGGCCAGGTTGTGGATGGCTTTGTAAGTTATAGTTAGTATCTTGAATTTAATTCGGAGACTGAGTGGCAGCCAATGGAGAGATTGGCAGAGGGGTGTGGCAGACGCTGAGCGGTTTGTGTGGTGGATGAGCCTGGCAGCAGCGTTCATGATGGACTGAAGTGGGGATAGCCTATTTAGAGGTAAACCAATGAGGAGGGAGTTGCAGTAATCGAGGCGGGAGATGACCAGGGAGTGGATTAGAAGCTTTGTGGTGTCATTGGTTAGGAAGGGGCGTATCTTGGAGATGTTGCGAAGACTAAGGTGGCAAGCTTTGGATAGTGATAGAATGTGGGGTCGAAAGGTTAGTTCAGAGTCCAGGATTACACCTAGGACCTTGGCGTGGGGAAATGGGTTGATAGTTGAGCCGTTGATCTTGACAGGGAAATCAGGGGAAGTGGCACCTGAGGGAGGAAATATCATGAGCTCAGTTTTGGATAGGTTGACTTTGAGAAAGTGATGTGACATCCAGGCTGATATGTGTGCTAGTAAGTTGGTAATGCGTGAGGAGACAGATGGAGAGAGCTGGGGGGTGGAGAGATAGATTTGGGTGTCATCAGCGTAGAGATGATATTTAAAGCCGTGGGAGGCAATCAACTGACCCAAGCAGGTGGTGTAGATTGAGAAAAGGAGAGGTCCAAGAACAGAACCTTGGGGGACCCCAACGGAAAAAGGAAGAGGAGAGGAGGAAGTAGAGTTGTAAGTGACACTGAAGGAGCGGTGGGATAGGTAGGATGAGAACCAGCGAAGAGTACAGTCACGGAGACCGAAGGAGGGGGTGGTCCACTGTGTCAAAGGCAGCAGAGAGATCCAGGAGAAGTAGTACAGAATAGTGTCTATTGGCTTTAGCCATTAGTAGATCATTTGAGAGTTTAAGGAGAGCAGTTTCCGTGGAGTGTTGAGGGCGAAAACCGGACTGAAGGGGATCAAGAAGTTTATTCATGGTCAGATGGTCGCTTAGTCGGTTGTAGACCAGTCTTTCAAGAAGTTTGGAGGAGAAGGAGAGTAAGGAGATGGGACGTAAGTTGTTGAGATTGGTGGGATCCAGTGAGGGCTTTTTTAGTATGGGGGTGACTAGCGCATGTTTTAGAGAGTTTGGGAAGATGCCACAAGAGAGGGAGAGGTTGAAAATGTGAGTTAGAGAGCGTAGAATCGAGTCAGAGGGTGAGCGTAGCATTTGCGAGGGAACAGGATCCAGGGGGCAAGTGGTTAGATGAGTGCTAGATAAAAGTTTAGCAACCTCAGTAATAGTAGCAGGGTTGAATGAGGGAAGTAATGATTGTGTCTGTGGACATGGGGTGTTGCATGGGGGAGGTTTTTGCGCATTGGTAATCTCCTCATGAATTGTATCAATCTTAGTTTTGAAGTGATTGGCAATCTCCTGGGCAGTGAGTGAGTTGGTGGGTGGAGGCAGTGGAGGACAGAGTAGAGTGTTGAAGGTAGAGAAGAGTTGACGTGGACTGGATGAGAAGGTGTTAATGAGTGTGATAAAGTAGGTCTGTTTGGCAGTGTAAAGGCAGGAGTAGTATTTTAGGAGGGCAGATTTATATTGTGTGAAGTCTTCCTGGGTCTTAGTCTTATGCCACAGGCGCTCAAGAGCACGGCTACGTTTTCTGAGACTTCTGGTGTCATCTGTTTGCCAGGGTTGTAGCAGTCGGGGCCTAATTCTGTGTGTAGTGAGGGGGGCAAGCTTGTCTAGGGAGGAAGACAGTGAGCTGTTGTAGATGAAAGTAGCTAGGTTGGGGCAGGACAGAGGTGAAATTTTGTCATAGAGGTGATCAGTAGCAGAGTAGAGAAGAGAAGGGTTGAGGTGGCGAAGGTTTCTACGAGTAATTGTTAGGCGGTTGGAGGGAGAAGAGGTGGAAGACAAGGAGAGAGCAAAACTAATAAGGTGGTGATCAGAGAGTGGGAGTGGATTGTTGGAAAGGTTGCACGGAGTGCACAGATAGGAGAAGGCAAGGTCAAGGATGTTGCCGTTGGAGTGGGTAGGAGCCTGTATCCATTGCTTCAGGTCAAGCGATGAGGTTAGACTGAGAAGTTTAGAAGTAATAGTAGGGTTAGTGTTGACAGGGATGTTGAAGTCCCCTAGAATAATTGTGGGGATTTCAGAAGAGAGAAAGTAGAGTAGCCAGGCAGAGAAGTCATCAAGAAAGGCTGATACTGGTCCAGGGGGCCGGTAGATGACAGCAATTCTTAGAGAAATGGGAGAAAAAAGACGAATGCAATGTGCCTCAAAAGAGGAGAGTGTCAGAGAGGGAGGTGGGTGAAGAACCCGATAGGTGCTGCATGGGGCTAGAAGGATTCCCACTCCACCTCCCTTCCGTCCACTTGGTCTGGGGGAGTGAGTCCAGAGAAGGCCCCCATGGGAGAGGGAAGCAGGAGAAATAGTATCCGATTCATGAAGCCAGGTTTCAGTAATGGCAAGTAGGTTAAAGGAATTTGTGATAAAGAGGTCGTGAAGGGCGGTGAGTTTGTTGCAGACAGAACGTGCATTCCACAGGGCACAGGAAAAGTGGGGGCTGGTTTTGGAAAGAGGAATAGAGACCAAGTTCTGTGGGTTACGGCTCCTGCCAGAGGGTGTAGGGGGATGGGAGCAATGGGCAAAGACAGATGATGGTGGCCCAGGGTTTGGGGATATGTCACCAGAGATTAGGAGAAGCAGGAGGGTGAGGGAGGTAATGTGGGACTGTGATTTATTTGAAGGGGGAAGGCTCAGAGTACTGGAGGTTTTATCAGTGTATGGATGTAGAATGAGCGAGAGTTGGTAGTAGGGAGAAGACAGAAGGCAGGGTGATATATATAAGCAGGCAGGTGGAGAGGGGGGGTGAAGGTAAGAGAGTTTGAGGAGAGAGGAGAGGAGTGTCAGAAGCAGTGGTAGAGAGTGCATGTTACAGAGCGGAAGGAGAGCCTATTAGAGAGACAGGGTCACCTGCAGTCTGTTAGCTGCTTTCCAGTGCAGATTGCTGTGTTTGTTTGCTTCGTGCAATCGCTGAAGTGCAGAGATTGAAGTGCATATCACTTGTAGAAAGAATCACTTAGAGAAAGAAGCCTTAACGATAGAAGCCCCTGAAATGTGCTCCCCGAGCAATGATGATCCGTTGCAGGGCTTAGTTCGCAGACTTGAGACCCAGGAATCGCATCAGACCCAGGTGATGTGATTCCTTCAGGATTTGGGATCTCGTTTTGAACAGGTTCAGGCCTCATTAGGACCCCTGGTTCAACAACCTCAACCGCTATCTGCTGCTGCACCTATCGCACCAGTCGCAGCCACACATTCATTACATCTGCCAGCTCCGGTCCGTTTCTCTGGGGACTCCAAGGCCTGCAGGGGGTTCCTTAGCCAGTGCACAATTCATTTTGAGCTTCTGCCCCAAAACTTCCTGTCCGATCGGGCAAAGGTAGCCTATATTATATTCCTCCTGTCCGGCGAGGCGTTAGCCTGGGCTGCCCCTCTGTGGGAACTAAATGATCCAGTGGTTTCTAGCCTGTCTGATTTCTTTAAACTTTTTCAGAATATCTTCAAGGAACCGGGTCGTGTCTCCTCAGCAGCCAGCGCCCTTTTACGTCTCCGTCAAGAGTCTGCTTCTGTGGGACAGTACGCTCTTCATTTTCGTACTTTGACTGCTGAGCTGAGTTGGAATAATGAGGCCCTAGTTGCAACCTTTTTACATGGCCTCTCTGATAGAGAGAAGGATGAATTAGCAGGAAGATCTCTCCCTGCTGATCTGGATGGTGTCATCACCTTGTGTAACCAGATCGATATTCGCTTTCAGGAGAGGGCCCTGGAAAAAAGACGCCAGCACTCCCCGTTCTTTAGGCAGCCTGAGCTCCATGTCCCTTCTCTTCATTCCGAGGAGCACCTCCTGCCTGCTGAGGAACCTATGCAGCTGGGCCGGACCAAGTTATCTCCCGAAGAATGCACTAGGCGCAGAACTCTGGGCCTGTGCCTCTACTGTGGCATCAAAGGTCATTTTCGTGATACTTGTTCTTTTCGTCTGGAAAAACGCTCAGGGCTAATACATCTGCAAGGTGGAGTATTGGACCCTGAAATATCACCTTCACCTTCTCGTCTTCTCCTTTCTGTGTTCCTTCATGTTGCGCTTCCCCTCGTTCGGTCTCGGCATATCTGGATTGCGGAGCCGCTGGCAATTTCATGGACTGGGGGAACTGCGTCTTCCATGAGACCTAGCCTTTTGCCCCTTACAACTCCATTGGTGGTCTTGGCGATTGATGGCACTGTTCTCCCAGGGGGCACTATCCACTTCCAGACTCTCCCTGTTAAGATGTTGGTAGGGATGCTCCACCAGGAGTGGATATCCTTCCTTGTCTTACCCAAGGCTTCATCTCCTATCATATTAGGTCTTCCTTGGTTACGGCTCCATTCTCCATATGTTGACTGGACTGCTGGACAGATCTTGACTTGGGGTCCCTCCTGTTCCTCCTCCTGCCTACTCAAGGTTACCCCAAAAGAGAAACCTCCTGTTGCCACCATCCCAGTATCTTCTGCTCTTCCCGCTGCATATAGCGATTTCTGGAATGTCTCCTGCAATAGTCGGGCTGAGGCACTCTCTGGGTCTTGTGGCACTCTGGATGAGAAGCCTACCTGTGAACCTGAGCCGATCAGTCACTCCAGTTTGCATGGCCATTTCCCTTTGCCTGTCCCTGGACCTCTTGGACACACGCCCAGGCTGACTCGTCCACCAGTTCCACAGTCACTATGCCCTGTGATGCAATTCTGGTGGTCGCTGCACCTGGTGATGCTGTTCAGTCAGCCCCTGCACCAGTCCAGCCTATGCCCAGTGAGCTTCCTGCTTCTTGTTCAGGACCTTCTGTAACCTACTGCTACTACGTCCATTCAAACCTGTTTAAGAGGCTCAATCCATCCTTTGGATAGACTGCCTCATTCGGCCAGGTGGGGTTTTCAATCTTTTGTTCAGGGCTCTCTGCATTCTGTTTGTGTTTCCAGCTTAACTCTTGTGACACGTCACCTTCTAACCAACCTGACCTCAGGGATCCACTGACCTCTACCCAGTCTGATGGGCCTGTGTTGGATGTCCAGCTCATCTTTAAGGGTCTGGGGGACCCTGCTCAGACTTCTGATGGTCTTCTCGTGCCCTTACCCATTTCTAAAAAGCCTTTAGTCCTCAATAAGTCCTTTCATCCTCTCCCTACCTCGGTTCCGGTCCCCGAGGATAATCTAAAGTATGAGGTTAGTCAAGTTTTGGATTCCCGGCTCCGTAAAGGCATTCTTCAGTACCTCGTACATTGGAAAGGGTTTGGTCCTGAGGAGAGGTCTTGGATCGCTGCATCTGAGGTCTTTGTTCCTCGTCTATTGAGGAGGTTCCATCTGGAGTTTCCCTTTAAGCCTGGGCACAGGCGGGGGAGGCCTCATAAGTGGGGGGGTACTGTCATGGTTATGCAATAGAGTTTGTCGGTCAGCTTACCTGTCTCCATGTCTTCATCTCTAGAGACCAGCTGACCCTCACCTGACTGCTTTTGTAACCTCTCCTCTAAGCAAGGCTCCACCCCAGGCCCTATCAGGGAACCCTATATTAACCTGTGCACTGCAAGCCAGCAGTGCTGATCAACCATGGTGTGTTAGCTTTCGTGTGTACTTGCTGTGTTTCCTACGTCTGATTCCAGTTACCGACTTTGGTCTGTTCTTAACTATTCCTGTCTGCTCGTGACACTGACCTTTGGCGTGTCCCCGACCATCCCTGTTTGCCTGTGACCCTGAACCTTGGCATGAATGCTGTTGTCCTTGTCTGCTTGTGGCCCCGACCTTGGCTTGTCCCTTACTTTCCTTGTTGTTCCAGCCTGCTGCCTCCTTCCTTTTCTCCTGTAGTCTACCGTGAGTGGGAGCTGTGAGACCCTGGGGGCCGCGACCTGGAGCCAGACTGCAGCGCAGTCCATCCTCACCACTGGAGGCTCTGGTGAACACCTGCTGGCTCTTAGACTCCGCGCCCTGGGAATCTATGCTCTAGCTCCCAGTGGGATCTGTGTCAGTGATCCAGTAGACCTGCTTCCTGAACCTCCCAGGGTTCAATCCGCAGCAGTCAGTCCTAGGGTCCACTACCTAGCGGTCCACTTCTGACTCCTACAGAGTGCATCTGTCACCTAGCCTCAAGGTGACCTGACAGTAACGCTGCAAATTCCAACAAATACATGTTGGTCCTACCAGTGAATACCACTTAATGCAGCCTTCTGTGATAGTGTGCCAACGATGCTGCACTGCTCCTGTATTCGCAAGCAGAGTTGTCACTCCTATATGGGCTGTGTCTGATTGTATTACAGTGGGATGAGGAGCTCTTTTAGCGTGCATGGCTATCAGTATGGTCACTTCTGATTCACAATTACAGTCCCGTAGCTTGTCAACCAGCACCTGGCCACAGTCCCACATGCTGCTTTCTGGATTGGCAGCACTGCCTCTGGTGCTGAAACCCTCCCACTGTGAGCTGCAGTGTCTGGGAGAGGGGAGCAGGTGAGACATAAATGAAGCGGGGGGGGTCAGAAAAGAAATGGAATTTTTTTTGTGTTTACTTTTGAGGCTTGTGCATTACATACTAACTGGATAAGGGACTTGTTTAGACTGCATTTCAGGAGCCTTAACCCTCATCTGTACAATCTATTGCAGTCAAATTCACAGTGCTTTTAGTGACTGAAGCTTCTTGTTTATGACTATGCTGTCCCACAAATGTTTCAGTATGTTTGATGGGGAACCAGCGAACACATCAACTACTCTTTTACGGATTGCAATTTAGAGCCACATCAGATAAAACTGTTTGCAGCTGGGTATAACCGCTTGCCACCAAATCACTTACATGTACATGATTAGCTTCCAGATTTTGTACTGGGGTATGGCTGCATCCTTTTTTTCAACTGGCGATCTCCTTTTTATTCTAAAAGCAATCCTAGTTTCTAATTTTCTGCTGGATTGCTTTTCCCCTGCTGCCCACAAGTGTCTCTCTGGGTTTTCCTGTATGATTGGGGGGGCCCGGTAGCCAATCTGGCGGTGCTTTCAGGTTATCAAAGAGCTGGATGAGAACGGAAGGTCCCCGGCCATTTCTATGGTGTAGAAGGACGGAAGCGACATCATTGCAGGGTTTTTTGGAAAGCATTAAATCTATTTTTTTTTAAATCTCATACTTTCAAGGGTAGAGGATAGATCTGGGGTCCTATAGACCCCAGATCTCACCATACAGGGATGGTTACATTTCTTGTGATAGGAATAAAAGTAACAAAAAAAAATTAAAGGGGCAGTTTAAAAATCAAAAGGGTCACTGAGAAACTAGTGTGGAGATTCCCTGGAAGGACCACTGACCCAATCAAGAGTTGATAGGAATAAGAGTGATATAAAAAAAAAAGGGATAGTGTAAAAATAAAAAAAAGAATAAAAAAAAGAATAAAATAAATAATAATAAAAACATTTTTTTAACATGCCCCCATCCCTCCATGCTCGTACGCAGAAGCAAACGCATAGGTAGGTCAAGCACCACATACGTGAGGTATCACCGCAAATATTATAGCGAGAGCAAACATTCTAGCACTTGATTTCCTCTGTAACTCTAAACATTTTAAAAGTGTCCCCATGGAGATTTTTAAGTATCGTAGTTTGTCACCATTCCACGAGCAATTTTAAAGCATACATGCTAGATATCTATTTACTTAGAGTAACATCATTTTTTGTATTCTATCAAAAAATTGGGTTATCTGTTGTGTTTTTTTGCATTAAAATTCATTAAAGTGTTTTTTTTTCCCAACAAAAATGGCTTTTGAAAAACAACTGCACAAATACTGTATGACATAAAAAAATTGCAATGCCCACCATTTTATTCTCTAATATATATATATATATATATATATATATATATATATATATATATATACACAGTATAATGTTCGGGGATTCTAAGTAATTTTCTAGCTAAAAAAGGGAGATTTTTACTTGCAATAAAAAATTGGCAGAATAAGCCAGGTCTTCAAGTGGATAAATGAGAAGAATTTTGAATGGAAATTTGTACGAAAATTCTCAGTATATTTGAATGTTGTTCGAAGGTAGTTAAAGATTTTGTTTGCTTTTAATGTTCGATTTTGGATTGAATGGTTTTTACAGAACAATTGCCACATACACTGAAAGAAAGCTGTACATTCAAGAAATATTTTCCATCCTGTTCCGTGAAAATTCTCATCACAGTGGTTGAAAACAAACATTGATTTGGCCTCACTCATGATTAGAAAAAAAAAACATACGTTCTTACAATGAAAAGTGTCAAACAAAATTCTACTGCCCCATACACACGGTCGGATTTTCCGACGGAAAATGTGTGATAGGACCTTGTTGTCTGAAATTCCGACTGTGTGTAGGCTCCATCACACATTTTCCATCGGATTTTCCGACACACAAAGTTGGAGAGCAGGATATAAAATTTTCCGACAACAAAATCCGTTGTCGGAAATTCCGATCGTGTGTACACAAATCTGACGGACAAAGTGCCACGCATGCTCAGAATAAATAAAGAGATGAAAGCTATTGGCCACTGCCCCGTTTATAGTCCCGACGTACGTGTTTTACGTCACCGCGTTTAGAACGATCGGATTTTCCGACAACTTTGTGTGACCGTGTGTATGCAAGACAAGTTTGAGCCAACATCCATCGGAAAAAATCCTAGGATTTTGTTGTCAGAATGTCCGAACAAAGTCCGACCGTGTGTATGGGGCATACTAGTGTATACTTGAAAGGGGATATCCCTCCCTTGAACTAATTTGTTTATCACTTTCACAATCACTTTTGTATCCTATTCCTTGTTATATTATCCTTGGTGTTATAATTGTCTTCATAGTCATTGGCACCAGTCCCACCATGATACAGGGAAGCACAGAATGGCGTTTATATGTTATGATATATTATGTTAGGGCTTGTCGATGCCAAATTTCTGTCTGTTAATCCTAAATCAAACGTTTATATCAGTCTGCCCAGAATGGCATGGAATAGCCATTATTTCCATATTGTGCAATGCAGTGCTTATAGAGGATACCTACAAGCCATGAGACCACGCTGCTCTTATCTCCATGTCAGTAGCTAATGTTTCATACAGTATATATAAATATATATGTAACATAATATATACCATAAATAAAAACAGATACCCTTAAGATACCCTTCACCCAATTTTCTCTTTTAGCGTGTTGGCTTTTTTTTCTTTCTCTCAGCAGAGGCCGGCACTTCTGGTTAGGGAAGATGTAAGCACTGCATTTTTTGTTTTTTGGAAAGCATTAAATCATATTTTTCTTTTATCTCATGCTTTTAAAGGTAGAGGAGAGATCTGGAGTCTTATAGACTCCAAATATCTCCATAAAGAGGACCTGCCATGTCTTATTTCTATCACAAGGGATGTTTACATTTTTTGTAATAGGAATAAAAGTGATTAAAAAAAAATAAAGGGATAGTGTAAAAATAAAAAGGGTCACTGAAGAACTAGTGTGGAGATCCCCTGGAAGGACCACTGACCCAAACCAGAGTTGATATATGGGAATTATCAGGGACTAATTGGAAAGCCATGGGTGATAATATATTCTAGATCCATCAGGACAATCTCAGACTTTTATACCATGACATCATACGGATGTCAGGAGTGTGTAGCACTTCTGCTCCATTACAGTTGCTGGCTTCATTTCAGCATCCTAGTTTTGGCTGTGATGCATTCTTCCTGTCTTTCTGTCCACCTGCAAGATGATTGATGTATCCAGTCTCTGGGTGGAGACCAAACCTGATTTAAGCCAGCCAAGTCTGCAGTCTCATGCTGTGGTATTGTATTTAACACATGCTCAAAACACCCTGTATCTCTGTCCTGCCTGCTAGTTTGGATTCCCTTGTTGAAGACCTCGGATCAAATATTGAATATGCTCAGAACTCTACCTGCCTTTTAACTACGGATTTGACCCTGACTATTCTGAACCTTGTCTGCCTCATACCTGGATTGTCATTGAAACACTCTGCCTGTCTCCCAATCACAAGTACCTGCTTGCTGTGCTCACTATAGCATTGTGTATAAGTCCTGGGAGCAACTGAGTACTGGATGACATGCTTGCTTTATGGGAAAGGGGGCTGCTAAAGGTGAAGAACAAAGTAGGTAGCTATAGTGTCTGACCACCTGCCTTAGGTGTAGCGTGACTATGGAGAACAGGAAGAGGGTGACTTCTAAGCAGCCAATCAGACAATGGTCCTCCAGGATGGTGTGTCTTAAGCAGGAGGTGATGGCCTGCAGGATCCAGTGCAGTGTACAGTACAGGCCAGGAAATGAAGTCAATAGTCAATGAAGTCATTCTTCTGTATTTAGATGCAAATGCTGCCCAATCCTTCCAGCCCAATATCTCCAAATCTTTCTGACTATTAGCACGTCTTAAATGTCTTTAATAGAGCAGACTTGCATGACAACTTTTAAATTCATTTTAATATGGAATCTTATAGGAATCTTATAGGGAAATAATTTAGGTATCAATTCACAAGGTTAGGTGAATAACATTGATTATCTAGTAACAATGGCACCTCAAAGTGGGTGGGATATATTAGGTAGCAAGGAAATATGTTCTCTCTGAAGATGATGTGTTAAAAACAGAAAAATGGGCATTGTGGTTTGTTGTGTATGGGGCTGTGTAGCCGCAGACCAGTCAGGGTGCCCATGCTGACCCATGTCCACAGCCAAAACTGCATAAAAAGGGCACATACACATCAGAACTGGACCATGGAGCAATGGAAGAAGGTGGCCTGGTCTGATGAATCACATTTTCTTTTACATCTTGTGGATTGCCAGGTGCATGTGCATTTTTCCCTGGGGAAAAAAATGGTACCAGGATGCAGTATAAGAAGGCAACCTGGTGGAGTCAGAGTGATGCACTGGGAAATGTTCAGCTGGGAAACCTTGGGTTTCCCACCTGAATTGTGAATTGTGCAAATAAGCCCACAATAAATTTCCAAAGAAAACTATCCACTGTGAAGTTTAATCATTTCACCACCCTCACCGGTTCCAGTGGTCTTGGCCACCACCACATAAATCAGCTTACCATAAGGTCAGACCTCAGTACACAGGAGCTCTAATATGGCTTTATACTGCCCACAGATGGCTAGACCGCTCTCTCCTCTGTGCAGGTTGTAAATGGCCCCATACATTAGAAGCGGGTCTCATATACAAAAGAAGAGAGAAGCGTATACATAGGGTAGCAGTTTCCCAATCAATGTCTTAAAAAAGTCAAATACAAGCGAGGAATTGTAAACAAGTAATAAAACTAACTAATTATGATGTTCCGCATAGCTCTGCACTTACGTGTTTCATCATACAGAATGTTTTCTGAGGGATATCGGAGCCCTTTGGGGGTTATTTACTAAAGGCAAATCCACTTTGCACTACAAGTGCAAACCTACAAGAGCAAAGTGCACTTGAAATTGCACTGAAAGTGCAATTTCAGTGCAGTCGCTGTAGATCCGAGGGGGGCATGCAAGGAAAATAAAAAACAGCATTTTAGCTTGCAGATGATTGGATAATAAAATCAGCAGAGCTTCTCCTCATTTCAGATCTACCCCTCAGATTTACAGCAACTGCACTTCCATGTGCACTTTCAGTGCAATTTCAAGTGCACTTTGCACTTGTAGTTTGCACTTGTAGTGCAAAGTGGATTTGCCTTTCGTAAATAACCCCCAATGTGTCCATAAATATAATACACATATGTATGTATGTTTCAGGTTTTCATTTGTTACTGGTGTCCTATCCTCTGAAAAGCACCTACAATAGTTCAAAGTTCCCTTTTTGCTTGGATCACAAAAAGTCCCAAGTGTATTATATCGCAGTTCAGTCCCCAAGGAAGATTAAAACCATTGTGTAGTGAGGCATCAGAGTTCCATAATATGAACAAATAAATTATTTTTTTGCGGGAGGAGGGCCTCGTAAGAGGTCCTCTAATATTTGGACAAGGTTGTCCGGTACCACATCCTACCATAAATTTGCACAAAAAAACCCTATAAACTAAAAAAAAGACTTTAAAGGTACAAATACGTTTTGTTGAAACATTATCAAAAAATTCTTGTATAACAACTTGTTAAAACCATAAAGGACATACAATGAGGACATAACATAACACAAAATCACATATGTGAAGAAATACAGTAACTCACAAAAGTGAGTACACCCCTCATATCTTTGTAAATATTTTATTATATCTTTTCATGTGACAACACTGAAGAAATGACACTTTGTTACAATGTAAAGTAGTGAGTGTACAGCTTGTATAACAGTGTAAATTTGCTGTCTCCTCAGGATAACTCAACACACATTAATGTCTAAACCGCTGGCAACAAAAGTGAGTACAACCTTAAGTGAAAATGTCCAAATTGGGCCCAAAGTGTGAATATTTTGTATGGCCACCATTATTTTCCAGCACCCCCTTAACCCCCTTGGGCATGGAGTTCACCAGAGCTTCACAGGTTGCCACTGGAGTCCTCTTCCACTCCTCCATGAGGACATCACGAAGCTGGTGGATTTTACTCCACCTTCCATTTGAGGATGCCCCACAGATGCTCAATAGGGTTTTCGGTCTGGAGACATGCTTAGCCAGTCCATCACCTTTACCCTCAGCTTCTTTAGCAAGGCAGTGGTCGTCGATTCGGATGGTGCCGTTGCCGGCAATAGGCTCCGATTTGGCATGCGATTTGACATGTCAAATTGTATGTCAAATTGGCCCGGTGTGAGCGAGGGCTAAATTGGCTATGAACATATAGATTTCTAACAAGCTGATTGGATGCAGGTGCTGTTTGACCTACAATTTTCCATCCAGGTTCTTTAACATTTTTAATCAAGGGATGTGGGACACCCACTGAGCAACTTTTGGCTGGTTTATAAGGAGCCAGACGAAATTTACTCCATGTATGGCCAGTTTTAGTTCTTAAGTAGTTGTTCTTAAAGTTACACTAAATGATATCCTTATTCTCCAAAAAGAATTCCCATACAATATTTATGGTTGCTTATAACTGTAAAATGCACAATCACAGCTAATCACAACAGTACTCACTGAATTAATCAGTTTAATTCAGTAAAAATTAAATTTCATTAGTATAACCAATCATAATGTGTAGAAAAAAAAATCCTGATCACACCTCCGCAGAGTAGTACAGTGTTACTGTCTTAACACTATATTGCACTTGTCAACATATTTTAAAAATTTTTTAAAAAATTATATATTTTTTTTACATACTGTCACCAGTCAGTGTCCCTGGTCACCACCACACCAGTTGTATGATGGCGCTGAAATGTACAAAGAGAATAGAGCGCAAGCCTACCCTAGTGTGATATTGTTTAATGCTAAAAATGTGAATTCAAGTTAAAAGGGTTATACTCACAAACGTGGATCTGAGGGTCGCATGTACAGCAAGGTGGATGTCTCCTCTCCTGGCCTGAGTGGGAGGGGTTGGCTCCCAAAAATGAGTGATGTGGATGGGGGATGTTAGAGCGAACTCCGCTTCCTCATTGTGTCAGGCTGTTTGCAGGTCACGCCCTTCTCTCCTCTAGCCTGCTTTTGTATGTGAAAACTCCCGCCCCTCCCACAGAACAGCCAATGCCATTCAAGAGGTCAGGAGCACGGAGCTCACAACAGGAGCTATATTTAAAGTATATTTAAAGAGGGGACGGCCTGATACATAGCAACAGCGTTCAAAGAAATATATATATAGATTTAATGCATTTGCTTTAATAAAGTTAAAAAATAAAAATTCAAAATAGATATAGTGTTTAACTATACTATTTAAAATACATAGAACTTCTAAAATATTTTCAAAAATTATATATATGTATATATGTATGTATATATATATATGTATATATACATGTGCATTGAAGGACACACACATACACATAGAATACAATATAATAAAATAAAATAAAATTTAATTCTCATTATTGTCATTAACCATATACATGCTTAGAGAACTATTATCAAATTATTATAAATTATTATCATATTTTGACTTAATATCATTCTTATTTTTTGGAATCATCATTTTGATTTAAATAATTTATTACAGTTCTAATGATTCTATATTAGTACTAACCTATTTATCATTTTTAATTTTTAATTTCTAATTTTTGATTTTTGATTTTATCACAAGATTCAATGACCAACATTGGGCGATTAAGAAAATAATTCAAAAACATTGGCCAATCCTGGGGCAAGACAAAGCACTTGGGAGAGTGCTCCCAAGTAAACCCCAGGTTATTTTTCGACGTGCAACTAACGTCAAAAGCCTTATTGCTCCTAGTTGTCTTAAGGAAAAGCAGAGTGCCAGGATGGCAAATATTCCTCAATTCTTTAACATTACAGGATGCTATAAGTGTAAAGGTACTAAGTGTAAAGCCTGTAGATTCATCTCACATGGTCACAAAACATTCTGTAACAAAGATGGACGCACTTTCAATATCAAGCAGTTCATCTGCTGAAGCACCCAGTTTGTTGTATATAGACTGAGGTGCCCATGTGGGCTTATCTATGTTGGAAGGACGGTGCGTGCCATGCGGACACATTTTGTCGAACACCGTAGGTTTATAGAGAAGAAGATAGAAAAACACAGTGTCCCACGTCATTTTAAACACAAACATAGTGGTAGCACTGAAGGTTTGGAACTCTTTGGCATTGAGTCTATATTGATGATGATCCCGGAAGGCGAAAGATTTGCTTGTTTTTGTAAACGAGAATCTTTTGGATTTTTACTTTAAACAGCATGACACCCGATGGGTTAAATGAGGAACTTGAGATAGGTACTCTGATATGAAATATTACCATTACATTAAGTGGCGCATTGTTCTGCATACATTGTATATACTATATTACCTTCTATATTTGATATATCTATAATCCCTTTAAAACTGCATATGTTTAACAGAGAAATTGATTATACATTTATATAGAAAATGTATTATTGGAAATTATGTATAAAAATTTTAGAACTCAAGAATGAAATATCAAAAATCAAAAATTAGAAATTAAAAATTATGAATAGGTTAGTACTAATATAGAATCATTATAAATTTAATAAATTATTTAAAGGGGTTGTAAAGGTTCGCAGTTTTTTGCGCCGGCTGTATGATGGGCGCGCGCCCGCAAGAACTAACCACCATGCGAGAGAGCTCACATGAAGGTGGTTAGTTCTTGCGGGGAGGAGCTGAGACAGCCGCCGAGGGATCCCAGAAGACCAGGTTCAGGGCCACTCTGTGCAAAACGAGCTGCACAGTGGAGGTAAGTATAACATGTTTGTTATTTTTTTTTCTTTTTTAATTGCCTTTACAACCCCTTTAAATCAAAATGATGATTCCAACAAAATAAGGATGATTTTAAGTCAAAATATGATAATAATTTATAATAATTTGATAATAGTTCTCTAAGCATGTATATGGTTAATGACAATAATGAGAATTACATTTTATTTTATTTTATTTTATTGTATTCTATGTGTAGCCTGTTGACCAGGCGCTCGCATGTAAATTTAGTGGGTTATCTGTTCTGTACATAGTTCAAATTCAATGTTATGGCTAAATTAGCCTCTGTTCCAGCATTGGCTGTGTTGCGTGCAGTTCCACACTGTAGTCTGTAGGTGTCGTTGTCACCACAGGCCAGTGATTGAAGGGCAACAGGCTAAGGTGTATTGAGTGTCCTTCCTCACCAGTGTAATGGAAATTTTTAAGTTCTGTATATAATTGTATTGTATTTTGTATGTATTGCACTCTGCCCTCACTGTGCACACGGCACTAATAATGTTTTCAGTAAATGTTTACATTCTTTCGAGTCCTGATTAGAATTAGCCTGCCTATGTAACGCCCCTTGTTACCATAAATGTACAATTGTAATATTAATGTGATACCTACGTAATCATGTGCATAAAAACCTTCAATTGCATCATAATAAAGCAGAACAGTAATTTGGAAAGATGCTGAGCGTATCTTTTGTGTCTGTTCCCTACTGCAGTAGTTATTATTAATTTGGAACCACTAATCAATATGAGGATAGGAGTTGCCTATCATCAATTTAACCGAGTCAGCATGACGAGCCAGCCAGGAGGGGATCCCAGAATCTTCTGATAATCAGCCGGCTGAGGTAAGCCTTTTGCTTACATTTGAGTTGTCAGACTTCCTTGATCGGTAAGGCATTTTCGGGACAAAGGGTACCTATTTTACTCCCTTTAATCGAACTGTATTGATTGGTGGTTATATGTTATGTTGTCCCTGTCTATTGTCCATCGGAGTGTTATAGATAAGAAAGGGAAGAATAGTGCTGTTCACAGGTATATGTAGTAAATCTGCTAGATAAAGTAGTTTAGAGGCAAGAGGGTATAGGCACACGTAGAGAAGAGAGAAGACTGGCCAGTCATTATGGGCATTGAATTAAGTAAGGGAATGAAGGGTAAGAGACCCTCAAAAATGCCCAGCGCAAGAGGAGCGCTATATATGAACCGAAGGTGTGGTTCCGCCTATACTGAGCCCCTAGATTAATGGTTAGTGTGGACATGGATCCACAATGGGTACCAAGGTTCACAGGGACTAAGAATCATGCAGAGTAAACAGCTAGAGAAACAGCTATCTATGTGAGCAGGATGGATCAAGGGTGACATTAACACTAGACAGAAAGGGACATTTTCATGTTAAGTTGTGGGATGAATTTGGGATCAGGCACTACAACTAGTAAAAGTCAGAAACAGAGAAATGAGAGGTAAAACAGAATACTTTATATGTTGTCAGAGAGGGAAGATGGGATGAGCACTGTGGCTCCCCATCTGATCATAGAATCATAGAAGCTAGATATAAAAGTTATTTAAACAAAATAAGGAAAGCAGAATTTAGGCAGGGAAATATTAAAGAGTTAAAAGAAAATGAGAGAATGATATGCACATGTTGTGTACAAATGGGAAAAATGTAAGCGATTTTAGAGAGATATTGGTGTGTGTGCGAATGCTGGGACCTTTAGTTCTATTGCTTGTGTGTGTCATGTACGCAGATGTGATCCCCTCCTTTGTGCTCTCATGAAAGAAATGTGGCTGGGATGAGAGGTTAGTGATAAGCTGGAAGGACACCATTGCCAATTTCTGTTTTTTAGACAAAACATTTATAACAAAATGTGCCGGGTTAACGAATCTAATGGTAAACAATGTGATCACAATTATTTTGAATCTGTTTTCCAGACATGGTAAAATGAAGGTTACATTTAACCGTGTATTACACAAATTGAATATCCTTTGATAGTGGAAACAGTGCATTTAAAAAAGGGAAATTAAGTAAAATTAAGTAATAATGAGTATTAATTTCTAATATGAGTTTAACAATTATATAGATATAATGAAACTGGTTTAGACAACCTTTGGTTGGAAATGAAATCCAGGTTATTGGGGAAATTTGTAAAAATGGGATTAGTTTAGATTAAGATAACAATTTTGTAATTTTACATTTATACAATAAGCCCTTATTGAGAGAAAAAAAGATTAAGATGAGGTTGTTATTTTGAATAAAGCTGCCATAATATTTAACAAAGCCAAGATGGATGGGATACATAAGAAGTTTTTCTACAAAAATGATATTGTAAGGTTTTTGATGAAAACTTGATGTGCGGTCCATGATGTGAGAGTAATAATAAATAAAATTTAAATATAACAGACCCATCACATCAAGTCCGCACACCCTGTTAGGATAGATGCCACCTGCAGCCAGTTGTTTTATAGTTTTTGATGCTTTCTGGTCCATCATACAGATTGTTGATCCTTTTGTTTTATTTATTTTTATTTTTGAAATCCAAAGCAGAATGTGTAGATTGTGAAATGATGTGCCCCTTTTTCTTGTAAGTACTGTGGTATAAGCAGAAGAATATTTTGGATTTATGGGCATCTCTGCATGACCACAGGGTATTGTTATCATTTATTATAATATTGCCAGGAAAAAGTTGTGTTTTGAAACATGAAACTGGAGTTCTTACACAAACAGCATGATAGAAAACAAACCATTGTAATATATTTATGCAAGCTGGACCCAGTAATAAATGGTTCAGCCCGATATATCAGAGCTGTAGCTTTTATGCAAAGGTGCTATTAGACAAAGTTAGATATTGTTTTGGTCAAACATTTAATTTTTAATGGTCCGACATTCTGTGCAGCAAATATACAGCTAACTAAATGTTTGTCTAATGAAAGGTTTAAAATATGAGTTTGTTTATGTACAAATCTAACAATGAAAAATGCGTACATTTATTCAAAAGAAAGGAAGACACATGTGTTAAATTGATGGTGTAGGAATCAGCTGCTGTGAGCCCCGTGCAGGACACACTCCCTGAAGACCCAGATATTACATTTTTTGTAGATTTGAGTATGCAGTTTATCACCCAGAAGGATACTCTGTATTCAAAGTCATTGGATCTTTTTTCCCCAGCTAAAGAAGCAGAGCTCCATGTTTTAGCAAAGCCTGTGAGCTATAAAAAGAGTGTATATTTATATAGATAGTCGAGATATAGAGAGCTTTTGGTTCCATTTAAAGGGCCAGAAGTTTGATTTTACTTCGGCAGGTAAACCAACCAAGCATGCCAAGTTAATTTGATCGGCTGTTTTCAGCCTTCCAGGTTCTTGCTGAGGTAGCCATATTAACTTTCACACATGGAAGCAGACCAGGTGACTAAGGATGCTGCATTTACAGCCCCGGACACTTGATGGGTCTGTGCAACTAACAGATTCCACCCTAGTTCTGGCCCAGTATAACTGGGATTAATAATTCAACTTTAAGGACCCCAGAACGAGAAGAACAAGTGGTCCACAGGGGGCAACTTCTTATGAAACAGTACTTTGGAAAAGGTGATCATTTATGTCTGCCAGCCACTCTTTTCCCAACAGCTTGACACATGGACTGTGTCATCAGTCACAAGCAGTTATGGCTGCCTTAGTAAATGAGCATGGGATAGAGCCAGGGTTCCCCACAGTTGTTTTTATAACATACCACTTCTTGTTTTACCTTTTACCAAAGGTGTTACCAAAAGCTGAACATCCCTTCCAGAGATTAAAAAAAAGATATATCCAGATGCCCAAGTTAGGATCTTACGAGTATGCATTTTGTCTGTATGGACATGTTTTTTGGATGTCCAGTGGCAAATGCTACTGCAAAGGCCACAGTAAAAAGTGTTATCAGAAGTAGTTTGTAAGTACAGAGTACAGAAAGTACAGAGAGTAACAGAGGAAATCATTTTTTATAGGAGAGTCCTTAATAGAAGTTTTGAGGTTTTATTTTTACACCCCTTACTGTCTACAATGTAGCGGACAAAGTAGAGTAAGAAACTAGAAAACTTTTGCCTGAATGTTTTCTTATATTTTATGAAGCCCCTAAGGGGGATGTTGGACTCTCTCCCTATGGGATTTGGTTTGGGAGTGTGTTACTCACTTGCTTATATTTTGTCTCAGCAGCTGAAGTCCTCCATTCGGATCTCACAGAGAATGTTGCTGATCTTTTAAGGTTTTTTGACAAACTCATTTATGTGTTTTTCTCCCCAATTCCAGATCCTAAAAGTTTGGAAGGATCTAAAACTAAAGCCAGGTGACTTGTGGATTGTTAAGAGACATTTATATATAAGGAAATGTTTGGAGACTCAATACAGCATCTATTTCATGTACAGTTTTTGCAAAACTTGAAGGAAAAGTCACCTGGATGCACACCAGACACTGCAAAAATGACTAAATTAAAGAAATCTCTGTGTTTGATTTGTTTCCCTCTTGTGATCACAGTCTAGGGTACTTTTTGATTCAATTACTTTAATTGTAAGGGATATATATATTTGAAAAATAGTTTAGCCATGTTGAAGTCATATTTGTCTTTTGTATGTCTTCCATTATATGTAGAATTGTCTGTGTTTACATATGCTGATAAGTCAGCATGTCCACAATTCAGCTAGAAGGCCATTCTGGCCACAGGAGTGTACAGCCAGTACTCTGTAAATATGTCTTATCAATCATTTGTTTTTCACAATGAAAAGTCATTTTGTAATGAAAAAGTTGCTCAGCTATTATTTTCTCCACAATGGAGTTTTTTGCCTCTTTGGCCAGGACTACCTCCACCTAAGCGTGTGGAGGTTCCAGGTTAAAGGTGATAGCAGGTATGGTTAGTGATCAAAATATTGATCAAAAGAGGGGAGACTGTAATGGAAATTTTTAAGTTCTGTATATAATTGTATTGTATTTTGTATGTATTGCACTCTGCCCTCACTGTGCACACCGCACTAATAATGTTTTCAGTAAATGTTTACATTCTTTCGAGTCCTGATTAGAATTAGCCTGCCTATGTAACGCCCCTTGTTACCATAAATGTACAATTGTAATATTAATGTAATACCTACGTAATCATGTGCATAAAAACCTTCAATTGCATCATAATAAAGCAGAACAGTAATTTGGAAAGATGCTGAGCGTATCTTTTGTGTCTGTTCCCTACTGCAGTAGTTATTATTAATTTGGAACCACTAATCAATATGAGGATAGGAGTTGCCTATCATCAATTTAACCGAGTCACCAGAAACAGCTCAGTGGGAGTGGTTCACCGCTGTGCATTCTGGGAAAGGATACTTAAGGAGCAGACGCCATTTTTTTTATCTCTCTCACCTCATGGCCCACCTGGCCTAAGGTATATGACAACTCCTTTTCTGCCTCGGGGTCCTGCTGGCCCGAGGCTATGTGACTGCAAGTAGTACCAGAAGCTGTCTGGGGCCTACTGGTTCAGAGGTGGTCCTGTGCTGTCTGTCCTGCGGGAAGAAGCCGAGCAATTGAAAGATCCGGGGGAGGACTTATCTTTGAGAGGACCGAGCGAAAGGCTGGTATCTCAAAAGGAGCCTGGTGACTCAATTGGAGGATGCATTCTAACCAATCTACCTCACAGTACTGCCGGATGGCTTAAAGGAACCTTGGTACTGTGTTGTTGTGTTCGCTACCATTACTAAATCCTGTGGCAGAGGATCGTTCAACTAACACTAAATCATGTGGCAGAGGATTGTTCAACTAACACTAAATCCTGTGGCAGAGGATTGTTCAACAATTATTGTTATCATCAAGTCTGTGGCACAGACTTTTGTCCGTGCATCATTCTGGCTGCTAGGCCAGTGAGAGAGGCCTATCCGGGTGAGCAAGATCCGTTGACTGAAGGTGTACTTGTCTCCGGGATCTCAAGTTCCTCAGTGATCTGCACAAGGTATCTGAACTTTCCCCTAACACTCCATCCCTCTACTGCTCAAGTTGTTTAATAAAAAGCATTGAAAAAAGAGCTAAGTGACTGGTGCATACATCGGTGGGCGCAAGGCTCAGTATAGACTCTAAGTTTCTGGTATGGTGAACTGTGGGTAAGGTGTGACGGAAAGACCAAAAATAATAACCAGCAGCTCCTTCGGGGGTCAGTGCTACATATGTGTATGTGTGTATCCTTCAATGCACATGTATATATACATATATATAATTTTTGGAAATATTTTAGAAGTTCTATGTATTTTAAATAGTATAATTAAACACTATATCTATTTTGAATTTTTATTTTTTAACTTTATTAAAGCAAATGCATTAAATGTATATATATATATTTCTTTGAACGCTGTTGCTATGTATCAGGCCCTCCCCTCTTTAAACATACTTTAAATATAGCTCCTGTTGTGAGCTCCGTGCTCCTGACCTGTTGAATGGCATTGGCTGTTCCGTGGGAGGGGCGGGAGGTTTCACATAAAAGCAGGCTAAAGGAGAGAAGGGCGTGACCTGAAGTAGGAGGCCGCGCCTCCGAAACATTTTGTCGTGGCAACCTCTCTGTTAGCCAGGAGGAGTTATTTCACTCTTCCATTCACGGCCACGAGTGACGTCACGCTGCGCCAGCTGGACCATGCGCGTGTCTCACAGCAAACACAGCCTGACATGATGAGGAAGCGGAGTTCGCTCTAACATCCCCCATCCACATCACTCGTTTTTGGGAGCCAACCCATCCATTCAGGCCAGGAGAGGAGACATCCTTGCTATACATGCGATCCTGAGATCCATGTTTGTGAGTGTAACCCTTTTAACTTGAATTTGCATTTTTAGCATTAAACAATATCACACTAGGGTAGCCTTGCGCTCTCTTCTCTTTGTACATTTCAGATCACGTCCACCATCCTGTGGATTCTTGAGAGAGCTGCAGCACCTAGAGCTAAGAGAACTTTTTATACAGACTGTTATATTTTGTGTGTTGCTTACAGGGATAGCACTAGTCTGGTTTTTTTGTGTGTTTTGTATGGTGGCGCTGTACTGCACTGGTGACAGTATGTAAAGAATTGCTTTAATTTCTTAATTTTCCAAAAAATTATGACAAAAAATGACAACTTCAAAAAACTCGCCATGCCTCATACTAAATGCCTCAGACTATCTACTTTTCAAAAAGGGGTAATTTCGGGGGTATTTGTACTGCTTCAAGAAATGTACATCAGGATTGATTGATTTTCAGATAATATCCAATAGTTTGTGGACTCCACAACTTTCCTACAGACTAAATAATATACACTGATCACTGATTTGTGGTATTTTCACCAAAGAAATGTAGCAGAATACATTTTGGCCTAAATAATGAAGAAATATTATTTATTTGCAAAATTTTATAACAGAAACGAAAAAAAAAACCTAATTTTTTTCAAAATTTTTGATCTTTTTTCGTTTGTTTTGCAAAAAATAAAAAACTAGCGGTGATTACTGTATTTATCGGAGTATAACATGCACCTAAATTTTAGGAGGGAAGTTTCAGGAAAAAAATGTACATTTTAAAATAAAGAACTTTGAAGCAGAAAAAGGGTCACAGCCCATCAATGCAGCCTTATCAGTGTCCATCAATGCAGCCTCACCATTGTCCATCAATGCAGCCTGATTAGTGCCCATCAATGCAGCCTGATCAGTGCCCATCTGCAGCCTTTTCATTGACCATCATTGTAGCCTGATCAGTGCCCATCTGCAGCCTTACCATTGCCCATTAATGCAGCCTGCTCAGTGCCTATCTGCAGCCTCTCCATTGCAGCCTGATCAGTGCAGTGCCCATCTGAAGCCTCTCCATTGCAGCCTGATCAGTGCCCCTCTGTAGCCTTTCCATTGCATCCTGCTCAGTGCCCATCTGCAACCTCTCCATTGCAGCTCGCTCAGTGCCCCTTTGCAGCCTCTCCATTGCCCATCAATGCAACCTGCTCAGTGCCCATCTGCAGCCTTGCCTTTGCTCATAATTGCAACCTCACCATTGCCAGATTACACAGACCTGTGATCTCCTGTGTACCCGGTGCTCGCAGTCACTCACAATCTCGCCTCCTGGCCTGGCTCCTATGATAGATAGAACAGTGATCCAATGGTGGGCCAGGAGGCGGGACTGTATGTGACTGAGCGCCGGGTACACAGGAAATCGCAGCTCTGTGTAATTCGGCAGCGCTCGCCCCCTCCTTCCACTCCGAGGCAGCCAGAAATCGGCGTATAAAACGCACACTTGATTTGCCACAGATAAATAAAACCAAAAGAAAGCTCTATTTGTGTGAAAAAAATTATAAAAATTTCATATTGGTGCAGTGTTTTATGACCACGCAATTGTCAAAGTGTGACAGCACTGATAGCTGCAAATTGGCCTGGGCAGGAAGGGGTAAAAGTGTCCAGTATTGAAGCAGTTAACAATCAGTCCCCTCCTCCTAGTGCCCATCAATGCAGCCTCACCATTGTCCATCAATGCAGCCTGATTAGTGCCCATAAATGCAGCCTGATCAGTGCCCACTGCAGCCTTTCCATTGCCCATCATTGCAGTCCGCTCAGTGCCCTTCTGCAGCCTCACCATTGCCCATTAATGCAGCCTGCTCAGTGCCTATCTGCAGCCTCTCCATTGCAGCCTCATCATTGCCGGATTACACAGAGCCACGATCTCCTGTGTACCCAGCGCTCTAATTGTCTAATTTTTTGAATCTTTATATACTTTATACATTTTTCCCAATCTGTACAGTAATCCAGCATAGAACTTTACCTTTGAGCAGGAATTTTCCGGTTATTGCTGCTTTCCCAAAGTTGCTTATTCTGGAGTTCAGCTACAACTTAATAACTGAGTTTGTACAACTTGATTTGTTCAGAACCCTACTTTAATGACAGGTATGCATGTATGCTCAGCTGCTAATATGTGGCTACTGTCATAATATCTTGTAATGGAAGCATATGGCTATTACTTGGAGACTGTCTCTTAATGACATAGGTATATGTCTAATACAGGGGCCTCAAATTTCTAAGCAAAGGGCCAGTTTACTTTCCTTCAGACCTTAGAGTTGCTGAACTATTGCAATCAGGAGTAGAAAATGTCCTGAGTCAATGGGAGTAAACAATGCCCTATTTTTGGTGTCAGTAAAGGGAACTGTGCCCCATTGTTGGTGTCATTGGAAGGAACTGTGCCCTTTTGTGGTGTCAATGGGAGGAATTATGCCCCATTGTGGGTGTCAGTGGATGAAATAGTACCTCAAGGGCTGGATAAAATCAAGGAAAGGGCCACATCCAGCCCCCAGGCCACAGTTTGGAGATCATTGGTCTATTACATGTAAGCAGGTACTTCCAAGGAGTTTACCGCTTTGTGTATTTTTTTTTCATATGTTTTATCACTGTTGTAGGTTTGATTTCTTTATTTGCATATCTTTGTAATGCCCCTTTCACAGTAGCGGTCCGATTGGGTCAGTGTTTCAGGCAGACCCGATCGGACCCTCCATTCTACTCTATGGAGTGGTGGGTGTAAAAGGACATGTGTCTGTTTGCACCTGCTTACGTCCATTCCGATCTGCTAAAAACAGACAGATGGGGATTCATTCCCTATCCCCCAATATCTCCAGACATTACACCCTGTGACTTTTTCTTGTGGGGATATGTAAAACGACATGTTTATGTTCCACCATTACCAGGGGACTGAATGAGCTCAAAAACAGAATCACGGCTGCAGTACCTTCTGTGGAAGGAGACACTCGAATGCCCCGTACACACGGTCGGATTTTCCGATGGAAAATGTCCGATCGGAGCGTGTTGTCAGAAATTCCGACCGTGTGTGGGCTCCACTGGACATTTTCCATCGGATTTTCCGACACACAAAGTTGGAGAGCAGGAGATAAAATTTTCCGACAACAAAATCCGTTGTCGGAAATTCCGATCGTGTGTACACAAATCCGACGGACAAAGTGCCACGCATGCTCAGAATAAATAAAGAGATGAAAGCTATTGGCCACTGCCCCGTTTATAGTCCCGACGTACGTGTTTTACATCACCGCGTTTAGAACGATCGGATTTTCCGACAACTTTGTGTGACCGTGTGTATGCAAGACAAGTTTGAGCCAACATCCATCGGAAAAAATCCTAGGATTTTGTTGTCGGAATGTCCAAACAAAAATTCCCCGTACACACGGTCGGACATTGATCGGACATTCTGACAACAAAATCCTAGGATTTTTTCTGACGGATGTTGGCTCAAACTTGTCTTGCATACACATGGTCACACAAAGTTGGCGGAAAATCCGATCATTCTGAACGTGGTGACGTAAAACACGTATGTCGGGACTATAAACGGGGCAGTAGCCAATAGCTTTCATCTCTTTATTTATTCTGAGCATTCGTGGCACTTTGTGTGTCAGATTTGTGTACACATGATCGGAAATTCCGACAACGGATTTTGTTGTCGGAAAATTTTATAGCCTGCTCTCAAACATTGTGTGTCGGAAAATTCGATGGAAAATGTGTAATGGAGCCTACACACGGTCGGAATTTCCGACAACAAGGTCCTATCACACATTTTCCGTCGGAAAATCCGACCGTGTGTACGGGGCATAACACTTTTTCATTATTTCAGAGCCATTGGCACCAGTCCCACCATAATACAGGGAAGCACGGAACAGCGTTTATAGATGTTAGGGCTTGTCGGTGCTAAATTTCTGTCTGTGAATCCTAAATCAAACATTTATATCAGTCTTCCCAGGATGGCCCGGAATGGCCATCATTTCCATATTGTGCAATGCAGTGTTTATAGAGGACACATACAAGCCATGTGACCACGCTGCACTCATTTCCATGTCAACAGCTAGTGCTACATATATACAGTATATATATAAATATAAATGTAATGTAACATATACAATATATAAAAACCGATACCCTTAAAAAAACCTTCACCCAATTCTCTCTGTCAGTTCTCTTAGCATGTTGGCTTTTATTTCTGCCTCCCAGCAGTGGTGGTCTGGTACACTACACATACAGTCCAGTATCTCCATGGGTAGAGCGACGTGGGTGTGGGTGTGTCTCTTTCTATATGAATACTCAACTGTATCTACCAAAAATTTTAAGGTATTTAAAAGCTAAGCTAAGCGATGTGGGTGTGGGTGTGTCTCTTTCTATATGAATACTCAACTGTATCTACCAAAAATTTTAAGTATTTAAAAGCTAAGCTATAATTATGCCTATAATTATGTGCCCCCCAATAGGGCCACTGAAGAACAAGTGTGGACATCCCCTGGAAAGATCACTGACCCAATCCAGCATTGATATCTGGGAATTATCAGGGACTGATTGGGGAGCCATTGGTGATAATAGATTCTACAACAATCAGGACTATCTCAGACTTTTATGCCATGCCATCTAATGGAGAACAGGAAGAGGGGGAATTCTAAGCAACCAATCAGAGGATGGTCCTCCAGGATAGTGTGTCTATAGCAGGAGGTGATGGTCTGCAGGATCCTGTACAGGGACAGTACAGGGCAGGAAATGAAGTCAATAGTCAACAAAGTCATTTTTCTGTATTTAGCATTCCATCCTTTCACAAAACAGTCAGTGACTAATCCTGGGAGGTTTTGTAACCTTTTCCAGATGCAGATGCTCGTCGTTATACGGCGGCTGTTTGAAGGAGGATATCGTTGTTATGGCAGTATCCCAGTAACGGCGTCTTAAGCAAGCGGTCCGCTACAAGATAAAAGTGGACTCTGTCGCCACGAGATCACTTTTATCGGTGGCGAGAGAGGGCCCCCCGCCGCGATTCGGTGCCCTTCCGCCACTTACCGGAGCCGTCGGCAGTGGCGGAGGTGATCGCGTCTGTCCCCTGGGCTGACATGGAGACGAGTGAGGGGAAGATGGCCCCCACCCGTCTCCATGACACTGCAGGGCGTAAGCGACGTCAAAACGTCACTTCCGCCCATAGCTCTTAAAGGGCCAATTTATTTATTTTATTTTTTTAAATGACAATTTTTTTTTTTTTATTGCATTTTAGTCTAAATATGAGATCTGAGGTCTTTTTGACCCCAGATCTCATGTTTAAGAGGTCCAGTCATGCTTTTTTCTATTACAAGGGATGTTTACATTCCTTGTAATAGGAATAAAAGTGACATTTAAAAAAAAAAAAAAAAAAAAAACAGTGTAAAAATAAAAAATAAAAGATAAAATAAATAATAATAAATTTTTTTTTTAAAAGCGTCCCGTCCCGACGAGCTCGTGTGCAGAGGTCGAACGCATACGTGAGTAGTGCCCGCATATGAAAACGGTCTTCAAACCACACATGTGAGGTATCGCTGCGATCGGTAGAGTAATAGCAATAATTCTAGCCCTAGACCTCCTTTGTAACTTAAAACATGCAACCTGTAGAATTTTTTAAACGTCGCCTATGGAGATTTTTAAGGGTAAAACTTTGTAGCCATTCCACGAACGGGCTATCTTTACTGTTTTTTAATTCAAAAAAGTGTATTTTTTTCAAAAAAAGTGCACTTGTAAGACCACTGCGCAAATACGGTGTGACAGAAAGTATTGCAACGACAGCCATTTTATTCTCTAGGGTGTTAGAAAAAAAATGTATAAAGTTTGGGGTAATTTTCTAGCAAAAAAACCCTGTTTTTAACTCCTAAACAACAAATCTCAGAAAGATGCTCGGTCCTTAAAGCGGGGGTCCACCTATCTATCGTTTTTTTTTTTTTGGAGTTCATTCACAAACTTTTCTTCTCATGATTATCTACTCACATGTTCTGTGTAATAAGTCCACCTGTGTCCGATTTTGTTGTAAAGAATAACTTATAAAATTCACTGAAGGCGGTTTCCATCTTCATTGTGGGCATTTGAAGCCCACAAGCATGTATTTCCTGGATGCGGTGAATGCTGGGAGCAGAGATGTTGTGATGATGCTGTTGCACAATGCATGCTGGGAAGCCTGAGACTAGCTCCCAGGGACTGTGGGAGGTCTGGGAGAGGCTAGAAACACGCCTACTCCCATGGGAGGAAAACCAGGAAGTGCTAAGAAGATTAGAAAAAAAAAGGTAATTACGGCGATTTAAATTTTTTTACACAGCATGTCAGCATCTAGGCAAGGAAGAGAATGCATAGAGATAATGTTCAAAATTTGGGTGGAACCCCGCTTTAAGTGGTTAATAGAGCAGACTTGTATGACAATGTTTAAATTCATTTTAATCAGGAATCTTAAAGGGAAAAACTTTAGGGATCAATTTACAAGGGTAAGTGAATAACATTGATTATCTAGTAACAATGGCACCTGAAAGTGGATGGGATATATTAGGCAACAAGGAAACATGTTCTCACTGAAGGTAATGTGTTAAAAGCAAAAACATTAGCATTACAGTTTGTTGTGTATGGGGCTGTGTAGTTGCAGACCAGTCAGGGTGCCAATGCTGACCTGTGTCCACAGCCAAAACTTACATCTTGTGGATGGCCAGGTGCATGTGCGTGTTTTCCTGGGTAAAAAATGGCACCAGGATGCAGTATGGGAAGAAGGCAAGCTGGCGGAGGCAGTGTGATGCTTTGGGCATTGTTCTTCTGGGAAACCTTGAGTCCTGCCATGCATGTGAATGCTATTTGACATGTGGATTGTAAAAATAGGTCCAAAATAAATTTCCAAAGAAAAATGTCCACTGTGAGGTTTAATCATTTTACTACCCTCGCCGGTTCCAATGCTCTCCACCACATGAATCAGCTTACCAGAAGGTCAGACCTCAGTACACAGGAGGTCTAATATGGCTTTATACTGCCCACAGATGGATAGACCACTCTCTCCTCTGTGCAGGTTGTAAATGGCCACCTACACTAGAAGTCGGTCCCATATACAAAAGAAGAAAAAAGTGTATACATAAGGTAGCAGTTTCCCAATCAATGTCTTAGAAAAAAAGGTCAAATACAAGCGAGGACTTGTAAATCAATTATTATAACTAACAAATTATGATGTTCCCTGTAGCTCCACACGTTTCATCATTCAGAATGTTTTCTGAGGGATATCAGAGCATTTTGTGTCCATAAATATAATACATATATGTATGTATGTTTCAGGTTTTCATTTGTTACTGGTGTGTGTCCCTTCCTTTGAAAAGCATCTACAATAGTTCAAAGTCCCCTTTTTCCTTGGATCACAAAAAGTCCCACATGTATTATATTGCAGTTCAGTCCCCAAAGGAGATTAAAGGGGTTGTAAAGTCAGAAGGTTTATCTTATCTTAAAGCGGTCTATACATTAACCTCTTACCGCCTGCCATATAGCAAAATGACAGCCAGAAAGTATGAATGAATAGAAGGAAGGTATAGTACATGGGTGCTCAACCTGTGGCCCTCCAGCTGTTGCGGAACTACAGTCCCCTCATGCCTCTGCCTTTGGGACTCATGCTTGTAACTGACAGCTCATTGCAATGCTTAATGGGCCTTGTAGTTCCGCAACAGCTGGAGAGCCACAGGTTGAGCACCCATTGTATAGTACAACAAGCAAATAAGAAATGTAGAACTCTGAACTGTAACCTAGATCCAGAACTAGATATATTAGAAATATATTTTGTATCATATGTCATGAGCCAGTCTCCAAATAATAGCTACATGGTTCAGTTACAAGATATTATAATAGTCACATATTAGAAGCTGATTATAAAGTATGTTCAAACCATTAATTGAAGTATGTTTTTCAGCGCATCAATAAAGTTAAACAAACCTTAAAATGGAATACCAGGCTACATCTAACTAATCTTAAAAATGTTCCCAAGAAAGATGTATATACTTTTCAGCCCACTCCGGGTCATGTGATCTCCCCTGTGACAACACTGCAGTGGAGAGTAGAGAGAGCGCTTCACAACGGTTGGCAATGCCTGGGAGCAGTGGCGTCGGCAGGGGGGCTGACAGTGGCTGAAGCCCCGAGTGGGTCCCCAAAAAGCCCCGGGTCTTGGGTGGGTACTGTTCTATAATTAGCCCCGAGTGCCGCCACCGAGCGGGGACCGATCTGATACCGAGCGTGGCCGAGTGCGTCCGAGTGTAATAGCAGGTCCTGGCTTCTGGAGCCTGCAACGCTAATGGACGTCCCACTGATGACTGGTCCAATGCCGGGACGCCCATCATAGGCGCTGCAGGCTTCAGAAGGCGGGAATTACAATGTGGCCCCGCTCGGCGCTCGGGTGGGCGGCTGGCTCTCCTCTCCTCATCATGGCTCTCTCTGGCTGCCTGGACTCTGGAGTCTACTCTACTGTGTGTTGGACGCGCCGCTGAGCTGCAGGAGGACATAGTTACATAGTAACGCCTGAAGTCTGGTCAGGTAGGTCAGTGTATGTCAGGCAGGTCAGTGTATGTCGTGTAGGTCAGTGTATGCCTATTAGATTGTAAGCTCTTCTATTAGATTGTAAGCTCTTCTCAGCAGGGCCCTCTTAATCCTCCTGTATCTTATTGTATTATAACTGTATTGTCTCCCTTTTATATTGTAAAGCGTTGCGTAAACTGTCGGCGCTATATAAATCCTGTATAATAATAATAATGTCAGGTAGGTCAGTGTATGTCAGGTAGGTCAGTGTATGTTAGGTAGGTCAGTGTATGTTGGGTAGGTTAGTGTTTGTCGGGTAGATCACACATGGCCACTCAATAAAATTAGAAGAAAAGTCCCAAGTCCCGCTCTGTGTGTCGGGAGCGAGAACGCATGAGTGCCCCCATAGCAAGCAGCTTGCTATGGGGCACACGGCTGGGGATATGAGAAGAGGAGAATCATCAGGACTGCTCTGGGCAAAACCATTGCACAGGGCAGGTAAGTATAACATGTTTGTTATTAAAAAAAAATGAGCCTTTAGTATTACTTTAAAGAACAGAATGCTGCTAAAGAAGTGAACTATTTGTGCATTCAACCACCTCACGTGGGAGCCCAGTTGAGGTTCCAGGGGTATGGACGTATGCCACTGCTAAATGGACTTTAGGACTTAAGAACTCAACATCTCCACTTGCACCCCCCTCCCAGCAGTGATTTACCAGCTCAGTTCCACTTCCTTTTAGTAATGACACAACAGCTTAGCTACCCTCCATTTTTCCCAGTAGTGACTCGGCATCTCAGTTCCTTTGCTTCCTATTCCCAGCAGCTACTCAGCCAGCTTAAAGTGTAATTTTTTCATCTTTCCATCTATTAAATCTTCTGCGCTTGTTGTTTTACCTTTGGATAGTAAAACATTTTTTTCTGCCAGTAAATACCTTATACAGCCCACTTCCTGTTCTTTGTCTGGTAAAAAGCCTAGGCTTATGACATCATGCACAACTCTCTCTCTCACTCTCATGAGAGTGTCAAGCCTGCATCAGAAGACGTGTGCCAACGCGCATGCGTGTATTATGGACATTATGGACAAATGTGCGCATGTGCACACGTTAGACACGCTTTGGCGCCTAGTGGCCTATAAAAGACGCTCCAGGGGCACTAGGTCCTTGCGGTTTGATCTGCATCTGTTCCCTGAAACCTGACTCTGTGCTTGTAACCTGTTCCAGTGTTTGACCCGGCTTCCTGATCACGCTTCTATCTCCAGTCCTGACCTTGGTTTGTTTGACCCTGCTTTCTCCTGTCTGCTGGCCTGATCACCTGTTGCCAAGACCCAGCCTGGACTCTGACTACACTCTACCTGCTGTTTATGCTGATTGCTCTTCTGTGTATGACCTGGCTTGTCTGACCCTGCTCCAGCCTGCTGTCCTGCATTTGCTGATCTGCATCCACAGCATACCAGCATCTGCTGAGCTGCATCTGCTGCTCTGCATCCGCAGCATACCTGCATCTGCTGACCTGCATCTGCTGCTCTGCATCCACAGAACTCCTGCACCTGCTGTTCCGGCTTCTCATCTAGCACCACCACTTCCAGCCAAGAGGACTCTGCAGGCACTCTTACCCCACCGTGCTCTTACCACCACTGTCTCAACTCCAGTGGTCTCCGTGCCAGGGTGTACGAGAGGTCTCCCTCTGCACCTCAGGCTCACATGTAAGGTATGTGACAGTATCAAACTTCCATGTCTGAGCCTGCAAGAGGGACCTCGCCTATGGATGACATCTGCCAGCACCTCACAGCACTCACCCAGGCCGTAAAGTCTCTTTAGGACGACTACGTCCAAACGGAAGAACAAATGCAAACCCTGGCCACCGCTGCGAACCCTTCTTCAGTCTCAACCTCTTCCATTGGGGGGGCACCATTTGCAAACTACTACCGCACCCACTGTGATGATGCTACCTCCTGAACCAAGGGTCCCCATCCCAGAGAGGTTCTCTGGGGATTGAAGCAAATTTTGGGTGTTTCGCAACGCATGTGAACTATACTTCTCATTACAACCTCGGACTTTATCATTAGAGGTCCAACTTTACGATGACCCCCAACGGACTTCCACCGCAGAGGCTGCCCTCCACGCGCTCCAGCAAGGCCGTTGAGCGGTCGAGGACTATGTGACTGACTTCAGACGCTGGAGTGCGGATATTCTGTGGAACGATGCAGCCATGTACACCAATTCCGCCCTGGTCTATCCGAAGGGTTAAAGGACGAGCTAGCCCGGGTCAGAGAGAATTTAGTCACCTTGTCTATCCAGATAGGCCGACGACTGCGGGAGCGCAGAACAGAAAAAGCCACCCAGCAGCCTCGTCCAGCTTGGATGTTACCCTGTGTACCAGCTCCTGTGTACTCTGCCACCGCCAGTCCAGTTCCAGCTAATCCCATACCTGTTAACCAGATGTCTGATACCTCCGAACCGATGCAGCTAGGATTGAAGAGACATTCTCTGTCGGCTGAGGAACGACTTCACCAGCGACAGAATAATTTATGCCTGTATTTTGGGGAAGCTGGCCACTATGTTTGCTCATGTCCTGCAAAGCTGCGTAAGGTCCTGTCTATTTCTCCTTCTGCCAACGTCACTCATCTGGCCTTACCTATCTCGTTCCAATTTCCAGGAAGAACAATACCAAATAATTAACTCTGGGGCATGTAGTTGTTTCATTGATCTGAACTTTGCAGCTCAACAACACATCCCTCTCCAGCCAAAGACTCAAGGACTTTCTATCTTTTTGGCAGATGGGTCTCGTATCAAATCTGGAGTAGTGACCCAGGAAACCCCTCTTGTAACTACCTCCACAGATCATAAGGAACTGGTAAGCTTGTATGCTATTGCGTCCCCTCTGTTTCCAGTCATCCTGGGCCTACCCTGGTTACAGGCCCACAATCTGCAGATTGATTGGGGGTCCGGGGATATTAAGTTCCAGTCATCTTACTGCCAGCATTACTGCCTGCCTTCACGTCCAAGCACCTCTGGTCCTCTATTATGCCTGGAATCTGATTTAGAGATACGTGCATCAATGCCGGAGCCATACCATGGATTTTTGGATGTCTTCAGCAAACGGGGGGCTGAAACTCTTCCTCCCCATCGTTCATATGATTGTCCAATCGAGCTACTTCCAGGGGCTGAGATCCCCTTTGGTCGAATCTTCCCTTTATCTGAATGGGAACTAGAGGTGCTAAGGGAGTATGTAGATGAAATCCTCAAGAGGGGGTTCATCCGACCTTCCACTTCTCCAGCAGGGGCAGGAATATTTTTTGTGGAAAAGAAAGACCACTCTCTTCGGCCCTGTGTCGACTACCGTGAATTAAATAAGATCACTGCCAAGAACAGGTATCCTCTGCCCCTGGTGCCTGAACTTTTTCAGAGACTAAGGAGAAGTGTATTTACCAAGCTAGACCTGCGGGGGGCTTACAACCTGGTCCGCATACTCGCAGGGGATGAATGGAAAACAGCTTTCCGTACCAGGTTTGGCCATTGCGAATATCTGGTAATGCCCTATGGCCTATGTAATGCCCTTGCCACCTTCCAACATCTAGTCAATGACATTTTCAGAGACTGTTTGGATATCTACATAATTGTCTATCTAGATGACATTTCGATTTTTTTCCACATCTCTAGAGCAGCACCGGGAACATGTCAATAACGTACTCTGACGGCTCCGTCAGCATGGGATATATGCCAAGCCAGAGAAATGTGAGTTTGAGCGGCAGAGTATTTAGTTCCTCAGCCTAGTAATATCCACGGAGGAATTCAAGATGGATCCACAAAAAGTTGCAGCCATTCTGGACTGGCCTGCACCCTCATACAAGAAGGGGGTGCAGCATTTTGTCGGCTTTGCAAACTTCTACAGGAGATTCATGAAGGGGTTCTCCGCCATTATCTCCCCGATTACGCAGCTAACAAGACAGAATATTCGGTTTCACTGGACTCCCGAGGCACAGGCTGCCTTTTACAACTTTAAAGGGACTTTTCACGTCAGCTCCTATCCTGAGTCATCCTGATCCTGCTTTGCCTTACCTACTCAAGGTAGATGCCTCAGAGACAGCAGTAGGGGCAATTATCTCCCAATGCCAGGGTCTCCAAGACTTAATGCACCCAATAGCCTTCTTCTCTCGTAAACTCTCTCCGGCCGAGAAGAATTACGACGTGGGGGACCGAGAGCTCCTGGCCATCAAGGCTGCACTTGAGGAATAGAGGTATCTGTTAGAAGGAGCGGCGCATCCCGTACTTATTTATACAGACCAAAAGAATATGAAGTACCTGAGACCTGCCAAGTGTCTGAGACCACACCAGGCACAGTGGGCATTGTTTTTTTCCAGATTCTCATTTCACATTACCTATCGGCTGGGCTCGAAGAACATCAAACCAGACGCCCTGTCGCGCATGTTTGATGATCCAAAAGAAGTGTCAGCTCCAGATACCATCTTCCTACTCTTACAAACAAGCCTGATGTTTGGCTTGAAACAAGCTTCAGCAAGTAAGCCCGGTCCTCCTGGAACTACCCTGTTACCCAAGGATGGGTTACTATGGAAGGGTAATAAGATCTTTGTGCTAGAAGATATCCAGGTAACCGTGTTAAGTCTGTGCCATGGCCATCCCCTGGGGGGTCCCAATGAACATTGTTTCGGATAGAGTGGTGCAGTTCACCTCTCGCTTCTGGAGGGCATTGTGCAAGGTCCTAAAGATCGAACTGTCTATGTCCTCTGTCTATCACCCTCAGACTAATGGGCAAACTGAGAGGACGAACCAAACACTTGAGCAATATCTCCGGGGCTTCACCACTTTTGTCCAAGATGACTGGGTAACATTACTGCCCTTGGCGGAGTTCGCCTTCAACAATGCCAGTCACTTGGCTACAGGTCAGTCTCCATTCTTCTCAAACTATGGATTCCACCCAACCTTCCTATCTGATCTTATTCCCAATTCCACGGTTCCAGCAGTTCAGAACACTGTTGATTTCCTAAACCATAATAAATTATTACAGGAAGCCATGATAAAAGCACAGGCAACTAAAAGTATGTTTGACAGGAAGAGGAAAGGGGAATTGTGCCTTCAGCAGGGCGATCAAGTATGGCTGTCTACCGCCAATCTCTCAGAATGACTTGCCCAGCAAGGAATCTGGCACCCAAATTCATTGGTCCCTTCCTGGTGAAGAGGAAATTAAATGAAGTTTCATATGAACTTTCCTTACCCGATTCACTGAAAATCCACCCAGTATTTCATGTGTCACTACTAAAGCCTGCAGTGCCGGATCCCTTCCCAAACAGGGGATCGGGACCACCTGAACCACTAATTATCAATGAGGATGAGGAGTTTGAGGTGGAAGCTGTCTTGGATTGTAGAAGAAGAGAAAACCAGCTTCAATACCTGATAAAGTGGAAGGGGTATGGTCCAGAAGAGAACTCCTGGGAACCCAAGCAGAACATCCACGCTCATGAGTTGATCCAGGTCTTCTTTCACAGCCATCCTCAAAAGAAGGTTCTCCTGGGCACCTGGAGGTTGCCCTTAGGGGGGGGGTGAATGTCAGGGACATGCTGCCCACATCAGAAGACGTGTGCCAATGCGCATGCGTGAATTACAGCCATTGCGCACGAATGTGCGCAGGTGCACGCGTTAGACGCGCTTTGTGGCCTATAAAAGACGCTCCAGGGGCACTAGGTCCTTGTGGTTTGATCTGCATCTGTTCCCTGAAACCTGACTCTGTGCTTATATCCTGTTCCAGTGTTTGACCCGGCTTCCTGACCATGCTTCTATTGCCAGTCCTGACCTTGGTTTGTTTGAGCCTGCTTTCTCCTGTCTGCTGGCCTGATCACCTGTTGCCAAGACCCAGCCTGGACTCTGACTACTCTCTACGTGCTGTTTATGCTGATTGCTCTTCTGTGTATGACCTGGCTTGTCTGACCCTGCTCCAGCCTGCTGTCCTGTATCCGCTGCTCTGCATCCGCAGCATACCTGCATCCGCAGCATACCTGCATCTGCTGACCTGCATCCGCTGCCCTGCATCTGCAGCACTCCTGCACCAGCTGTTCTGGCTTATCACCTGGCACCACCACTTCCAGCCAAGAGAACTCTCCAGGCACACTTACCCACCGTGCTCTTACCACCACTGAATTAACTGCAGTGGTCTCCGAGCTGGGTTGTAGGAGAGGTCTCCATCTGCACGTTGGGCTCACACCTAAGGTACGTGACAGAGAGTTTGCCAGAAGGGGAAGGGAGGTGAGTCATAAGAGGGCCAATGAGAGCTGCAGAACTGGAGGTGTGTGTCTGTGTAAATCCAGGAAGTGAACAGGCAGCAGCTTCAGCTGCCCACAGTTAAAATGGCTGCAGCCAGACTTAGTGGAGGGAGATTTCTGAAGCATATTTGGCAAGTACAGAATCACAGTATATATATAATAATATGCAAAGTGGTTGGAGGGAAGCTTCAGAATGGCAAAAATGTTTTTATTACAAACTATGTGAGAAAACTGCAGTTCCTCTTTAACTCAACATGCTCTCTTTCTCAACACCAACTCAGCGGCTCAGTTCCCCTGCTCCCCTCTCTCAAGAAGTAACTCAGCAGCTTAGCTCAACCTGCTCTCTCTCCCAGCACCAACTCAGCAGCTCAGTTTCCCTGCTCCCCTCTCGCAAGAAGAGACTCAGCAGCTTTGCTCCACCTGCTTCTCCTCTCAGTAGTTACTCAGACACTCAGCTCCCAGTGTTCCCCACAGCCAGCATTGACTCAGCAGCTCAGCTCGCCCTGCTCCCCTTCTCAGTAGTGACTCAGCAGCTCAACTTCCTCTCCCAGTAGGACCGTGTTCCTCTGCGATTCAGGTGTGAACCAGCCCTAAGTCTTAAACCCCCTGTGAGCAGAAATTCAGACCCTTCTATTGAAGCTTCTTCATTACAACTCCTCTAAAAGATAACCTTTGAAACATAATATAAAGATTCTGGTGATCTTTGTACTTTGTTCTTTAAAGGGACTGCAATAAAGTAGATGGTTTCCTATAGGATGGCATTAGGCTAAACGTCTATTAATGAGAGATGTTCACAATGGTCATGGCACATACAAGGCTTCTGTGTATCATTTCTGCCCCTCCCACGCTATATATACAGTATCTCACAAAAGTAATACACCCCTCACATTTTTGTAAATATTTTATTCTGTCTTTTCATGCGACAACACTGAAGAAATGACACTTTGCTACAATGTAAAATAGTGATTGTACAGCTTGTATAACAGTGTAAATTTGCTGTCCCCTCAAAATAACTCAACACACAGCCATTAATGTCTAAACCGCTGGCAACAAAAGTGAGTACACCCCTAAGTGAAAATGTCCAAATTGGGCCCAGGTGTGAATGGGGAGCAGGTGTGTTAATTTTGGTGTTATCGCTCTCACTCTCCCATACTGGTCACTGGAAGTTCAACATGGCACCTCATGGCAAAGAACTCTCTGAGGATCTGAAAAAAGAATTGTTGTTCTACATAAAGATGGCCTAGGCTATAAGAAGATTGCCAAGACCCTGAAACTGAGCTGCAGCACGATGGCCAAGACCATATAGCAGTTTAACAGGACAGGTTCCAATCAGAACAGACCTCACCATGGTTGACCAAAGAAGTTGAGTGCACATGCTCAGTGTCATATCCAGAGGTTGTCTTTGGGAAATATATGAGTATGAGTGCTGCAAGCATTGCTGCAGAAGTTGAAGGGGTGGGGGGTCAGCCTGTCAGTGCTCAGACCATACACCGCACACTGCATCAAATTGGTCTGCATGGCTGTCGTCCCAGAAGGAAGCCTCTTCTAAAGATGGTGCACAAGAAAGCCCACAAACAGTTTGCTGAAAACAAGCAGACTAAGGACATGGATTACTGGAACCATGTCCTGTGGTCTGATGAGACCAAGATAAACGTATTCAGTTCAGATGGTGTCAAGCGTGTGTGGTGGCAACCAGGTGAGGAGTGCAAAGACAAGTGTGTCTCGCCTACAGTCAAGCATGGTGGTGGGAGTGTCATGGTCTGGGGCTGCATGAGTGCTGCCGGCACTGGGTAGCTTCAGTTCATTGAGGGAACCATGAATGCCAACACGTACTGTGACATACTGAAGCAGAGCATGATTCCTTCCCTTTGGAGACTGGGCCGCAGGGCAGTATTCCAACATGATAACGACCCCAAACACACCTCCAAGATGACTACTGCCTTGTTAAAGAAGCTGACGTTAAAGGTGATGGACTGGCCAAGCATGTCTCCAGACCTAAACCCTATTGAGCATCTGTGGGGCAACCACAAATGGATGGAGGAGCGCAAGGTCTCTAACATCCACCAGCTCCGTGATGTTGTCATGGAGGAGTGGAAGAGGACTCCAGTGGCAACCTGTGAAGCTCTGGTGAACTCCATGCCCAAGAGGGTTAAGGCAGTGCTGGAAAATAATGGTGGCCACACAAAATATTGACACTTTGGGCCCAATTTGGACATTTTCACTTAGGGGTGTACTCACTTTTGTTGCTAGTGGTTTAGACATTAATGGCTGTGTGTTGAGTTATTTTGAGGGGACAGCAAATTTACACTGTTATACAAGCTGTACACTCACTACTTTACATTGTAGCAAAGTGTTATTTCTTCAGTGTTGTCACATGAAAAAATAGAATAAAATATTTACAAAAATGTGGGGGTGTACATACTTTTGTGAGATACTGTAAATCTACTCATAGATATGAAATGACAGTAGTCGCCCAATCCTGGAATATCCGACAGACTGATTCTCAGGATGCCCATAGGTATGTGGGCACTCTGTGGTAACCACAGAATGTCCTACAGGCCCAACTGATGTCTGTGTGCAGAAATCTAGGCCTGTCATTGAGGAATATCACACAGCATATAAGCTCTGCCATGGGTTATGTTCCCCACAGCCAGACTATGAGCATGTATGGCAACGAGTGGCATCTTTGTCATCCATCGTATTGTACATCAGCAGCTGTGTGTGTGGGAGGTCTGCCTGTTAGATAAATCCACTGCCAAGCTGTTTTCATGGGCTCTAATAGGGCACCAATAATGGCATCCTGAGTTGGCGGGTGCTGCGACTCATCCCAGACTGCCTGAAAGACCGTGCACGGCATGCACATTAATGTCAGTAATGTCACCCATTTTAAATACAGTGGTGTCATGAAAGGTTTGTGTCTCTCCTCTCTGGCAGGAAATGTCTGGGTTTGCCGGACAGGTAGGTGGGTGGAAGATTTCTGTGGCGCCATCGCCAGTTCCCAGGACAAGGATTGATGTTGGCGTGTCTTTATGGTGGCAGTGTGCCCCTCGGGCCATCTGTGTTCCCTCCTCTAATTAGATCTGTGCCGGGCAGAGAAATGTAACCCACTCAAGAAAAAAATGAGGCCGTCACAGAGGCAGTTATATGGCTGCAGTAAAGAATCGCAGAGATGGCGGATAAATTATGGGTGAGTTTGGGAGCCGTGTACAGTCTGCACTGCCCTCCCCACTTTGTGTCGCCGTTAGAGCTATAACTATTCTCCTGGAGAGGCTGTTATGTAAATGTGTTTTTATTCCACCTGATTTTTTCCAGTATACTGTATGCTATTACATTGCCAAGTGCTGCATTCTTGTTTAATTAAAGTGGACCTGTCATTGCATATAATTTTTATATTAACTGCATGTAATGTGTCAGAGTACTCTTCCAAGTATATATTACCTCTCGCAGAGATCACAGTACTCCCCCTAACAATGCCTTCATCTCCTTTTCTCTCCAGAAGGATGGCACCATTGTTGTTCAGCCATCATCCAGGCTTACCATCTACTTTCTGGACTGAGATACCAGCTCAGAGATGACACAATCATGTAAATCATGGCAGAGGTGCAACTAGAACCTTTAGCGCCCCGGTGCAATCAACCATGAAGGGCCCCCCTGACCCCCCCTCCCCCTTCCATCTGAGCCCTGGGCTTCCAGTTCTGGGAGGGCATCCATGAACATCCTCCCAGAACCCTACCTCCTGCATGCCTCCAGGATCCAGCGCATTTTCTGACTGCTGTCTCCTTTGGACACAGCTGATCACAGATCACAGAAAAGGGCCAATCACAGCAGCCCTTCTTTTACCATGTGATAAGCTGATCACATGTACACAGACTTGCCAGTTATCAGCAGTCCTTTCCTCCCATGCTGTATCTGTGTGAGGAAAGGAGAGCCGGTAACCGGCAAGACTGTTAGTACATTGTTTACACTGATAATCAGGGCACTGATCATCAGTGCCCTAATTATCAGTGCAGCCCCATCGGTGTTGCCTATGAGTGCTCATTAGTGCCACCTATCATTGCTCATCAATGCCACCTAACAGTGCCCATCAGGGCCACCTATGAGTGCTGCCTATCGGTGTCACCTATCAGTGCTCATCAATGCCGTCTATCAGTGCTACCTATCAGTGCTCAACAATGCCGCCTATCAGTGTCCATCACTGCAGCCTATTAGTGCCCATCAATGCCTTCTATCAATGCTGCCTTTCAGTGCCACCTATCATTGCTCATCAATGCCACTTAACAGTGCCCATTAGGGCCGCCTATGAGTGCTGCCTATCTGTGCCACCTATCAGTGCTCATCAATACCACCTATCAGTGGTACTTATCAGTGGTCATCAATGCCGCCTATCAGTGTCCATCATTGCAGCCTATCAGTGCTGCCTATCAGTGCCCATCAATACCGTCTATCAATGCTGCCTTTCAGTGCCACCTATCAGTGCTCATCAATGCTGCCTATCAGTGCCCGTCAGTGCCGCCTATCAGTTCTCATCCATGCTGCCTATCAGTGCCCATCAGTGCCTCCTCAGGAGGACTCTGATCTGAGAGTGTCTCTCTCATACAGCTCAGAGCCTGGGGCCCGCCGACAGTGGCGGAAGACCAGGGCCCGGTCGCAAATGTGACCTTTGCGACCCTGGTAGTCCCCCCACCGAATCCTGGTGCCTGTGCAGTTCTTGGCTGTGTTCACAAATGATATAGATCAGTTTTTGTTGCAGCCTCTCAAACATACAATGTTGCAGTATGCCCACTGGGGGAGAGGAGACTGAAGAAATGCTTCCTCTTGCCTACAGCAGACTGATGACATCTTCTCAGCCTATGCAAAGTCACTGACTGGAGTTCAAGGATGGCTTGTAATTATAAAAGGTGGCACTTTTTCAAAAAAATTATCCTGTTGCTGTATATTGTGACATGCCCTATATCATTATAGGAGGAGACCCAAGTGGAAGTCAAAGACCACCAAGCCATAAAAATGGATTAGCATGTTGCTGTCCACTGACCGTTAATGAGAAATAAGCCAATTGTTATATGGAATATACACTCACCGGCCACTTTATTAGCTACCCCTGTTCAATTGCTTGGTAACACAAATTGCTAATCAGCCAATCACATGGCAGCAACTCAATGCATTTAGGCATCTAGACGTGGTGAAGACAACCTGCTGAAGTTCTAAACTGAGCATCAGAATGGGGAAGAAAGGGGATTTAAGTGACGTTGAACATGGCATGGTTGTTGGTGCCAGATGGGCTGGTCTGGGTATTTAAAAAACTGCTGATCTACTGGACAACAACCATCTCTAGGGTTTACAGAGAATGGTCCAAAAAAGAGAAAATATCCAGTGAGCGGCAGTTGTGTGGACGAAAATGACTTGTTGATGCCAGAGGTCAGAGGTGAATGGGCAGACTGGTTTGAGATGATAGAAAGGCAACAGTAACTCAAATAACCACTCGTTACAACCGAGGTATGCAGAATATCATCTCTGAATGCACAACACATGGAACTTTGAAGCAGATAGACTACAGCAGCAGAAAACCACACCGGTGCCACTGCTGTCAACTAAGAACTTGAAACTGAGACTACAATTCGCACAGGCTCACCAAAATTGGACAATAGAAGATTGGAAAAAAGTTGCCTGGTCTGATGAGTCTCAATTTCAGCTGCGACATTTAGATGGTAGGGTCAGAATTTGGCAAAACAACATGAAAGCATGGATCCATCCTGCTTTGTATCAATAGTTCAGACTGGTAGTGGTGGTGTAATGGTGTGGGGGATATTTCCTTGGCACACTTTGAGCCACTTAGTACCAATTGAATATTGTTTAAATGCCAGGCTGACACACCGCTACACCGATCTCGGTAAAGAGCCTCTGACAGAGGCGCTTTACCATGTGATCAGCCGTGTCCATTCAATGGCTGATCACGATGTAAACAGGAAGATCGGCTTTTCCTCACTCGCGTCTCACAGATGTGAGTAGAGGAGAGCCGATCGGCTGCTCTCCTGACAGGGGGGTCTGTGCTGATTGTTTATCAGCGCAGCCACCCCTCGGATGCCCACCCAGGCCCACCAGGGATGGCCACCACACTGGACCACCAGGTATGCCACCCTAGACCACCAGGAAAATGCCAATCAGTGCCCATCCCCAATGCCTGCCAGTGCCATCAGTGATGCCTAACAATGCCATCTATCAGTGCCGCATATGAGTGCCCATCAGTGTCACGTATCAGTGCCGCCTATCAGTGCCCAGCAGTGCCGCCTATCAGTGCCACCCATCAGTGCAGCCTTTCAGTGCCCATCAGTGTCACCTATCACTGCCCATCAGTGTTGCCTATCACTGCCCATCAGTGCCACCCATGAGTGCCCATCAGTGCTGCCTATCAATGCCGATCAGTGCTGCATATCAGTGCCACCTACCAGTACCACCTCATTGGTGCTGCCTTATCAGTGCCGCCTTATCAGTGCCAATCAGTGGAGAAAACTTACTTATTTACAAAAGTTTATAACAGAAACAAAAGAAAAACATTTTTTTTTTTTTAATTTTAGGTCTTTTTATTTGTTTAGCAAAATATAAAAAACGCAGAGGTGATCAAATACCACCAAAAGAAAGCTCTATTTGTGGGAACAAAATGATAAAAATTCTGTTTGGGTACAGTGTAGCATGACAGCGCAATTGTCATTTAAACAGCGACAGCGCTGAAAGCTGAAGATTGGCTTGAGCAGGAAGGGGGTGTAACTGCCTTGTATTAAGGTGGTTAAAATAGTGGAAGAGGTTTCAACAACCTTTCAAAAATTGGAATATCCTTTTTTGGGTGAAGTCAGCTCTGTCTAAAGGTAATAAGCTTGTTTTGGTGTATAAAGTGGCAAACCCCTTTAATTTATATCTGCTGTAATATAGGAAATGAGCCTAATGCTGCCTAACCTCATTCCCCATGTATATATAGAATTCCTGCAACAATATATCTGCCTATAGCTGACAGTAAGCCGGAGACAAAATGAGGTCAGAATCCCGCTGAACGCAGCGCTGCTGAGCCACTTCTGCTGTGAATGTGCAAATTCTAATGAGATTTTCTTCTTAGCATATTGGAGAATTCAGAGCCCAGAAATGTAGCTCAGTCAGGAAGGAAAAATTCTAACCAGGGAAATAATAAACATGACATTTTGGTTACACTGTGTCATAATCACGGATATTGAAAGTAATAAAAAAAAAAAGTCCAAAATTTCTGATGCCTACCTGTAAAATGTCACCCACCTTCCACTAGAGTCTGAAAAATGAGACTGACAGAACTTCCCAGAATACCCAGACATTATATTTACATTTTTAGCATGAAGTGGTGCTCTCTATTTTCTCCCTTAATACAACAGTTACTGCAGGCGATCTTCTGATAGCCTGATATTAAGTTGCAGCTGTTCTTCGGGGGATAATTAAATTCTAATGCCGCGTACACACGAGCGGACTTTACGGCAGACTTTGTCCGGCGGACTTTTCAATGGACTTTCCGAATGAACAGACTTGCCTACACACGATCAACCAAAGTCCGACGGATTTGTACGTGATGACGTACGACCAGACTAAAACAAGGAAGTTCATAGTCAGTAGCCAATAGCTGCCCTAGCGTTGGTTTTTGTCCGTCGGACTAGCATACAGATGATCGGACTTTTCGACCGGACTTGAGTCCATCGAAAAGATTTGAAACATGTTTCATTTCTAGGTCCGTCGAACTTTTGGGGGAAAAAAAAGTCAGCTGGAGCCCACACACGATCGAATTGTCCGACGGACTCCGGTGCACCGAACCAAGTATGCTGTAAAGTCCGGTCGTGTGTACGGGGCATAAGGCTCGATTCACATCTATGCATGTTGCTTTTAAGCATTTCTGCAGTGCTTTTTGCGGTGATTGCCACGGTTTTGGACACGCGTTTTTACTGCAGTTTGTTTCACACTGTATATAGCTGGTTGCTAAGGAGGGGGCCAGGAAGCCTAAAAACCGATGAGTCATCAGCTGTCCTACCGCTAAATGTAAAAAAAAAAATCATGAAAAAAAACATTATGGATTTGGAGGGGACCCCACCCCCAGGCCAAAATTTTAAAAAATTTTGTGGGGGGTCCCCCCAAAATCCATACCAGACCCTTATCTGAGCATGCAGCCCGGCAGGTCAGGAAAGATAGGGGACGAGCGAGCACCCCCCCTCCCTCCTGAACCATACCAGACCGCATGCCCTCAACATGGGGGGATGGCTCTGCGCCCCCCACACCAAAGCTACTTGCCCCCATGTTGATGGCTTATCGGAATCTGGAAGAATGTGAATGAGTAATTGGTACCCCTACCCATTCACCAAAAAAAAAAGTAGTGTAGTGTGAAAAAATACAGTAGACAGTTTTTGACAAATCTTTTATTAAAAATATCTTCTTCTTCTTCCCCGCTTCTTCCTCCTTCCTTCGTCTTCTTCAATCTTCTCCCGCATCTTCCCCCTCTGGGCTTCTCCTTCTCCCGCTGCTTCTTCTTTCTTCTGTCTTCTTTGTCCAGTGTTCTTCTTCCTCTGCTGCCGCTCCCGCCTGCCGACCCTCCTCCGATGCTGCATCTCTCTGATCTGTCTGCGCCGATGTCAAGCATTTCTTAGATAACGATGGCGGCGTGGCCATTGGATTACGTCATCCGGAGGCCTTGTCTCCTTGTGATGTCACTGCCCGGGCCATGATGGGTCCGTAATGTCACAAGGGGCAGGGCCTCCGGATGACGTAATCTGAATGCCATGCCCCCATCGTTATCTAAGACAATCAATCACTGAACCACTATCCCCTGAAGAAGAGGTTTAATCGCTACAAACCTTGAAACGATTCGGACATCCTCTGACCCAGTTCACTACTGGCCACATTCAAGTGGTTGTTTGTATATACATCTATATGTCTCTTGATATTGTACCTGTTTGACACACATATGCATCCTACTGTGACTTTTCAATAAGTCATATATACATTTTTAACTTTTCTAATAAAATACAAATATATTTTCTAAATACTTTTTTGTCAAGGAGGTTTCTGCCTTTTAAAGTCCCACAGAGGAATTTGTTCTATTTTGTATTGCTGCATATCTAAGAACTCTTTTCTCAGACTTCTCATATAAAGCAGAATGTGGTCACGTTACACAGAGCTATATACACTTGAAATTTACATTCGAATATATTTGGGTTAGATGGAGGTTTTTCATTTCCTCCCTTCCTCATTTCACTTTATTCTTGTAATTCTGCCAAAAGTGGTGAAAGACACAAATTTACTGAGTGCGGTACATTCTGCTCGGATCCTATTTCAGCCAGTTCCTGTTTGATTTTTAGGCCAGGCACTCAGTGCTGGCTCCGCAAAACTTGGTATTGTCTGCTGAGGATTCTGTGACCTCCACCGATTTCCCTTCAATGTCCTCCACTCTCTGCACACACATAGCTGGGTGATGAGAGCCCGTCTTCTCTGCACCAAGCGGGGGGGCCCATCATAGCCCCTCTATCAGTCACATTATGTAGAACATAAAGGCAATCTGACTATGGACATATATGGTGTGGTGGCCATATACGATTCAATAAATGATCAGTTTAATTTCTAATCTCATTCTAATTTCTGATCGATCTCTTCTGATAGATAAATATTCCTATAGGCCACAACCTATTCAATTGATATGTTACACTTTGGAAAGTTGATGGTTAAAATATGATCATAAGTTATTGATCGCATCTCTGCTTCCATCATGTAATCTCATAATGTTATCAATCAAAATACGATCAGATTCATCAACAACTTAGGTGCTTCCAAACACATGCAAGCCAATCAATAACTTTTTGCCCTGACCGATCGACTCAGTTCGATCAAATCCAATCTAAATATAAATATAAAATAAAAAGAATATAAAAAGGGAAGTTATGCCTGTACAATTGTTTGCATATTCGATTGTTTTAAATGTGTTTGTAAAGGATGTTTTGTTTTTTTTTTCTTTTAAAATAACAAACATCTCTATACTTACAGTACCTGCTCCGTTCAATGGAATTGCACAGAAGTGAGGGGAGAGAAGAGATGCAGACGTGCAGAGCGCTAGATCGAATGAGGGCTCAGGTAAGTATTAGGCTGGATTCACACCTAATGCATTTTTAGTGCTTTTTGCAGATTTGCAATACAGTCCATTCACCATGATTTCCTATGGGACACGTTCTGTAGTGCAAATCTGCAAAATGCAAAAAGCACTAAAAATACATAGGTGTGAATCCAGCCTTGGGGGGTGAAGGGCCAAAATGAATGCCTAAACATATTTTTTTTTTTAAAGTCAGCAGCTACAAATACTGCTGCTGCTGACTTTTAAAATATGGACACTTACCTGTCCAGGGCACCTGCGATGTCGGCACCCGAAGCCAACCCGTCCCTCGGCTTTCGAATGGAGGCGCTGCCATCTTCGGTAAGGGAATCTGGTTCCCTAATGCGCATGCGCGACTCGCTCTGCGCGATCCCACTGGTCCCTGCTGTCTTCTGGGACCTGCGTGGCGCTGGAAGTGGCGTAGATACCTGCAGGTGGCTTGGCTATCTATGCCCGGAAGTGGGAGCAAAATACCTGTATTAGACAGGTATCTGCTCCCCCCTGAAAGGTACCAAATGTGACACCGGAGGGGGAGAGGATTCCGAAAAGCAGAAGTTCCATTTCTGGGTGGAACACCGCTTTAATGCAAGAAATGTATTAAGGTAAAAAATGTTTAAGCTTTAGAACCACTTTAAGTCTCACATGGATTGGATAAGAAATTTGAAATGTGAATGGCTGCTATTAGCCCGGGTTCACACATGTGCGTTGCGAATTGAAGCTCCAGTTTCACTGCGAAGATAAAAATCAGTTGTCCAGAGGTTCCTCTGCATTTTAGCTGCAGATCAGTGAGCAGGGAGAGGGGGGAGGTGTAGTGAGGAGAAGGAGAGAACTTGTGTTCAGAACGGAATGCATCTGCGGATCAGATGCGTTCCCATAGAAGATAATGGGCTTGTAATTTGCACCGCAATGCCCAGAAAATGCACATGTTTTTTGTGCAATGCGCAGTGCGAATGCAACGCACATATGTGAACCAGATGCATTCAAATGAATGTATTTTAAAATGACCTGCGAATTGGATGCGGTGTCAGAAACTTCACCGGGTTTTTTTCTGACCGTGACAGCAGTAGGAAAATGTTTCCTTTCTATGTGATCACCAGGACAGGAAGTGAAAACAATGGCATACATAGAGCAAATATGGGAGAGATTAAACTTCCTGTGTGTTCATTGGAACCAAAAATAAGGGGGAAATTTGCAGTGGAGACACAGGCATCAATAATCCCTCCCCAGTACATCCAATATTAAAGTGGAATTCAAGTCTGGAAGTAACTAATCTAAAAACTGCTCCCACCCTTCTAACATCTATACGAACTACCCTGTAGAAGGAAGAGGCTTATAATTACCTATTCCCTGGGCACTCCAGTCTGGTCACATGATCGGCTCCCAGGGCCGCTTCTTGGGAGAGAAGGGACAGTTGACAACAGATGCTTCATAGTAAGCCTATGGGTGATGTCATCATCCAGGCTCTACATCTTTCCTCTCCACTTTGGAGATCATTTGACTGGATTGGAAAGCTCTGAGAATAGGTAGGTATAAGCATCTTCCTTTTACAGGGTAGTTAGTATAGAGTTCGAAGGGAGGTGGGAGCAGTTTAACCACTTGCCAACAGCCGATAATAAGGCTTACCTATAGGTACTGTAAATATCTCCTAAACTTGTACTGTTTAGGAGATATTTACTGTATACGCTGCCGTTGATGTCATCGGCGCATGCGCTCTAAAGGAACGGCAGCCGCCAGCGCGCAGGAGTGACGTCACGCAGCTTCGGCCTGTCACACAGCCGGAGTCCGCGAACCCAGAAGGACGACGGATGCTGATGGATGCGGCCACCAGCAGGGACGACAAGGGATTCGTTTTGCAGGTAAGTTTCACATAATGTGCTAGTATGCCTTTACTTTGCAGGTCACAAAAGAAAAAAAAAAAACAGTGTTTACTTCCTCTTTAATTTTGGCTATTCTTGGTACTAAGCGCCTGACTCTGCGCATCCTCGGCAAGTCACAGACCCGTTCAGCTTGTTCTCGTATCATGTTACAGAACTGCATGTTTAGTAGAGTGGGAAAGCTGAAATAAATTGTCTGATATGAAAAATCTGCAGTGAATAATTTATAACTTGGGTCAGTGATCTCACTGTTCGGGGAAAATTTTCCAGAACTGTTTAGCATCTTACTGTATATATATTAAACATGCACTCGCTGCAGTTTCAGGCAGTGCTTTTCAGCCATGTCTCTCCAACCTCCCTCATAATTTGTTTCCACTGTCCAGGGATAGGGCACAAAGCTGTTTTCTGGGTACAATGTAATGCTATTCTGAGAGTCCACTAAAGTTGTTTCCACAGGCATTAAACTAAATAGGGAGAGGGAAGGGAAAAGGGGATAGGGAAAAGGAAAGGCGCGAGTACCGCCTGTACTGGGTCAAAGAAATGCTGTTGCCCGTAATTGATACTTAACCCGTTGGGGTACTGTTGCTGTAACCTTAATATATATGCAAAAGAAAATGGGGGTTAGGGGAGGGGGGTAAGCCCAATAGAAATGGGTTTAGAAAGGGGTTACCATAAGCAACAGTATAGTCATTGGATTTGTCGTTATATAAAATCAGTTTTATTCAATCATCATTAACATTTAAAATCGCATATTTGAAACATAATACTATAGTTATCACAACAATGGTGCAAAAAAGACCGCGGACAACAAGACAGACAGGACAAACAGTACATGAAAAACATGTGGCTAACCCGGTCGGGACGTACTGCATTATGCCTCGGTGGCCATGGGAGGCTGTCAATTGGCCAAATAGTGGTACTCAATATTAGGGTCCACAGAAATAAATATTCTATTTGGAATTAGTATGCGGTCACCTATGGCGCAATGCAATAAAGGGATGGAGAGTGCAAGGGAGGAAACGCACCTGTGCTGAACCAGAACTATATTGCAATTTCTATTGGATTGAGGTTAACTCAATCCAATAGATGGATCCAATATTATCTAATAGAAGGAGATAGTACTACTAGTCCAGTAGATATATTGATAACAAATCGATGGTTGGTGAATCATTAGTTCAATCCTTATTGATAGTATAAAAGTTCCCAGTTCAGACTATTTAGATACGGAAGACTGGATCATGAATGCTCAATCAAAACATACTGGTAGATTTGTATAGTAGTGGTAACGCTACATGTATTAATATTGTTGCATGCAAGAAAAGGGCATGGGTACTTGGGAAAATTTGCTGTGGCTGTACATTACCATCTACACCAGTAGCTGCGCTGCTTGAGAGTGCTGTGATCCTCAAAGCTTGTGAGCCAATAGGTCCATGTCACGTCTGAAGTGCACGTCTGAAGACTGCAGGGAGAAGCAGTCAATGCTAAGAAGGTGGCTCCGAATTGGTTTGGCTGTGGCGATCCGGCAGATCAGGGATTCCTGTAGCTGTATAGTATCTGTATAGTATCCGTCGCCCCGATCATAAGCTCCCTGTTGTCATAGACCGCCTTACACTCTCCTCCGTGCCCGTGACGCCCGTAGACTGGGCAGCGTTGTGACATCAACGCGTTTCGCCGTGGTTCACTGACGTAGCTTCATCTTGGACGTTCATTGGTCAGTTAACCACACACCCTTCTTATAGTGTGTTTTGCTGGTGGTCACCGCCAATGAGAAATCTTTAACAGAATTCGAAGGGACATGGTCCAATCAGTGTGACTAGTTTGTCCATACGGCCTATCAGTGAGTATAGCCATTGTTGTTGTGTTAACTCATAAACCAGCTAGATCGTTAGTAATTAGAATATGTCCTAGCACATAGTGTAGGCCTCTATACTATAAATATAGGGACTCAGGGAAGGACATGGCAAGTGTAAGTGAAAAGGATAGACAGGAGTGGAATATACAAACACCCCAAGAGTAGTTAGTAATGCATAATAGGATAATAGGATAGGGGACTGACAGTGCAGCATGCAGATTGGTGACATATACAAATTGACACACCAATAAGTACTTATACTTTAGATAGTATCTGTTCTACAGGAGTGTATTTGCTCATGAATTGAACAAGAAAAGGTCACGTATGACATTAACAACATGCCCATTGGTCCACCCTTTAGCGGGTGATCTTTTTCAGAATAGCTTTAGTGTGTCGATGTTAGTATCCACAGGCAACAGGGAGACACTTTTAACAACATGTATGCTGGAGCTAATTGTGTACAGAAAACACATGGCTAAACTGGCTCACAGATAGACTATAGGTCAGTGATGGCAAACCTTGGCACCCAAGATGTTTTGGAACTTCATTTCCCACAATGCTCAACTAGACTGCAGAGTGCATGAGCATCATGGGAAATGTAGTTCCAAAACATCTGGGGTGCCAAGGTTCGCCATCACTGCTATAGGTACTGTTATGGGTGGAGCAGAAATAGACACAGGATATTTCTTACTGAATGTTCTGTTATGTCTAGAGCTGACTTTTCATTTACTGCACCAGAGTTCTTGGCAAACAAATTTTATGTGTTTATTAACTGTTACTATACATTGCAAGATTGATGGATAATTCACATTTTAGGTTACATAATTCCAAAAAAAAAAAGATTTTGTTATCCCAAAATCCAGCTGAGAAAATACGGTGTTACTTCTTGTGTTGGTTGTGCTTTATCTACTTTTGATGATAAAGGCAGTTTACTGTCATGCTGTTTAATAGTTTTATGAGTCTTGTGCAGCTGTACTGCCACAGAGCCAGAGTATTACACAACGTTTTCCCATTGGTGGGGTGCTGATCCAGAAAGACGGAGCTCAGTTCCCAGTGACAGGGGAACATTACTCCAACGGCCAGATAGTTTTATTGCATCAGTGCATTCAAAAGACATAAAAGCAGACATCATAAAATCGCTGTCGTGCAACATCGAACATGAAATACAACCACCGTTGACGGCGGCACACTCACGCCTAACACAATCAAGACCATGCACAACGTTCCCTGGGACCCCCGACACTCTACGTTAGACATAAGTCAGTATTTGGATTGGTTGCCTTTCAGCCAATCCATTGGGTGATTGTGTTCACCATGGCCATTCATCTTGTTGGTACAAGATGCCACAAAGTCTTTTAGCAGAACACGTTTATGTAAGTGGGTTTTCCACACTTGACTCACCTCTATCCACCACTCTTGTGGTTATTTCAGTTGTGTATTTTTGGCGTTTATGTCCAAAATGAATTTATTACAATTTATTTATTAATTTATTCTCTTAAAGACTTCTGCTGTGAAATCTCAGTAGTACAGTTCCCATCCCCTCCAACTCAATCAACCCAACCATGGCCTATATGTCATGGTCTCACTGTTAGAATATGCATCAAGAATAAAGCCCCCCCTATAAATTTTATTTTACATTATGAAGTATGCAACAAAGTGAGACCTTGTGGTGGTCAGAAAAAAGCAAATCTCACAAGTGGAGTCTTAAGAGATTTAAGTCAGAGGGTGATCCAGTCTACAATACTCCAGCTATAACTAAAACATTAATTTGGGGTTTGGGTAAACTGACCTATTTGGGGAGGTGGGCGTTAAAAAAAACTGCATAGTGGGAAAATGAGACCTTTAAAACCTTATGAGACAAATTTTGCAACTGCAATTTTAACTTTATTTCGGAATCTATATTATAACATATGCAGATGACAGAACGTGGGTGTGTCCAGTCCTTTACACATTTTTTTTACAAAATGTGTCCAACATTTTTTTAACATTTTTGTGTGGGGACAAGAATGGTAAAACGATATATTTTTTTTATTTTGTAATGTTATTGCTACGAAAAATATTGGGGACAGTTTTAGTTGCCTTACACTGACTTGGTGGACTCTGGTTAAGGACTGACATAAGGCAAGACAGAATCGCAACTGAAACTTCTAACAATCCCTTGTTCTAAAGATCATTCTATATGTTGTAACAACTTTCATTGCCAGGAAAAAAAAAAAGTGGAACTGTGCCAAACGATGACCTAGCGATGCTTCTAGATGAGAAATGACATTGGGAAAAGATAGCACTATCACTAGCCAATGGCTGAAGTTTTTTCAGTTCTAGGGACAGATTTTTCTTGTGGTGCTTATTTAGGAACATTGTTGTGTACTAATTATTTTTTCTAGATGAAGAAACATCGACCTCACTGACGTACAGTATATTACAGTATATGTGGCTCTATATTGGAAAGTGATGCCCCCAACCCACCCAATTACTAGCAGAGATCAGACAAGGATCAGACTGTGTAGGGGCTCCATATGGGGTGATGGCAAGTACAATGAGAAGAGATTTACATTCCCTACCTCCCTTTTTGTATGGAAACAATGGAGGAGTGTGCACTTCTATGGTTTTGTTTGTATAGATCGCAAAAGGTGAGCTTAGTCAAAAATTTTGAGGATGTGCGAATGTTTATCAATTGAGGTGAGCAAATAAAAAAATACAGCCACGTTCTGCTAATTTTTTTTTTTTTTTTTTTTTTATGGTCTTCTAACCAGGCCACTTCTGTTTTGCTCAGCACATGCTCAATAAGAACTTACTAGAATTCCTTACTTGGAAAACACATTACATTATTCAACACATTAGGCCCTGCATTAAGTGGGCTAAAAGGTCCCCTAATTCTTGAAGGCGACCCTTCTTCTGTTGTTCCTTTAGGTGGGATGTAATGCCCAGGAGGTGGCATGCTTTCTCTATCATGTGACCAATGTGATTGTCTCTCACAATGGAAGCCAAGACCGATAGCTGCTGGTGGCAGCTAAGTCAGTGCGCTGGAAGCACACAGCCTCAGGCCACCGTGGATTTATGTGCAGCGGCTGAACCCCCAATTTTTCTTACTGTTACTCAATCAGCAATAGGTTAATCATTAGAAAAGAAGCTCCACTGGCTCTACCTCCAACTGACCAGCCTAGACAGCATGCTCCCTAGGTAGGAAATTACCCAATAAGATGCCCAAGGGACCCCCATTGAAAGGGAACCAATCAAATCACCTAGTGGTTTGAACAAAGACTCATACATAACTAGATAACCACAAATCTGCTTGTTCTGCGTCAGATCAATGAGCCAATTTACTCATCTTCATGGTCATTGAGACATCTGTCTGTCTAGGCAGCAAGGCTAATTATCCATGACCTGTGAACAGTTGAGCTGTTGCCATTTTTCACCACCATGGGAATGCAGATTGAATCCAAGCATGTGACTCTTAAAAATTGGAAAATAAGCCTGTAGAACTAGGGCACTGGCTCCTGACATCACCAAGAGGCACACATAGTTTTCAGTATAAACCATGCTGCAGAAGACTGTTAGAGACAGAAGACAAGTAACAAAGATGATAGACATGCTTTAGGAGTGATTGGGCACTGAGAGCATGTTGCAGGAAGTAGTCAGAGACTGGTGACAAGTTATATGAGACTTGCTAGAGATCACTGCAGTTATAGGTTCTTTACAGATCAATGTAATTTTGGGCCGCAGTTTGGTAACCAGAGGACCATTCTTTGCTGTGGCATTCATGACAAATATTGGTTCCCATACAATGCTTGATCTGGGTTAGATCAATGAGCCAATTTACTCATCTTTATGGTCATCTGTCTGTCTAAGCAGCAAGGCTAATGAACCATGACCTGTGAACAGTCGAGCTGCAATACCATTTTTTTACCACCATGGGAATACAGATGAAATCTAAGCATATGATTCTTAAAACTTGGAAAATAAGCCTGTAGGACTAGGGCACAGGTGGTTAAATTAAGTGGAACAGGGGGTCTTAAATATGGCTCCTGACATCACCAAGGGGCCACGCATAATTTTCAGTATAAACCATGCTACAGAAGACTGTTAGAGACAGCAGACATGTAACAAAGATGGTTTGAGACTGTGAACATACTACAGGTGTGATTGGACACTGAGGGCATGTGGTAGGAAGCAGTCAGAGACTAGGGACAAGTTATATGAGACTTGCTAGAAATAACTGCAGTTATAGGTTCCTTACAGATCAATGTTCCCCTAGCCCTTCTCAATTTTGGGCTGCAGTTTGTTAACCAGGACTAGGGGGGCCACTCTTTGCTGTGTCGTCTATGACAAATATTGGTTTCCTTTCAATGACAAGAGACAGGCCCTCACAAAGCGCTGTATTAATCAAATCTGCAGGAAATATATTGCAATGATGCAGATTATCCAAACTCCAAATTTAACCCTCCAACAAGAGAAAGAAAAATATTATCTTCATTCACTGCTGGCATATGCAAAGCAAACTATCACATACATGCTTTTAACACAGATGCATTCCTGCATTCCTTATAAATAAACATCCAAGGCACAAAACTGACACTGAACAAAAACATAAAAATGATATATATATATATATATATATATATATACTAAAAAAAAAAAAAAAAAAAAAAGTTGCCCCATGCAAGGCATTCGTCCATTCCCTTATAACCTCAGCTGGTTTTTGTCAGCGGCTTGCTGGAGGTGTCTCGGATCAAACGTTCTGAAGAGTCTGTAAAAAAAAGTCTGTAAAAAGCTGGTTTTTTTGGACATGGTGTTTTTGCATTAAAAATACTACATTCATTTTCTAAAGAATCTAGTCGGCAGCCAAAAAATATTTTAAAAAAAGTTCACTAAAATTCTGTACATCAGCAAGTTCCACAGAAAACCCAGGGACGGAAAGACAGAATTTTGGCACTTTCGTAAAACGCGGTTCTAAATTTAGCGGGCTCATTTCACAGTTGCCCTTCAGTATCCAGTATCTGCACAGTACAAAAAGCAAGTCTGCAAAGGAAAAAGGAGAGTTCGCTGTGTGAATGTCAAAGAGTAAAAAGATTCCCCACCCCCAAAAAATCTGCAGTGGATCTCAGTGAGGTTTCCGATTGGAAGATGCTGTGTCACATTGTTCTAACTGAACTCGTAAAATTCCTGTCTTGTGAAGTAACCAGAGCTGTAGGAATTCTTCAGGCATGGAGTGGAACCCCGTCATAGGAGGCACGTCATCGTAGTAATGGTGGCTAATGGGCCTCCCTTTCAGGTCGTTTTGAAAGGGCCAGAATCCGTAAACGGTCACTTCCTCACACAGGCTTAAGGCAGCGCTGACCATGAAAAGGCCTGTAGACAAACGCTTAGAGTGAACACCCTTAGATTTCCAGAACTTTCCAACATTACGCAGGAAGTTGGGGTTGGCGAAGAGAACAGTCTGGTTGGTGCTGAAGTCGGCCAAGGTGTAGTACACACGAAGCGAGGGATCCGTTCCATGTTTCATGGAGAAGGCTGGCATGTAGACGTAGCTGGACTTGTATACCTTCACACTTTCCACAAATGATTTCCTCGACCACAACAAGTTCTGGAATCTGAAAAAAGACAAATTATTAATACACCCTCATTATACTGATCATGGACTTTCTAGAAGTAGATGCAGATGGATAGAGATAGACATTTGTTTGTCTGGCTGGTAAGGCTAATGCATCATGACCTGTAAAAAGTCAAGCTGCAATACTATTTTTCACCACCATGGCAGTGCAGATAAAATCTGAGTATACAAACAAATGGCAACCAATCCAATCTATAACGGGTCTTTACAGCAAGGAGCACATGGAAGGGTGATGCATGTAAAAAAACAAACAAATATTCCCAGCTCTTTTACCAGCTAGAGTGTCCATAGCTGGAGCACATATATGATAATGAATAGATTAAGGGCAGGTATGCCTGGAGGGAGCCCATCCGTCTTTAAATGTACAGTAACAAACTGGACACCCAGCAATATCACAATGGCAGCAAAGGTATCCAGTGCCCACCCCCCCCCCACACACACACACACACCAATTCACCAACTATACAAACAAATAGAACCCCCCCCAACCTAACTGGCCTTTACAGCAAGGATCACATGGAAGGGTGATGCATGTAAAAAAAAACCCCAAAGATTTCCAGCTCACTTACCAGCCAGCCTGCAACAACCTGAATTGACCCTGTCTAACAGTTGATGTTAAAAACAAGGGGTTTAGTTTGCACACATTTGCAAATACATGCATGAACTGCAGAGGCCACATCATGGCACCCCAGTGCACTGCAGTCCTAACTCTAAAAATTCAAAGTCCCCAAAGTTGGAGAACTTATAGTAATGGATAGATTACGGGCAGGTAGCCCACTCCTCCTTAAAGTTACAGGGATGCATTGGACACCCAGCAATACCACAATGGCAGCAAAGGTATCCGTGCACAAATTTGTGCAAAGTAAACCCTTAGTTTTTAAAATGAACTGTTAGACAGGGTAATTCAATTTTTTGCAGGCTGGCTGGAAAGTGAGGTGGGAATTTTTGTTTTGCTTATTTTCAGATAAAATCTGAGCCTGTGAATCTTTAGCGAAAATGTAATGTTGATATTTTCGGGGTGGGGGGCAGCCCTGTCAAATAGGCTGTACAGAGCCTAACAGTTGCCCTGGATAGAAAGATAGATTAGATAGATAGAATAGATAGATAGATAGAATAGATAGATAGATAGAATAGATAGATAGATAGATAGAATAGATAGATAGATAGATAGATAGATAGATAGATAGATAGATAGATAGATAGATAGATAGATAGATAGATAGATAGATAGATAGATAGATAGATAGATAGATATTATTTTTCTGTATTCTCACACTGGCTTAATGTACACTGCTGCTGGTAAACGAACATTTAGGAGCAGTTGGGCATTTTTTTCAGCTGCCCCTGAACTCTCCTCTATGTTATCTTATCAGTACATGTACACAGGGTTGTTTATAGTTGTTTCTAGGCAGTTGAGTTTAGAAGCATTTTTTTGGAAAGCATAAAAATGCGTTCAGGACGAATGTTCAGATGCATTTAAAATGCCAAACGCCTGTAACAGCTTGTAAACAGGGTAACTCGCGCTAAGCCGCATTTTGTTTACAGGCGTTTTACATTTTTTACTATATGAAAAAAAAAATGCTTCTAAACGCAAATGCGGCATGTCAACCTGGAAAAACAGACATTTTTAAACGTCGGTTACTATCTGTCAAGTTATATCATTCAGGAGAGGTTGTAAAATGTCCCGTGTACATTAATCCTTAAACCCATGTTACGCTATGTTATTTTTCAGCACCGCTTGGTGTCAGTTGCTCATGATAAATGTATACAATGTTTATCTGTTCTGTCCTTGCTATGACCCCTCTATTCACTCCCAGAGATCTGGAGAGAATTGTGAGAAGATGCTTCAGCACTGTGCTCTCCCTCCATCAGTCATCCTGATGTGAGAGTTTGCTTGTGGTTGATATTAAAGCAGGGGTGTCCAAACTTTTTTCAAAGAGGGCCAGATTTGATGAAGTGAACATGCGTGAGGGCCGACCATTTTTCCTGATATTCTTTGAACCATTAAAATTCGGTCTAAGTGTGTTCATTCAAGCATTAATACACTTCCCAACAAGAATTCTCTTGCCTTTGTGGCTGTGTGTGAGTAAAGAGATGAGCTTGGGCGTGATATTTATTGGCACATAACATGCACCTTCACTTTAAGAGGGAAGTTTCAGGAAAAAAACTTAAATTTTAAATAAAGGACTGTGAAACAAAATAAGGGTCAGTGCCCATCTGCAGCCTCACAAGTGCCATGAATGCAGTCCCACCATTGCCCTGAATGCAGCACCCCCATTGCCATCAGTGCAGCACTCCCATTGCCATGAATACAGCACCCCCATTGCCATGAATGTAGCACCCACCATTGCCAGGAATGCAGCACCCACCATTGCCAGGAATGCAGCACCCACCATTGCCAGGAATGCAGCACCCAACATTGCCAGGAATGCAGCACCCAACATTGCCATGAATACAGCACGCCCATTGCCAGGAATACAACACCCCCATTGCCAGGAATGCAGACTCACCATTGCCATCAGTGCAGCCTGATTGATGCCCACCCATCTGCAGCCTTGGATGGGACAGGGTGGGGGCGGAATGAGCGCCAAAAGATTACATACAGGAAGAACTCTGTTTTCTCGGTGGACTCTTTAATACAAAGTCCTGCCTCGTTTGAAAGACAGAACAGTCGTCCATTGGTAGCTCAGGAGACAGACTTCCTATTACAAAGGCTGCCATGTAGACAGGTAATATATATTTTGTGGCCCGGGCGCTGGGAGATTGTTGGGGGCCACAAAAAATATATATGTCCAAATAACCAGGCAAAACCGGAACGCAGGCCGCGATTGGCCTGCGGGCTGGACTTTGGACATGCCTGTCTTAAAGTAACGGTGAAGAACAAAGAAGCATTATGCAACAGGGTTGATTTACAAAACTGCAGAGTGCAAAATCTGGTGCAGCTGTCCCTGATAGTCACTCAGCTTCTAACTTCAGCTTGTTCAATTAAGCTGACAATAAAACCTTGGCGCTATGCAGAGCTGCACCAGATTTTGCACTCTCCAGTTTTGGTAAATCATCCCCAATATCTGCATGGGTTTCTTCTCATCCTTCCCCTTCTCAACCTCGTCTCCTCTCACTAATAATTTAATCTTCTTTCAGATCATGCACAAATGGAGAGATATGGGATTCCCACCTAAGTTCATTAACTAGTAGTACTCACCGATTAGTATTGGAGGGTGTAATAAATATTAATACTGAACCAAGAGAAAAAATAAAGAGATGTATACACACCCTAAAGAGTTAACTACAGTATAATTTATTGCTTAAAAAGAGCAAGGTACAAAAAATCACAGCAAGCAAGTACTTCCTGCTTCTTCCCTATATATAGAACAGGGAGGAAGTACAAAAACTTCCCCAATGTTCTATATTACCCTACATTAATAGAAACAGATACCCCACTGCAAAACTATCTCCCAAATAAGGGGAAAATCCTCCAAGCTGTAAACAAATGAATAGCATAAAATTCATAAAGGGTGCAGTGTGTCTCCAAAAATACAGGTATAAAACACACTGTTCCACAATGGAATGATGCACAATCAACACTATTCAGATATACTCATGTATTTCATATATATTGTTAGTCGGTCCATCACATGGGGCTACATCAAAGGCATGAATTATATAGTTGCTATGAAAGAGAAAAAATAGTTGCTATAGTTGCTATGAAAGAGAAAAAAGAGAAAAAAAGTCCAAGAGATATATATGGTAAAAAACTCTTTCATGGGTAGATGTATTAATCCTCCAAAAAGCAATAAGTCCCCATAGTTCTCATCCTGATGTATAAAGTGCAATAATAAACACAGAGATATGTATCCACGTACCGGGGAGATGGTATGAGTCCCTAGATGCTGAAATTACAACCGATATTTTACCTTTTTCCAAAGCCACAGATATATTCACAGGTGAGTTCAATATGACCACATGCTATGTTTCCCGCAACATGCAGGTAAACTCCCATAGGCGGTTGATACAATGATGTGATAATTCAATGATGGTTACTCACAGATCCAGCTGGTGGCACAGAGTTCTCCACTAGTCCTATGTGGAGATCAATCTGTCAGTGTATGCAATGCATACAATTCCTCAGCAGGAAATTTTTCTGTGGATCTTCAATTTGTGCAGTATTTCAATACCATCAAGAGCAGGTTGATAAAAGCCCAATGGACAATGAAATCAAAGTCCAGGATTCTGGTACATAGGATACACCCCCGGCAAGTTATTCAGAATAGTTGCTTCAGATAGTGCATCATTTGCTTTAAAAAAAAAAAACAGCTTTCGCATGAAAGCAGGGTGTAGGCGGGGGTTGGTATAAGACAGGGGTGCTATCCCAGCGTAGTTTACATGTTTCGTTCCTCTGATACCGGAACTTCGTCAGAACTAAGGGATGGTCAGCTGTCCCTTGCTTAAATCTAGGGCCTTACCCCACCTTTAATTACTTAAAAATCAAACACAGGTGCCACCCACCCATTATTTCTAATAATCAATATATTAAATCCACAAGTGCTCAAAACTTTAAAAAGTGTGTGTGATGTGTTACCCCGCACGTCTACATTAATCTTTTCATATATTGATTCCCATACACAGAAATATGCAGTTACAATAAACTATTCCAAAGTGATATTCACCTCAGACAAACACATTGATTGATTGTTTTGGGCTACAAGACTATCCGCCCTGTTATCACTAACAAAACATTGCTTCGCCTGTGCTCATATTGATACATTGTCATATAGCAATGCTCATTGTATCACAGTCATCACTGCTTGTTGCTACATTTTCTATGTTGCGATAAGCACACTGGAAACAGATCATTCCTACATCAAATAGATATTCCTATGGGTTAATATCATATATATATATATATATATATATATATATATATATATATATATATATATATGTGTGTGTGTAAATGAATCAATATATTTGCATATCAATGTTCTACCGTATATAGAGCGGGCTTCAATACTAGAGACCAACGGGTGTCCAGTATTGGAAAAAGGAACAATATTGTCATCTATTAGATACATTGAGTTCAATCATCCTGTCATTTTACCATCACTGTACGAACTCACATTTGGAACACCTTAGTATACTCGTGTCTATCTACAAGTACTCCTCGTCCATTTATTGATATGCATCATACCTAGGGAAAATACAGTATTCTGATGTGCGGGGTGTATTTGCAAACTAAGCCCCCATGCACCAGACAATTCCCACTGATTGTATGCGATGGGTCAGGAACCTTCATTGTCCATCCACGTCAATCCACATTCAATCAATTTGTAAAGAACCATGCATTTCAGACCATCAGGTTTAGCTCCATGGCTGTCTCTAAAGGGGATTTCCACAGGTGATGTGTCATCCTCAGTAATTATACTGGAGATGTTGTTCACTCACCCTTCTGTGAAATTCTCTGATGGTTTTTCCTATGTAAATTTTTCCACACGGACAAGTAATCTGGTATATGACATAGGTGGTTGAACAATTTGCAAATGATTTTAGCCTATATGTTATTCTACCAGTGGAATCCCTAAATGTATTTATCCTCATAACAAATCTACTTACAGAGCAATGTCCACAGGGGTACATCCCCTCCACTTGTGGAGCAAAGGGCAAAAGAGATTGATTTGTTATTATTGTTTTTGTCTTGCGAGTGTACTCGCTATGAACAAGTGCGTCACCTAGTGTAGGTGCGCGTTTCGCTATCATGTTGTATCATGTTCTTTCAGATCACTTTGTATTTTGCACATTGCTGTCACTAGCTGGTAATACTATTGCACTTAGTAGCTCTTGTCTAGCTGGCAGGGATCCCTAATCCGAATCCCAGGTTCATAAATAACAGCAGGAGGAACAGCTCCAGAGTTTTGGAAGAATAATTGGACAGAGAGTGGATACCTGAGCATTACAGAATGTGCCTTGGCCAATGACAATTGTATTGATGGGAGAAAGAGGAGGCTAAAGAATAACATGTACATTCCTTGTCTGTATCTGGCCATCAGAAGATAAAATAGAAGAACCTTCCAATCATGAGCTATGAGCACGAACACACCTGCCTCCCTGACACTTTGTGATCCTCCGTTAATTCATACAATGACCGCATGAAGTCAGTATGTGGATAATAGCTTTATAGGCTTCCTTTATTTCAAATTTTAGATGTGGGAAGGTTTGGCTTTATTGCACTATAATGAGCACATCCAACAGCAGAAATCCTTTAATCCCCCCTCTACCAAACACAACCTGTCTGGCTTTAAACAATAGTCTCTTTGCAGTCTCTAATAATATGAAACACCCACAATGTGCCTGCTAGCTAGAGACCATGCGATCTAGGCTGCTTAGGCTATAGGTCACAGACATAGCCATGTGCACGGGGTGTGCCGGGTGTGCCTGGGCACACCCTAATCCCCCCTGTGCCAGCCAGGGCTTTTGTTCTGGTGAAACTGCTTGGTTTGCTAATAGACACTCACTGGCAGTGACAGATCTGCCAGTGAGACAATTTTGATATTTTGGTATGTATACTCCTAGACTCACCCTATGAGAACTGCAGCCACAGAGTAAGCCGACAGCTGGCCACATTTCCCGATGCTCCCTCTATAGTTCCGGCAGCAGATCTCTTACTGGAGGCGATGGAGTGATACAGCTGCACTCCGCCTGCCCTCCAGTACCTCTTCTGCTGTCATAGGATCGGAGGTAAGTAACATCTAGTGGGGAGCATGGCTGAATCTAAGAGGGTAGATTTCACTTAATTTACAATGCTCTTGCCAGCAGAAATCTCCCTTCCTCCCCCCTCCACACTGCACGAACAGGAGAGGAGAGAGGGCTCGATCCTCTCTGGCTCCTCCAGCCCCCATCCCCTGTGTCTGCCCCGCCCACACTGCAATCCTTGTGTGCAGCCTGTGTCTGAGAAAGGAGATATGTGGGCGGCAGAGTTTATGTACAGCAGCTGGCAGATCCATGGGGGCTGCTACACTGATTCTCCTGTGTGATCCTACAGATACCAGCCAGGTGAGTGAGCAGTCCCTCATCTCCCTCTCCTCTCTCCCCCTAAAAACACTCAGCACAATATAACATCATAATATCTAGGTCAATCAACCTCCCCTCCCCGAGGTACACTCCCCTCAGCTATTCAGCCGACATCACGAACCATATAAAGCATACATATGAATTCAATCAGAAACTGTGCCTGCAGAAGCCATCCAGCCCCCTCCCCATACCTTATCAAATTTGGCAAGGGCCCCTCTATTCAAATACGTGACTTTGTAAAGCGGAACCACTTTGTTAACCAGTGATTTCCAGGATACCAAAGTTGGAGCATGTGACCTCTTCCATGACAGAATAATCAGTTTCTTGGCGTAGAACAATAAGATAGTGAGAAGAGTGCGTATAGCCCTAGTGGTAGCCAAAGGTTCAACTATGTGTAACAAGCATACCTCAACCGAAAAGGGTATTGAGATGGAGGTGACTGACCTAATGCATGTCGCAATTTCTTGCCAAAGGGGCTTGTTAGGACATTCCCAAAAGATGTGCATAAAATGTGCAAGAAGTGCGGAGCATACCCAGCACAGGGAAGGATGGCCGCTAAACATCCTGGCTAGCCTAGCAGGAGTAAGGTAGATTCTGTGTAAAAATGTGTGATCGATCAAACGGTCTCTAGCTGATACTATGCACTTAAAGGGAGCCTCCCAAATGTCATCCCAATGGTCCTGGTCTAGTCCAGGAGCTGCGGCCTCCCAGGCTAGTCTGCAAGGTTCCATCAATTGAACTGTCTCTGAAAGAGGTCCTTGTATAGAATGGATACTGGTTTGGATAATGAGTCACTGCGTGTCAGTAGTTCTAGGTCACTGGGCTTCAAGATCAAGAGGGTCCTTTCCAAATTGAGAGCAAAAAGCGTGTCTCAGTTGGATATACCTAAAAAATTGTGAGTTTGGCAATCCGTAACGCTCTCTAACATCATTAAAGGTCATTAGGACACCATTAGACACTATGGGGGTTATTTACGAAAGGCAAATCCACTTTGCACTGCAAGTGCACTTGAAAGTGCAGTATCTCTGAATCTAAGGGGTAGATCTGAAATGAGTGGAAGCTCTGCTGATTTTATCATCCAGTCATGAGCAAGCTAAAATGCTGTTTTTTTATTTTCCTTGCATGTCCCCCTCGGATCTACAGCGCATTTACTTCCAAGTGCACTTGCAGTGCAAAGTGTATTTTCCTTTAGTAAATAACCCCCTATATGTTGTAGAGTCTTTATATCATATTTGGTCCAAAATACCGGATCGGGATAGTCAAAAAAATGGGTTAAGTTTGGATTTCTCCACAGTGGTAAGCTGGGAGATAGCTGCCCAGGACTAGTTGGCCTAAACCCTTGCACCATAGACAATGCCTTTATAACCGACCGCATAGAAGAAGTAAGAGGGTAAGGGGTTTTCAAACCTCTGTACACTAAGTGAGAGAGGGCCTCATATGATCCCACACAGGCAGCCTCCTAGGATATAGAGGCATTATCCCAGGGAGCTGTCAGCCAGCGGTGAGCAACTGTCAACTGGCCAGCCAGGAAATATTTAAAGAAATTAGGGACCGCTAGGCCCCCTTCTCCCCATGGCTGCTGTAGTATGGATAATTTAAGATAAGGAGTCCCTCCGTGCCATAAAAAGGACAGGAGTACACTGTCTATTGATTTAAAAATTGATTTAGGGATCCATACCGGGGAGTTTTTAAGGACATACAAAAATAGGGGCAAAATGTTCATCTTAGTCAAATTTATCTTACTAATGAGCGACAGTGGAAGATTTTTCCAGGTATTTCACTTCCGGTTTTAAATAGCAAGTAGCGGGGAAATGTTAAGGCCAATGTAGTCTGCCACTGAGTTTGTTATTACTAATCCCAAATATTTAATTTGTGTAATCCACTGAAGGGGAATAGTAGGGGTAGCTGGTCCAGGCATGGGATGTGATCGAAAGGAAGGATTTTAAATTTGGACCAATTAACCTTGGGACCAGAGACCACTGAAAACCTGTCCAAAAACGAGAGTGCCGCCTATAGGGAGAGTCCTGTGTCCCTAATAAAAAGTACCAGGTCATCCGCCTAGAGGGCCGTTGTCTCAACCAGATTACCCACACCAGTCCCCTGTATTTGGGGGGGGTGAGCATAACGCTAAAGCCAGAGGCTCCATAACCAGCATGAATAGCCCTGGTGAAAGGGGGCACCCCTGCCTGGTGCCTCTGGACACTGGAAAGATGTCTGATACTCTGCGATTTACATGGAGAGCAGCCACCGGATGCTCGTATAGTAGTGAAATCTACTTAAGGAACGTAGGGCTGAACCCCATGCTTTGCAATACCTGCATCATATACGTCCAATCAATGGAGTCAAAGGCCTTTTCCAGGTTGAAAAACACCAGAGCCCCCCTGATACCTCAGGAGCTAACTGAGTATGTGTATACACCCTTCGGAGGTTAATGTCTGTGGCCTTTTTTGGCATGAACCCAGTCTGATCTGGAGCTATCAGGTGGAGTTGGAGCTATCAGGTGGAGTAATGCGTTGGTCAACCTATTGGCAATGATTTTGGTGAGTATTTTCAGGTCCATGTTGAGTAATGCTATGGGTCGGTAGGAGGAACAGTATAGAGGGTCTTTATCTGGCTTGGGCAGCAACACAACCTGAGCTTCATAAAAGGATGCTGGTAGAGTCCCTGAGTCAAAACATTTCCCATATAGCTGCAGGAGCCTAGGGGATAAATGGTCTAGGTATTGTTATACCATTCGGCAGGGATCCCATCCGGGCCCAGTGATTTGTTACTGTGAAAGGAGGCAAGCCCGCTTCAGTCGCCAGCTCTTTTTCGGTAAAAAGGTCATCCAGGCTTGCTACAGCCTCATCAGGTAATACCGGGATTTGAAGGGAATCCTGCAGGTCCGTTAAGAGCTGTGTCTCATACGTAGGATTTGGTGAGTATAACCTAAAATAATAGGTCACAAACGCCTGCAGAATACCCTCACTATCCTTCACTAGAGTACCTTCTGGGGAGTAAATGCAAGGGACCACCATGTTAGCACGATTGTCAGCTGTCAGGAAGGCCATCAGTTTCCCAGTTTAGTCACCTTTCTCAAACCATTCTTCTGCCCGACCCTTAAAAAAAACTCTGTGTGAGGTTCTGGAAATGCACCAACAGTGCCCTCCTTGCCATCTGCAGCTCAGTTAAGGAAGTGGGAGAAGGTGAGGCAGCATGGGTTTGGGCACAGCTCAGTTCATGAGCCTGAAGCTCCTCAGATTTAGAATTTTGTTCCACCCTGGCTGCTTTAATAGCCGACACATAGACCCCCCTGTGCCGATGCCTTGAAGGCATCCCATACGACTGGTAGAGCTGCAGTGCCCTCGTTGAGCTCCCAGAACGCCTTAAAATGAGGAGACACTGTGGACTCCACCGAGGGCTCCGCCGCCCAACCCGCATGCACCGCCAAACACCCCTGTATCTCCCAGGCACCAGATCCAGCATGACCTGTAGAGGGGTGTGGTCAGAGATTCCACCCACTAAATAACAGACATCCGTAACCAGGGGCAACAGAACAGAGTTGGCAAAGGTTAAATCAATGCAGGAAGAGGAAGCTGTTACATGGGATAGATAGGAATAACCCCGCTCCATGGGGTGTTTCCAATGCCATAATTCCACCAACGCCGCTAAGTCAGCCCAGTGCTGGAGGTCAAGGTTTTGTACCCGGGTTGGGTTAGAGGTGTCTAGAACATAGTCTAAAATGTTATTGAGGTCACCAGCCACAAACAGCTTCAATGGACCAAAGGTGGCGACTTTCTCCAAAACAGTGAACAAAACCTCATTTCGGAAGGGGGGTGGGACATAGATATTTACTATTGCCAGCATCTGGGACTCTATTTGCAGAACCACAATTGCAAAGCGACCTTGGGGATCCGTGAACACATGTTCAATTGTACAGGACAGTTTTTTATGTATTAAAATGGCAACACCCCTAGCATATGAAGAATGGGTACAGTTCTCTGCATCCAGTTCCTGGTAAGGGAGAGTGTTTTACTACCCATCAAATTGTAGTCTCTTGTAGGAGAACTATATGTGGATTCTGGGATTTGAGATGTTGAAGAACTAGAGATCTCTTAAACTTTGAGTTTAGCCCATGAACATTTCATGAGAGAATTTTGATATTACTCATACAGCAATAACCTATGTTAGTGAGACAGGATGTGTGTGACTAGAGGGGAAGCTAGGGGGTAGGAGCCTGGATACAGGGAACCACATCCCACCAGACAGCAATGTAACATCAGTACAGATTGTGCAAAGCAAATGGAAGGCCCATAGACAGACCAGGGATGGTTAAACCCATTGGTCTGAACTTTTGGGGCAAACATAAAAAAGAAAAAACAAACAGAGTAGAAAAAAATAAAAATAAATAGGCTATAATCTCAACGCCCTGTTTACTCCAGCGGAACAAACCAAAAAAAAACAGTTAAAGTTCCGGAGAAACTTCAGTCCCAAAACTAGAAAAAACAGCAGCAGACTGCTGCCAGGGGATCATCTACTTGTAGAGGGACGGAGGAGATAATAAACGGACATGCAATCCCGAGCTTTCCAATAAGAATCTCTTGCAGACAATTTGAAGAGGAGAACAACTTCAGAAGCAAGGAACATGTGGAGCAACTCTCAGCACCATCTTGGAACAGGGTGAGTAGAAGTGCTCACGGTTGTGGGCACATAACCAGGGGGGCCAGGCACCCCACGGCTGTTAGGCAATAGAATCCAGCCAGTCAGCAGCCTCCGCAGGTGATTCTAAGAACGTAGCAGAACCATGGTGTATGACTTTCAGGCGACTAGGATACAGCGTGTTATATATCAGGCTTTTCTCTAGACATCTGCGAACATCCCTGAAAGAGCACCTTTTCTTTTGTAGATCAGGGGAGAAATCAGGGCACAGATGGATTACTGCATTTTCATGTCGCAATTCAGGGTGTTTATGGGCCTCCCCTAGTATCTGATTTATGTCTCTGAAGTTAAGCAGATGGACCAAGAAGGCACGCGGCATCAAACCAGCAGGTCTCGGGCCAGTAGGCACACTATGCGCCCGTTCGACTGTATACATAGGAAACAGTTGTTGCAAGCCCAAAAGTTGCTTGAAGAAGGCCTCAGCAAACACTGCAGGGTTAGAGCCTTCTGCATCCTCCGGGAGCCCGACCACCCGTACATTGTTGTGTCTGAGGCGATTCTCAGCATCCTCTGAGGGAGCCATGAGGACTTTAACCTTTTGTGGCATATCAGCCAGTGTTTGGACAGTGGAGGCTGGGGTATCCTCCACTGCCAAGATGCGATGCTTTGCATCTGTAAGGCAGCCTCTAAACCTGTCCATATCCTGCCGTATAAGCCCACATTTTAATGCCACCTTCTCTATCTTCCCCTCCATGGAGGACTTACTTTCTGCGATGGCCATCAGGATTGCAGCAGTGGACTGGTCTGTTTTGGGCTCCAGGGTTGTGGAGGGTGAATCGCCATCTGGATCGGAAGTCAGGGCCGCCGCCATCCAGGCGTCCGCCTGCACTGCCACTGAAGCTGGAGAGGAGGAAGGGACAGACAAGATGGCCACCACACGAGTTATCGGAGGCGCGGGCCGGGAGCTGTGGGAGGCTGATTTCTTGCTGGATTTACGCTTACTGTCATGGGAAGAACCGGAGCAGCCCCCCAAGCGGTATGAAGATGTTTGCTGAGCAGGATGGCTATGGAAAGCCCAGGATTCGGACGGATTATCCGGACGGATGGCGGGAGCTACAGCAGGGCACGTCTCGTCGCTCTCATATCCCGGTCACGCCCCCACGAAAAATGATTTTGTATTTAATTTTATATGCTCTGCAACATAAATGTTTTGCTTTTCAGTGATTATCCTGAATGCACCGCTGTGTGTCTCCTTGTAGCACTGGGTGGGTGCCTCTTTTCCATTCGGCTTCCCGGAATGGTGGGGAAACATAAACACTTTCATGATTCTCCTCAGTTTATGTTCCCACAGTTGAGCCTCCCCTTTTGGCCACTGGAGGGAGCATTTTTCGTGTAAGCGGCGTCCCTTGATCACCACTGGATGGTCAGTGACGTCATGCGCAGGCGTGAGCGAGCTACATCGGAGGTGACGGCGAATGTCGGGGCTCAAGGCCTTCCGGAATGCCAAGGGGGCCGCGCGAATGTTGCAATCATGACAGCGGGGACTGCAGGGGAAGGGATGTGCAGGAAGTGAACACCTGCAACTAATCGGCACAAAATTTGGATACGATTCAAACTTGCAGCTTCCAGTGGATCTTGAGGTGATCGCTGGAATGCTGCTAACATATACAGGAAGGTTGGAGTACCAAGTAAGCGCTGCTGTTGGACATACCAGACTGGCCGATATTTGTACTATACTGAATATGTTATTCACTTACATTTTTTATCATTTAGGCTTTTTATAAATCAATTAATATATTGATATTACAATTTAATATAGATATGGCTTCATCTACAACACTTTGAACATCCGTTTTAGTGTCATACATCCTTGTTTGTCTGGCACTTCATATCTCACCTTTGGTCACCCAATATGGGGTTCTTTTCATCAGCAAAGGTAACAAGTGTTCACTATTATGTTTTTGTACACGTTTTTGCACCTTCAGTATTATCGATTTTCACACACCAGCTCCTCAGTGTCACTTATCACATCAGATTACAGTCCTATATTTTCCCAATTTTATTACTTTTTTCATTCTCACACACGCCACCTCATTTCATAGCATATTCACCATAATAATTTCACTAATTAGGTCACAACACACAGCACACTTATTTTTCACCTCATCACACTAATGGCAATACAATTTATTTCATTAATAAACCAGCAACAAATAAATGAACAAATGATAAAATTAAATAAATTAATAATATCCATCTATATAATTTTAGTACTTGACTGAGTATCTACTAGTCTGGTGTCGCAAAGCAGTACTGAACCGTCACAGAATAACTGCTGTTTACTCATTGAGATTTTTGAATACCAAATTGCAGGTGCCTTGTCTCCCCTTTTCCTCCTAAGGTCCAAGAGCGTGGCTCCTTGTAAGCCCTGTGGACTATGGACTCCTCTGGAGGGTGCAGAGGGGACATGCGGAGATCTCACTGAACGCAACCGTTTTTAGAAATTCTGGTTGTGTGATACATTCTCACCTTTCCATCATCTGAATGGTAAATATATCACCACACATATGGAGATGTATTTTTGCACAATATTAAATGTCCAATAATGCTTTGTATACTGCAAAATGTCAATAATGTTGTCTAAATAAGATTTTTTTCTTGATATATTTCCCTAGAATAATAAATCCCCCTGAAGAAGACCACGAATGAAAGAGTCGAAATGCATTGGGGTATTCATGTGGTTAGCAGTGTTGTAATGTATTTTGCAAACCATGGTCTCCTTGGCGCATTGTTTGCCATGAGTGATGGTTCATGCTGTTGTTTATGTGTCGCTAACCAGAGCCTATATTTTAAACTCATTGTACATTTAAATTTATTTTTTGACTTAATAAAAGATTTTAACTAATTATCGCTTTATAAATATCCTGCTGCTAAAAAAACCCTTGGGGAAACTCTTCCATTTATTGAGATATATATATAGAGTGAATTTTAATAACCAGTCCACTTTAGTTTCATAAAGTTTTTCATTAGATTTTTCAACATAGTACAAAATACAGAGTAAAAAAGATAACAATCAATAACACCGGATAGCTTATAACCATAGAGTGTTAAAAGGCTGGATCTGCATACATTGTCAACAAGCCACCTTATAAATGACACGTTGACTTGGTAAACTAAGCCATACCCAATGGGTGGATGGCAGGCATGTAAAATCACACTGAGACACCTGTATATAGGTATATTCTTCAGGTATATTTAGTCAGAACTTGCTATTGCTAAAGTGTTACTAAACCTACAACAGTAAAATCAGTCTGTATATACAGTGAAGCATGCTTTTTATACTCCCTGTGAAACCTAAGGGGTTAATCCTCTGCATTGTGTAACTGTTTGACCCTGTCTTTTCTGACCCTCCCCTTCTTTTACTGTCCCCAATCCATCTGCTGATAGAATAGAGCCGTGGGTGCGCTCTGCACATGCTCAGTTTGGTGTGTATTTCTAGAGAGTTTTTTTTTTTTTTTTGGGAAGATGCATGCGATCAGCACAGGGCCAATCAGCACTGTCTAGACAGAAAGTCAGGGGTCATGCAGCCTTATAGGACATTCAGAGGTGAATGAAAACTCCTCCTACAAGCTTTAACCAATGCTCGGCCAGACACTGAAAGAAGTCACAAGCCTATACCGTTGATGAAAAAAGGTATTTAAAAGTTTATATTTACTAAAATAATTGTATTTCCATGCTCTGTGTACTGTGGTATATCAGATATGGTGACTGCAGGGTCCTGGATTTAGAAACACTTTAAGTACCCTACCTTTCCTGCTATTGTTCCAACCATGGCTCCTTATAACATGTGGTAATGGGGATAAGTATATATGCCTTCTGCTGTCAAGTCCACTTTAATGTGGTTTACAAACAGTATAGGAATTTAATATTTATTGTTACCTTTTATCTATTATTGAGGGATTCACCGTCACCAGTTGGGTCTTTGTTCCCACATCCGGGATAAAATCACTGGTCAGCGGGGGAAGATTACACCTGCAGAAAGACAAGGTGTCATATTAGAGATACAATACAAAATGTGATTATCCGATAACTCAATCACGGGCAGATATATTTTAGTTTACTGTAGTCACTCAAGAGTTGAATCCTGATTGGCTAGGTTACTAAACTTTGTGCATATTTATTGCCTTACTGTACCAAGACTACTATAGTTAAAGCATAAGTCTATCAAATAAATAAAATAAAAAACCTCTAAAATGAATGTCCCCTCCTTCAGTATTTCGGTGATCGTGCGTTACAATATTGCAGCCTGTCAATGAAGATCATAGGCTTGTTTTGTACTCTGATTATAATTTCAACTGCATTTAAAAAAAAAAAAAGTTTTCTTTCAGCCTTTAAAATAAATTTTCTGTTCTGGTTCATAATTGATCCCTAGGTACCCTTTGATTATCTTCAAATTAAAATATCTCTATAGCTAAAAATGTATGATTTCTCATTCTGGATAGAGTATGGAATAGTTAAAAACCCCTGTCTAGTTAAAGCAGTAGTTAAAGTAGAACTAAAGGCAATTTTTTTATTTTGGATAGAGCAAGTGAGGATTATATCCCTGTCAGATTTTTTTCTCACCATGTGTGTCCCATTGCGGAGATTTGCCTTCACTTCCTGTCCCATAACCAAACAGGAAGTGAGAGGAAATGCAAATTAAGGGAATTCCTCTAGGACCCCCTGGTCACCAGAACTAGTGTCCCCATGGGAAGATTTAGATTTTTCAACATAGTACACTTTTCTGTGGACAACCCAAAATTTTGGATTTTCTTTTATTTTCAATGATAATGGTAAACAGGACAAAAAAAAGAGGGTAAATCTCCCTAATGGGGGCACAGGCAGCAATAGAAACAATAAAAACTCACAGGTGTTCTAATCCCTCTCCACACTATCCAAAAAAAAAAAATCCGCCCCCCCCCCCCCCCCGCAAGTTAATGGCACAATGTGCTAGTATGCATCACATTCACCCTAAAGGGGAAGTTTTATGTACTCCTCTAACACATAGCTTTGATAGGTACCCGCTTCCACTTGCACTGGAACCCCCACCACCCCCCCCCCCCCTTGTCCGCAGCCTTCTGGAACATGTCACAGTATTTGTAGCTGCTGCCTTTTCATTTTTTCTTTCTAGGGTAAAGATCCTCTTTAATGATTTACATATGATTTACAGTATCTAGCATTTGTTTCTTTGTAGGAAGTTTTTATCAAAGTCACCCCTTTATCATTTTACATGTACTTTATCTAAAGACTAAAGTCTCACATCCGTTTTTTTACCATGAGGATGTTTCAATACACGTCTAGTGATGGGGAATCTCAAATTACCTTATATATTATATTGGAAATGTCATCTGAAATGTGTACTTTAACCACTTCAGCTCCGGAAGATTTTACCCCCTTCCTGACCAGAGCACTTTTTGCGATTCGGCACTGCGTCGCATTAACTGACAATTGCGCGGCCTTGCGACGGTGCACCCAAACAAAATTGATGTCCTTTTTTTCCCACAAATAGAGCTTTCTTTTGGTGGTATTTGATCATCTCTGTGGTTTTTATTTTTTGTGCTATAAACAAAAAAGAGCAACAATTTTTAAAAAAAAAACGCATTATTTTTTACTTTTTGCTATAATAAATATCCCCCAAAAATATATAAAAAAAACTATTTTTTTTCTTAGTTTGGCCCGATATGTATTCTTCTACATATTTTTGGTAAAAAAAAAATCGCAATAAGTGTATATTGATTGGTTTGCGCAAAAGTTATATCGTTTACAAAATAGGGGATAGTTTTATGGCATTTTTATTATTTTTTTTTTTTCCTACTAGTAATGGCGGCGATCTGTGAATTTAACGGGACTGTGACATTATGGCAGACACATCGGACAATTTTGTCACATTTTTGGTACCATTGGTATTAATACAGCGATCAATGCTTTAGACAATGCATTGATTACTGTAAAAATGTCACTGGCAATGAAGGGGTTAACACTAGGGGGCAATCAAGGGGTTAATGTGTTCCCTAGTTAGTGTTCTAACTGAAGTGGAGAGAGGACTGTGCAGGGGAGATGACAGATTGCTGTTCATACTCTGTATGAACAGACGATCTGTCTGTTCTCCCCTCAGAGAACCGGAAACTGTGTTTACACACACAGCTCCCGGTTCTCTGTGTGCCCCAAGCGATCGCGGGAGCCCGGCGGTGATCGCCACCCCCCCGCGGCGCGCGCACGCCCCCTAGTGGCCACAGGGTGAGGCAACGTTACATAACGTTGTTTCGCCAAGCTGTGCTATTCTGCCGCAATACAACTGCGGTGGATGGTCGGCAGGTGGTTAAACATACTTTACCTTTTGTCTTTCCAACATAAAAACAGTTGCATTCAAAACAAAAGGTAAATGTCTCCTACTGTATTGCAGTTAAAGTGGTTGTACAACCTGTACAACCACTTTTACCTACAGGTTAAGACTTACCTGTAGGTGCTTGAAATATCTCCTAAACCTCCACGGTTTACGGGATATTTCCGAAAGACCCGAGCGCAGATGACTACGGCGCATGCGCCGATTACAAAGGGTACATCGTGCTGTTTCTAATAGGGGTCATGCCGTGACTGGCTGCTCCCACGCGCATGCGCGGGAGTGACGTCACGCACTTCCAGCCAGTCACAGAGCCAGAGTTCGCTGCCCCAGAAGGAAGAGGGGCGAAGATGGACGCTCCCTGCTAGTGGGGACAACGGAGACATTGCGGGCTTCGGTGTCAGGTAAGTGACATATAATGGGCTACTATGCGATGCATAGTAGCCCATTATGCTTTACCTTTGCAGGGAAATAAAGAGGAAGTAAAGCCCACCAGGATTTACTTCCTCTTTAACAAGGGTGTCGCCTACAAAAGTCCTCCATTAGGTAATTTTATGTATATTATTACCTCTTATTATATATTGACACATAGATCAAGAATCATGTGCCTCTATTTTTGAAGTATTTTCCGTTTAGTCTAGTAAAATGCCTTTTTATTAAATGATCTCTTAAAGGCTTTGTTCTTTTGAAAGTAATTTCTGGGCTTGAGAAACTATGTTTAACAGTACTGGATCCTCTGTTAATCAGTGCCAATGTTTCCACAATTGGCTTTAATGGAAAAATGTAGTACTTAGTCAAGGTTTAGCATAATTTAGTTTTTCAGGGGGTATATTTATTGATCTTTTTGATGGAAAATGTAATAATTAGTCCAGGTTTAGCATAATTTTGTTTTTAGGGGGTATATTTATTGATTTTTTATTGATCCATCCCTTTTTCTCATTCGTTCATTGACAGGCACAGCCTTCTTTATTCAGAACAATAGGGTTATATCGCCCCCTACAGGAGTAGGACACTAGGCAGAAAAAAGACTTGGCTACGCCCATGGGCAGTCCTAGGTGATATACATCCCCCTCTCTGCTATAGGCCTTCAGTTTTTTTCTGCCTAGTCAGGAGTGAGGACCTAGTTCCCTGCTGGGATCTCTTGTCCTGGCAATTTTTATTTTTTAGCTTGATTTTTTCCTGGATTTTTCCAGGTGAGATCTACAATCAACTACCGGGCTGGGCGACAGGCTGGACATTCGATCCAGTGGTCACCCCAGTCTGGCCAGCGGGCGCTTGCTGATATTCCTAACTAATATCTAGTGGAACCAATTGCCTTCAGAAAGTCACCTAATTAGTAAATAGAGTCCACCTGTGTGTAATTTAATCTCGGTATAAATACAGCTGTCCTGTGAATCCCTCGGAGGTGTGTCAGAGAACCCTAGTGAACAAACAGCATCATGAAGGCCAAAGAACACACCAGACAGGTCAGGAATAAAGTTGTAAAGAAGTTTAAAGCAGGGTTAGGTTATTATAAAATATCCCAAGCTTTGAACATCTCACAAAGCACTGTTCAATCCATCATCTGAAAATGGAAAGAGTATGGCACAACTGCAAACCTACCAAGACATGGCCGTCCACCTAAACTGACAGGCCAGGCAAGGAGAGCATTAATCAGAGAAGCAGCCAAGAGGCCCATGGTAACTCTGAAGGAGCTGCAGAGATCCACAGCTCAGGTGGGAGAATCTGTCCACAGGACAACTATTAGTCATGCACCCAACAAATCTGGTCTTTATGGAAGACTGGCAAGAAGAAAGCCATTGATGAAAGAAAGCCATAAGAAGTCCTGTTTGCAGTTTGCGAGAAGCCAGGTGGGGGACACAGCAAACATGTGAAAGAAGGTTCTTTGGACAGATGAGACCAAAATGAGACCAAAATTGAACTTTTTGGCCTAAAAGCAAAATGCTCTGGGTGGCGGAAAACTAACACTGCACATCACCCTGAACACACCCTCTCTACCGTGAAACATGGTGGTGGCAGCATCATGTTATAGGGATGCTTTTTTTTTAGCTGGGACAGGGAAGCTGGTTAGAGTTGACGGGAAGTTGGATGAAACCAAATACAGGGAAATCTGGGGCTGGGGCGGAGGTTCACCTTCCAGCAGGACAACGACCCTAAACATACAGCCAGAGCTACAATAAAATGGTTTAGATCAAAGCATATTCATGTGTTAGAATGGCCCGTCAAAGTCCAGACCTAAATCCAAATGAGAATCTGTGGCAAGACTTGAAAACTGCTGTTCACAGATGCTCTCCATCCAATCAGACAGAGCTTGAGCTATTTTGCAAAGAAGAATGGGCAAAAATGTCACTCTCTAGATGTGCAAATCGAAAGGTGGTTCTACAAAATATTGACTTAGGGCGGCTGAGTACAAATGCACCCCACACTTTTCACATATTTATATGGAAAAAAAAAAATTGAAAACCATTTATAATTTTCCTTCCACTTCACAATTATGTACCACTTTGTGTTGGTTTATCACATAAAATTCCAATAAAATACATTTAAGTTTTTGGTTATAACTTGACAAAATGTGGAAAATATCAAGGGGTATGAATACTTTTTGAAGACACTGTATAAAGAGAGGAGGGCATTTTTTGTTTCCTGTCAGCAGTACTGGACAATGCCAGGGAGGGGGGTGTGACCAGTGGCAATGCTGGGGGGTAGTGGTAAGGGGGATGGGATTAGTTAGGAGGCAGTACACTGTGGCAAATTCTGAATCATGTACAGCAAAGCAGGGAATCTTTGGCAAGTATATTATACACTGACCACCAATGTAATGGGGAATTTACAATGACCACCAATGTGAGGGGGCATTTATAATGACTGCCATTGTGAGGGGGCATTTGCACTGATCACCATGTAATGGGGGATTTTACGCCACCCACCAATATAAAGAAGGATTTCTACACTGACACCAATGTAATAGGAGCATTTACACCAACCACTAGTGTAAGGGGGAATATACAATGACCTCCATGTAAGGGGGAATTTACACTGACAACCATTTTTGAGGAGATTTGTACTGACCACCAATTTAAGGTGACACTTCTACACCGACCATCATTATTAGGGGGGATTTACACTGCTGTGGCACCATGTTTTTTTGAAAAAGGGTTCCACCTCCAATTTGCTTACCTTTGCAGAATAGGCTGATGTTAGGCTTAATGACTATAGCTGTAGGCAGGACTTTCAAGCATGCCCCTTTACCACCCCAGTGGCGAGCATTCAGCATAAGTTATGGTGGATATGACCTCAGGGGGGGCACGATATACATACGAATGCCGTCTCTATTTACATATTAATGTCGCTGATCCACGGCTACAGTATTTAAATATTAATGCTGCTGCTATTTACATAACAATGCAGGTTATTTATATGTAAAAACAGGGTCTGCAGGTAAGTCATCTTTACACAGCAATAGGGCAGAGCTGGACAGCATTAGTAACAGAACTTCACACTGCGATATTGGGACACAGCATGGGACTAAAACTTCAAGGGACAAGGGAATTTAAACTGGGATAGTTGCCAAATACAGGCAGTCCCCGAGTTACGAACATCCGAGTTACAAATGACTCCTACTTACGAACGGAGGTGATGTGACATCACTGTCGGCTGCTCCACACTGGTCTCGGATACCACTAAGCAATCATTTTGCAGCCCTGGACACATCCCACACTGCAGTACTACATGGCCACATGAGCCCCAAATAGCATGACTGCATGCGCAGAAGCACTCGGAACATCCCACATCACAGCACAGGCTGGAGTTAGACTTAGAAATGTACTGTTCCGACTTACAAACAAATTTGATGTAAGAATAAACCTACACTCCCTATCTTGTTCGTAACCCGGGGTTCGCCTGCATGAGGCAGATACTTTGGGCCCCACAACAATTATTGGTCCCAGGGCAGCTGCCCCTTTTGCCCTGCCTTAAAGACGGCCCTGCACTTACAGAACACACACCTAGCCACACATACACATTTACTGTGTACACATGTACACATTCAGTGCACACACAGAGCACACAAAGTCAAAACAGACAGCACAAGAGTGCACATATACAATCAGAGCATACAGAATACAATGTCAGAGTACATCCAAGTAAAGCACACAAGCACAGATGGAGCATACACAGAACACACACTGTCAGAGCGCACATAGCTCACAGACAGAGGCGGCTCTCTAATTAGGCAAATTAGGCAGTGGCCTAAGGCCCCGCACTCACAGGGGCCTCGCAATCGCCTAACTTGCCTAATTGCAGAGCCACCTCTGCTGACAATGCCGCTGCGGTGGCGCTGCGCTCCGGCCACTCTGCCAGCACAGCTGCCTGTGAGCTCCGTGGAGAGAGAAGACGTAGCCGCGGCTGTGTCTTGGGGAGAAGGCGGGGCCAGCACTGTGTTGTCCGGGGGAGAAGAAAGGGAGGCGACTCATTACAGCAGCCGGACAATACAAATATTCCTACTGCTCCGGAGCCGCAGATCGCCCTTCTTCACCCCCCACTGAAGTGCTCCACTGAGTGATCCCAAGATTCCCAACACAACCGGAGGAGTCATCCGGCGCCTGACTGGTAAGCAGAGGGGAAGAGGAGGGTCCCGCCGGGGAGGAAGCCTCGCCAGGGCTGTATTGGAGCTGATAGAAAGGGGATGGAGGAGAGACGAGGTGTCCGTGCTGCCCCTCTCTGCGGCTGTCAATCAGTGCGGGGGGGGGGGGGGTTCGGTGCTCCAGCTGCAGGGAGAGGCACATCGCACATCTACCATGCCACAACCCCTTCTGCAGCCAGCCACCACCACTATCATCAGAGAGAGCCAGCCCCTCACCCCTGCTCCTCTAGTATCCCTCAGCCACAGCCACTTGCCTTTATTTCTACCCCCTGTCCCATCCCCTCCACTCCCTTACTCCTGATAATCAGTGCCACAGTCAAGGCAGCTTAGTCCTGTGCCAGTGTGCCAACCTATGATTGACAGCCCCTGACCCCTCCCTGACATTACCCCCACCTATGCAGGGCTCCACTGTGGGGTCGGGACATCCCAGCCCAGTCCAGTGCTGATCCTCAGCCATGGTGGGCCGGGTGCTCTTCATCCTGCGCTGGCACTGCCTGCTGATTGGCTTCACCACTGCTACCTCCTTCACTGACACCAGCACCGAGATAGAGAGCACTGACACCAGCACTGACATAGAGAACACTGACACCAGCACTGAGATAGAGAACACTGACAACAGCACAGATATAGAGAACATTATCACCAGCACAGATATAGAGAACACTGACACCAGCACAGATATAGAGAACACTCACACCAGCACCGAGATAGAGAACACTAACACCAGCACTGAGATAGAGAGCACTGACACCAGAACCGAGACAGAGAGCACTGACACCAGCACGGACATAGAGAGCACTGACACCAGCACTTACATAGAGAACACTGACACCAGCACCGAGATAGAGAGCACTGACACCAGCACTGACATAGAGAACAGTAACACCAGCACTGAGATAGAGAGCACTGACACAAGCACTGACATAGAGAACACTGACACCAGCACTGACATAGAGAACACTGACATCAGCACTGACATAGAGAACACTGACACCAGCACTGACATAGAGAGCACTGACACCAGCACTTACATAGAGAACACTGACACCAGCACCGAGATAGAGAGCACTGACACCAGCACTGACAGAGAACACTGACACCAGCACCGAAATAGAGAGCACTGACACCAGCACTGACAGAGAGCACTGACACCAGCACTGACACCAGCACTGACAGAGAACACTGACACCAGCACCGAGATAGAGAGCACTGACACCAGCACTGACATAGAGAACACTGACACCAGCACTGAGATAGAGAGCACTGACACCAGCACTGACATGGAGAACACTAACACCAGCACCGAGATAGAGAGCACTGACACCAGCACTGACATAGAGAACACTGACACCAGCACTGAGATAGAGAACACCCGACACCAGCACAGATATAGAGAACATTAACACCAGCACAGATATAGAGAACACTGACACCAGTACAGATATAGAGAACACTGACACCAGCACCGAGATAGAGAACACTAACACCAGCACTGAGATAGAGAGCACTGACACCAGCACCGAGATAGAGAGCACTGACACCAGTTCAGTGTGCGGCTATCCAGGAATTTCCTTACTTCATCTCAGTCTACGCAAAGCCAGCACCTGGAACGAGTTCACACTAGGGCGGTACAGCCACAGGTCTGGAAGCGCTGTGAGCGGCATCTCCTTCCCTCTGCCTATCTACCTGGATTAATGCAATTTATAGTTAATTTTTTTATCGCTTGAATTATTTTTCCCATTATGGGCGTGTTTGGGCCTCATGTCTAGGTTTTGCCTAAGGCCTCACAAAGCCTAGAGCCGCCTCTGCTCACAGAATACATGCAGGCTGAGGAGCACAATGGGGTTGATTTACTAAAGAAAAATAGACTGTGCACTCTACAAGTGCAGTTGCTCCAGAGATTAGTAAATGAGGGAGAGCTCTGCTGACTTCTATCACCCAATCATGTGCAAGCAAAAATGCCTGTGTTTTTTTCTTTTTTTTTTCCCTGGCATGTGATTGGCTATTCTTTGCAAAGTGACGCTTTACCTCCTTTACTAAGCTATGGGGTAACTGTGATTGCAGAGTACTGTACTTTGCAAAGCGCACAGTATATTTGCCTTTAGTAAATCAACCAACTTGTTTTTAAAGCATGTTGGACTCTATTAAAAAAAGCTACTGTTTGCCTTGAGTTTGCCACCCGTAAATTTTAAAAATTAAATAGTGATTAAACCACTGTGTGCTGGGTCGGCTTTTGCTATAATGTGCAAGTATGCACAGTACACATGCACATTATGGTGCACTTACTATAATATGCATGCTGTGTTTCCTGCTGCTATCCTTTTCAGCCATTGGGCATCAACTGACAGCATAACTCTTGTGCATGTACACAGTCCCCAGTTTCCAAATGAGCTGAGATAGTACACAGTGCATGTACCATACAGTATAAAAAGAAATTAAAAAATCGCTAGGTGAAAGAGAAAGAAGTTATTTCTGTCAGAAGAGACTTTGCATGTGAGTTTAGTTTAGCTGTAAGCATTTATATGCAGTAAAGGAAATTTGTAAGTTCTGTATATAATTGTATTCTATTTTGTATGTATTGCACACTGCCCTCACTGTGCACACGGCACTAATAATGTTTTCAGTACATGATTACATTCTTTCGAGTCCTGATTAGAATGAGTCTGCCTATGTTACGCCCCTTGTTACCATAAACATACAATTGTAATATTAATGTAATACCTACGTAATCATGTGTATAAACACCTGCAATTGCGTCATAATAAAGCAGAACAGTTATTTGGAAAGATGCGGAGTGTATCTTTTGTGTCTGTTCCCTACTGCAGTAGTTATTATTAATTTGGAACCACTAATCAATATGAGGATAGGAGTTGCCTATCTATAAAATGGCCAGGTCAAAGCTATATATACAATTCTGCTTTATGCACTGATGTATATATATATATATATATATATATATATATATATATATATATATATGTATTATGTATATATATATATATATATATATATATATATATATATATATATATACACACATATACATACACACATATACACACACACATATGCATACATATGCATACATACATACACACACACACAAATGTTTCCTTCTTTATAGTTGTTTGTAAGAACTATGTCTGAAGAGGAGAACTGGAGATTATATATAAAATCTGTGCTGACAAACATTCAGTTAGCCAATACACTGTATCAACTCTGTCCCCAGTTTCCTGTGGTCTGCAGGTGTCACAGTGTGGTGCAGATAGTTACACAATCACTCTGTGTCAGTCTGAAGGACATGGCGAAGGGGGGTCTGAAAAAAGTTCATCCAGAAGAACCAACAGTCACAAATTACGCCCTGGGGGAGCCACCTTACCGTATAACAAAGTCAGCTTCATCGATTTGCTTGCCACATCTGCTACCTTTCAGAATGCCGCCATTTCCCACCACCGAGCATTTCTTCAATGGAAGCTTAAAGGGGATCTCCTGGCAACAGAGACAAGAGAGAGATTACCAGCGGGCACCACCATTGTCGCTGATACAATATCACCACAGGGGAGAGGGGGAGGGCTGGAGGAGAGCTGGAGGACCTCCGCTGTGGTGGGGCCTGTTATAGCTTAGATTGCCCTTATTAAGGAGTGTATTAGATGTGGGCATTTCATCGAGGGCAGACATACACTTATACAAAAAGTGCTGCAAACAAAACGACCTCTTCAAGGATTGTATCATGAAAATGTAGATCTGCCGTAATTAAAATACCCAGAAGGAAATTTGCAATGGCGCTGCTGAAATCTGTTGCATGGTATAACTGAGCCATTTATGTCCACCTTAAAATGCATGTTTAGCAAAACTTTTTTTCTTGTTTTGAATAGAGAATTGAAAATTGAAAACTCTACAGCTATCTGTATTTTTCCTTCCTATCCCTGTGACAACAAGGACAAGATGGCAATATTTACATCTTTTATTAGGTCTCATTTACACAAATGTGTTGCAGTAACATGCACGTTAATGCAATGCATGGTAGTGCACTATATAGTCATCTATGCATTGCAGTGCCATTCATTCTGAATGACATCCAAACTCACCTGCACTGCAACGCAAAAACAATATGCATTGTGGTGCACCACACTAAAAAAAATGTAGCATGCAGTACATTTTCATGCACTAAACTGCGTTACAGTCCATTGATTCTGAATGATCCAAAATAGAGTGTCAAGTGTGCAAAGAGAATGCCATTCTTAGTTGAAAAGAAACAGTCAAAGTGGCAGATATGGGTCCAAGGAAAATCTTGTAGCTCTCTAGAGCAGAGTTTTTCAACCTTTTTTCAGTCAAGGCACCCTTTAAAAATTATGCACAGTCTCAAGGCACCATTTAAAAATGATGGGCTGCCTCGAGGCACCCCATTATAAAATGTAAACATGATTCTAATAGTTTTACATAATGCAGCAACATCCACACAAGTCGGACACCCAACATTAGAGGCGATTTATTCTTCCAAAGCAAATCCATTTTGGAAACTGGTACTGACTAGTATTCCAATGTTTCTCTTCTCCCGTTCTCCATCACTCAGCTAAGGTGACCCCAATGCTGATGGAGAGGGGCAGGGGAGGGTCAAACAAGGATGCTATGCAGGCAACTGACATCCTATCTATCAACTGATAATGCCATTGGTTGTTAGGACACCGGCAACTAGACGGTTGTAATGTTGCACAATGAAAACCTGTGGCTTTGTATACAATTTTTGGGCAATTTATAGGCATTTTTCCATGGCACCCCTGAAGAAACCTCAAGGCACCCTGGTTGAAAAGGGTTACTCTAGAGATGCCCTGGAAAGGTAAAAATTCTCAGTGAGCATAGTAAATAACTTTAATAAATACAAAAATCACTAAATAGATGTACTTACAATTAAAAAAAAGAAAAAAAAAAGAAGAAAAATCCTAAGTTCAATGTCCAGGAACCTCATAGAGCCAGAAATAGTCAGGCTTGAGGATTGTATCTTGGTTACAGATAAGTGATCTTTAACTCTTATTCTTGTGAGTGCATCTAATTAGTGATTTCTATTTTTGATAAAGTGATTAATTGCATTATTTTGGTGCACTGTTGCTTTTGTATCATTTATTTTGAAAGGGGCTGCCCAATGCAACATGCCTCAACACATAAAAGGTATGTATTGCAGCGCAGTGCGTTTTGCTGCAAACCAGTGCTTAGTAGGATGGTGTCTCCATTGCAGATATCCTCTCACTTCCTGCGACAGTGACAACTCTGTTATCAGGTCAGGAGGTGAAGTAAAATATACACAGTTCAGCATCACTTTCAGATCTTGTCCCTCCTCCAGCCTGTGCCTGGACAGTGAAGGGAGAAGCAGCAGACTGATGAGCTGATTTCTCTGTTACTCTCTTCTCCTATTGGAATGTCACTTGTTAGTACATGAGCACTGCAGCACAACTGATTGGCTCTTTGTGCTGCTTCTCCCTCCCCAGTGAGAGCTTTGCTGTACAGGGACTGCAAGAGGCAGATATTAGGTCAATTTCATTAATTACACTGCATTAAAAAAAAAAAAAAAGACACAATGCATGTCTCTTTTATATCTGACTGGAGTCCAGCTTTAATACAAGGCTTGGAGAATGAGATTGCAACCTAAGTATATGAGGCCACAAACACCTATCTGGTATGGTCCACTATATAATGTCAGCACTGCTAATGCAGTAGCAAAGCAAGGACTCCAGTTGCATTTTAGCTCCTGATTCAGGACTTCATAAAAGAGCACGTATAGTAAGTTGCTACAATATCTCACAAAAGTGAGTACACACCTTACATTTTTGTAAATATTTTATTATATCCTTTCCAGTGACAACACTGAAGAAATGACACTTTGCTACAATATAAAGTAGTGAGTGTAAACCTTGTATAACAGTAGAAGAGAAACAGAAAACCACAAAATGTGGGACTTTATGGGCACCGTATCATACGGTGCCCATAAAGTCCCACATTTTCTGATTTCTATTTCTCTTCTATATTTCATAGGGACGAGGCACAGTGTATTATATTTATGTCCATGGTAGCCATGCCATGGTGACATAACTAATTTAATTGTATAACAGTGTAAATTTGCTGTCCCCTCAAAATAACTCAACACACAGCCATTAATGTCTAAACCGCTGGCAACAAAAGTGAGTACACCCCTAAGTGAAAATGTCCAAATTGGGCCAAAAGTGTCAATATTTTGTGTGGCCACCGTTATTTTCCAGCACTGCCTTAACCCTCTTGGGCATGGAGTTCACCAGAGCTTCACAGGTTGCCACTGGAGTCCTCTTCCACTCCTCTATGATGACATCACGGAGCTGGTGGATGTTAGAGACCTTGCGCTCCTCCATCCATTTGAGGTTGCCCCACAGATGCTCAATATGTTTTTTTGGATAATTGGAGGTTATAGCAGCATAAATACTGATAACAATCTTTATATTAGCGTTCTGTAATCCCTTGAACAGCACTATAAGAAGAGTAGGGGGGCAGGACTCTCCTGCAAGCATGGTAACTGCCACCAGTGTGATGGCCTCATCAGTGTAAAGAGGTTCCATTGTCCAATCATAACCTGGGGACAGGTCCTGGACCAGGTTGTACTGCTTAAAAAAGGGGAGTTTGCCTACATTTGCGGTGCTTTGACCTAGGGGTGCCTTGATCTCAAAACTGTTTGAATGTATCAGTCTACCTGCCGTTCTGATTTAAATGTTGAACCCACCCCCGAAACCCTTTTCTTCTTCCCAATTTTATGTCCTCCACATACTTTACTGATAAATATAAAGCGATACTATAAATAACAGAATTTCAGCATTTGTTTGGAGCTTGCAATAATGCCTATTGTTGTAAGTCATTATAAGGCATATGGAGCACATGCAAATTATTTCTATTTACATATGCATGTTAACAAGCTTATTTGCATAGTATGCAAATCAAACTAGGGTATTCATATATAAAACCATTGAAACAGCATAATGAATTGAACTGTATCATCTTCCTCTGTCTCTGGGATTTTGTTACAATGAAATGATCTGCATAATAGGCAAGACTGCACATATAAACCAGAAGATTTAGTGAAATATCCTTATTTAAAGGAAATTTGTGATGATGGCTATTACTCGGCATTCCTGGGGCTCTCATCCATCGATGAAGCAGGTAAATACCTGATTCACACAAGCAGTGCTAGTTGTAGGTTGGCCAAACAGCTATGTACAAGGCTTTAGGAGTAAGCTCCTGCTGCAGAGATAAGCCCTGCCCTGGAACTAACACCACCTCCAGGAGTCAGCCAGTGCTAATCTCCAGTGCTGGATGGCAGCTCTGGCTGTCATGGATAAAAGCCATCCTGGCAGATTCCCTTTAAATAAACCAAGAGAAAATTGCAAAAGGGGGTGCCCCTGGGGATTTTATGGGCAAAGGATGTTAACTAGAAAAAGGAGTAACAAGCGTAAAAAAATATATAAAATGTATTAAATACAAAACAGTAGCAAATTAGGTACATAGGGTATATAAATCTAAAAACAAATTTAGTCAGACTGGATAGTTACATAACAGCTATATGCCAAAACACACAGTTGATCTCATGGTAGGAGGTCAAATGGAGTGCGTGTGTATAGAAGCTATGCACAGAAGCTATGCACGCGCACTCCATTTGACCTCCTACCATGAGATCAACTGTGTGTTTTGGCATATAGCTGTTATATAACTATCCAGTCTGACTAAATTTGTTTTAGGTTTATATACCCGATATACCTACTTTACTACTCTTTTGTATTTAATACATTTTGTATATTTTTATACGCTTGTTACTTCTTTTCCTGGTTAACATCCTTTGCCCATAAAATCCCCCGGGGCACCCCCTTTTTCAATTTTCTCTTTTGTACTGGGATGTGGCAAAGGTTTCCAGCATTATACCCATAGGTGGTTTTCTTTTATCTATACTTTTTTTTTTTTTTAATTAAACCAAGGAGCAATAGGAGTGTGCAATAACTCACAGGGACCAATAAGATTTCCCTACTATAGTATTATTATTTTAGTGGGACAAACACTGATTGGCTGATAATTGTCATTGCACATTACAAATTACAATGTAGAATATGAATCATTCTCTCCTAATGTTACGTGGTCTAAGAACTAAATATCATTTTCTCCAAGCACAGCCAATCCCAAGCAAACCCCCTAACATTACAGGTAGTGTGTCATGGCACCCCCTACAGGCAATGCAGGGGCAGGTAGAGCAAAGCATTGGAAAGATAGCACTGACAAAGGATGTACTAGGTGGCCAAACGAAAGATTGCAGAGCACTGAATTATGACTGGAGGCAACACTGCTCATGCAGTAGCAAAAGCTACTGCATGAGCGGCCAGCTGATAATGAAAAAAGTATGAGTGTGACAGTGGAGTGACAACACTTCTGTTTTATGTTGCATTTTATTTATTCTTAAAAAGTCTTAATACTAATGTAGAGAAATCGAATCCTTGTTTATTTTTTAATGTATTAGAAGACATCCAAAAATCTAATTTCACTCAGTTGTTTGTGAGCCAAATCAACCAACAGAATCTCATCTCTTATGAATTCCAATGGGAAGATATCCCTGACCCCACCAACATTTCTAGTTCTGCCAACATAATAATAGTTTAACCGCCCCCAGTGGAATTCTGAAAGGCAAAATAACGGTTGAGTCAAGCAACGAGAGAGGGACACCTTCATTGTTGCTTTGTGGAAGAAACACTCACAAAGGTACCATTTTCGGTTCTGATTAGAGCATACCTTTAAAATAACACAAAAACAAAAGTGTCTGAGATGTTGGGGAGAACCAAGAATTTCACTAGATATCCACTGAGATATCCACTGTGATAGCATGTAACAATTCAGATTCTGCTCTTGGACAACGAATGAGGAAGAGAAAAGGTAGACTGACCTGTGGGAAGAGATTGTAGGTGGAGTTATCTATGGTCAGTGAATACAGGAGCTCTCCATCAAACCAGAGATTCTCGCCCAGTGGGGTGTTCACCTTTGTCATGGAGAAGAGATGGCTGGGGTCACAGCAGTCATTTAACAGCTTCCTGGAAGAGACAACAAGGCCATTATAGAGACAGTTCTATCCAAAGAAGTAATACAAAATGTCCTAGGAACAGAGACTATCCAACTCCTGAAGAATAGCAGTTGATGGTAGAGTAGAATTCTATGAAAGAACACAAAGAGACAAAGGGGTTAATTTACTGAAGAGTGCAAAATCCAGTGCAACTCTGCATAGAAACCACTCAGCTTTCAGTTTTTTTTGTCAAAGCTTAATTGAACTAGTTGAAGTTAGAAGCTGATTGGCTACCATGCACAGCTGCACCAGATTTTGCACACTCAGTTTTAATAAATCAACCCCAAACCCTGGCCACATACAGAACTGAGATTTAGGCTTTATCGACATAGGCACACAGACCCTGTGTAGAGAGTTGTGTTTCTACACCTGAAGAATAATAGGTGTTCTGTGCAGCCAGCCTGTCAAAATCTATTATAGGCTGAGAGATGCAGTGGCTGTACAAATCATCCCACATGTACAATATCTGCTTCCAGAGCTGTGTGTCCTGAGCTGTGCATCTGTCCATGTACATAAGTGAACACTGACATATGCAGAAAGATCTGTATAGCTGTTGTGTCTCTCATGCTGCCTTTGATTCTTATAGGCTGGCTGCACAAGGATGCACTGAACTCCTGTCTTTCTCTGGGTGCATAAATAAGACCCTATGGTCTAGGGCAGTGTTTCTCAACTCCAATCCTCAAGGCGCGCCAATAGTTCATGTTTTCAGGATTTCCCTCAGATGAAGTGGCTGTGGGATTACTAAGTCAGTGAAACGGATCAAATCACCTGTGCAAGATAATGGAAAGCCTAAAAACACGACCTTTTGGGGCGTCTTGAGGACTGGAGTTGAGAAACCCTGGTCTAGGGGTCTATTTATCTATCTTATCTATCTATCTATCTATCTATCTATCTATCTATCTATCTATCTATCTATCTATCTATCTATCTATCTATCTATCTATCTTTAGCCAGGTGCTGGGCTACAGTAATATGAAGGAGACATTGGGTTTTATTTACTACATAGTCAGGTTGAAAAAAGACACAAGTCCATCTAGTTCAACCAAAAAAACAAAACAAAAAAACCCCATACAATCCCATATACACAATCCTATACCCAGAGTTGATCCAGAGGAAGGCGAAAAACCTCAACAAAGCACGATCCAATTTGCTACAGCAGGGGAAAAAATTCCTTCCTGATCCCCCGAGAGGCAAGAGGATATTCCCTGGATCAACTTTACCTATAAATGTTAGTATCCAGTTATATTATGTACACCTATGAAAAGAATCCAGGTCTTTTTAAAAACAATCTACTGAGCTGGCCTGGAGAGAGTCTAGACCACATTTTCACAGCTCTTACTGTTAAGTAACCTTTCCGTATTTGGAGATGAAAGCTCTTTTCATCTAAACGTAAAGGCTGTCCCCTTGTCTTCTGTGATGACCTTAAAGTGAGTAACTCAACACCAAGTTCACTATATGGACCCCATATGTATTTGTAAATGTTGAGCATATCCTCCCTTAGGTTGGATTCACACTGCAGCACAAAGTGGCTCACAGCAGGGGCCCAGGGAGTCCCCGTTCACCATTTCAAGTTCGATTTCAACCTGAATTTTTGGTTAAATTCAGACCTGAAACGGACCAAAAGATGCACAGAACTCCTGTGCAATTCGCACGGGAGCCGCTTTGGAGATGTGTGAACCGGCTCCATAGAGTCGGTTACAATATCCTGACATGCGAATCTCCTGACATTCTCAAAGCTTAATTGAACAAGCTGAAGATAGAAGCTACCATGCACAGGTGCACACGATTTTTCACTCTTCAGCTTTAGTAAATCACCCCATTGCTTTGTATTCTTCTCTCCCTCTACTGAGATACAGATGCTATACACACCATTCTCCTTCGGCCAGCAGGAGGAGAACTAAAGCCAAGGAAACACATATACTTCTATGCAGGCCGTTGAGATTCCTACGAGTTGTAGTTTGAGATGGCAGCCATATAATGGGGGCAAATGGACTCCTTACACTACAGATCTCAAAAGGCAATGTGCTGTAGGAGGAGAGTGGAGAGATGATTTTTTATTAAACTGCCCAGGAAAAGCTCTTCGGCTCGGTTCACATATATGCAAATCGGATGTGTTTTTAAGAGTTAAGCGTTTTTGGAGCTGGTTCACACATGTCCGCGATGGCCACGGTCCATTTCTAAAAAGGGTCCTGTGTGATTTTGGGTCCAGTTTAGGTGTGAATTCAAGTAAAATTTGCACCTGAACCGGTGAACAAAACCGCACTGGACTCCAGACTGAAAACCAGAGTCAGGCATGTGTGAACCAGTGGGAGACTATATTGGCAGAAATCTGAGCCTGAGACTGGGAGTTAGGACACCCCCACAGCACCTGCACCATTGCCGCAGGAAGACTGGAGCTTCCACTCACCCCCAGATAGCAAGTAATTGTGCTGCAGGTTGAAAATTACTTGTTAAGATATTGATAGACTTGTCAGGCTTCACAAGTTTGTTGCACAATTGCAGCAAGTCCGCACTGCATAACTCCAGATCAACTTTCTTTGCAAACATTTAGCAAGTCTGCTGCAAGTTCTGGTTCAGTTATGTTGTGCAATAGTCTTCCCACCACATGGGTCACTGTGGCTGAATTTTCATGCTGTGGACTTGCAGAGCTCTTGCTGTAGACACACCACTGTAACTTTGCTCTTGCTAGAGACTTGCCTGGCAAATCTGCTACAAATTGAAAAAGTGTCAACTAGAACATGTGCTTCAAGTGCTCTGCAAGTGTACAACTTACCAGTGAAAACGTGCAGCAAGTTAACAGACAATTCAACACTGCCACAAATTTGTGGCAAGTTATCCTTGCTTTCTGGGCCTCTGCTTCTTCTCCTTGATGATCATCAGAGGCTTTTGGAGAGACCAAGGGGTCCCCCCTTTTACAGTGAGAGGTCACTGCAGCATCCTGGGAACTGGTGAGAGAGCTATTCACCCATGAGTGACAATGCTTGCAGGGACTGAGCCACTGAGAGCAGGTCACCAAGTATACCCAACCCATACTGCACCCATACTGCACTCTATACCACTCTTATTCCAAACCTTGACGGCACCTATACCAACCCTATACCACATTATATCAGACCTTTAACACATCTGAAACACTTGCACCTGAGCCGAGACTATAATGTGCCTATACTGCATGCAGGTTACTGGGACTGTCATTAAGTGCGCCAACACTCTTAAAGGGCCCCAACAATAGCCGGCAGAAGAACATCTCAAAGGACAGCCTCTCCAGCAGTGTTGCCAACCGTCAGTATTTTTACTGGCAGCCAGTAAAAAATAGGCACTTTTCTCCTGCCAGTAAATAGCAGTGATAGGAAAAGGTTGCCAGTAGAAAATATGGCTGTCACGCTCGGTTCAGAACTGCGCATGCGCAGTTCTGTTCTGGAGCCAGCCGAGACCATCCAAGGTCTGGCAGAGGTGGTGCCTGAGCGTGTTGTGTGATGTCATGGTGCAAGGGAGCCGAGTGGAGTGGCTGGAGCTTTGTGTGTGGGTCTGCGGGATGGGAGCAAGGCAAGCCGGGAGTGGAACTGTCTGTGCTGCTTGGACTGGAGTGGACTGAAGGGACCACCTGGCGTGGGGAGAGACTGTCACTGTGACTCAGGAGGGGACGTGTTGTGTCGTGAGATCATCATCTGTGCTGCTGTATACTACTATCAGTATCCCTGTGAGAGTCAATTTCATGTGTGTGTGCCACCCATTCTAATTTCTTGCCTTTCTGAGCCCTGTCCCTGAGCTGCTTACTTACTATTACGAAAACAAAATAAGAAATATGTTTTTTGCCTTAGCCAGCGCTAATCACAGTCAGTGAAACATTCCTCAATCTCTGCAGCCGAGCATCGGGAAAATGTCTCACTGCCTGTTGTTAGAGCTGTGCAGTGCCAACTTCCTGGCGGGCTCTGCACGTGCTAGTTGCGAACATGCCTGAGCTCATCCTTAGTTTCTGTTATAAAATTTTGTAAATAAGTAAGTTTTCTCCTTCACTGATGGGCACTGATGAGGCTTCACTGATGGGAACTGATAAGGCAACATCGATGAGGTTGCACCAATGAGGTGGCACTGGCAATGGCCTTGATAGGTGGCACTGATATGCAGCACTGATGGGCACTCATAGGTGGCACTGGTGGGCACTGATAACCAACACTGATGAGCACTGAAAGGCTGATGGCTAATTATGATGTGCGATTACTATCTGTCCATTTACAAGGGATTTGTTTTGATTTATGTATCTATCTGCTTGCATTCTACTAATCTGATGTAAGTGCATTACTTTTTATTAAATTTGAAGCTGATACAGTATCACACCACGTGGAGTCTTTTGTTCCATATATACTTCAACTAGCTGATCTACTGATGGTTTTTGCCATCAGTAGTGAAAAGCTGGTAGAGACCCACCCAAAAAGACTTGCAACAGTAATTGCAGCGAAAAAAATGGTTTTACAAAGTATTGATTCAGGGGGTTGAATACAAACGTTGCAAACCATTTATCATTTTCTTTCCACCTCACAATTATGTGCCACTTTGTGCTGGTCCATCACATACACTCCCAATAAAATAAATTTATGTTTTTGGTTGTAACATTACAAAATGTGGAAAATTTCAAGGGGTATGAATACTTTTTCAAGGCACTGTATATGCTTATCATTATCTGCTTTTCTATTTATCTGTCCATCATTGTATGTCTGTATGTCTTTTTAGAAGTCTATTTCTGTTGTTTCAGAGAAGTTAGTAAATCTGGCTAGGAAGTGATAATAGGGGATGAATGGGGCTCATTGTGCTCAGTCTCTGAGATGATTATGCTCTGCTGATCCTTAATGAAATAAAAGGCTCCCTGTTCATGGGAATGACGGTCCACAAATCTGGACATCAGGGTCAGGGTTGGTGTGTGGCCAAATCTGCAGCACTGGGTCTGATGTCACAGAAATGTTTAATGGACACCGACTACTTCCCTGAGGTGATATTTCATTGCTACAGGTTACTGCAGACCGCTGCCACTTTTGTTGTTACATGTAGACATATGGTGTGTACAATCAAATCTACAGCTCTTCAGAGTGGATTACTGTTTTGTGTGAGAAGCTATATGTGGTGTGCAGCTGAACCGCAGAAGGCAAAATACCATTATAAAGTGTGCTCTAATCTGCTCTAACAGAAAAAAAAATCTATTTTCTGTGCGTTTAAATATACAACCAGCCACTCCTGATTCCAACACCTTCCTTATGTTAGCATATGCAAGTGGACTCTGTTCTGGAGGGCTTTGAATCCTAGGCATTCAGTAATCCTCACAATTTCCGCCATATAACCTTGTTCAAAAAATTTGGAACAAGTCGAAACAGTTGCAGCAGGTGATGGGGTTCACCAACTATAATCCCATATGGCATTACAATTCTTATGCAGAGCTGGTGAAACTACAACACAGTGCCAGGTGGAAAGCCTTTGGGGTGATGCACCTATCACATATCCCTTTTTCTATCTTACGGGAAAAATTTTCCCTACCCTCCAACGTGCATTACTACTACAACTGAGGCACACTGTTGGAGCCCAAGCTGGGTTCAATAGCCAACTCCAGTGTTTAATCTGATTCAATCAGCAGAGTCTGCGAAGGGTTTTATTTCTCAATGGTATAATGTTATTGAATGCCTTCCTGAAAGATCATGCCAGGCGATCACATGTTGGGAAGAAGATATAGGCCAGTTTTCTGGGGATCAGTGGGATGAGGCACTTCAATCTGTAGTTACTAGTTCCCGTAATGTTTCTCAGAGATTGTCTCAATTGTATATCTTTCTAAGAGCTCACTAAACCCCACATAAACTTCCCAAAATGGGGGTGCTCCCTGACCCTTTGTGCTGCAAGTGTAGAGGAGATCGTGAAGACCTCATTCATCAACTGTGGCGATGCCGAAGCTGCACTGGTATTGGGCTGGGGCCAGTGGTGTATTTAGGTTTTGTGCTGCCCTAGGCCTGACTAAACTCGTGCAACCTCTAATTTAAATACGACCCACCCCTTCCTGTCAAGGTCACACCCCTTCCTGTTTAAGACTGGCCCTTTCATCTGTAAACCACACCTTTTGCTCTTTAAGCTCCACCAATGCAGCGGCTGGTGTGAAGCTCCTGTGTTGAGAGGCTTTTACGTGCTTCAAATAGGTTTTCCATAAATGTGCAAGTCTATTGGAATGCAAAATCTGCATGAAGCACAGGTAAATGCAGCTCAGAAGGAGGTCAAGTGCACCTGTCGATGAATTCTTAATGATCACTGAAACACCTCAAACTGATGTCAGAACAAATACCAGTGCTAAGTGATAAAAAAGGCACTTCCAGTGGTGGAAGTGCTTATATTCACCTGCTAAAATATCCCTAAATGACATCACATTTAGCAGATAGGGTTGGGCTACATACATATTTGTGGATTACTGGACATACTGAAGAAATTACACTTTGCTACAATGTAAAGTAGTGAGTGTACATCTTGTATAACAGTGTAAATTTGCTGTCCTCAAAATAACTCAACACACAGCCATTAATGTCTAAACCGCTGGCAACAAAAGTGAGTACGCCCACAAGTGAAAATGTCCAAATTGGGCCCAAAGTGTCAATATTTTGTGTGGCCACTATTATTTTCCAGCACTGCCTTCACCCTCTTGGGCATGGCGTTCACCAGAGCTTTACAGGTTGCCACTGGAATCCTCTTCCATTCCTCCATGACAACATCAAAGAGCTAGTGGATGTTAGAGACCTTGAGCTTCTCCACCTTCCATTTTGAGGATGCCCCACAGATGCTTAATAGGGTTTAGGTCTGGAGACATGCTTGGCCAGTCCATCGCCTTTACCCTCAGCTTCTTTAGCGAGGCAGTGGTCGTCTTGGAGGTGTGTTTGGGGGTCGTTATCCTGTTGGAATGAGGCCCAATCTCCAAAGGGAGGAGATTGGCATTCATGGTTCCTTCAATGAACTGTAGCTCTCCAGTTCCAGCAGCACTCATGCAGCCCCAGAACATGAAACTCCCACCACCATGCTTGACTGTAGGCAAGACACACTTGTTGTCGTTGTATTCCTCACCTGGTTGCCGCCACTGACGCTTGACACCACCTAAACCAAATAAGTTTATCTTAGTTTCATCAGACTACAGGACATAGTTCCAGTAATCCATGTCCTTAGTCTGCTTGTCTTCAGCAAACTGTTTGTAGGCTTTTTTGTGCATCATCTTTAGAAGAGGCTTCCTTCTGGGACAACAGCCATGCAGACCAATTTGATGAAGTGTGAGGTGTATGGTCTGAGCACTGACAGGCTGACCCCCCACCACTTCAACCTCTGTAGCAATGTTGGCAGCGCTTATACGTCTATTTCTAAGACAACCTCTGGATATGATGCTGAGCACGTGCACTCAACTTCTTTGTTCGACCATGGCGAGGCCTGTTCTGAGTGGAACCTGTCCTGTTAAACCGCTTTATGGTCTTGGCCACCGCGCTGCAGCTCAGTTTCAGGGTCTTGGCAATCTTCTTATAGCCTAGACCATCTTTATGAAGAGCAACAATTCTTTTTCACAGATCCTCAGAGTTCTTTACCATGAGCTGCCATATTGAACTTTCAGTGACCAGTATGAGAGAGTGAGAGCGATAACACCAAATTTAACACACCTGCTCCCCATTCGTACCTCAGACCTTGTAACACTAACAAGTCACACGACACCGGGGAGGGAGAATTGCTCATTGGGCCCAATTTAGACATTTTAACTTAGGGGTGTACTCACTTTTGTTGCTAGCGGTTTAGCCATTAATGGCTCTGTGTTGAGTTATTTTGAGGGGACAGCCAATTTACACTGTTTTACAAGCTGTACACTCACTACTTTACATTCTAGCAAAGTGTCATTTCTTCAGTGTTGTCACATGAAAAGATATGATAAAATATTTACAAAAATCTGAGGGGTGTACTCACTTTTGTGAGATACTGTAAATCTCTTCAACGTTATCAAGCAGGAAGGAAACCACCTAAATGCCCTCTTACGAGTTGTCAGTGGGAATGCAAAGAAAAAAAACTCTCTTATACCTGGGGGTTTCCCTCCTCGCTTCTCCACGCTATTGACACAGAGAGCCCTGGGAGGAAGTTACATTACCTATCGTAACTTACTTCCAAGGATGCGGAGGAGGAGGGCAGACCGAGCATTAGGCTGCTGCCAGTGCTGCACTTACTAGTATTGGCAGCCGCCGGTTTTATTAAGTGTGGCTGCCGGTCTGTCGGAACTTCAGCCCAGTCACCGGCCGCTGGCCAGTATTATCATACTGACAGCAGTGCGGCCGCTTTATGGGGGCACCAGACCGATTTTCCCGATGCGAGGCTGCAGAGATCGAGGAAAGTTTCACTGCCTGTAATTAGCACTGGCTAAGGCAAAAAAAATACTTTATTTCTTATTTTGTTTTCGTAATAGTAAGTAAGCAGCTCAGGGACAGGGCTCAGGAAGGCAAGAAATTAGAATGGGTGGCACACACACATGAAATGGACTCTCTCAGGGATACTGATAGTAGTATACAGCAGCACAGATGATGATCTCATGACACAACATGTCCCCTCCTGAGTCACAGTGACAGTCTCTCCCCAAGCCAGGTGGTCCCTTCAGTCCACTCCAGTCCAAGCAGCACTGACAGTTCTGCTCCCGGCTTGCCTTGCTCCCATCCCGCAGACCCACACACAAAGCTCCGGCCGCTCCACTCGGCTCCCTTGCACCATGACATTACACAACACGCAGTTGCATGCATGCGCAGTTCTGAGCTGAGCGTGACAGCCATATTTTTTGCTGGCAACCTTTTCCTGTCACTGCCATTTACTGGCAGGAGAAAAGTGCCTATTTTTTACTGGCTGCCAGTAAAAATACTGACGGTTGGCAACACTGCTGGAGAGGCTGTCCTTTGAGATGCTCTTCTGCCGGCTATCGCTGGGGCCCTTTAAGAGTGCTGGCGCACTTAATGACAGTCCCAGTAACCTGCATGCAGTATAGGCACATTATAGTCTCGGCTCAGGTGCAAGGTGGTTCAGATGCGTTAAAGGTTTGATATAAAGTGGTATAGGGTTGGTATAGGTGCTGTCAAGGTTTGGAATAAGAGCGGTATAGAGTGCAGTATGGGTGCAGTATGGGTTGGGTATACTTGGTGACCTGCTCTCAGTGGCTCAGTCCCTGCAAGCATTGTCACTCATGGGTGAATAGCCCTCTCACCAGTCCCCAGGATGCTTCAGTGACCTCTCACTGTAAAAGGGGGGACCCCTTGGTCTCTCTCTCCGAAAGCCTCTGATGATCATCAGGGGGAAGCAGAGGCCCAGAAAGCAAGGATAACTTGCCACAAATTTGTGGCAGTGTTGTATTGACTGTTAACTTGCTGCACATTTTCACTGGCACTGAATTTTACTAATTATTATGATTCACAAAAAAAAAATCATGAGGAAAAACGTCCAAAGGATTTAAAGGTGAACTGCATTTTGGATAGTAAACACAGGATAACTTTGTGTTATGTTTTGTTTCCTGACCGTGAGCTAAAACAGTGCTTGTAAATGATAAATGATCCAATAGATCGGTTCTGTTCTGGTATGGGGAACCTCTGTCAGCATTTTGCACTGCAAAGATCCTGGGACTTGTGAGTTGGCATGCAAAGTTCAGGGCACCACAGGGAAGTCTGATTCATAAGGTAAGGTAAGCTCACTGAAGTGACTAGCCTCAGGTGATACACAGAGCTGAAACCTGTTGAAGTTGTACCTGTTTATATGCAGTCTTCTCTTTATGGGCCTTTGTGTACTTGTCCAAATCATTTGGTGGAGGAAGGATTATGGTGTGGGTCTGTTTTTCAGGGGTTGGGCTTGGCTCCTTAGTTCCAGTGAAAGGAACTCTTAAGGCGTCAGCATACCAAGACATTTTGGGCAATTTAATTCTCCCAACTTTGTGGGAACAGTTTCCCTTTTCCTGTTTCAGCATGACTGAGCACCAGTGCACTAACAAGGTCCATAAAGACAGGGATGAGCGAGTTTGGGGGGAGGAACTTGACTGGCTTGACCTCAACCCAATAGAACACCTTTGGGATGAATTAGAGCGGAGACTGCAGGCCAGGCCTTCTCGTCCAACATCAGTGCCTGACCTCACAAATGCGCTTCTGGAGAAATGGTCAAACATTCCAATAGACACACTCCTAAACCTTGTGGACAGCCTTCCCAGAGGAGTTTAAGCTGTTATAAAGCTGCAAAGTGTGGGTTAACTCAATTTTGAACCTACGGACTAAGACTGGGATGCCATTAAAGTTCATGTGCATGTAAAGGCAGGTACTTTTGGTAATATTCTGTATATTTGAAAATTGATCAGTTCTGATGTACTGACGGCCTAATTTCTTGAGGCCCAGAAATGCCAGGGCAGTTCAAATATCCCCCCTTTTGAAAAGTAGGCAGTCTGAGGTATTTAGTAAGAACATGGCAAGTTTTTTTAAGTTGTAATTTTTGTCACTATTTTTGGAAAATAAAGAAATGTAATTACATTTTTTTTTTTTTTTACATACTGTCATCAGTGCAGTACAGGGTCATATGACTGGTGTGGTGGTGATCAGGGATACTGACTGGTGACAGTATTCTAAAAAAATAAAATTAAATAATTTTTATTCATTTTTTTTAACATTTTTTCATTTACATTTTTTGTTTCTCTTTTTGCAATTTTTAAAACTCTCTCATCAGTAGTTCATTGCACTACTCTAGGGGGTGATCCATGATTTTCTTTTTTACACTGTGATTGCTTGTTACAGTGATGATCACAGTAACAGCAATCATTTGATCTGTCATGAAGGGCTTTCATTCATGACTCATTGTTTACCATTGTGATGCTGTGATTGGCCCACAGCCATCACATGGTACAGGGTGCTGTGATTGGCCCATGTACCGTGTGATAACTGGTGACCAATCAGAGATCACACACATTAGTAAACAATGATGCCATGAATGGCTTCCATTCACGGCTATTGCTTACTAGGTGTCATGTGATTGCACAGTGATCATGTGTTATCTGGGCCACTCGCAGCAATATTGAAAAGGTTCCTACACTACTTTGGTGTGACTTTTGATGCGGCTTTGGTCCAGAGAATGTAAAGTCGGATCAAAGTCACATCAAAGGAGTGCTAATGTGGAGCCTTAAACCCTGAGGCTCCGTTCACATTTCCGCATTCCAAATCGCGGGGAGAATCGTTGCGATTCGCAATAGCGGCAATCACAATAGAGGCAAATCGCGGGACGCTGTGCATTCCCGTGGCATTGCCCGTCAATTTCAATAGCTCCCCAAACGCAGTGCGATTTTCCCACGATTCGTCGGTTGAAAATCGCGGTAAAAACGTGCGAACAGAACCGTGGAATGCCTGTCGCCCAAAAGAAGTACATGAGCTTCTTTTGGGTGACAGGCATCCCATGATTCTATTTGCGCGAGTGTGGTCCCCATACGCCTAGATGTGAACGGAGCCTAAAAGGGGGCGTGGACATTACAAGGTAAGTTTTTTGTCTTTAATATTTATTTACAAGTTATAACATTAATTATTTTAAAAGTGTCATTAAACCCAGACTATGAAAAACTCTCATTACATGCTATATAACAGAGTGTTCATATTCACAAAGCCACTAAAGCATTTGTTTTGTGTACAGTAAAAAGCAAAAAAACGAACATGGAGATTAAGAATCTGAATTTTCTGCCACTTGGTAAATATTACACTGTAAATGGATTTTCTGTGATTAGCAATCATGTGAAATCCCAGCTCTCACATCTATGGGCTTGCCATCCTGCCTGGCAGAGAGAAAGCGGCAGTGCAGTCAGCCCACTGTGTATAGGGACGGGTCTCATATACGAAGAGCAGATGGAGAGGAGGGAAGCAGATGCTGCACTCACCGATCTGACCCAGAACCCCCCCCCCCCCCCGTGGGTTTCAGCGGATGGCGCAGCTTCTGGTGGTGGCTGCTGGATCTCTGCCTCAACCCAGACACCCCAGAATGAGATTCACAATTACATTGTCGGCTGTTTCAGGATGCAACACCAACTAACCATAACACACAGGGCAATCTGGCCGTCACATACATGATGTCTTTATCAAAATCTCACTGAAATAAAATAATAAAGCAATAAATATAACCATTCCTAGCCTGGCAGATTATTCCTTTACATGATAATTAGATAATAAAACCCTGCCTGTGTAGCAATTTTCTATTAGTAATAAAATTGTGGGAGATGCCTGGAGACAGTACCAATATTAACCTGTTGGTAAAAGGAGGCCTAATAAAAGCCCCAAACAGTACACAGAAAATGTATTGCATGCCTAAAAATGCTCTTATGAAAAGGCGGATTTCTAATGCTCCACACACATGGTTGGATTTTCTGATGGAAAGTGTTCGATGGGAGCTTCTTGTCGGAAATTCCGACCATGTGTAGGCTCCATCGGACATTTTCTATTGGAATTTCGGTCACACAAAAATCCGTTGTCGGAAATTCCGATCGTGTGTACACAATTCCAGCGCAAGTTCCACGCATGCTGGGAATCAAGCAGAAGAACCGCACTGGCTATTGAACTTCATTTTTCTCGGCTCGTCGTACGTGTTGTACATCACCGCGTTCTTGACGTTTGCAATTTCCGACCAACTTCGTGTGACCGTGTGTATGCAAGACAAGTTCGAGCCAACATCCTTCGGAAAAAAAACATGGATTTTGTTGTCGGAATGTGCGATCGTGTGT